>NC_141473.1:35487224-36112823 GCF_009769465.1 Tauraco erythrolophus
CAACATTTGACAAAGATATGTGGGATTTTTTCTCTTTATGAATAATTTAAATTCCTTGATTGAAGCACTAGATTTTGTTCTTGAGGCAAGCAAATCAGCTCCTCAAGGAAGAATGGTACCACTTGGGTACCATACCATCGTTAAAGTGTTCTTCCATCTTGCCATTTAAATTTGGAAGGAAATCCATTCCCTAAAGGGATAAAAAGGGCAGGATTGGTGGCCAAAAAGTCAGAGTGAATTAGTCACCAGAAAAATCTTTTATTCATGGAATTAATAAATAAGGGAGAAATGCAAAAGACGTGCTGCTGGGTTTTGTCACAAAAATGAAATAAAAGGAATTGCAAACCTGGCTTCCTGACAAAATGTCACTTCCACTTTAAACAATGCATGTTTTAAAATCGAATGCAAAACCTGCTAATCAGTTTTGTTCTCTTTTGAGTTTGTTTGTCTTCTGTGGATATTTTTAGATCTAAAGGCTTCCTTTTTCCAGAATATCCACAGAGAGCTGTGCTCCATGCAGAAAGTTTGGCCTGCAGAATCGCTTTCATTTGAAGCTGGTCTCGTGCTGCCTTCCCTGACTTGCTGGAGCAGCAACTTCACAGCTGGGGTCCCAAACGAATAGGAATTTGGGCAGGAGAGATCCTTAGAGACTCAGGCAGCCCTGCTTCTCCCTCTCCTTTATTAAATATTACGTGTAGCGATGAAATGTCTTTTGGCTTCAGAAGCTCTACTGTCAGAAGAGAAGTCTGCAGTTTTAAACAAACTTCAGCCTTGAATGTGATGATTTATTTTTTGCTTGTTCATTTTTTTTGTCTCTGTCTAAAAAGCATCTCTTTAGATACTGCACATTTTTAATCCCTGTGGCCTGATCAAGCTTGTTCTGAGAAATAGTTGAAGGGAAAAAGAACAAAAGGATCTTTTCCTTTACCAGAAACGTATAGAAAAAGCACTCTTTTTTTAATTTCCTTTTTCCTGTTTAAAACCCCCCACAAACTTTAACCATTAAAATCAGAAAAGGATTTGTTATAAGTGCTTTAAAAGCAGTTCACTAAGATGGGAGACTTCTAGGAGCCTGAGAAGTGTCACTTTTGGGCTGAGACACACAGGGGCTGAAGCAGTAAGAACACTTGCACTCACAGGTAGTATGGAAATTGGAACATTTTGTTCCCCTGCCACTTCAGGAGAACTCTCTGAGAGAATCAGAGGATCTGGTACCATTCACTCAAGTGTCCAAACTCTGACTTCCCTTTCATGTGAGACAGGAGTAACTCTGTTACCTAATTCCTGTCATGTAAAGTAATTTTCAGCAAGAGAAGAATCAGACCTAGAGTCCGTAAAACATGAAAGATCTCTAGGTTCAAAGACTTATACTGGAGGGAAGAGCTAATACTTTTCAGTAACATCCCCAGCTGCCTTTATTTTTCATTATGCCACAGTACAGTTCTTGGATTTTTTTTTTTCCTAGAATATATATATCTGAAGTTTGTTAGCATAAAAGTAGTTTAGAAATGTCATATATGGTATGCATAATGATAAATTAATGTTCATTCTGTTCTCTCAATCTTACTTTAAAGATTTGAAATTAGAAAAATTAGTTTTATCTAGTAGGCAATGGCACCAGCATAGTGTATGACCCTCTAACTATATTACTGTGAATCAGCTTCAGTTGAATTTAACAATATAATCTCTGCTGCTGTTTTGTAAACACAGCAGGCAGTGAATCTGCTCTGGTCTGTGCTTGCTGAGCATCCACCCAGACTCCAGCCTATACTCATAATGGCTTGATTTTCTTCTTGTATCAGTTTGACCTGATGTAATTACAGTGCCTTCAAAAGACTGTCTCCTCATTTTACGTGAGCAGGACATGAATTAGACCAAAAGTTATAATTTAGAGTAGATAGAATCCAAATTCAGTACCACTGTGTAATTGACATATATTTGTATTCCTGCAGAAAGGATTCTATTCAGAATGAATTTCTGTTATGTTACTGTTATCACAGGAGTAAATGTGAAATGCCACCTGTGTTATCCATTACAGTCATGGAAGAGACAAGCTGTATTTTATTGTCAAAACTTGAATCAGTTTTGTTGTCTGAAAAGGTACTGATCTGTTGTAATGAGGTTCTATCACTGGTATCTTGCTCTGGTAAGTACCACTGATCTGGGTAGGGGCTGATCGTGTTGCCAGTGTCTCCAGATCATGCATCTGACCACCTTTCAGCTGTGAAACCCGGGATTATGGATTCTTTGACTGCAGGACCAGCAGCTTAGATTTATTCACCACTAAGCTGCAGGAGCTCTAATGGGTTTTGCTTCATACGACATGTGACTTCAAACACAGGAATGGGAGCTTAGCAAAGGCTTTTTGTTTTTTTTTCTTCCCACTCACTATTCCCCTTACAGAGTCCAGGAAAGTTTCAGATTTGTGGGAAAGAGCACAGCCCTTCATCTGATCTTCCTCTCTTCTTAGACCTCTTGTGCAATGGCTTTGAAGTCAAGATCTCCCTCACCTCTGCTTCCTTCTGTCAAGTCTCCCCCTTATGAGGATGAAACGGCTGACTTTTTGGTTTGGAAGAGCACTGCTTGCTTGGCTGAGGCCCTGGAGCTCTTCTCAAAGTGACATGACTTGGAATAGGCCTATCTAGCTCTAATCTCCTCATGCTCCACGTGTAAGTTTCTGTGGAAAAAATAGTTCATTCAAAGGCAAGAGAGCTTTCTGGCAGAAATCTCCTTGTTCAAGTGGCTGGGAATCATTCTGAGTCAGTGACCCTCAATTCTTGTAAAAAGGCACAACTTTTTCCACGTTCAGAATGGCTTCTGCCACATAATGGGTGATCTAGTCCTTTCAGCATGAGTTATAGAGTTGATAACCAGACTGTTACGTACTCTCTGAACTTCCATATTCTATGTGGAATATGAGACAGAAGGTTGGTGAACAGGACCTGGCTTCTCTTCCTTTCTCATGGCTTTTCTGGAGGCAGCTCGCTTCCCCTGCTATTAAACTGATGACCAGTTATGTGCTCCTCTTGTATCTTATGAGGCTGATGAATGGCAAACACTACAAGAGCAGCAAGTACCTGCACTGTTTATCTTACCCAGGAGCTGTGTCTCAGATTTGGTCTTTCTCCACTGGAGCTGGAAGACATGGAGAGATAGGGAAGTACAGGATGGGTGCGATAGTGGCAGTGTTGCTGTGTGTGCTGATATTAATCACCATTTCCATTTACTCCAGCTTCATCAGATGAAAAGCTCAGAGGATTTGTACACTACTGGAACTTTTGACCCTTCCTTTGTACTATCTTAGGGTTTTCTCTTACCAGTTTCAGAGAGCTGGTGGTTAGAGAGTCTCTTGGGGATGAGCTCTGAGTTGGAGGGGTTGTTGACCTCTTTGCCAGCTTTTCTTCTGTTTTCCCTGCTTTGTGACAGAAAAGGCTGGTGGATGTGTGTGCGTTCAAAACTTAAGGCTTCTTAAATTGCCAGTGAACTGGTGGTAGCATTTGGCTTTTTTGTTGTGTTCTGAGATTTGGCTTTCGAGCAAAAGGTTCCTTACAAAGTGCCTCAAATGTCTTGATTTTCAGTATTCTCAGGCTTACGTTACTCCTAAAAATAGCCAAATGTATTTCCTTAACGCTGTCAAATGTTTCCCAACTGCTCACCAAGGCAAATTCTTCTTACGGGTTAAACTTGTGTTTGTACTGCAAGGTGTGAAATAGAGGCAGAACATAGCTGGCCAGTCTGTATACTGTGTCTCAGAGAAAATTTTTATGTCTGAATAACAAATATTACACAAAATACAGATTCTTGATAGAAAGGCATCTTCAACAACAGTGGAAGAAATGTTATGAGTGACCATAAATGCAGAATGACGTTCATTTTGAAATACACTCTTTCAGTCAGCCTCCACTGCTGTTGGTTTTCTACAGATCTGTGCTTCCAAATTGGCAGAGCAAAGCTCATGGTTCCACCACTGTAAATCACCTTATCCATGTATAATTAAGGTGAAAAATCAGTTTAATAAACTGAGCATAATGACTGAATTCGAGCTCTGTGTTAGCTGGGAAAGTTACTGAGATTCTTCTCTCCAGATTTGCATATGAGAGTCATTGTCTGAAGAGCATATGTCTGTTTTCAGACTTAGAAGTCCTAATTTGATTAAACTGGGCTTCTTGCCATACTTTTCTTATTATTATTTCATACAGGAGATCAAACTTGAGAAATATTCCCACTGAAATTTTTAAGTTTCTCACTTTAAATTCTAGAAAGTATTCTTTATTGAAAATATTTTTTCAAAATTTAAAGTTGCATATTCATTACTTTAATAAGCAGTTGAACTTAGTTAACTTTTCGGTTGGTATATATCCCACTCAGAATGTTTCCTTGAGCGTTTGGCCCGCTGATATGGGCTCAGCTGAGTAAAGAACAACCATTTTAATTAATTTTCCTTGAGAGCGTGGCTTTGTGTTTGCTTATCACTAATTTATTATTATTATTAATGATTTGGTGGCAGCAGCGGCAAGTAGGGTGCATGGAAGGTGATTGTGGCTGCTTCACCCCTCCAGATTATGGAGTAAAATAGCTCCAATATTTTTCACAGTAAAGAACAAATAGTATCTGAGAAGCAGTGTTGAAGAGGACAAAGAATTTCCTGCTCATCTGAGTCTGCCACTGTGCCTGACTTGCTGGACACAGTCTCTTAATTAGTTTGTATATGTGAGAGATATTAACAACTGCTCTAGAAAGCTGTTTTCTGTGTGTAAGCCAGAATAACAAAGAACAACTCACACTGTGCTCCCATAGTGGAGAAATTTTGGTAGAAAATTTTGGGTTAGAAATGCAGTTTCGGAAGCTGATTCCTGAAATTTCTTTTTAATGCAAATGCCAGGTCACTGAAAATGTCCAGGAAAAATTCAGCAATCACATCTTACTTATCAGTTTCATCTAGATCTAGTAATTATTTAACCCATGAAGTAGCACAACAGTGTATAAAATGTTCAGCAACTAAAACTGAAGTGACAGTTCATCTGAAATTATCCAGCAAGAATGTTCCCAAGTTTAATGACTCTGCTATTTTACCAGTTCACATTGTGAGCATTTTGGAAATGCTATAGAATTATTAGCCTGGTATGGAAGTGTTCATAGACATTCAAGTTGGTCAACAAGGCAAAAAAATATTCCAAACATTAGGAAAGACCAGGCCTTGCTCAGTAAACCATGAAACCGAATGCACATTTAATTCTGCAGAACTGCCCTCCTCTGCCATTAAATGCCCCATTTTCAAGTACAAGTAGGATGGGAAGTGCAAGGATTTAGATGAACACAATATATCTTTGTTTTCATGTCGGTGCATCTTATGGTTCAGGTCTTCAGAAGTCCAGCATCATTGTTGCTTACAAGGTGGCCTTTTCAGCAGCAAGAGAAATGTCATCAAGTGACTTCAACTAAGCTCACCAGAAGTGCAAAAGCACTTTAACAAAAGCAGATGCTTCGTATGTGCCGTTCCCTTTTTGCCCAAACTTAGATTAAGTGTGCGTTTCAGATTGTTGGTACTTTGTGCATCTCACATTATTATGTAGAAGTGGAAGCTAAGCTAGTCTCTTACAGTGATTCATGTTCTGTCTGAGGAACCCAAACATTTTCTGATGAGACTGGGGACTGAAGCGTATTAATGCAGTTGAAATTTTCCAGCTCCCAAAATAGACGGAAAAAATGGTTACAAGGAATAAAACTAGAATAGCTGCCATGACTATCTGTACAAGGACAGTAAAAAAGCAAGTGGTCTGCATGTGTATTGCCTGGCACTGTGTTCTGTCTGGCTTTTATCACCTGAGCTGTGCAAGATGCATCCGAGCAGCAGGTGCTGGCTCTGGTGGTGTGCTCCTTTGGCTGCGCTGGTTCCTGGTGGCAGGAAGCGGGTATTGTGTCTATCGTGCTGTCCACTGGACACAAAGTACAAGTGAGATTTTTAATTCCTTTGGTCCTTAGAAGATCCTCTCGTACCTTTGTAAGAATTAACAGAAAGTGATGGTGACATTTGGAGCAAGTTTCAGGGATTTATTCACCTAGTCAAGAGAAGTGGGTAGCAGAAATTCAGCTCTGTGTAACAGCTTGTCTGCAAACATGTCCTTTCTCATATCACACTCCACTCCCGTGGCTGCACAGCCCATCAGATCCAGGGCTCTGTCCACCCCTAATGGTTTAATTACATTTCTTCTTTAAATAACAGTAATTAGTTAAGGTTTCCTAGGAGGCTTAGAGGAACACAACTGAGCATTTTTTCTGTGCGTTGTTGCTTATTTTTTCTGAGTCTGCTGCACTGTGTAGATGTGCCTAGTGAAAAGACTCTTGCAATGCATCAAGGAGACAGATGTATTTCATTTGTGATTTCAGTGATTTCCATAGATGAGAGGATCTGTAGAGATGTCTGTGCATGAAATGAATGCAGCTGCTCAGGTTGTTGCCTAAAAGAACAAGCATACGGAAATTAAATATGCCACTAAGATGCTCTCATTTTCTGCCTATTCTCACTGATGTAAGCCTCCATCTGTCTGCCCAGCCCTGAACCTTCACTGTCATTTACCACAAATACCTCTCCTCCGCTTTCTGCCAAATACTTGCCCTTTCCGCCTTCTGACGGATCACTACAAACTGCCGGCTATCTGTAAGGAATCCCCAAACCACTGCTGCCTCCTGCGCCAGCTGGTGGTTTAGTTCCTGGCTCTGCAAACCAGCCAAGTGAGGGTGAAGAACTGAATCTAAGCAGAGAAAGAAGGTAAGGTAAGTCACCTTGGGCAACACTCTGGTTTCTGCTCCTCCCTACTGTGTGGGCTGTCCCAGATCAAAGCTTAAGATTTGAGGCTGTTGTATAAAGATATCCCAAGACTCTTCCATACCCTTTATGATGGGGTGTTGAAATTCTAAAACTGGCTAATATGAATTCCTTGGAAAAAACCTCTTCTTCTTTTGCCATGTTCCTCATATATCTTACAGTCACACTGCCTGAGAGGTCTAGAAGAGTGGAGAAGTGGAGCAATGCAGGAAGTAGGAGTATCCAGGTGGTTTGAACCATGGGCAGGAGGTTTCTGTTGGCAAATTTAAGATGTTTTTTTTTCTGAAGTGACCTGAGGCTCTGGCCTGTTATTTTTTTGTAAAATACTTCAGGGTTAAAAAGTACCCTGTACTTTTTTGTGAAGTGCTCTGCCTTGAATCCTCAAACGGTGGCTGAAATTGCCCCAAAGACAACACGAGCTCAGATGCTGACTTTCATCTGTATGTTCCTGTTTCCTAGGATCTATTCTTGGGTCTGACTGTGCCTTACCCAAGCGTATCACTACATACACAATGAAAGGGTTGAAAGAGTTTCTCTTTGTGCTGCTGTGCCCCACGTGTTGCTGCTAACATGTGAACATAAATGGATTTGCTGCTCTGACAAAGGAGGGTGCAGCGGTGGAAGGACATAGCAAGGATCCCTTTATTCCTCTGTCTGTCAGTCCCTCCCTTCCCACATGGAGGACAGGCCAAGGTTGCTCTGTTAAAGAGCTGGGCAAACAATTTTTCAGTGCAGCCAGCAGCTCCAGGTGGGACCGAGTGCCGCTGTTACACGCAGTCAATGTAATAACCAGAGTCATAACACAGGTGTGCATTGCAGCAAGTGCTGTCACTGAGACTTTGTGCCAGCGGTGTTCAGCTGGGAACATGTAACATTTTTGCATCTGTGGGAATTTTATGCCTTCTTTTCATACGTCTGGCTGCTGGAGAGCGGATGGCAGCTCGGCCTGGGCTTTGGTGTGTCTCAGAGAGGCAGTTCCTTTGGTTCTTTTGCAGAGGCAGCTCCAGTAGTACTAAAGCATCACGTTCGGATTCCTGTGCTAGATTTTGGCCATGTCCCTTCTCGTGCAGCTAGGAATTTGTTATGTTTTAACCTTGAACCTGAAAACTTTTTTCTAGCTCAAAGGCTCAAATGCTTCTAACTGAAAAATCTGTCACTTTGAATTCATCTGAGGAAAAACTAAAGCAATCCTACAAGTTCCCTTTTCTTCGCTAAATACTGAGTATAAGTCAGTTAATGCAGACGAGTTTCTCTCAACTAGGGACAGCAATGCTCTAGAGGGCAGGCTTTGCCTGTGTTAAAAGAAACATTTCCAGCTACAGCCCAAATTCAGTCAGCCAAAATAATGTTTCAACTACTTACCTTTCTTTTTATTCATGAATCAGACAAATCAATAATTGTTTAAAATGTTAAGGCTTTAATTTGCTGGCATTACATGAGAAGTAAAGGCAGCATTAAATTAAAGATGCTACTGTGATGAGGTCATGATATCTCTGTGAATATGCAAGTTACCTTTTCAGTGGTGTGGGCTTTTATTTCCCACTTGTATTAAGTAGGTTTTGTGTTGAAAATTAGAAAAGGCCAGCATCCAGAAATCCAGTTATTTTAAGGTTCCTCGTTGAGCTAGTTGCAGTTTCAGAGAATACAACATTTTAAGAGTGTGTGTTACTTTTTCATAAAAACACTTGTAAAGAATTTGCTGGGAGGTCTCTGATGGTCCCCTTAGCAGTGGTGTTTGTCACCTGGTCGTGCCTTAATTAGTGGTGAAAAATTTTGAGGTGAAATACATTGTCTTATCCCACAAAGTCTAGGTCAGTGTTTGTATGGCTGCGTGCTTACAGACTGACAGACATCAGAGAGAGTAAACAAATCTTTAGTTATTGAGGTTTTTAATGAAAATATTCATGTGGTCTGAAATGATATCCACACTATGATCAGTGGAGTTGGTACGATCTACCTTTCCTGAGGATCTACTCTGTGGGCATAAGCCTGGTGTCCTAATCCCTGTGTAATATGCAGATGGATTTGCCAATAACTGAGATTAGCAGCGCTTTGGCATGGTGCAGAGTGGCGTTTCTCTTCCAGGCTTGTGAGGCTGCTGATCCACTTTTGGTCAGCTCTGTGCCCAGCTGAGGTGAACCAACGTGCGCTCATTTGGCAAAATGAGTATCTTGAGTGATCCTGGAGAAAGGAGTCTGCAAGAAGGCGAAACGAAGCTGGCTTTTATTCAGTGTTTTATGATTCTCTTTATTTTTTTTCCTACATATAAAAGCTAAGGGAGAAAAACTAAGATAAAATGGATAAGGAAGGCTCTAGATTGCTGAATAAAATTCTACCTTCCTTTTCTTTGCTCCTGATCTGGTCAGTAAGGGTAGAGAAATAATCATCATTGTGTGTGCCTGTGTGTTTCAACTGAGTGAGGAGGTTGAGATCTGTAAAAAGGTGAGAGACAGTGTATAATTTAAACATCAGTTTGAAATGTCTTGTCTCCTAATTATGGTGTGTTTATATATCAATTTTGCTTTTCTCTCCCTCTCTCTCTGTGTTTTTTTTTTTTCCTCAGACCTTTACAGCTAACCTTTTAAGGCATTCACAGTCTTTGAACATTGGGGGGAAACGATTAATAGCCTGTATTGATTTTTAATATTTTTTTTTTTTAAATGAGGAGATACAGTAGCATGAAGCAGGGAAGAGCAGACTTAAATTTTCCATTATGTTTTCACTTCTGGAGAGTGTACTTGGAAATGACTATTTCTATTGGAATGTCAGTGAGTTTCTGAACATTAACAATCTTTTCTTGTGTTTCTTTTGAATCTGATAAATGCTTCTATTTAAGTTTGTGTGTTTTTTTTTTTCCTGCTAAAGTCTTGATTCTATTAGGAACTGATCATATTAAATGAGATTTTAAAACAAAGTGTCAGAAGAAATAGACTAGTTGTCTGTCTGTCTATACATGATTACCAAATGAACTGTACATTAAAATGGTGGAGCAATGGGGTGTGCAGATAGAAAAGATCATTTTGAAGGGATCTGTGAAATTTAGAAAGCCAATTACTATTCTGCCAATGGAAAATTTTTCACTAAACATGTCCTAGTAAAAGTTTAAATGCCTATTAATTAATGTTTAACTGATTCTTAATGGCAATGAAGTCTAGTGACAGTATGACTTCCACAAGAAAATTAGCCTGATGTTGGCTCTGTGGAACAGGGAGATATATCACTGTTAATATGGTAGCCCATTTATTACCCTGGTGTCTTAATTCAGCTGCATTCAAGGGCAGTGAAGTGAGAATATCATAATCAGTTTGGGTAGGAATTTAAATTAGAAGTATGTCAACATGGTGGCTGTGCACCTGTCTGAAGGTCAGGGACAAAGGCAAGAGGAGCTTCAGGAAAGGGGAGGTGCGTGAAGTTGGTGACCACAGCCACTCTTGGCCACAAGTTGCTGTGAGCAAACCCTGACCCTGGGCTAGGGAGGCACCTCTTGCTTCATCAGGTGCCATCATCACCAAGGGCGTAGGTGAGATGCTCACATGACCTCCTACTGAAATCTCTTTTGCAGTTCTACATGGAGCAAAACTTTCTTCTAGATTTTTCTGCACCTGACCCATCTTTGTTGCCATCAAGGTTGTCAGTGAACCACTAAGTATATTTAATGCTTCAGATCTTACCACAGACCTAAATTCCTGTCCACACCTTTCCAAACAAAATCTCTGTGCCTGATGGAGAGCTTTGTCTCAGAGGGACCTGAGCATCACTGACAGGAATGGAGGAACAGAGCAGCAAAGTTCTCATCTGCCACCTGGACTCAGATAGACCATATTGCCCTGAGACCACAGGAGCAAACCTAAGCCAAAGCTGACCTCCAGCAGCCATGTGTCTTTTTAAGGCATAGGATGCAAACTTAGTAGTCCAGGCATTGTACTCAGATGTATGTAAAGATGATACGTCCTATCAATATGAGCTGACTTATAAAATAAGTCAGTAATTTATAAGACAATCTCTGCCCTCTGTGTGATTCAAGAAGGAATTCGCTCAGTACAGTGTTTTAAAAATAAACTGAGAAAAGCAGGGCTGTTCGTTGGAGTTTTTTCTTGCCTCAGGTATTTTAACTTAACAGACTCTAGCATGTTATTTCAGAGGTACTGATGGCCTGGTGTTCTGGTCTACTCAGAATTATTTTCCACTTCTGACCTTACATCTGTAACTTCCAGTTATTTTTATTTCTAAGCTACTGAGGTAAGAGGAGGACTAGAAAGAACCAACCTCTTCCTCTCCTCAGGAATACTAAAACCTTCAAATAATGATTTCCTTGCAAAATCCTATCCTTTTCTGCCTTAGCCTTGAAATTCCTACGAAGTTGAGGATCTTAAAGGGAATTCAGTTTTGCTCCCTGAACCACTATCCCTGTAGCTGTCAGTGAGGCCGATCTCTCCTGCCCATGGGCCACAAGACATCACCATCTTCCTTTTGCAGCGGACCATCTGCTATGGACACACACGTGTAGGCACAGGAGTGGAGCAGAAGCCACGGCAGGATGGGAGACTTGCAAATGTCCGTGTCCATTTCTGCCAGGAAGTCTCTGAAGATTTCAAGATAATGCGGAAATACAAACACAGCTTTTCCTTTCTTGACTTAAAACTGGAGCCAGTGTGAAGGGTAGTCTTACAGACATTGCCCTGCTCCTTTATCCACAGCAAGTTTTGAGCCAAAGGCTCGAGAAAGGGTGTGCAAGTTCCCAGGAGGTCTTAGTGCCGTTCCTGCATGTTCTATCTGATATTTTTCTTTTGCTGTCCCATTGGTTTCTGAGTGCCATAGTTACAGTTAATATATTAATGACTTGCAGACTGAGAGGTAAGGCCTGGGTTTTGTGTGGAACTTTGTCCCTCAGCAGAAACTAGGACCTTGCAGGTTTCATGTTTCCAATCTTGATTCTGGTCTCTTCTCCATTTCTCTTAATCTCCCTCTCTGTGGTATGAAGAGGAAACTCCACACCAAGAGCTCTGGTGAGTCATCTTACTACAGTCTCCCCTCCTGTTTAGAAATTTACATCTGTAGATCGGCAGTCAAAAATAGTCAACAGTAAGACTTGTTTCAGGTTTTTTCTACTTTATTCATGTGAGCTCCAATTGTTAAATAACAGTGTAAGAATGAGTACCTCTGTATAAAATTGAATTTGACTGCAAAAGTTGAATTGTTCATGTCAATGAGTGTAGAACTGTATTGAGCACTTTTGATTCAAAGTACTATGCATGGATGCTTGAAATATGATCAGTAATTAATTCAGTGAAAGAAAAAGTTGAGGATTTCAGTATTACTAGTGTAGTGTTCTGGAAAAAATGTTCATAAGATGAAGCTTAACAGTCTGTGAAATATTTTCCTTTTAAGTTTTAGGTTGCTGTTAAACCTTTACTTCTGAGATAGGCCAAGTAGTTTAGATTGAATTAAGATGGACCTGATTTTTCCCTCCAAATGTGAAATAAACACAATCTAGCTTTTTCCTTGCTGTTATATTTTCCCCCTCATCGTAGAGGGGGATGTTAGTCTTGTCTCATGTGAGATTTTTCTTCAGTTTGAGTAATTTACCTTTGTTCAGTATTGCCAAAGAGAAAATGTTCAGAATTCAAAAGCTGGTCTTGAATGATTGTAATAGGCCCTACAAATTGAAATTTTGAGTACAGTGAGTAGTAATTTTTTGTTCTCTGCCATTTTACTTGTGATATTTTAGTATGTGATCCTTCTGACAAGTACAGGTTCTACACATGTAAGTTTTAGTAAAAGCTCAAATCCTTATGCAATCTCTTAACTCTAGTACTGGGGCTTTACCATGGACTTCATTATGCTTCATATTCTTCTCAAGTTGCAAAAATTTACATTGCTGCCAATAGTCTACAAAATGTCCTGGCTATGTGGGGCTATGTACGTGTGAGAAGTGTGTTCTCTTTAGAGAACGGCAGTTTGTCGTCTTCTGGAAAATGAAAAGAAGAAATTACAGGAAACGATGGAGTGAAAGTACACGGTTTTGAGATGTAGGAAATGAAGAGACACAGTGGTAAGTGTTGGGAAAGAAACAATTTGCTTAATCATTTCTTGGCACAGATCTTGCACCTCAATAGTTGGGAAAGAGAAGTAATGGGCAGATGCTGATCCAGATGCTTTGGACTTTTCTGTAAGGCAAAATAATGAGCACAGCCCTGTAACTAACTGACTAAAATGAATATGGTGTCTTCTTTGCTCTGCTTGACCTGTTCTGCGCATTGATGCCTTCAGAGAAAGAAACAGTAAACATTAAAGGGTGGTTTACTCTTGTGAGGAAGGTATAATGAGGATCAGCGACTGGATGCTGAGGTCAAATTCGGACAAGGAACTAGACAAACATGTTACAGTATCTTCACAGCAGTGGAGCTGGACTAAGCGCCGGACTGAAGCGGCGGTTGGAGGGGTAGTTGCTCCGTGCAGTGAAGCCCAGCTGCCCTGCTGCGAGCTGAAGCATGAGCAGCGAGCTCAGCACAAGACCCGCTCCTTGACTTCTGCACAACTGCTGTCCTCCGAGCCGAGGAGGCAGCGGGGTGTGGGTGTGCCTGACACCCACCGCATGTAGGAGGTGACTGTGGTTCAGCCAAAAACAACAGGGCTGCTCTCGTCAGTTGTCAGCCATGGGCTCTCATCTGTCACCTGAAGAGTGGGCTGTAATTAACTGCAATAAAGATGTGCAGACCAGTTTGGAAGGAAGGGCAACATTATTGGAAATCTCATCTAATTGGATTATATCTTGCCATTTAAGACTCTAAGAAATATTACTCTGTACAGCTAAAATTAAGCTCTTCTTTGGTCCTGTCGTGGACTGCATTAATATAATATCACAAGCATGCTGGAGTTGAGCACTAGGTAGGGTATTCAATCCAGCTGTGCTGTAAAGCCATCATTGCAGTGCTTATAGAAATGGTAAGTCTCTGATATTTTGTCAGTTATTATTAACAAATACCAGAATGGAAATTAATGATCAGTCTTAATAAAAGAACTGATTGTGCAATTTACATCAAGGCAGTTTTAATAAAATACCTAATCCTTAAATGTGCATAATTAGATTCACATATTCACATCACTGCAATTAGAAATTGGTATTTAAAGGGCACACTTCCTCTTTCACATGCTTTTAATCACTCTTTTCAAGTTTGCTTTTTCAAATTGCAGAGTTAAGGTAAACACGCTCATTTGGTTTTTTCCCTCCAGGCATGTAATGTTTTTTCCTCTGGAATGAAATTTATATATTTAGTTTGGCTTGTGCTAATCTGTAAAAGAGATAAATAAATAAAGAGGTAATCCCATTCAGCACTGAAGATTTTCAAACCTTTAAAAGAGTGAGGGGGTAAACAATTTTTTTCAAGTGTTGAAATGTTCTGGCAACAGCAACGCTCTGAGTACAACTTAAGCTTCTTCTTTTCCCAGCCATGTGTCTTTGTTCCTACAATCTCTAACAGATAAAGATCATGGACTGCAAACTGCCTGGTCAGCTTCTGACCCTGCACAGGCTCTCCCAGTCCCTTTGGTCAAATTTACAAGAGTGACTCTGTGAAAGGGATTTACAAAGTCCTTAGAGGTTACTTCCAAAATCAGAGAGAAGCATTCCTGTGATTTTTATGGAACTGAAGTCTTGCAGTGGGAGGTGCAGTTGCAATCTCTCCAGCATAGTGAGCCGTGCTGTACATGCTGTGGTGCTTCATGTCCACAGATGGTATGGCTGTCACAGCAGCCTTGGCCTGGCTTTGGTGCACAAATCCATAGGTTTGAAGGAAAGTTCCTTTGAGCAGGCAGCTGCCTCCATCTACTTCTCCATGTTCTGCAAGGAGACTGAACCTACCCGCTGCCCTTGATGTTTTACACTTCCATCTGCCTCCCCAGAACACTGTTTTCCAGAAAGCACCATATAGCCTACACTGTGTCTTCCTGCAGGAATGTATCTGTAGTTCTGCTGGTGCTGAATGGTAACTGTGTTTGGTTAAAAGTTTTATTATTTTGCACTTCAAATAGCCTATATTCATAGATCTGCGTAAGAGAGTTGCTGCTTCAGAGCCCTGAACTTTTTTGATTATATAAAGACTTAAAAAAAAAAAAGTTTAACTAGTGTCTAGGAGGAGATTAATAATTCTGAACATTGAAATGAAAGATTAAAATCAGACAGGCAATAAATTAATGCTTATGTTCTGCTGACCATACACATTTTGGTATGAAATGCTTTCTCATCAACTGGCAAAAATGCTAATGGCTGTAGTACCTCTGTGGTACAGCTACCCTTCTTCACTCAGCCAACCTCTGAGGATAGGTTCATCTGTCTTTTTAGGAGCACATAGAAAATTGTATTTGTTTTGCATATGCCAGTAGAAATAAACTGCTTTGCTTTTCCTTTTCCTTTTTTTTTTTTTTTTTCTTTTTTGGTCCTCCTTTCTGATCTCCTGAGTTAACCTCTGGTTCCCTGTGTAAAGGATGTTGGCCTTTGTTGCTATTTCCCTCCCTTTTTTCTCCTTTCTCATTTTTATTATTTCCCATATTTTCCTTTTTACTTTTTCCCTTCTTTTTATCTTATTCTTCTTTTCACCTCCTCTTTTCTTTTTTCTTTTCCCTTTTTCCTCTCTAGTAAGTGGTGCAGAGTCTTTGGCCAGGTGGGGACCAGGTAGTCTGTTGTGGAGACACTGGAAGATCCTTCTGCATCCAGGCATTCATCTGTACTGGGGTTGAAGCCCAGGTATCAGAGCCCATGGCTAATGAATGGAGAACAGGGGGCTGAAGCAGCTGGAAGGGTTTTGCTGATGAGCTGGGTCCTGCACAGGGCTGTAGGTAGGGCGGACAGACTGGTTAAAGTCACTCTGCAGACCCCAGCTCAGAGCTCTGCTCTCAAATATTGATAGGGAGAACAATTTTTCTGTTGCAATCCTGAGAATAGGTCGGAGCAACACAGGTCCAACTTCCCCCACCCCAAACCTGTAGCAACATTCACAAATTCTCTGGTTAAAATTATCCAGAACTGTTGGTTTCAGATCACAGTGTTCATCTGTGTATGTGTAAAGCTAAGCAGAGAGAGTGCGAGCAATTCAGAAGATTTTTTTTCTGTTGTCACCTACTTAGCTAGGGAGTCACCTTTTCCTCTTTTGAAATCTCGTCTTGCTGCTATGTGCCGAGTGAGATGCTCTTCCCACCAAAGAGGAGGCAACTGCAGGAGACTGAGAAGTTTAGAAAGAACTAGTACTGCTGTAGGAAATCTATGATGTACCTTAACTGTATTTATGTGTGGCCACAGATAAAAGGCTGGCCTGTAGCATTTCTCACAGTTATCAGTTCTCCCACAGCCCCAGTCTTGCCCCAAACCAGGGTAAGAATTGGGGTAATGGACATTTCCCTGCCAGATGGGAAGGGACTACTGTGAATGTGAATGTCGAGGGAACAGCTCTGATTTTTGTGTTTGCACGTACACTGTCTAAATGCTGCATCCCATAGGCAAAGCAGAGACTAGAATCTGTGTGTGAACATTGACCTGGCAAAGGGGAAAGGCCAGGACTTGTGGCTTTTGGACACTTGGTTGCAAAGCTCCACAGGCCAAAGTGCATGTCAGGGTGGAAGTGGTAGGGAAGAAGAGGGCAGTGTGGTCTAAAGTGCAGCTTACAGCAGCTTCATGAAATGATAATCTTTGGGGGACAGCTTGGCTATCACTCCTTGAAGAACACGAGGATGAGTTACTTCTTACCAAACTAAGCATCTGTGTTGCTTCTTCAATGGCTTTGTCCCGTTTCTTTAAAAGCAGTGAAGAGAAAACAGATTTCATAGTTGACTGAGCACCAGTTTTTGCTGTGGTTTGAGTGTAATTGCACAGCACACACTGACACAGTGTGCTTAGTTTTTCATACATGATGAGTTCTGAATATGATATTCTGAAGAACTGACTGACATCACAGATGAATCCAAAAATCGGTGTTTGTGGAACGTACTAATGGAAGTCTGCTGTAATGGTTCTGGTTATACAGGTGCTTTGCATATGAACGGTTTAGAATCACCAAATAGCATGTAAGGTAGGGAGTTGCAACTGAAAATTAAACATACTGAGGGAGGTGTTACCTTTAATAGAAATGTGACCATTTCAACACCTCTATTATACTTCATAAGCCTGAAGGAAAATGAAAAAGAGAGAGATCAATAATATGTTACTGGTGTCTCCAGTATCACATTTCATAAAAATTGCCTTTCTTGGCCTGGGCGAAATGTGATGAGTCTGATCAGATTAAGTGCAATGAGTTTGATGTGCCTAATTCAGATTGTAATGAACTTCATTTTACATTACAGCAATATGAAAAGTTTGATACATTTGGCAGCCTTCTACTTACAAAAGTTTTCCACAAGTGGAACAAGCAGAGCACAACGTCAGAAAAACAAACCTCACCCAAACTATCATCTGGCTCTTCCACTAGTGAGAAATAACTGCACTTCTGAACCAGTAACTAGCAAGGAGTTAACGGTGGTGCCTTAACTTACCTGTAACTGCTGACAATATGGCTAGCTAACTTATTCCTACTGATTTTTGTTACTGCAAAGCATCTCTTACATGTAGCTTTACCTGACTGCTTTCGCCGCTGCTGGGTGGAAGTCTGTATTCCTTATTTCTCACCACTGCCCTGGCGGCAGACTGATCAGGCCTTTGTAAGTGGTTATCGCCGCTGTAGAGCAATGCCAATATGCAAGGACAGGAGACATCAGTCATCATCACAAGTCAAATTCATTAAAGAGGAGGAACTGTTTTAAGTAAAGACTTTCATGCCAAAATAGCAATAACAGGTAAAAGTGTTCATGTAATTTATTCAAAGAATTTTATGATAACTGTCAAGTTACTCAACAGTTTTCTCTCATTATCATTTATTTCGTGTACCTTGACTTGGCAAAGCCTTTAGGAAGACATTTAATCAGAAGTATGCAAATGGTCCTGCTAGCTTCAACAGGAAATCAGCACTTAGGAACAGCAAATCTTAAATATTTTCTTAAACGTTGAGACATATTGGTATTAGTTATATATGATGAGTTATGCAATCTTCTTTTTTTTCCTGCGGTGCAGTTGGAGAAATTTTCTGCCAGTTTTCAAATATTCCCTAAGCAGGGCTGTGCAAATCATTCTGGAGAAGCTGCTACTGGGTGACCTGAACCAAAAAACGATTCTGGTTCCATGCCAAAACATAAATTCTAGTGAGCGAGGAAAGAAAGATTTTTTTTCTAATTGAATAAAACTTTTTATTCATCAATAAATATTTTTTTTTAAATTCAATGTACTAAATCTGGTCCCAAAATAACACTTCAAATGAAAAATTGAAATGCTTCACTTAAAAAATGTCATAATATATATTTTCTTCTGACATGCCTATTGCACGATGCAAGTTTACAAAGGCTTTGATTTCTCCAAACTGCCTTCCACAGAGAATGAACTATTTATAAGAAAAAGGAATTTGGCTTTCCTTCTATCATGAGTTCTTCAACAGAGTTGGCCAAATGTTGCAAATACTTAGCAAGTGCTACATGGCTACATGTACTCCGTGTTTCCTATCCATCATGATGGAAACAGGGCTTTTCTTTAAGTAGGGTGCTCCAGGTTGACACCCTAACTCCGGTCATGTGTTCATATAGTAGTATATGACTCATACTGTGTTTTTCTGTTCCATAAATTGAAGACTTTGCAAAAGAGGCTAAATCCTTAAGTTCAGGTAGCCTAATTCCTACCTCGGTTTTCGTGCATCATGTTTCCTACTGGCTGGCTGTAGATGTTCAGAAAGATTTACCAGGAAAAATATTTTACAAAAGAATTTAGGGGTAAATTAGACGATCTGAATCTGGGTTTAGAGTGTCTTTATCTCCGTGTTACAAACAGGTTAACTAAAACACATGGAATGAAACAGCTTGCCCAAAGTCACACTATAAGTAGGTGGAGAAGTGAAGAGCAGAAGCTGGTTGCCCAGTCTCCTCCCTGTTTTCCCCGTGCAGGACTATACCTGTATTTGATGCAGCATGCTGGTGAAATACCATGAATTCTCTATGTTTCTTTGTCTGTGGGTCTTCAGAACTGTAACTGTTTCAGGCCACTCTATTTCAGATATTACAGTGTCATATTTTTGGTTGTGGAGCTGTGGCAATATTTCGAAGTCATATATGTACCTTGTCCTTCTTTGTAACCATCTAGGTTCAGGATGCCTAGAGACAAATGATATGGAAAAAGACCTCCATGACATAGATCCCTGCTGGCACTGACTGTACAAGTAGCAAGACACCTAGACAGAAGGTAAGAAAAGCCTCTTTTAATTTTTAAACTTCACTGATGTAAAGCCTAATGAGGTGATTTTAATTTATTTGGCTACCAGCAATGGTATTTAAATGAAGCACATAATTTGTTAAATACTAACAAATATGCTTCAGGCTGTAAAGCTAATGTAATTTTTTGCTTCACTGGTAGCCTCGGAGGCATTTGATTTCCCCTTGCCCAAACTTCAGCTTCATCTGTAAGCAGGCCATACCAGCAGATTTCATCAAGCTTTTTGGTTTGTCACCTTTTAAAATAGGGCATTTTAATTTCTTCTTTAGCCTGTTGGACCCTTCCTTGAGCCCCTTCCAAAGCCCTTGCTGCCTGTTCATCTGCCAGTTCGAAAGTATGTCTGTGCAGGAACGCCGAGTGAGCTGTGCTGTCTGCTCAGCTCTTGTTCCATTGCACGTGTTGTCACTTGTATATTATTCTGCTGCTTGGTTTGTTTCTCACCTTATGTTCAGCTTAGGCAGTGGAGGAGTTTCTGACAACTGGACACTGAAACCTCTGCTAATCACTTTGTCCAACAGAAGACTATAGATTTTAGGACCTTATCACTTTCATTGCAAGTACTTACATGCATTCTGCATCTAAATTTTCCTCATCTTTTCTTGGCCTTGAGCCTGTAATTTGTGAGACAGAGCAGGCAGCATGGAGTCCTCTGGAAGCATCACAAGCTAAATGCACACACTATGTCATACTTACTACCTTGCTCATGGAAGAACATGGGATATTTGAATACATAATGTGTTCTATGTATAATTTATTATTTCAGAGATTTTATGAAGGTTGTGTGATTATTTTGGGGAAGGGAGAAAGGGGAGTACTGTTTGGTTGTTTTCCAGACAGAATGATATATGAAGCTCCAGAGAACTATTTTAACCATCTGATACACATAAAACTGGACTAAGAGGTAGTTTGAATGATAGTTGGTTTTTTTTGTGAGATTTCTTTCGATATAAAGCCGCATAAATATTGGAGTCTTTTATAATGACTGTAGTTGCAGAGATTTTGATGGACATTTTTAATACATCATAGTAAATTGCCATTAGTGGGAAAAATGAAATGCTTTCCAGCTGTAGAACACTGAAATGAATGTGCATCTGTGGAGATACTGGAAGTAGTTGTTAGGGAGCAAGCCCAGTCCTAAAAGACCAAAGAAATGTTGATTGTAATCACTGTGTTCAGTAAAAAATAAAAAGGCAATATTACAAATTTTCAAGTAATATACAGGATTAATACAAAATTCTTGCAGAAACATTTTGCCAGGAAAAAGGGGAAATATTCTTTTATCCCTGATAGGGGGAGGAAAAGCATTATTTGACTCACAAATCTTCTGGAAGAACGCTTGTGTTCTCTGTCAAATATATGCAAACTGAACTGTATTTTAAATCTTTTAACCCGGTCCTGCTGAGTGGAACATGTCTCAAGGGCAGTCAAGGAAGGGGAACATTTGATAAACACACATGGCTCTGGGCAAAGCTCTGTGCATCCCCACAGAGCCCTGATGCCAGTGAGCTTTCTGCCATGCCACATGTTTTTTTCCTCCTCCTTCGGGCTTGGAATCAAATCCATTTGAAATCAGTGGGGCTCTCTGGAGATTTCAAAGAGCTCTGGATTGAGCACCGTGGAAGAAGTGCAGGTCAGGAAATACTGATCCGAGCTTCATTTCCTTTTGCTTTCCTTTTCCCTTACTTCCCTTAATTTCAGAAAGGAACATGCTATGTTCCATCTGTTCTCAAACAGTCCTGGGCCATGAGCCACCAGAGCCTGGCATCGTGTCATTGGGCTGTCAGAAAAGGAAGGAGCACAGTTGTTGTTCTGTTCTCCTGGCTCCTTCCACCAGATCTTCTTTTCCTTTCTCATTATGTGGTGCACTGGAAGAAAGTATCTGGCATGTTAATATTAGTTTTATGGTAATTTTGTTTTCAGCTGTGAAATGAGCATCAGATGCTTACATGATCTCTCTACCCACACACAATGTGTATTTGTGTGTGCATATAAATTTATACTATACCATTGCTGTTATAAAATTTTTCAGAATTTAAAAATTACTGTGACTGGGTATTTATGTGAGAGGGGCAGAAATGGATGATGTCCCCATCCTGCTACAGGGATAACTGCTATTGCTTAGGTCTTTTTTGTGTCTAATGGTAGGATGAGAGACTGCCTGGAATCATGTTGCTGAAAACTGGATTGATTTCAGAGGCAAAATAATCCACTCGAAATTCTTCCCTCTTCATGCAAATGGATGTTTTTCCAGGCAGGCCCAGACAGGGCTATGGCCTATTTGAAAACCAAGGACCAAATATTCTAACCCCTTCTCTCCCTGCTGCTTTCCTTCCTGGTGTCGAGCTTCATGCCCTTCCCCCCCCCCCCCCCCCCCCCCTTTCCCTTAACTTTCTAATAACTGAGCATTGAAGACCCTTAACAGTGCTTGCAAAGGGTCAGGGCAGGCTGGAGTAGCTGTGATTTAGGGGTTAGATAACTCTGATGAGGGGAAACTTGAGGCATAGCCAACCTTTTCCAAAGGGCAGTGCGGCAGGGTTGGATTTCACTTGTCAAAATAAGCAACAGTGCTATTCTAGAAACAGAGTCTTTCTCTCTTCCAGCAAAACCTCTCTTTTGCCAACTTGCAGGGTCTACATTTGTGATGACCTTCCTGTAGCACAGAAATTCTGCTTCAGGCAGATATTTGCAGAACAAAGTTCTTGTAATCCTCTCCTCTGGTAGAGGAAAATACGTTTTGTAGTGAAACGTTTTCTGGAGATGGAGTCTCAGACACCCCTCCCACCTCTTCTTCACACCAAAAAGATGGTTCCTAATGACACAAGAAGATGCGTTTTGCAAAGCAAGTTTGCAGTTAGTAGTTAAATATATTTTTGAGATAAGCAATATCACAGAAAAGATGACTCTCCCTCCCATTCCTTACCCCAAAGAAAAAGGAACAAAAGCCATCCTTATACAAAGTGCTTACGGCCTCTAATACAGCACACAGTGGATGTAGTCTGAAGTTTGAAAGAAGATAAGCCAGGGAAATTTCGTGTTAATCATGTAAAACACCACTGCTTGTGGGGGATCTTCCCTGCTTGCTGCTGCTGTGTGCTGTTGCCTAATGTTTGAGCCCTTGCACTGGTCAGAGGGGAGCTGTGGGGCCATGTGGAGACCAGCACTAGCACTGACAGCCCATGAGAGTGTCCAGGCAGACACTGCGTGTTGTGAGATAGGGCTGCTGTGGTCCCTAGGTAACAGCTGGATAAACCCGATGAATCTGTAATTTATGCTGAGTTTAGGTGTGCAAGAAGAGCAGGAGTTGCACTCGTGTCTGGGATGTGACCACTGATGGTTTTTATTAAC
This sequence comes from Tauraco erythrolophus, assembly GCF_009769465.1. Taxonomy (NCBI): domain Eukaryota; kingdom Metazoa; phylum Chordata; class Aves; order Musophagiformes; family Musophagidae; genus Tauraco; species Tauraco erythrolophus. Next base: position 35,509,733 of record NC_141473.1, read on the forward strand.
TGTGAGCTCTCTGGATGGTTTTATACGTTTTATACGTTGATCTGCCAAAGGGGAAAAGAGAAAAAGTGTGAGTCTAGTGTTCAGCAGAACAGGTTAAAAAGCTGAACTGGAAAAAACCCAACTCCACATTTTTTGCTATTATATGTGCTAGAAGTTTACCCAACAGGTAGCTGATAACTTATGTGGCAACTCTAGGATGTTACAGGTTTCCATGGTGGCAGACTATCAAGAAAAAATGTGAACTGGCATTTTCCACCCCTGCAGTTCTGTAGCTCCTTGAAATAGAGGAGTTTGCTCATGAATTGCATCTTGAGCTAGAGTCTGGGAAAGCTGGAAAATAGACCATCCATCCAAGGAACTTGCCGTTCCTGCGCAGGGATCTGGAAGGGATAGAGGATAAAGTAGGGCTGCTGTACTAGCTTTGTGCCAAAGGAATTTTACTCTGAGGACAGATCTACCAGGAACATGGTGTTTTTGTGCACTAAGTTCTTTGCACTTTACCTGCATTTATCATGATTCCTCCAATATGTGTCTAGAGAGCGAGACTCTGGAAACGCTAGCAAAAATAATATTTTTACAACAGAGCCAGTTTAACATGAAAACTGCTCATTAGGAAAGAAGACACTGGGCAAAAATCAGACACAGATGCATTTACTTCTTGTCTGGTATGAGTAGAGCAAAAAGAATATTTTCAAATATGATATGTTGAAATCTCATGGGGGAAAACAAAGGAAAGTCATCGATCATGCAATAGGAGGGAAGAAAGTGAATATACTGAATCCCTAGGTATACTTAATTTCATAAGGAGGGTTGTATTCTTCTATGGAACTCTAATTCAAAGTTTTAGAAGCATCCATATTAGAAGACACTGGCCTGGAGTAATAATGCGATTGATTAAGATGAAAGAAAACTCTGAAAAAAGTGATATTCTCTCTTTTCAAAAAGGAAAGTTACATTGGTGTTCTGGATAGGCTTACAAACCAGAAATAGGTACAAAATGCCTATGGGCCTGGTTCTGCTGCCTGCATCTGGTGTTCCTACTTGTACCTGCTTAGAGCAGGTCGAAATAAGGAACTTTCCTACCATCACATTTTGCTCGCATGCTGAGAGTCTGTCTTAAATCAAAATGTGAGTAAAGCTTATAAAATGATGGACTATGAGGAGAGGCAAATACAGTGGTTTTATGACTTAATGCTGTCCTGGTTTTAGCTGGGACAGAGTTAGCTCTTCTTTTTAGCAGCTAGAAGAGCTCCGTGTTTTGGTTTTGCTCAGAGGCTCGCTCTGAGAAGAATGTTGATGGCAAGTTGATGTTTGTAGTTGGAAGTGAAACTCCAAGGACTTTTCAGTGTGCTGTGTTCTGGCCGGAGTGCAGAAGCACGGCGGGATAAGGGGGGGAGCATAGCCGGGATAAGGGGGCCACGATTTCCCTTGTGATTTGTGATGGAACTTAAGATTGAGGGCCAAACTGGCCAATTAGTATTCCATATCATGCAGCGTCATGCCCAGTATAAAGGTGAGGGGCAGCCGTAAAGAAGGGCTTTTTGCGTTTTTGCTCTCTTTGCCGCTTTTGTTTTTTTTGCGCTGCTGCGCTTTTGCTCTATTGCCTTTTTTTTTTCCTCTCTCTCTCCCAGTACTCCCACTCTCGGAGTACTGTCTCTCTCTCTCCCCTCTCTATTTCGGGGCCTCGCGTTCGTCTGGGATCGCAGCTTCGGGACGAGACGGGCTTCACATACAAGGGGGTGGTGAGCATCTATACTGTATTAAATCATCTGTATTAAATTGTTCTTATCTCAACCCACGAGTTTCCTGTTTATCCTTTAATTCTCTCCCTCATCCCTGGGGCTGGGCGAGGGTGAGTGGGCGACTGTGTGGGGTTTGGTTGCCAGAGTGGCCTAACCCACAACAAATGCAAATTGAATATCCTAAATTAGAGTCTTAGTCTTATAGCCACAGTGGGATTGAAGTCTGCTTGACTAGAGAGGTGAGGTCTTCAGCCTCTTACTTGTATAAACCTGTTTGTTAAAGGTTGCGCTCTGCCATGCTTCCGTAGCGATTTCAGTGCAGCCACCTCTGCCGTCATTCACAGAAAAGAGGAGTGATGCAGATGTATCGTTCAGGTCCCTGGAGTGCTCAGAGTCAGACCCTTCAGAAGAAGAAAATGTCTGTAGAATTATGAAAAACGATTCCCAACCCGTTAGGTAGTGACTGAAATAGATAGTGAAGCCAGAAACACACCTGTCCATTAGAATCCCTCTTCCTCCTCTTAACTTTGGTTTAACGTAGCTGCAGATGGTCTCATTGCTGTGTGCATAGCCAGCCTTCTTTGGATGCCAGCTCACACCAGACATCTGACATCTTAATGGGATTAAAACATTTAAATAATGTCATCGTTATTAGTTTGGAGGCAGAATTTTACATTTGGACTGCATGTGTAACTACATATCTATTCAATTTGGACTACCTTTTATCACATCCTTTTAGGCTATCTGCCAATAGGTAGTTTAGGACATGGATATGATAAAATGATCAAAGAAAAGGGTAGCATGCTGAGTTTAAATGGAAACTTCTGCATAAAAGTACAGAATTTACCTTATGATATGCATGTAGAACTGCATGTCATTTAGTAAATAAAACGGTGTATTTTTAATGTGGATTTTCACAGTTGGTCCATTAACAGCAAGAGGAACAGCAGTGTAAGAGACTTTAATAACATAAGTGCTTACTTTTTTCTCCTGGACAATGGAATCTGTTATCCTCTAAGTGCATTCCCTTATTCTGGCATTCCCTATTCCCTCTTATGCTTGTGTCACTGCTGGAACAAGACCCAAAATGCTGTGGAGATTAATTGACCAAACCTTTTTTTAATCTATTTTTTTTAAAGAGCTGTCATGTAAAAATGTTTTTACCTCTGTCAGCTCTCTTCACAAACAATAAAATACAATTTATTTTCATTCGCTTAGTTGATTTGGGCTGTCATATATCTTAAGCTTTCAGTAAATCAATTTTCATATTTAATACTTTACCTTCCTATCTGCAAGTGAAAGGTCTTGCTTTTATTTTAATGTCAATATATCTGGTTTATACAGGCCTTTTAAATGATTCACAGCATATCTTAACAAGTCTGTTCAACAGAAAATAATAATAATAATAAACCAAACCCAATTTTCATTGATGGAGATTACCAGCTGTTTTCAATGAAAATGATGAAACAATGAAGGGCTCTGAAAGATTTAAAACAAAAGGATTACCTAATTATCTGTATGCAAATGAAATTGTACCATCAGGTTTGCAGATGAAACAAACAGAACTGCAGTTTTCTGCTTGTGTGGAATTATGTGGGTATTACAATTTGCCCTCTATTATTTTAGCAGGGGCTGAATTGGAGCTGTCTGCAGCTCGACTACATAAGCATGAGAGAGGTTGCAAGAGCTCTCTTTTCATGTCTCTGATACAATAATGGAATTCTGTAATAGAAAAAATTAAAAAAAAAGGAATGATTCTAAGACAAAAGAGATTGATTAAGGAATTTGGTTAACATTTGGATAAACAGTTTTAAATTCTGGATTTTCAGTAATAGATAGAACTGCACGGAGCTTGAGAAAACCCATCTGAGCTGAGGCTTTTGTTCAAAAGGTTCGAGAAAAAAAAACAACAATGAACTGTGAGTAGGTATCTGCAAGAGAAGGAGAGGAAATGGAAGGGTGAGTTATCTCAACTGAAAAAAAGATATTATGCATCAGCATTGATTAGTTCCGTAAAGCAGCCCTGCCATTTTTTAACTTGCACTGTGCATTTAAAGGGGTGAAGGAGCACAAATGAAGTTAGATTTTATATGAGCGTGTGTGTGCAGTTTAAATGCAGTTGTACCGTTCAATTAAGCCGGATGGTTTAATTTTAATTCCCAGATTGTGGCATTTTGTGTTTGGGAAAGAGAATACAATTCTGAGCATAAGAATGAGATGGCTCTGATGCAAATAACTTTTTGAAACTGGTTTTTTTTTTGTTTTCTTTTTTCTTTTTTTAAACTTTTCAAGGTAGAAATAAGGAATTTTTTGTATTTGTAAGGCATAAGGAGGAAATACCCCACAGCAGAGGTGTTAGCTGTTACCAAATGTCCATGTTAAAGAGCCCAGAAAATAATGTTCAACTACTGCCTTATTCCTCCCCCAGAGAGGGTGAGGATAAGATCCTGCAAACAGGTCTTGCTTTGAGAGGGTGTATCCAATCCTGCATCTCCCTGGCAATGTAAGTGTATTTATAGGTGTATAATGCCATATTCCTTGGGGCTGGGGAAGGGATGTATTACACCTATTTAAATCTAACATCGTTTTATTTGTGTATCTAAAGCCCAGTAATTATTTAGTTTGAATAAAACAGCCTCTTACATTGTAGTCTGAGAGGAAGGGTGGAGATGGCGTGGTTAAGGCAGCTACAAGCCATTTCTGTATGCTCCTGGGTCTTTGGCACTAGTGAAACCAAATGGCCAAAGAGATCTCCTGAAGGTATGGCAGTTCAGCCAATGGACCAGCATGGTTTACTGCTCAGGCCCTCAAATGGCAGCTTGGCAGTGGTCTCCCTCACCAGCCCTGCCGGGTGGAGAGGGATGATGAGGAGTAGCTCAGGCTACCCCTCAGAGACTCCAGGCTGAGCTTAAGATTTCCTGAAGTTCTGATGTGGTTAAATGGTAGAAAAGTGCCTTTATGAAACAATGACTCCACTCAGGATTTAAATCTAGAGGTATCTTCTTCACATAGATTCTTTGCTCCACCTGCCTAGAATAAATGACAGACAGAAGGGATTAATCTCCTACTTACCACAGCTGGTTCTCACAGCAACAGGCAGCATAGCTACAGCATGGTGACAACATTTCTCAAAACCAAGTTGAGGGATAGAATGAAAGGCAAAATAAGAAACCTGCATAATCAGAGGTATTGATAGAAACTAGCAGGATTCACTGGTAGACTGGCTTCTGTGCAGGATGTGATAAAACTGCATTTTTAAATCAGCAAGATATTCTCATGTAATAAATGTCCACATTTTTTCTTCTCCTGTAGTTTAGCTTTGTTATTAAGGATGATTTCAAACAACACGCCTGCCAAAATTTATTCTAGAATATAGGGAGTTGTCATGACATACACCTAGTTTAACTGGGAATAATTCAGAAGAGATGATGTCCCAGCGCGTTCCAGTGTGGTGAGCTGTTTGTCATTTTGTTTTAATGCAGACGCTAGCAGAGTACAGACCTGGAGATAAGTGTTTTAAATAGGGCATCCAATAGGTCTGAACCAAAGAGTTTCATAAATATTCAAGCAAACACTGCTTCCCTTGAAGCCTGTGGCTTAATCTGCCAAACCCTGTAGCTTCAACAAAACTGTACGATTGGGCTCAGTATGAACCTTGTGTTTTTAAGTCTTCATATCATCTGTTGCCATTTTGTAAAATCTGCTAATTGTTTAAAGGACTATTTTAATAACAAACCATAATAATCTGTGAAGAAAATATGATTGAATTGACCATTTTAGCCCATATTTAGTTAGGTTAAAGGGAAAAAAAATTATTTAGGAGAGAAAGAGAAGAAAGAATAGAGAAAGAAGGAACAAGAGGGTCACACCAGAATTGCAAATATTTAAATGGCTGCAGAAAAAAGAAAAAGGAAATTACTTGTTGTCCATTTCTGAGGTGAATAGAGGAAGAAATTATATACTTAGGTTCAGGCAAAGATGATATACATTAACTGTTAGAAAGAATTTTCAGACTGCAAATTTCTAAAGCGCTTAAAATCCACAACTGTTTCATTCCTGTCTGAGAGAGAGGAGAGTGGGGAGAAATGTCTGCCAAGAACAATCTCTTTGTTTGCATGATCTCCATGTCTATTGTTCTCCTACTGTGGGGTTTTCCTTGGAAGGAAGTTTTATGAGTCATCAAGTGAATATTCAATTAGAACGAAGGGGTTCATGTAGTCTCTAATTCATCTGCGATCTATATTTATATCCGTGCTATTACTTAGTTTGTTCAGTGGAAGAGCTACACCATTATTTGGTGTTGCTCTATAAATATAGATGAGGAAGTTTTGTTGGTGTGTTTAAGGTAAGCAGGAGAAGAAATTAAACTCAGAGCACATTGCCACATCTAACAGCTAAATCAGACTTTTGTAAGGAAATATGACTGAACCGATGCGACTTCTTGCTGTTTTTCTGGAAATATGTGAAAATAGAAGTAAAGAGGAAAAAAGGAAGAAGAGAAACAAAATAGAGGGAGTATTCAGACTGGAGAACTCTTTACAGTATTTGAGCTCAAATTCTCCTAAAGTACAGAGTATTGAGCCTACATCTGTGGATTTTTTAACTTCAGTAATAAATTATCTCTGGATGTGCCAGTCAAGACAAGGACTTGTAGGAGTTGTAATGTTAACATAAGCTCTCATCTTGCAAAGAATTACATGTGCTGAACTTCGCTCATCTGCAAACATCACCTGGGTATTTGCAGATGGTAGATCTCAGGCCAGATCTGAACAGCGTTTGTTATAGAGCATAGTATTTATTGCTGGAGATAGTCAAATGGGAGATGATGTTCCATCTCGATTCACAGATGTCTGAAGATTCTCATGTGTGGAAGTGTTCACCAAGCCAAGTGAAAACCTGACTATAGTCTCTATTCCAAAAAACCCTAGCATTTCAGCAAGACTAACGATTTCTATCATAAGCATTTTACTCTTAATATACTGAAGTATAGAGCGCTCTAGATTAGTTTGACTTAAGTATTTTTAAAAAATAATTAAAAAAAAACCTTTTTTGACAATGAAAATGTGGGAGCAAGTCTGTACTCTGAGAATGCTTAAGAGTTAGTGGAAAGGAAATGTGATACAGATACTTCTTTGTCTGAAAATTATTATGTTCTCTTTTTGGGAAGGGGAGTTCTTTCCTGGCTTTCTCTGTTAGTGATATCTAGGTCCTTCCTGGCAGCATATCCATCGACAGGGGCTTCCCAAGGAGACCTGGACTGATGCCAGAAGTGCATTGCTTCTGTATGTTTCTCTAGTGCTGCCATCACAAATAGTATGTGTTATCACATTTGGAAATCAGACCTGTCTACATGTAAACCCCAGTTTTCTTAACTGACTTAAAAAAATGGGACAGCTCTGTTTTCAGGCTTTCTGTTGAAGGAGCTTGAATCAGGCATTTAGAAGATGCCTAGTTCTTTATTTTTTCTTTCTATTTTTTACCTCTACCTTTTAAAGTTATGCTGCAGGAATGGTTTGCAATTGAACTTACTTCCTGTATTTGAGGACTATTACGTTTGCTAATTCATAACCATTCCCAGAAATTTCTGAGAAATATTTCCATATTTGTATGTGATAGTGTACAAATACTGATTGTTTTCATAAAACTATAATGTCTGACAGGCATTGTTGTTAAATATTCAGTGCTGACAGATCTGTGAAATGTTAATGGTTGGCAGTTAGTTACAACATGTACCTACATTGGAGTTTCTTTTCACGTTATCATATACCTAAGCTCTTGAAAGTTTAAGGCTTGTTCTAGCAGAGAGACAGCAGGGAAGTGGAGATGTTCACATCTATGATAACAGATTGACTAGAGTAAATAATTTTGAAAACAGACTCTAAAGTAACTCGTGAAAAATATCAGCCAAGAAAAGCCCCATCTAGCAAAATAACCCCTTCCAGCAGTCCTACCACGAGTGTTACTTTTATGTCCTTCTGCCGTAGTATTTATTTTGTGCCATTTACATTGCTCATTGCTCTCACCCCTCTGGAGGGTAAAATCTCTCTGCAACTGGAAGACTAATTACGAATTGCCAAATCATTCAAATCAAACAACAACAAACACAACAGGAAATATGCACAAGGCACCACAAAATATTCTCAGTTCATTGTTTGTGGTAGTAATGTGGCTAAAATGATTTATGATGATACAATGTCACCATCGTCCATGATGTACACTAATAGTCAATCCCAGTCCTTTCTTTGGCTCTGAACTCCAGGCCCTGGAGCTCTTCCTGAGTCTGTGACTTTCAACACAAGATTTTTCTCACACATGTGCTTGCCTTACAGAGCATAAGGTGACTAAGGGATTGGTTCAGATGGTTCTGAAAATAGCTTTACATTCTAGGATGCAGAAGGGACTCTGTGCTTTTATATAAAAGCAGATCCTCCCCTTGGTGATAAGCAACACTGAAACCTGATGGAAGGAAATCAGGGTAATTAATAGAGCACTACAAGCTGAAGAGTATCTCTTTACCCCACAGCCCTTCTCATATTTGTGTTGTGGCAGCACAGCTTCTTCAGCCTCCATCTGGCCCTCAGCCCACCCCTCCCTGAGCACCAGCAGCTCCAGTTGCCCCCGTGCAGCTCCCAAGGGCACCCTATGGCCTCCCAGTGGATGGATTTTGCTCGGCTGCTCACATCAGCCAGCGCTGGGCTTTCTCAAGCTCTCAGCCCCAGCAGCAGCGGGACAAGGTCGGTGAATGGCAAAGTCCTGCCTTTCTCCTAGCTGGATGTCCATCTTACAAAATCCTGCAGGCCAGCAGGCATTTCCCCTCTTGGACATGCTGGCTAGTTGTGCTGCACTTGCCCTGTGCTCTGATGCAGTTCATGCTCGCACCTGAGCAGGGCTGGAAAACCTGAGGAATGGGGTGTCACAGGCCCTGCTGAACGGCGTGTCAGTGGGACCAGTTAATCCGTTGGGCTAACTAACCAAACCTGTGGAGCTGAACTCGGGTTTTCCTGTGGTGATTCTAGCTTGCTTCTGAAGCAAAAAGGTATTTTTGCAGTCAGATAATAATTTATATGTGGACGGAATACATTAATCGCTCTGGTTTTAGGATTATGTGGGTGGGAAGATTATTCCTGGGAATTTTAGAAGGAAGTGAGAGTTATAACATCTATTTATTTTTGTCCTAGTTACATTGCTTCCAAGTGTTTCTGTGAGAGTGTCAGATTGTGTTTGAGGGTGCATGAGTCTTTCCGGGGGTGGTATGTTTGTTTTTTGGTGTAATGCCTAGACTCTGTATCTTGCAAAAGATCTATACTGAGCCTCCTACCATAGGATTAGGCCATTTAAGTTCTCTTAGACCAGTTAGAAGGTAAACTGAAGCATTGTTAAAGGTCTTTATTAAACCCTTTGACCTGAGAAATTATTGTGGTGTATATTGAGAGTAAATCACCAAATACATACCTTCATATGATATACCTTACAACAGGCAAAGTAGCCTCAATAAATAGAGTCAATTAGATCTGAAGTTGGTCTTGGGTTTGGTCTGCTGAAGACTTTGAGGCTGGCTTTCAGTAGCAGTTCAGACCATGGTAGGGTTGTCTTAAATTATATGTCCATAGCTCATGTTTATTAAATGAAATGTGAAATGCACTTAGAAGCCACACCAAACGTAATTGCCTCTTTCCTAATAGCAATGCTTCCACAGTAGTAAAACAATTTATTCTCTTGTCTGGGTTAATATTGTCTTAGTTTAGGGAAAAATAACATAAATTATCTATTAAAAAAACAAAGCAGACTTTGAAGAAAATGAACCTTCAGATAAATAAATGCATAATCTGTGAAAACGATTTAAAGTGCTTAAGTAGAAGAAAAATACCTAATACACAAGAAAACAAAAACTGTGGAAAATATTTGAAGGTAGAGGGAATATTAATGATGCAAACAGACATGTTGATTTTGTAGGATACAAATTGAACCATAAATGCAAAGGCAGGTCAGCCTAGGCTAATAATAACAGCTGTTTCCACATAATTACTTAGGGAGCTCAGCTGAAGGGTGGGCACTGCTTAATGCAAAGGCTGCTGGGACTATTAATAAATAATTTTTATCCAGTTACAGAACATGATTATTTTCTTGTGGGTATGAGGAAAAAAAGCGGATTTTCTATTTCTGAATGACAATATATCTGCTCTTAGACGTATTCCAGCCTACACTTTTAAACACTTCCAAGAGAAATTGGGTTGTTTGGAAGGTTTCAGAAAAGTGAATGCATACTTTTTTGTCTAGCTGAATTCTAGCTGCTTGTAAAAGGAGTAAAGAACATGGTCTGAAAATACGATTTATTTTACAGTGACATCAAGACATTTCTGGCAGATAAAATGACTATTTCAGATAATAAGACAGAGCTAGATAATGTGTGTTGAAAATCATGTTGATAGCATCAGCTTTCAATTGGCAATATTTTTGGAGAACTTTTAGAAGTCTTGGTGAGTGGGTAAAAGAAATATGAAAACACGCAGGAGGAGTAAAAAAAATCTACCTTAATTCTACAACTACATAAACAGGATAAGTATTAGCAGATACATTGGAGTCTTTAAGAGTGAAGTACCTAAATGAAACAATTAAATGTAGGGTCATTGTGTGCTTTTGCCAACCTGTGCAAGGAAGATCTCTAGTACAATATAGCACGAAAAGACTAAAGCAAAACAGAGCAATGAATGTCACGAATCTGTCACTGTGCCTGATTAGTTAGGAAGTGAAGATGTTTTAGATTTCCCTTGCAGAAATAAAACTGTTTGTTTCCTTGAAGTGTTTTTTATTAGATGCTTTCAAATCCAAGAGACTTTCCAAAATATGAAAGACGTAGGGAAAAAGACAGATACTTTGGAAAGTTTGGAGGAGTTAGGAATCGAAGGCACAAAACTTGTGAAGTGCTGTTATTTATTATTCATGGATGATGACTCCTGATAAATATCACAGTGATCCAGACGTGTAAATGAAGAAAATTATTTGAGGAGGATGACTGACCTTTCTGTTGAGTAGGTCAATGAGCAACTGAGTTTAGCTTGGCGGCTTGCTTGGTTTTGTGTATAGTGAAGTGCCAAAGTAGTGATATAATGGATAGAGCCCTAAGTGCTTGTCCATAAGGTCATGTAGCCCTTACATGTAGAGATAAAGTATATATAGAATCAATTACCCATTTAAGATACTGCTTTGTTTCTATTGCTATGAAGATGAACTATGAAACTAATCAAATATACGTAACATTTATTAGATAGATAGCTCAACTTTGCCATCTAGACCAGACTTTAGCAACAGTGAAATGAAAACTTATGTGTATTTTAATGGTGTCACAGCAGCATATTTAACTACGCTATCTCTTTTCAGCCTTTCCCAAGAATATCTTTCAAGGATGGCCTCTGCTCCCACAGACTTCAGAATATAATTTGCAATTCTGTGATTCTCAAGGAGTTTACTGATGTATTTTTCTCAAGCAGAACCTTTGTGTTCCTGTGAGAGATTTTGCTCTAGAAGCTCTGTCCAGGCAAATGACAGAAGTGTTACCAAATGGTATCCTCCAGACAGGGTGCTTAATTATTTGTACAAAGGTAGCATGTAGAGAAGAGAGCTAAAAGGAACCAAGGGCGTGCCTTCATCTTAACCTTGGGCTTTGTATTTCCCTCGCAGCTCTGTCAGGCCTAACTGATTACAAATACTCCTGCCTCTGGCTAAGCTAGGATTCACTTTGTTTCACCACAGAGCCAAACTATTCCTTTTTCATCTCAAAGGTCAGGTTTTAATCTAGCCTAATATCCTGTGTATTACAAAGATACACAGAGCTTCCTGCCAGGAAATACTCTTCTCCACTAGTAACGGCTTTGAATACCTTGGGCAGAGGAACAACTTCAAAGGTATTGTTAGTTTGATGGGGTTTTTAGTTTGAAAGGCATCGCCTGCCTTTCTGTGGATTTTCAGTGAGCTGGTGCAGATACAGAAGTTCCTTTGAACCCTCTGAGCAAAAAACATCGTAATCAAATGAAAGAAATACCCATTATACTTCACAAGTAGAATCTATTTCCCATGCTCCTTGCACAAACAGGTTACAAATACAAAGAACACTGTTTCTTTTTTATGTTACTTTCTTCCCCTCTTTCCTTGCTGGCACACTATACATCTTTTGATAAACCTGTGTAGCCTAGCACAGATGCTAGCAGATTTTCGTGTGCTTTCTCTTCCATCTTGATGGAAAAGTCCTGTATTGATTTAAAGATCTGTCAGTGGAGGGAAACAGAACCCTATCTCAAGAGAGAACCAGCTAGGACATACATTATCACTGTGCATCCTGTGCTCAACCATGTCAAAACACTGAGCAATAGTGGGACTTAAAACCACATCAAATAAAGTTCAAGGTGTCCTAAAATAAAACCAGGAAAGGATCTACCATCAGTGGTGTTACGTTTAGGCACTCACTTCGGGTACTTCTGAAAGCTTGCTCTAAAACTAGTTGTCTTAGCAGCAGCTTCTTAAAAATAATGTATGTATTTGGAAAAACAATTAGCGAAGTTAAGTTGAGGTTTTAAGCTTTTAAAAAATCCTGTTATCTCTTGAGTCTAAGTCATGAAATCATGCGTAAGTCACCAATTAAGCTCATCTGTTTTTTTTTCTTAATGGATAAAAGATCAGAGATATTTGAATCTCATTCAAGCCAATTATGTTCTTCCCAAACAAGTGAACTGAAGCTGTTAATGGATCTGACGTTGCCCTAGGCTTTTAGCTACCAAATCCACCTTCTATTGGTTGCTTCTCTACAATGTACCAAATACATAGCGCTTCCTTATTGCTGTTATCACATTTTTGTGTGCTTTGTGCCACACAGAAAAGATTAGATAATTTTGTGTCAAGTTATATAATCTTAATGAGAGGGCTGTAATAAATAGGAAATCTTCTGGGGAGTGTTTTGAGTTTTTAGTATAATGTTACAGATAGAGATACTCAATAAATAGCATAAAATTGCAAAAGGTGCTTTTCAGGCTATATTTGTTTTCAAAACTGCTGAGTCTTGTTCCATGACTGTTAAGTTGAGTGGATTAAGGATTTTAGAAACTGTAAAGGAAGAGGTTGACATCTATGCTGTTTTTTCTTCAGTGAATCGAAGTTGTTACTATTGCCTGAATTGACACAAGACCAAGGGTATATAAGGAAGGTAGTAAATGCAAAACTTTCTTCTCCTTCCACAAAATCTGGAATTGGCCGCAGTTTGTTTCCCATTCCTCATTTAGACATGTTTCAAACTGTTAGATCTTGATTTTCAGTTCTTTGTGGTGGATTGAAAGCTCTCAAATGTGCAGTAATGCTGCCTTAACTCCAGGAGAACACGGTCATCTCTTGAACAGAAGAGCAATTCTCAAATGTTTTGCATATTTTGAAAATACTCTTCTTTGAGGGCAGATTTGCAAATTAATCTGTCATAAATGCCATCTTATTTATAAATTGTGTAATTTAAAACATAAGCCAATTATGGTATTTAATATAGTGTTGTTGAAAGATTGTGCTGTAACTCCTGTTCTGTGCTAGAAGCAGCACTCTAAATCTCCAAATAGGTTATTCCTCAATGATCGAGTATTTGAAGTTAATTAATCTGATGAACTATCAACAAATTAACTTCTCTTGTGTCTCTGTGTTTTTACATGAGAAAAAGACACACATCTTCCTGAAAAAAACCCTCTACTTAACCAGAGTATGACTTGAAGGCAAATTGATGGAAACAACACATAAGCCATTTGTTGATGTTAGATTTATGTCTTCAGTTGAATCTTGAAAAAAAAATGTAATGCGCTGTTGAATCTTGGAATATTAAAATATTTTAAGTGGCACACATTTCATCCTTGGCCAAACAATCCAATATCCAATGCAGGATCAAATTCTGTCCTTAGATTTTCATGTAAGCAAGTTTTGATAATTTCTATTGGGCCAAGTGACTTGGAGACTAAATAAAGAAATGCAGCTGGACAAACCCAGAAGCAACTATTTCCAGACCTACCTGACAAGGTAGGAAAAGAAACAATAGTTACAGACTAGTCTTTTCGAAAAGGCACCTGGTCTCTGCCTCAGTGTTTTACTGTACTGGATTATTTGCTTTGAACAGCCTAACACAAGCAGTATCTTCTGCTTTCTGCTGTCAAAATACAGTTCATTTCATTCATCGAGAGCGTGAGCCACTGTATTCCATGTGTTTGTCGTCTCCACGATTCACTTTTGTAATTCATTCACCCTGCCCAGGCTTACTTAAGCTCAGAATGAAGCCATAATTCACAAATAGTGTGGTAAACCACATCCTCAGGCAGCGGCAGCGCAGAAAGCCTATTATACAGGTGCTTTATCACATCTGCTATACTGAGTTCTGAGAGGAAAAAACAATTCCTGTGATAGATTAAGTCTATCCCAATAAGGGCTTCATAAATCAGTGCTACCAAAAGCAGGAGTGGCTTTGAATGTCTGCTGAGATGCAGGAGAGGCTGTAGTCTGGCAGATAATTTAAGAAGAAAGAGAAATGCCCTTAATGGAAGTGAGAGAAAAGACCAATCAAGTGTAGGGAAATGGCTCTAGTAAGCTCTCCTTGCTGTAGGATTCAGTCACTTGTTACTTCATCGTGCCGTGCCTCCAACAGCAGAAGCAAAAGGAAACCCACAGCATGCTCAGAGAAGGAGTTTGAGATTCAACTAGAAGAACGCTCTGACTTTGGGGAGATGTCTTAAATCACTGTGAACCAGTTAAAGGCATTTAGGAAGAGGGACATGATAAATTTTGTTAGACAATTATCAGAGTATTTTTGACCTTGGGGTTGAAGTTTTGATTAAGGTTTGGCAGTAGTATTCCTTTATTGGAATTGTTCTGCCCAGTTTTATGAGTTGAGTGTATCAGTGAACTCATACCTGCAGCAGAAAGGTTGTACCTCCCTACTCTTTACTATTTTAGGGCAAAAATTGTAACTGAGTGTGTGAATGACACGATAACTTTTCAGACAAGGTTAGTGGCAGATTATCTGCCAAGATCCTGACAAGTAAGCAACTTCCAGTAGGACAGGTAAATCAATCTTCCAGAAGGTTATGATGATATAAGACCTATGCATGAGTGAGAACAGGAGCATCAGAGAGCAGTGAGGGTGTGCTGAGTTCTTGTGTGGGGGTTGCCACTCATGTCTTGGTTCTGAGTATCCTCTTCTCCTAGACCTGGCCCGCTTTTTTGGATGACCTGAGAATTAAAAAGTATAACTGAGGATTCTGTGTAATATTCTGTCCTCTGGAACAGGTTATGCAACCGGATGTTATTTTAACTCTGCTGATGAATTTCTTTTCAGTAGCAAAGAAATACATATGCTGCACTGTCAACACATATCTCATCTAAACCATGTACATGTTAGATAATACTGTAGGAATAACCCTTTGGATTTTCCCTGCATTAATCAATAACTGAAAGATGAACTTTTCTTGGCTTTGTTTTGCAGAGTAAACATAAAGCTAACAAGTAGCTTAAAGGTAAGAAAATCAGACAGTGCTAGATTATGTGAGCTCAAACCTATCGCAAAGAAGCTTCTATGCCCTGTCAGCAGTCATGGTTCTAATCCCAGTTGGCTGCGCTTTGAAGTAGTAATTTATTTCCTTTACTTCTTTCTGGCCTGAGTGATGTCAGTGACTTCTGGTGTGCCATCCCTGTCCCAAGTGCTACATTGGTGTTTGGCTCCTCAGTTACCCGTCCATGTAGAACGCAGTGCAGTTTTACTGGACACACCTTATGCAGTTATGACACTGGAAATCTGTGGAGAAGAAACGTGTGAATGTGATCATTCATAATCAGTGGTGCAAAGTCCATGTGGAAACCGGACGTGAGTGGTGTATCCCAAGGGGTTGATGTTGGTGCCAATATTGCTTAACGTCTTTATTAATAAACGTAGATGGTGGGATGGAGTGCACCCTCAGCAAGTTTGCAGGCAATAACTAGGAGTCTGATGCACCAGCTGGTTGTGCTGCTCTTCAGAGGGATGTGGGTAGGTTAGAGAAATGGGTTGACACGAACCTCCTGAAGTTCAACAAAGGGAAAAGCCAGGCTGTGCACCTGGGGAGGAATAACCCCAAGCCCCAGTACAAACTGTGTTTAAAATGGCTGGGAAATGGCTTTGCAGAAAAGGACCTGAGAGTTGTGGTGGACACCAAGGTGACCTTATGGTCACCCCAGCAATGGGCCCTTGTAGCAAAGCAGCCTAACAGCCTCCTGGGCTGCGTTGGGAAGAGAGTAGCCAGCAGATTGAGGGAGGTGATCCTTTCCTTCTAGTGACATCGAATCTGTAGTGCTAGGCTCCCTCATACAAGAGACACAACAGCATACTGGAGTGAGTCCAACAAAGGGACACAAAGATGAATAGGACACTGAAGCATTGATCGTATGAGGACAGGCTGTGAGAGCTGGGATTATTCAGCCTGGAGAGGAGAAGGCTCAGGTGGATCTTTTAATGTGTACAAATACCTGACAGGAGCGTGAAAAGAAAACGGAGCCAGAGTGTTCTCAGTGGTGCCCCGTGACAGGGCAAGAGGCAGTGGGCACAAACTGAAACACAGGAAAATCCATTTAAACATAAGAAAAATTGTCTTATTGTGAGGGTTATCAAACATTGTTAACAGGTTGCCCAGAGAGGCTGTGGGCTCTCCAGTTTTGGAGATATTAGAAATCCAAACGAACGTAGCCCCGAACAACCTGCTGTAGGTCACCTTGCTCTCACTGGGGTGGTGGTGTCAAACTTGATGACTTCCAGAAATCTCTTCCAGCCGCAATGATTCTGTGACCTAGATAAAACCATAAAAATCCTCACTGTAAGCACTACCCCACAGAATGTCTGCATTTATAATAAGAATAATGTCACAGCAGATATTTTAGAGTCCTGCTTTTCTGGAATAACCCACCTTCTTAGTTGCTTCCTCTCAAAAAGAATCCCTGCTGAAATTTGTGGTGATCACAGGGAGCATACCATGACAGGAGCGACTGTTTTATCTGTGAGTAGTCCTGTTGCTCTCATAATTATGCTGCTAGCCAAGATAGCTCTAACCTAGTTTCTTGAGGTATATTGCTCCCACTGCTTGATAACCATGGACAGGTTATTCATAATTTATGGGATGTCTGTTTTAAAAGAACTTGACGACCTGTCAGATTTGCCCCCTGAGATGGTAGATATCTAACATTCTCTGTCTCTCCTAAAAATAAATTATCTTTTGGAAAGGAGTGATAATGCACCTTCACAGAATTCTGAGATTTGGGGATTTACCAAAATCATTGGGAATAACCAATGAACTTTAATTCATATTTAGCATTTGATGCTTGCTGCACAGTTGAACAATTAACACCATCATTGTTACAGAACACATTCTCCTCCCCCAATTCTTTATCAGTGATTGACATTTATGCAAAAGTCTTTTTTAAAAAAATGAAAATCTATTCAAGGGTTTTCCCTTCCTTCTGACTTCACTTAGCATTTGCCACCTCTCTGCTCCTTGGGTGTCTCCCTGTATCCTGTGTTAATATAGTCACACACAAATGTTCCTTCTTTTCTCCAGGATACCTGTCTATGAGATGATCTGATGAATTCACTGGTGAATAGATTAAAAACTCCATTTGACACTGAGGTCTTCTTTTGTTTATCTTGAATATGATTTTGTATAGAAAGATGCAGATGAGAACATGGCTAGGTTTTTGGAAGCAGGACTTTGAATCCTGAGGTGCAGAAAGCCTTAGAGGATCCTGTCCAAAATCCCTTCCTTGTAGTTGCCCAGGATGTGTGGGAGCACTCCAAGCTCTAGCATGTTCCTTCTGTTTGTTAAACTACCCTTCCATTTCCAAGGCTAATATTTGAGAAAGCTGCAGTATAAAATGCTGTTGGCACAAACTGTAATCTGTGAGATCATGTGGCTTCTATTTCCAGTAAAGCAAGCAGACTATAATTAGTAACAAGCATATGTCTTTAAAATGTAATTTACTACTTAACTATGGTGGAAGAGTGCAATGGATATTATTTGTATATCAAAATTATTCAGATTGTGCCTTCAAGTATGAAAACATCTTTGATATGACATGTTATAGAGCTCTCCCTTTTTAAGAATAAGCTTTAGTTGGTGAGAAAGTCTGACTGAAACAAACGAAAGAATGTGATAGTACAGACTGGGCAACGACTTGCGTCCTCTCACCTCCTAGCCTCTGGTGTGGACCAGGAGAAGTGGGAATTTTTTAACCAGCTCCAATAATGATTTTGCTGTGCAGGCATTTGTCTGTATTCACAGTGAATTCAGAGCATGCTTCCACTGCTGGTCCAAACTGCTCCCCCAGGAGCTGACTCTGGGCAGAAGCACTGGGGCGGTGGCCTTCCTGGCTCCTGTATTCCTGGGGCCTTCTGCCCACGCTCCAGCTGCGTTGCAGACATGCCAGCGGGCAGCCTGCTTGCTGTGGTCAGGTCATGGAGCAGTAGGTACCACGTGGAGAGGAGCGCTGGTGCCGCCATGGTGGGAATTCACAGTCCCTGTTTGGTTCCTCTGTCACATAAACAAGCGCAAATGACCCTGAAGTGAGTACCTTTATGGTGCCCATGCATGTGTCTAATTTATGGCTATGGCATGCAGTTAGAGTCACTGCATCTTCATGCTCTTCACTGACTGGGAAGAAAAGCAGTAAAAGAAAATCTCCTACTCTATTATGCACAAATATCTGCTTCTGAAATAATGCTTTTTGGTAGTAGTTTATAATAATTTGTCAAAAGCATTTCTATTCCCTCTACTTTATGTTGAAATTGCTGATAATTCATGTGTGTGGTTGCTTTCACTATACCCAAAATGCTTAAAAAGTAGAATAATAATCCAGGAAGACTTTCAAATTGGTTTATATCTTTTGTTTTAAAGTTACCACTGATAAATATTTCTGTTTATGATTTCAGAGAGTAGTCTTACAAACTGTCACTGTGTTCTTGCTCTTCTAGATAATTACTTGCTGTAAGATACTGCTTCCAGAGCAAGGCAGAAATTTCCAGTATCTTATTTTTAAAGACCTGCAAAATTAACTCGTAGATTTCTGCTGAGTCTTGCACATTTCAAATGTCAAACTGTGAGATAATGCTACAAATTTTATCTGAGTTACTTCCGCTCTCTGAACTGTAATTACTGTTGTCTGCCTGTAGGAAGAGAGCTAGCTCTGTTGGAGCAAGATGCAGATCTGCATTGCTGGTGTTTCTATAATACCCATCTTGTATGCTGGCGGCATGCTAGAATAAATTGATCTGGTTCATGCACAGATTTACTTCTTAATGAAAAAAGTTTAATTAAGAAGATCAGTGTTAATTTAAAGTCATTTAAAAACCCTTAACATATTGTTGTAGATTTATTAGTGCTAAAAAGCTTGTTATGTGTTCAAGCCTGCTCTCATGAATAGTGACGTATGAACCTATGTTGTGTTTGCTTACAGTATTCTTTGCTGACATCAATAACACGTAATAGGTATGAACTCTGACCAGCTTTTATTTTGATGGAGCTGGCCTCCATCTTTGTTGTTTCTTCACTCTTTTATTGACTGCAAGCTTTGGCCAAAACGGAGAGAGAGGATGAAAGGCTGAGAAAGTCAGCATTTGCATGGAGCCCAGTGGGACTGTGTTCACTCTGAATGCACAACCAGGGAAAGCCATGCCTCTCGGGCTTATATTGCCTCGTTTCTCCGCCATATACAGGTACATGCAGTTTCAGTCTTAATTGTTCATATTATTTCTAGTGTCTGCCTTCCAATTCTTTTCCTCTTAAACAAGACACTGCCACATTATCAGTTGGGGATTTCCTTTGTTATGTTTAGTACTTTCAGGGTCTGACATATCATGTAGAGAAATAATGTTTATAAAGTAGAAATTTGGAAAAAAATTGTTAGTAACAGATAGCTTGGGGGAATTGTAAAGTCTCTAAGAAGGGACATCTGTGGGAACAGGTTAGACAAGCATGTCTGGGTGCATTTCCATACCATCACTCCTGGGCAGGGTGGTGTCAGGTACCGGATGACCCAATGCTCCTCCCCAGCCCTTCCTTCCTTTCATTCTACATGTTACACATTTTATGTACTAATGAGCTCCAGGTTTCATCCAAAAGTTGATCTTTCCATCAATGGGGATTTGTGTATTTTATTTTTTTTTAACGGTGCAGCTGTTACTTCACTCGTGTTTAAAATGTTATTCATGTTTTCAATGAAAGTGGATAACTAAACAAAAAGTTAACCAGATCCATAATTGCTGTAAATTTGCTTTGTTCCACTGAAGTCTAGCCAGTAATCCTAATTTTATTCTGTCTAAGTATGTGAACCAGTAGTTCACATGCATCAAAACATTCAGTAAAGACAGTGATAAAGGCAACAGGCTTTTCAAGTGAGTAGATAATGGAGGTGGGCATTTCTGGAGGTTGACAATGCTATAGACACAAACCTATTTGCCTCTGATTTTTATTATGCTATCAGATGGGATGTGCGTAGATATTTGAGCTTTTTGAAGTGACAAATTATAAAATCCTTAGAAATTAAATGTGATGTTTAAGAAAGTTACTGAGTGTTAATGGATTTCTTCATTTGTTTTTCATATACTGGGTTTCATTCTAAAGCAATTCAGGAAAACAACAGAGGAAGCTATAAACATTTTGCGAATATTAAGGTGAAGTTCCAGAAGAACTAATGAGTATGTAATTGGAAACACAAATTTGCATACAAATTTGAACATGATATTTCAAAGCTTGCAAACATCAAAGTATATTAAAATGACAAGCTACCCATGCCAACGTACAGTTTTTATTTTAAATGGGTGAAAGAATAAAATATAAAGGTTTTACTTGTGAGATGGCTAATTATATCAAATTGCTTTAGGCAAAAGGCAACATCAAGCCATTGTGACATGCATTTGCTTTGCTTTTTTTCCTGTTATTGTATGCAATTTCTGTGTACCTTGGGGGTCAGAGAAGTGAAACGTGTCAGGCGTATTAAGATAATAGAGAGTCACAGCTTTCCATCTAGCAAATAATAGAGGTATCTCTTACTCCTACTTTGAACTCAAGGCAAATACACACATAGGAATCATCTTCATTTCATTCATGGGGCATAGTAGAAACTAGCTTGTCTCAGCTTTGCTAACCTGAAACTCCAGAAGCTGCCCTGGCTGTGAGTGACAAAGTCTGCCAGTCTCTGAGTTGAGAAGTGCTGTGCTGAAAGGAAGTGAGGGTAGGTGTCACCTCTCTAACCACGGGAGTGCACATTGGTGCTGCAGCACCACTTGGCTTCACTCTGACCAAGGCTCATGCCCCAAACTCCCAGACTCTTATATTTGCCTCTTACAGGTGGAGAAATGGGGAGCCAGAATGAATTCAGGATTGTACGTGTGCTGTCACGCTGAGCTGCTGCTGCTGCACTTGGCTGTATGAGCTTCCTGGCTCATGTCACACTAACTCAGGGTTTTCTGAACCATATTTCATTGCTACCTACCACTTCCTTGGTGTGTTCTGCTTTGCATCAGGTCTGTACTAAATCTTTCATTACTAGAGTCCTCTCCTGCTACCTTCAGCTGGGAGCTGGAAAGGCTGTTACATCTGACTAAGTAAAACATGCAAGTGGTATATGAAATGAGTAAATGGTAGTAGCTCGTTTTTGACTGTCACTTGGATATGCAAAGTAATTGCCTGTGTAGTTGGCAAGAGCTTAAAAAAAAGAGCTTGTGCAGAAAAGTAAAGAATAAATAGCGATGGGTTTTTAAAGGCAGTGAAGAATGCCAAAAAGATTCCTCACATCTGTGGAGGACACCAGGTCATGGCAAGCATTCTTATTAATGGGAGAATTTTCTACATTCTTTGAATTGCAACTGCACCTGAGAGTTCAGCGGGTTTAGTGGCGTAATGCATGGCAGCAATTTAGCAGAACTGTAAGAAAAGTGTGGATCAGTGCTCCTCTCTGGACTTGAATTCCAAACAGAAATATATCAGAGAAATTCAATACTAATACAGCAGAATTCTTACATATGGACTTTGTTTACTTACTGACCTTCAGCACTGAGGCTTTGTGAGAGAGGCTGTGTGTATATATACATATAGGTGGCACTTAGTGCTGAGAAACAGCCTGATGGTGAAGGCTGCGCAAGGCCAGCTCTTTTCTGCATCTATCTAGTAAGAGGCAATAGGACGAAAGTGAAGCTGATAGCGTCAACAGCTGCCACAAAAAAACCTGTTTCAGCAAAATGCACTAAGTGGACATAGAGTAAAGTGAGTTCTGGCTCAAATGATACGAACTAGTAAGACTTTGCCTGCATAGAAAGGTTGTTGATTTTGAACTGCCTCCATTCCTATCAATGACACGTGGGGTTTAGTGTCATTGATGACAGTGGAGGGTAGTTTCGTGTTGTTTTGCTCTAGCAGTCTCGTCTACTGCTTTTAAACTCTGTAGCACTGCAGGAGGAAAAATATTAATTACAGGGTTGAGCTAATACGCTTCATGTTCATATAATACTAATGTTCAGCTAATACGCTTAATTTCATTGCAGAACTAGAGTGAATCTAAGTATGTTTTTAGAGTTCAGGCCAGGTGAGAATGGCCACTCAAGTCAAATCATGCTGCTTATCCTTGAATTAGACGAAACCAGTAGCAAGAATCATGTAAGGTAGTGTTTGCAGGGTAGGACTTAATATGCTTCGAAGCTGTTTACCGGACTATGCATAAACTAGCCATTTTGTTCACTTTTTACTAATGCTTAATTTTCAAACAACAAAAAACTTACAAAACCCCCAACATTTAATATATGATTTATTGAGTTGAAAAGAGCCAGCATGGGGCATAAGAAAGCACCTGCTGCTATTCTCAGATCATGCATGTTGTGTTTCTCTTTATTCTGCTTCTATGCTAAATGTAGGGACTGCTGTCTTGTAATATTCATGGAACTATGTCCATCAGGGCTTTCCAGCCCAGTACAGAGTAATACTGTGAGTAATTTATAGAGAGAAGCTAAAGCCTGTGTTATTTAAAAAAAAAAAAATAATTACAAAATCTCTTTCGTATGCAGAGCAGGAAGCTTTGCCAGCTTCATCTCCCCAGGTTTCCCTAGCATGTTGCTCTCAGTAACGAGAAGTCACTGGATGGCTGTAGAGGGGGGGTGAGAGGTTCCCTTGGGATGCTGCACCCTCTGTGGAAAAGCAGTTCCTCCTGGAAAGGTGGTTGCTTGCCACACAACTAAAATAGTCTTCAAGATACCTTAATCCATCCCCTGCACCAATACAAATATCCCTGATGTCAGTGGCACAGAGCTGAAATAAATCTTTTTCTGCCATGAGCTATAGCACAAAATGGCTGAGATGGAGAAAAGTGTACATTTAAGCTGAACATCACCAAGCAATCTCTGACCATGAAATATGCTGAGAAAACTGTTTGAAAGGCGTGGAAGTACCAATCTTCAGGAATTTTAAAAAGACTGGATAAAATACTGCAAAATATATGGAGGAGAGAAATGTTGTCCTGTCAAGGTGACAGAGAGAACCAAATGTATTTTTTCATCTCCAAACTTCCGAGACATACTCTGTTATTTTCTGTATTTAGTATATCATAGGCTATCAAAACCACACAGAATCACTATTTGTTTTCTCTGGTGAGAGGCAGAAGCTGAGTGCTTCTCGGAGCTTCCCCTGAACCTACTATAGTTGTGGTAGGTGATATTTTTTAATAGCTGCTGCTGAACGTTTTGACTGAAATGTTCCATAGGATCACTGTGGATGTCTTCTTTTGCTTGAATTGTTCGCATAAATTGATGACTGTTTTCCCTAATCTTTTACCAAAAGTTTCCTGGAACTTTTAAGCAGAGGAAAATGGGAGTTGAGGGTGGTTTTGCAGGTTTTGCTATTTTCTCTATATCTTGTTCTTTTTTTCCTCCAAAGTAGGACAGCACAGTCCCTGTAACCTTGTGGGATGTTGATCAGGATATGCAGTATCTGGCTTGTAACTTCCAAGTGGCATTGCAATAACCAGATACAATCCCACGTAGAATAACACTTTCTGATGTCTAACAAGCATGCCATTTTGAATCTTTGGAAAAAACCTGAATACTTAAACATTCTGATGGATTAGAAAGGTTTTGCTAGGTTTTTTCCTCCTGCTTCTCCCCTGTGCTCCCCCTTCTTTCTCTACCTTCTGTGCTTGCAGAATATATGAGAAAAGCTCTAGAGTCAGAGAAATTCCCCCGGCATTGTTTGGACACTGTAGAGCTGTGTTGGTAACACAACATATACACAGCAGTGTGGGGAGCACAGCGTCTCGGTGCCTCAGGTTCATGCATTTTCTGTTGAACCTCACAAGATCCCTCATATCAATACCATGTCTTGCACATCTTCCATCTAAGCCTGCAGTACATTCTTAACAAACTATCGATGATTATTTGTAACACCTCAGAGCCTTAGCAAGCGCTTTAGGGTGAAAGATCCATCATTTAATTCCATATTTGGACAGCTGCTCAGGCAGTGAAGGCCTCGCAGTATTACTTTTCACACATTTAGATTAATTTTTTTCCCCCTGTCTTTGCAACTGTGTGTTTTGTTACTTCCTTCACTTTTCAAGCAACAGTAAATCATGTGCAGAGAAAGCTGCTAGTCCTGCTAGGTGTGATTTGAGGAATGGCCAGTTGGCTGGAGCACATCTGACCTACTGCTTTTCCCTTGGAGCCTCTTTCCCTGTGCTGAATCCATGTGCAAAGGGGAAGGGCCTGGAGCATGGATGCTGTACCCAGATGTGGCCAGTCCCAGGAGCTGCTGACTTGCCTTTGACCGGGGGACAGGCATCGTGGCATTCTGTGCCCACCTTAAAAAAATACCGGACTATGCTGGTCTTCCCCTGCTTGAAGGCAGAAGAGAGAAAACATTCTTTACTGAAATTTTGTTTCCTAGTGTAAAGTAAATCAGAGTAATATTTAGTCTCATAATATTTAGTATCAATATTTAATATCATAAATAGATTCTTCCACAAGATAAATACTTAAAATGAGTTTGATAATGAGTATTTGGTAACAGCCTGAGCTGAAAGGCACTGAAGGTTGGACTGGTGTATTGCTTCTCATTGCTTTCTACAACAGTCATCACCAACTGCATTAGTCACCTGCAGTCATCACAGTGCCTCTGACCCTGCGTCTCCTACTCCCAGAGCAGGGAAGCTAGCAGGTTTTGTGTCACAAGAGATTGTACCCTTCTTCACTGACACAAAGCAGATTTTACTAACAAGAAACGTGCATATTTAGTCAGCTGGTGTAGCCAAACTTGAGATTCTTTCCTTCCAATTTTTAAAAGTTTCTTTTCCAATAATCTCCCATGTTTATAAAGACTCAGGTGTTAGTGCCCCATGTGCGTGCTGAGTCCAAGATCCTCACAGCCCTTGTTAATGAGTGCTCAAAAACCCAACTCTTCTCACAAGGAGTCACAAAATACATGTGTGTGTTGGATTGCATCTCCCCATCGCTTTGTGGACTTATTTAGCAGGTTGTCATAAACAAAAAAGCTATGTGAGCCCTGGAGTTTGTACACCTAAGTCTCAGTGCATCACAAATTAAAGTTTAAAGTTTCTCGTGCATCTAGGTTAATATTGATTCTAAACATTAAGTATAGCCTATTTTTACTTTTTGTTTTAAGACTGTTGCTAGGATGGCTGGTGAAGATTATCAGCCTCCTTTTCTTTGGATAACTACTATCACCTACTTAAAAAAAAAGTTATTAAGATAACACCTTTTAAAGTATAATACCTATTACAAAATGCAAGAGGTGTCTGTCAGTAAGCCAGCCACCTGTGAGGATCTTTTTAAAACAGATGGTGAAGAAACAATTTAGCCAAAAAGTCAAATTCGTGGCATAATCCTGGAAAATATCGCCTGATGTTTATTAGTATGGTAGTTATGACCCTCAATCATTTGTGCATTCGTAGTGACTTGTGCTCACTCTTTTGAATGGAATATTCATTACGGAAAGGTGCTTTCTGGCATATGTGAGTGTAAAAGAAAGTTCCTACAACATGAATTAGTTCATTTTGGTCCAAATAAACTACTGACTTTCACTGTTACTGGGTTTGCTGTCTCGCATATTTTGCATATAGAGTGATCTGCTGTAGGGAAACAGATGTTGTGTGTTGGAAATGAATATGCAGAGAGGCATAATTTCTTCCTGGTGCAACTTCAGGTGTTGAATTAGACATACTTGCATATACAAATCAATCCATTTGCAGTGTTTGCCCTAAAATCTGCTTAGTATGTTTTGCCAGGTCAGTTGAGAGGACTGATGTGAGAAGTCTTTGTTTTCTCTCAGTGTTTGCCCTAGGAAATCTCCTAGTGAAGGGTAAGTAGTGGCATTATTTGCCAGTCTAAAGCTACTGGTAATGATCTTGGTTTGGGTTTTAATATTTCTTATACCTGGTAATTACAGCACATCTTGGGCAACACAACTCTTGCTCACCAGACTGAGCAAGTGTCAAAGCAGAAGGATGAGCAACGTGTTCACCATGAACAAGGTGCTTGTTGGATCTAGTCTTTATTTCCATGCAGAGCTTGATTTTTAACAGGTTTCCTCTACTACCACCTCACCTCTGGGAAAAAAGAGTTTGTTTTCTTTTAATAAGTTATTTTCCAAACTAGTAACAAAGTGCTTTGGAAAGTCAATTCTTGATCATGTTGCAAATGATCTTTAGAATGATGAATATAAGTTGAAGGGATTTGGCATCTCAGTTAAATAATTTTTTAAAGCATTTTCCTGTTTATAGTTTATCTCATCATCATAATTTTGACACTTCAGAGGAAAAAATGGACATTCCAAGCATTTTTTCTTAATGTTAGATCAACTGATGACGGATCAAAAAAAAAATTGCTTGCAAGAGGTGCTGGTCTTCAGGCTGTTTTTTTGGGATGCCTGATAAAATATTGTGTGGTTCAGGACATTTAATTTATATTATTTATCCATGTTCTGAAGCTTTTGTCCAGGGCAGGAGAAATACTCTTCTCATTAATTTTGAAATTCGTGAGCTAACTGAATTTTGAAAAATCTAGTAGGAGTTTTTTTTTCTATCTTCTATTTGCTATGTTTACCTCATCTGAGAAACTGGAAACAGTGATAAGCATGACTATACATTAGTAGTACAAAAATATATGTCGGAATTAAAATTTAATTTTGAGTTCTGCAAAACAGTTTGTGGTTTTTTTTTTTTCCAATATCTTGTTTTCTAATGATCAATTTATTCTATATGACAGAAAGTTTTTCTAGTATTTTTTATACTTGAAAGGATTTTCTGGGCTATATTTTAGAAGGCTCTCCAGGATTCATTATTAGCTATGTATATGAGGTTTTTATAGTACCATGTAAGATTAGTTTATTTTGTGTTATGTGACATATACGTAATGGAAACAGCCCTTAAAGTCTAAATTAAATCCCACCGGCCTTCAAAGCAGAGCTCCTAATTACTGTCAACCCCTGACTACAGGTAAATTTGAACTTTTATTTCCATTGAACTGTTAATCATCTATTAAGGAAATAACTGCAAAAATAAAAGTGAACATGAAGAAGATATAACTCCGGATGACAAAATAATAACATTTAAGATGTAGTGAATAACATATGCGCAGTTAAGTCCTTTGGTATACTGAGACCAGATGTTTAGGCTTAAAGAATAAACTCATAGGGATATGGAAAAAGCAGGAAACAATGGTAAAATGACCTTTGAGCTAACAATCATGCTTGTTTTCTCCTTTCAAGTTTTATAACTAGTGTCTAGAATCAGCAGACAGCTTATTGGCCAATGTTTTGCCTGCAACAAAGCTCAAACCAGCTCTGTGTGAGACAGTAGCCATCATACCCTTGCCAGATCATAGAGCTGAGCTAGGAATGTTAGAATATCCATTGACAAATTAATAGGCAATGAATGCTACCTATTAGCTAAGGAAGTAGTGTCATTCACATGAAAATAGCACTAACTCATTTCATTACCACCATCCCTTCAGTCCAAGCATTGCAACCAAAATAGAGGATGCAGCTCAGACCTGCAATCTAGAGATAATAACGTGTAGCTGATTTGGCTGTTAAAAATGGAGATAAATGTTCCATTTGGATATTAAGAGTACAGAATTGGAGAAGAATAAATATGCCAAAAGGTTATTTATAGATAGTAAGACAAAAGTTACAATAGTGAAACTTAATATAAGTTGTCCTTCCTAGCCATCTTTACAGCTCCTGCTCAGTGGTTTGAACAGTGCCTAGACACTTGTATTGCATAGAAAAAGCTTTTTCTTTTTACAGGGAGAGCTCTCACCCACCTTATTTGTTCTTAGCCACTTGACAGAAAGGTAGGTATTTCTAGACTGCTGATCTGCATGGACCACTGGTCTCTTCCAGTATGGGAGTTCACAGTGATGAATGCATGTAGGCTCCATGGCTCCCTACATCAGGCACTGAAACATGTGATTAGAGATCAGAAAATACCTACAGTAACTTTAAGCCATTGTTTTCTCATCCTGCTTTTTAATGCATTTTTAAAAAAGTCAGTGCAAGGAACAACTTCAAGGCCTGCAAATCCTCTGGAGGAAAAGCAACTTCCTCATTTGCATCTTAATTATTTTTTTCTTGAACTCCACTCAATCGGAGTCAGAGAGGTCTGAGTTCATGCCTGACTCGTGTCATGGCCAAATCCTTAGAGGAACAACCTAGATCTTTCTTGCTTTATCATTTTTAAATACACGCTGTGACAAGTCTCCATTCATTTTCCAAGAAGGTGCTTGTTCTTGTCTATGGAGAATGAAACTGGGAATTTAAGTTTCAGCTGCAACTCTGGAAGGTGAAAATGAATGAAGTGTTTTAAAAATGACATGTTCCAAGCAACAGCCCTGTCTAGGCCTATGACTCTCTGCTGCCAACATTAATATTTGTTACTAGGAAAGTGAAAACTGTAGCCTGGCTTTTTGCTTTGAAAGTGCTATGAAATTATCACTCCCATTTGAGGAGGAAATAGAAATCCGTTCTGTGGGTGAGGGTAATAGGCCTATTAAAATATTCTTTTTACTCAGTTGCGATTTATTCCCAAGAATGTTATTTTGATAAGCAGCTAGAAATAATTTCTTTTAATCCTGGGGTCCTCCTGATTATTGAAGTCTTTTTCACATGCTATTTACAGTATGTAGTTTAAAAACGAGTTTCAGCCCAAATCAGTATCCTTGTTTCCACAGGGAGACGTTGCCTCTTGGGTGTGAAAGCCAAGTGTTTTGCCTCAGCGAGGACTGCACATTTTAGCACTGGCTCTGATTATTAAACACAATCCTGTTTTAGTGTACCGTAGTTTTTACTTGCAGTGAAAACTTAGTGCTGTAAAAGTAATATTTTTTGAATTAATTAAAAAAGTAAAACATCACCTAGTTTAAATGACTCAGTCGCTTACGTAGGGTGGATTATCATCTTACATTTCACCTTTATATCACCTTAATGTTATTGCTGTCCTAGGCACTGTAATAACCTACTCCATTTAAATAAGCTCATTGCTTGAATATTGCGAAGAAAATCAAGTAAAAAGTCATTTAAAAGGTCAAGTTTAGAGCAACTCCTACTTCCCCTGATATGTATCTGGCCTGACACAATGAAACTGGATTCTCAGAAATTACATGCTAGTAAGAAAAGGGAGAGCCACTTGTTTCCAAAAGATTTTTACAAGTGATCCAAGTGTGGCACTGGTACTCCATGAGCTTCAAACTAACAGTTCTGGGCAGTTAAGAAGCCCTGAATGGAAGTTATTTCTATCCAGATGGGAAAATGGCAGTTTGACTAAATTGAACTGTGTGAATCCTACTGACCTTTTTGATTCAGCACAGATAAAAAGCAGGTTTGCCTAACTGGATTCTTGCCAGACAGCAGCCTGGAAGGTAAGTGGGCTGTCTGGGACCTCCGTTAGCAGCTCTGCACTTTCCAGTGTCCTGGGGGGTAGTTTAAGCTGCCTACGTTCTGAAGGTAAGTAGGCAAATCCCACTCTGACTGATTTGCTTTCTGGCTCCTTCCTTGTCTGGCCTCTTACAATTACCTTTGTCTCCCTGTATAGTGATGAAGATGTTAACATACTTCCATTCTGCACAAAATTTTATGTTTACGTTGTTAGTATTAGAAATATTTTTCATAATGGGAACTCTCCCATAGAACAGAAATTCCAGTTCTTACCATTAAAGGAGAGGAGAAGTCATCTTCTAGGGACCTTTGACCTTTTTAGTGCTGTGTGATATGTTTACACACACCCTCTATTTCTTGACTTAGGAAAGCTGCTAAGTAAGTGCTTAAGCAAACCTCTCCTTAGAAAAGTATTCAATCAATAGGGAACAAATAGTTGAATGCCAAGAGCAAGTCAACTGAAAAGAGAAGGATATCTTCCCTCTAGATTATTTTTTGGGGATCACTTATGACAGAAGGAGGCACAGCATTTGCAGATGAAAATGTTCTTCCTGAGCTGGATGTGCTTTTCAGTGTGTGATTGGAATTTCGTATGTACCCAGAGGGGTTTCTGTCAATGCAGGGGGCTGTGAGAGCTGTGGAAATGTAATCCTGGGACAGCCTCTCAGGAGGTTTTTCCCTTCAGAGTCTGAGCCCTTAAGCTGGGAATACCCAGTTAGCATGTTGCATTGGGAGTGTTAAGGAGCAAGAAATGTAGGTGTCATGCTTCTTGTGCTCGTAAACGACAAAAATTGAATCTAAACAAAGGAGAAAAAAGCCAGATCATGGTGAAGTAAAATCCACAGAAATCTCCTCACGCGCTGTTCCCCTGGCTGCTCCATGGGAAATGTGACTTGCTTCCACTCTCCACTTGCCTGCGTATCACGTCCAAATGCTGAACTTTGCTTACCAGCTCCAAACTGCCACAGCTCTACTGCAGGAGTGAGTCAGTGGTCATGTCATAAGAGCTTCTGCTAGCCACTCTGAAACATATGCTTTAATAAATGAATTTCCAGCTGTTAAAGAAATTCTTCACCTTGTGTCCTCATCTTACTTATGATCATGCTTAATTCTCAGCCTATGAGTAGGCTTCTCAAAGGCATCACGTTGTCCTTGTGTATATGTAACTGTGGAGTTGTTCAGGTTTCAGGACACAACATTGGTGAAGTCCAGGTCAGACCTTTCCAAACAGTGCTCAGCCACCATGCCTACTCCAGACAAACACCCTCCTACCTTTTCTCTTCATGCACACACGGGTGGTGCAAACCCAACACATGTAGCCTGAAAGGCTCCCTCTCTTCCTGCATGTCTCAGTAATGATCCAGTGAACCTGTGTCATGCAGACCTTGCATGTTACACATAGACTGGTATGTCTCAAGATTAGAGAAGTAGTTCGCTTAGCAATTCATGTTCTGGAATCTGATGTGATTTGGTGACCACAAGTTGAAAAGAGTTTTTCTTTTTAGTAAGCCATTGGAAGTGTTGCTTGTTTTCTTCATTGCTGAACAGGTATAAGAAAATGCATTAGTTCTGGAAATTGTGAGAAGGCGTAGAGTTGCTGATTGACTAGTGTTTTGATAACGTGTTCCAGAATAATTGGTTTCGGAAGATGATAACATAACAAGGGAGCACAAGTTTTGTAGTTAACAGATGCAGATTCCAGTGAAATCACCTGTATAAGGGCCCCTCTCTCCTTTTAGCAATCATGCTGAGTTTGATTGTGCTGCACTGGTTATAAACTAGACCAGACTCCATGGTTATTAACGTTCCGGTTGGGATACATACTGAGTGATGGTGTTGCTGAGAGGTATAATTCTGAAACAGTGAAATTGCTGGCTGTGCGACAAGTCTGTCTCTGGGTGTCCTTCACAATTATGTGTGTAGGTGCGTGTACACATGCACTCCCCAAGGGGTGTGTGTGCATACAAAAGCCCCAGGTACACGTGTGAAAATGAAAATGTCTAGTTCTGTTCACAACTGGACTCCCAGTGTGAATTTTGCTATCTGACAGCCAGGCTGGTGCCTTAGCTTTTGAGGTTGACCTTTGCTCTGCAGTACAGTCTGATGGAGCAGAGACTCTAATCTGGACCTCCTGCCTCTCAAACCACTTCTCTCCTGATCACGGTCACTACCTTGAACTGTTGTAGAGATTGGTGCATCTGTGACAAAAAATTGTCTTTGAAATAACGTTCCAATTCTCTCTAGAAATTACCATTAACTTTTACAAAAGCTGTCCTTAAAATTAAGTGCTTTGTTCCATTTAAGATGTTCCTTGTAAAAAGGATTTAGAAGAAATACGACTCGGATTGACTATTTTACATTCTACCAGGAAGAAGAATGGGAGCAAGGAAGTGTTTGTGACTCAGAGAACGTTTTGTTTGTTAGCACGATTTCAGCTCTTTGGTCCAAAACCTTCCCTATTTGACACAAGCATAAGTGTGACCTGCTAGAGATTGTTCTGCCAGGCAGGGGTATAACAGTGGCTGCAAGGTCAATGAGAAAAGCAGAAAGAGAAAGAAGAGGAGCCAGTGGGATGCGGCTATAGCTACTGCTCTTTTTGTGGGAAAATGAAGAATGGAATTGTGATGATGAAGTGATAAAAGACATTAGCAGCATTCAAACATGTATAATTAGTGTGAGGAGACAATGGCGAGCCACCTAGAAAAATATAACTGTTAAAGTCAGAGTAATTTTTGTTGGAAGTGACTCATCTGGTCCAAACATCTGATCAAAGCAGGGCCAACTTCAAAGCAAGGTCCAGCCATCTTGTACTTGGGTGCCCAAAGTGGATGGAGTACTGCAGCTGTGGTCTCACAGGTCTCAAATGGGGGGAATAACCACTTCCTTGACTTGCTTGATACACTCCAAATAATGCAGCCCAGGACCTTGAGTTAGTTCCTGCAGCTCACAGTGTCTCCAAAGACCCAGGAGGACCTGGAGCAGTGGCACGGCCTCTGGAAAAAGAGGTTTGTTGTAACTCAGGTTCTGCTTGTGATGAAACCTTGCCTGAAATGATAGGTGGCCCAAGCAAGACTATAGACCAGAAGGTTTCATCATTAGGATCTACAAGTTACCTTCTTGCTCTAACTTATGCCCCAAGTTTCTACTGATGTGATTGCTTTCCTTGCTTTCCTTGCTTTCCTTGCTTTCCTTGCTTTCCTTGCTTTCCTTGCTTTCCTTGCTTTCCTTGCTTTCCTTGCTTTCCTTGCTTTCCTTGCTTTCCTTGCTTTCCTTGCTTTCCTTGCTTTCCTTGCTTTCCTTGCTTTCCTTGCTTTCCTTGCTTTCCTTGCTTCCCTTGCTTCCCTTGCTTCCCTTGCTTCCCTTGCTTCCCTTGCTTCCCTTGCTTCCCTTGCTTCCCTTGCTTCCCTTGCTTCCCTTGCTTCCCTTGCTTCCCTTGCTTCCCTTGCTTCCCTTGCTTCCCTTGCTTCCCTTCTTTTCTTTTTCCCTCTCTCCTTAAAAATGCTGTGGGGACTGTTGTGTTACACCACTTTGGTCTTTGCACCTTTTTATGTTGCACGTAGGGACACGTTGACCAGTAGACACTGTGGTTCCTAAAGCTCTGGCAACGCAAAAGCAACCATAAGCCATCCTAACTCATAAGTTACGACAGGTTCATGACTGCTTTAGTCAATGCTGTGCTGCGGAGGACACAGAGGACTGCAGCGACTCCTGTTCTTAATCTTTCAGCAGCTGGGAGTTCACCCGGAGGCAGATGCTCAGAGATTCATTCTGATCTTGTTTGCACTTCAGTAAGTCAGGAGTAACTTTGAGGCAGTAAATTGAATTATGTTGTGGGTGGGGGCGAGAGGCCAGAACAGACTACATTTCACTTTTCCTTTTTTTCCTGAGCATTTACTTTTTTTTAGTTGTTTAATTTAGAAGGGGATTAGAATTATTCTTTGAGCTGCTTTTCTATCCGTCTTTATTATTTGCTTTTCATTTGTTTGCTGCCAATACATAATGTTTTCTTTCTTAATCACTTGCTAGCATGGTAATTTTTCTTAAAATGTATTCAGATCACAACAATTGTCTGGCAAAAAAAAGCATGAAATTCACTGCCCTTGAAATGTGCATCCGTATAGAGGAAATATCCCCTTTCATATTTCACTGTCAGAAAAGAATAGTAGCTATGGAGTTATACTTAGGTATTGAACCTTGCAATATTCAAAAGAAGAGGAAAATAATACATAAAGGATGGTGATTTTTCTCTCGCTTATGCAGCATGTATACTATTTAACTGACAATGTTCAGATAAGAATTTGCTATAAAAACCTGCATGTATTTCAGAGTAGTGCAGGAGGGTGACACTGAACAGACTGTCATTAGTGTCCATATGGCTGTGGTCTCAGACTCCCTAGCAGAGTCTTCTAGCCAGTTAGAGGGCTGGAGAAAAAGCCAGGTCAGATTTCCAAGTCCATCTCACTTTCTTTGCCCTGAATGCTAATCCTGGTTTGAGGTGGAAAACAACTTCTTGAAATATTGCATAAATATAAATGCTTAGCACATGCGTTGTACTTCTGTTCTTCAAGCTGTTCTTCTCTAATTTTTGTATGTTACCCAGAGAGTGGCAGAAATTCAGAAATCGCGTGGGCATCAGGCTTGTGAAGAGCATCTGTAGATCTTGTGGATAATACAGTCATTATTTAATTTACATACTAGGGAACAGCAGGATAGAGCTCGGAACTTGCTGATTTGTGTGAACAAGACCTACAAGTTTTCTCTGCTGTCTCCTCATTTTGGGAATGTAAACTTGATATGAACTGGGGAACAATTGTTCCTAAACAGAAAACTGTCTGGGAACTAAATCTGTTGATTTCTATAAATGAGCTTTCTGAAAGTGGAATCCTTCTCATCTTTTAGTGTTATGAAATTGGGAATGTTAGTATATTATTAATTAGCAGACTTATAATGTCAAGAAGAAATATTGCAGCCAATTTCCTCATTCATGAAGTGACAGAATTTGGGAAATTATCTTGTCTGTTTCATAACCAGTAGAATTTTTCAGTGCCTTCCCAAAACCAAAATTGCCCCAGTCGCTACTTTTATTTCTCTCTACTTAGCAAGGCTACTTGGATACAGTGACATTCTTATTTCTTTTTAACTCAGTTTTAACCTGTCATCCATGTTCTTTATAGTGAGATTGTAACTCAGATGTTTTCTTTCATAGAAATGCTTTGTCATTCAAAAGAGGTTCCCTGGGAGACGTTCCAGGATATACCAAGGCTAACTGGGTCCAGTGAATACTTATGTGGAGGACAGAGGAAAGACAGAGATTTACTATTTCCCTTTTACCATAGTTGCTCACAAATTCCTTCTGTCTTTTTTTTTTTTTTTTTTTAATTCAGCACTACCTAAATAGCCTTTTAGCTACCTCTGAAAGCCGACAAGTTCCAAGTTGTTCTCCTTCACCGAATGTTAGGAATCTAGAGGAAAATCCCTTTGCCTAAGTAGTTCATGGAATATGAGAGGTCGTTACTCTGCAGATGGACTCCAGCAGCACCGTGTAGCTGCTGAGCTGAAAGGTGTGCAAACTTTCCTTTGTATAAAATTAAAACTATACATTATCCAGTTCAGCAAGATATGGGAACTTTATCATCCTCTGTTGGACAGCTACTATTAAGTATGTATTTTCCTCACATTTTTTTCCTTTAAATATTTAACTAGATCATGTTCTGATTAGTATTAACCTGTCATAGGGCAGCTGTTCTCAGTGTATTATCTCACTGCCCATATCTCTGAGGAAAATGTGGGTTCTTAGAGAGTATGTACATGATGTCTACATCTTCATTAAGATAATAACTAATAATAACGTCACTATTTTGTTCCATCTCAGATGAATCTCTCTTCTTTTTCCAAATGCATACCCTTTCTTTCCTTTGTAAGAAACCAGGCCTGGT
Organism: Tauraco erythrolophus; assembly: GCF_009769465.1. Taxonomy (NCBI): domain Eukaryota; kingdom Metazoa; phylum Chordata; class Aves; order Musophagiformes; family Musophagidae; genus Tauraco; species Tauraco erythrolophus. The sequence goes on from NC_141473.1 coordinate 35,545,367, forward strand.
TTGTACTAGTGATAGAGGGGATGTTGGCGCCAGCCTTCTTTTGCTCTTTTTTCACAGGGACCACACAGACCCCAGGGTGACTGTACTGCTGTCAATACACATGCCTCTGAAGCCACAAAAATGTTGTATTTGTATTGATGCTACCAGTCCTCTGACTGTTTTCCTGTCACCCTTCACTTGTTGATGCCTGTACTTCTGTAGTATCCTGCTATCAGAGTGAAGATTTGGGCCTGGGTCTTGGTAGAGAGAGAGTTAGGCCTGGATAGCTTCTGTCTTGGCTACTTTTTACTTTTTATCTGCTTTTTAGCACATACCATTAGTGAGAGCCCTCAGGCATGCCTATTTGACTCTTCCCCTTTGCCATTACGTCTGAGCACCTGATTGATGTAAGTAGCATGTTAGCAGATGGCAGATATTCTTTTCCTGTCAAATAGATAACCTGAAAAAATTGTCAGCTTTTATGAAAAAAGGGCCAGAAGCCCGTTCTTTGGACGTCATTTATCAAAGTATGTATCATTTCTGTTTACACCAGGTACTCACATGGACCTCAACCTTTAATGGTTGTGCCCTGCACATTCACTGTGTTATTTCAGAGTAAATGACAAGAAGACAGTTTCTTGGGCAGCCTTATTTCTCTTTGAAGAGAAGGATAATCACCATTTATCTAAAGAAAGTCTGGGAGCCAGTGGCATGTCCACTGAATGTGTAAACAGCTGCCCAGATAGCCTGTTTTCCTCAACTCTCTGATGTAAAGCAGTCTGAGAGTACGATAGGGGAAAAGAGGCTCAAGAAAGATCAATACAGATTTTGCTTTGACTGTAGTATTAGTTCTATTGTACTTGGATATTGCACACTGGAAAAACGCTCAGAAGATAAGTGTAAAAGTACTTGGTTTGTTATGATGTTTCAGACAGACAAGTCAATCCTGCTTTAGATAAGCAGTAAATCTAATTGGCTGCATTCACTGAAACCGGAGCTGTACCACAGAAATATAATATGTACATTTGACTCTTTTTTTGTTTTCTTTATTTATTTAAAGATGTTTCAATATTTCACTGAAAATGCATAGATTTCAATAGCGTTCTTGTGATTTTTTTCAGTTTATATACGTATGCCTGGAAAGTACGGTAAATACAGCATTTTGCTTTGAGGTGTTTGTACAGGGAGTTCCATTAAATGTGCACAGCCAGAGGGTAAAATTAATCTGAAATTAATAATGTAGAGCACTGCAAGAGGATTAGCAAGTGTACTACAAAAATGGGATCTAAAAATCTCACCCGACTAAATTTTTAACATTGTACTCAGAAGGAGTGAGCAAACATTATATATTCAAGAAATGTTTGCCAAGTCTGCTGCAAGAAGTGTAGACAGCTAAAAGATGTCAACAGGGAATATTGTTATAACACCAAGAATAATGTGTTATCTACTGCTTAACACTGAACACCACGTAAACAATTAATCACAGAATGGAAACGACTGAAAACAAGCAGTAGCATGGGAGCTGCATTCACAGCCTTGCACTAATCAAGGAAGTTGTGTTTATTGCTTTCAATGGATAAATCTTTTTAACCTTTTTTGACATGATATGTTAGCATCTTAAACACCTGCATCATTGTGATGTTTCTGAGATCTTATTTCTGGAGGGAGAGCGAATACAAATGTTTATTTTTATGCAGTGGGATGAACCTTGTAAAGAGACAAGAGTACTGAGAAATATGATTGCTAGACCTTAAGGTGCGATGCTGGTGTTCATAATAAATAGTTTCGTATACGCGCATGTGTAAGATAGTCATAATGCAAAGGCAGCCATTCTGGTCGACAGCTTTATCGCCATCTACTCACTGAGTGACACGAAGTTTCAGATATTTCATAAAATGCCAAGGCGTTGTTGTCTTAGTGATGGTGCAAGAACTGGTAGTGGGGGGTTTCAGTGCCCCAGTGTTGCGAAAAGAACTCTTTGTGCATGAAACAGGTTTCACAGGTGTCAGCTTAGAAACCTTGTGTATTTTACACCATACCCATACTTTGCATGTGAGGGAAGAATATTCTTTCTTGATGGGAAAGGACAGTGTTTTGGTACAGGAGGTTGGTCTTGAATTAAGTAGACAGAGAATCTGGCCCGAGTCCTCACAGGAGGTGGCCAGCTGGTCTCCCTGGGGTTGCAGAGCTGTGGGCAGTACAGGCGCAGCCCCTCGCCTGGTCTGGGCTATGGACCGTCAGCAGGGCTGTGCTCTGCAGAGGCTGACAGGTCACTGTACCTGAGCTGGTGAGAAGCAGTGAGTTACTGGAGGCCAGAGCTGCTCAGAGTTGCGATTACCAGTTACCACTCCTCATTTTCACCCTATGCACAAGTTGTCAGCCTTCTAAGAAGTGGCCTCTTTCTCCATCCATGGAAACAAAATGTTTTGTTACTTAATTTAATGAGAGCAGGACTCTCTCATTGCCATAAACTAATCAAAAGTGGCCTATTCTGCTTGCAAAGGATTTTTCTCTAAGCTTCTGAGACCAAAGCAGTTCTCAGACTGAGAAGTAGGTCTCAGTGTTCTCTGAAAGTCCCACCTGAAGAGACAATTATTATAAGCTTTGTTACTGAAACTTTGTCTTGCTACTGGTTTTATATGGCTTAACAATAAGGTATTATCTTTTTGCTCTGGGCAAAAGTTGTTTCCGTTTTGATAGGTGTCTCACTTATCCCAAAAGTTAGTATGTAAACTAGTTGATCTTGTTCACATTTGGAACTCAAGGGGAAGCTGAACCTATCTTCTTTTGTCTAAAAAGTTCTCAAAGGCATGAAAGATTAATCTCTTATTAACATTTGCCTGCAGCTATTTCTAAAATACATTAGTTGGTTTCTGGGAAATTAATTAATCCTAAAGGAATGATCAAGTCTTATTAGCACTGTGGTTTTTATACAGGACTAGGTCCTTACTGAAAGACACAGTATTTCAACAGCAAAGCATTAAAAGGGTAAGTTCAGAGCAATGCAACTTGACCTTTTCAGCTTCCCAGCTCCGTAGAACTCCTGTAAGACTCATTTTTATAAGTCACAAAGTGACTATTACACCGTAAAGAGCATCAGTAAATGTGCTAATATTTCTGGTATTTAAACTGGATTCTCATATTAAAAAGATCCACTTAGAAAGACACTGAAGTCCATGTAATAATTAAATATCAAGGGAGTCGGGCCAGTCTGAAGGACCCTTTTGTGCCCGTTCTACTTCCGTTTTCTCTAGTCAGGCATGTCTGTCACTGACTTCTCTGCCAAAGACAAGATGCTGAGTTTTTAATGCATTTCTGTTGAGACCTCACCCTTCAGATGTCTTAAGAATTACAAACTACTGCTTTAGAGACACTGCAGCTTCTACCCCAATTTGTATTGTAAATTCCTTCTCATGGCGTTAAAGTTGTTATAAATCACTGTCTGTAGCATTCCTATTGTGTTTGATAGGACAACTTCACTAACACTGCTGCTGCTCCACAATAGGTATCATTAGCAAAGCCTGCGGGGAGAGCAGGGATGGAGCAGTACTGGCGGTGCTGTGGTGCCCTTTGTAGGCACTAAACTCTCTCTGATGAGTGTGAATTAAAGACCTGTAATAATGGATTTGAGTGCTAATGACGAATGTCATCACTCCCTCACAGGGATGTGACATGAAGTACGAAACATCAGAGAGGAGCGGAGAAAACGTGTGAAGAGAAACTGAGAACTCACAAAACAGGTGAAAAAGATAGGGTGTGCTATAATAAGATACACGCAAACAAGCTTCAGTACTTAAATAGGAATAATTACTTGCACACCTAATCATTATTGCAACGATCTGAAGATGTTAATGATGCACAGACTGAATGTGAGTCAACAATGTCATGCTGTCAAGAAAAAGGGAAGCATCCCAGTGAGGATGTTATAAGCAAGACGAGAGTCTGCAAAACCAGATAAGGCAGCCTGCTGCTGTTCTTCACACTGCCGAGGCCTCAGCCAGCGCACAGTGTCCAGCTGCAGGCATGCATGTTCAGAAAGATGTGCGCTAGTTTTCAGAGATCCTAGAAGACAGCAGCAAGAACTATTAAGGATATCAAACACATGATCTATGAGGACAGAGCTGAGGAATGGAGCTTTAGCTAGAGAAGGAGAAAATGGAGGGGAGACATGAGATGATTTTACAGCTATCTATGAGGTAGCTGCAAAGAGGAAGTGAATCTTCTACATCTCTACTACTGTTGGGATAAAACATAATAGACTTAGCAGGTGAGATATGGGATTAGAAGCTAGGAAAACTTGCTAATGACTGGAGCGATTAAATGCTGGAACAGATAACGGGATTGTGGGAACGTGATGGAGTTGCTGCTGGTTGTCTTTCTCAAGCCAGTAGGGACAGATTATCAGGAATTACTTCAGGAGTAGTTAATCCTACTTTTTGCCAGGAGGATGTCTGAGACAACCTCCTGAGGTCAATTCCAGCAGTACTGCCTATAGTGTTATAAACTACACAGGGATGAGAAGGATTGAATCCGTCCTATCAACTCTGTGTTAGTGGAAAAAAAATGGACACATGCATGTATTTGGGGTTTTTCAGTCATTAGAGCTGCACAAGGGTGCTTTAATTCAGCTTTCTCATTGATTGTTGCCTGCCTTGCTGCCTGGATGACATCCCTTGATCACCCACAGAAGGCTGGAGCAGGATTTTTTGTACAGTCAGCCTCTGACCTAGGTTTTACATTAAAAAACATAGACTTTACCTGACTTGCAGCTAATACTGAGTAGCAAAGCAGGCTTTTCCATTTTCTCCCATATCTGCTAATTTATTTCCTGTGTTCTTGCAAGATCTGTGATGTGAAGCTAATTTCATGGTTTACACCATGTAGACTCTGTAGCAGGAACAAACTTTTGTTCTGAGTTTGCACAGCATCCAGTAACAGCTTCACAGTAACACAACTGAAAACAACAGCAAAAATGTCAATGGAGGGAGTTGTTCCATCACTAAGAAGTTTTTTCTGTAGCTTTCTTGTGGCTCTGTACATCTCCCATACAATGACAGCACCGAGAAAGAGCAATCTCTAAGCAAGCCTATCAAACTGACAGCTTCTTACTTCTATTCACTGCAGGGTAGTCACATGCCAGATATTAAAAAGAGTGCTTCAAAAATACCAAAATGAACAATAACATCTGTAAGGCACCAACAGCGAAGGCAGTAAACAAACCAAAATGAGGGAGAATACACCAAGGGTGGCAGTTTTTTAGTGTTTGTTCCCCTTAAGGTACAAATCATTTCCTAGATGACTGACACATAGGATTGAATTAATCTGAAAAGCTTACTTATTTGCATCCTTTGAAAACTGTTGGCCATACATAAGCCTGGGGAAGTTACATAACTGTCATCTAGAGTTGTGCATTTAAGTATTTGTCAAAGTAGTTCAGCAAATGCTGAACTGTAAATGCTTCTGTAAGAAGTACTTGATAATTCTGCAAGAAGATAATGACCCTGTTATTCCTCTGTATGTTTTGAGAATATAGATGTTTATCTCTGAAGTCTAAATACAGCAACCTGAATACCCAAAAGAACAACAGTCACAATTAATTTTCATATAGTTTGTTTGTGCTTCCATTTTTAAACATTTTGATCTTCAAATTGATTCTTTGATCTTCAAGATGAAGTTTTCTTGTCCAAGAAAGTGCTGTCCAGTGGCACAAGTGTAAAAGGCATAAGGAGTAAAAGGGGAACTAAATACCTGTGACTTTGCTGTTTTGAACATCCTTTTGTGTCAGACTTTCACTACGTGATCTGTTACAAACCGCTACTTCTTGCCATTATCTTGGAATCCAGAAGTGGGAATCCCACTCTAAGTACACATTAAAAGGTTCAGTATTTACACTAGGACTGTAATAAATGTCCAGCAATGAAGGCAACACAATTGGCATCTCCTGAGAGCTGGGGGAGGAGCCCCCTTTGTGGTAGTTTGAGGAATTAAGATATAGACTTGCTGTCCTGTCAGCTGTTAGCAAATGTGGCATCTATCCTCCTCCCACTGTCTGCCTTGGGTCTGTGTCTGAGGCAGGCAGTGGAGAGTAGCAATCTTGTTAGGTGATTTGGGAGGTTCTGACCCAGCCATAGCTTCTGCTCCCATTGCTCTTCATATGCTCAGGCATCGGATGTGGATACACAATAAGAACAACATATGGAAATGAGGGCTGTGCATGTGGGTCCTCTGGCACTGTAGCATCACTTAGACTCTACTGCTTTCATTTCTTGGGTGAAACTCAACACACAGCAACAGATGCGGGGAGTGGTGCGTGCCTCTGTCCACCTGGTAGTTGTGGTTGTTCAGAAACAAAGGCTTTTGTATTGGTTTGTTTTGCTCCTCTTCCAGTAGCCGTGATGGATAGGCCTGCAATTTCCACAGTCAATACCGTTTCTTTAAATCGTTTTTTTCATGTGCTCAGCAGGGGTGTGGAGAGAACAGGTGTGTACTTGATAGACTGCTGGTATTTAAGTGGTGATCTGGGAAGTGTTAGGTTTATGTTTTCTCCTTTTTCTTATGAGCAGTTTTGCCTTTTTTTTTCCCCTCTCCTCTGCTGCCTTTTATTTCATTTTTAATACTGCCTTGTTTCAGTTGCTTCATGCATCTGTTTCTTAATTTCAGTTCATTTTAACTTCTTCCCCTGATGTAGGTTACTCATCTATCTATATATTGGCATTTAAGACTGAATTCTTTTAATAAGTGTTTGACTTCTCTTTGACAGAACATCAGGACATGTGTGTCTGCTGAGTCTCCACCTCAGTGACGTGGAGGGTGTAGGCCTTAGGAGAACAAGACCATGTCCAGCAAGTCTAGGTTTCAGAAATCTCTCACCCCTTCCCCTGCTCCCTCTGGAATGTCATGATTTTTGGGGCTCTTTTGAGATGTTAAATTACCCAACTCAGCAACAACCCTTTAAATGGAGGGGAAAGAAAAAAAAAAAAATACAGATTTGACTGATCATACTTGCTTTATCCATGTATTCTTCTTCACTATGTATCCTATATTCTTCTAAGAAGATAAGGTGAGGTAGGCCTTACTGGAGCAGTGGCGATAATGACATCATGGAGAGCCACTGAGCGTGGTTGGGGAAGAGGCTTGTGGAGCAGCAAGGTTTGGCAAGTGAGTGATTTCCAGCAGGCAGCCAAGGGCCTATATCTCCTGCATAAAGACTGCAGGACTGCCCAGAGAGGCACTGGGTGGCTAGGCAGACCTCCTCGTGACTGGAGAGGTCTGGTGACAGCATGTGCTCCTACTCAGAAAGGTACTGAGTCGATTAAAAGCAAAGATACATAAAAGAGTTCTGTGTAAATCCTTCATTGTGTGTTTTCTAGTTGCTTTGAACTTTCTCCGTTTTAAAGGAAACATTCCAGGTTTTATTCAGACAAAATCAGGCTTTTTTTCATTTAAAAGTCATTTAGTCTTCTTGGGAGAGTATCCTCGGGAGCAGGTCTAGATGAATCTACCTCAGAGCAGTAGCCAACTTTCTCTTTCTCTCTCTGTCGACGCTCGTGCTAATTATGGTACTCCTCTTCCACACAAGCAGGTGTTTGTTCAGATGTGCCACGTGGGTCTGTGTGGTTTTCTCCCCAGATAAAGTCCTTTGTCATTTTAAGGTCTCTGGGAATTTGCCACTATGTTAGCAGTCTGTAGACCGTTGTCTTTCTCCTGTCTGGAAGCTCTATAGGCAACAAGCTGTCGGGTGTTGATTTGAGTCTCTGTAGTCCTTAATCTCTTGATCAAACCCTTATAAGTGATATACATTCTAATTGCTTCCAGATGTACCATGGGTTTTTAAAAAATCCCACGTTACTTACATGTGGTGTCTTACACCTAAAAACATATAGCAGAACTCATTCCTCACTGCAAACACTGTGGGCAATTTAGAGCATTACGAAGTGCTACAGATACTTCCCCTCAGCCAACAGATCGGTTACGTGTTTTGCATTAATAGAAAGTCCTAAATCCAGGATTACACTAAGTAACAAGTTGATAATATTTATCAGAGTTGCTTTCACTGGCTTAGGTAGTTTGCTGAATCCAAGCCCAAAGGAAATTAAATACTCAAAACACTAAAGTGTGGCTGAAGATTGAGAATTTGCACATGTAAGTCTGCATGTTTTTTGGGCATTGCTTGTTTTATTTTCAGGACTTGTCTACATCTAGGAGATGAGTGCTGGATGAATTTTCTGATAGGAAAGAAAAAATGTACTGTTTCAAGTAAGCAAAAAAAGACAAGACACGTACTTTCAAGCTAGCTCTTCAAGTTTCAGCTAAACAATTTAACATTTCTCGAATCCAGCGATTTTACATTGTATAAGCACAGTTCCTGGAGAGCAAAGACAGGCAATTTGATAAATCTATTGTCTTCAACAGGTAAAGCAGGTGTCCAATACTGTCAGTGCTTTGAACGTAAAAGTTACATACAAGCTAATTATTTGAATGCTTTGTCTGTAAAAACCATCAGTGCAGAAGAACAAATTTATATTGTGATACAGTCAAAAAACTGAAAACCCCCGGAGACTCCCTTGTCTCTGACACACAAAGGCAATCACCCCAAGGAAGAGGTAAGAAGTTGTCTAGGGATTTTCTTATTTCTGTCAGTCTTAATGTGCCTGTCAGAGTCCAAGGAGCATCTGGATGATGCTCTTAGTCATACGGTTTAGTTGTAGGTCATCCTGCAAGGAGCAGGGAGTTGGACTCCATGATCCTAATGGGCCCCTTCCAACTCAAGATATTCTGTGATTCTATGAAAATACAGTATGTGTAAGGCAAGAAATATGCTTTAACATTTTTATGTAGAATTGTGGCCTCAAATAATGAATGTCTTTGTGTAAAAAAAACATTCTAAAACTTCCATTTTCAAAACTTTATCATTAGTTATATCAAAATATAGGAAAATGTTTGTTTAAAGTTCATCTATTTTCTCATTATCTTCTGTCTACTCTGGTATAGTTAAAGTACAAATGAAAAAGTGGAGGGAGTAATTTTAATAGCCGTTGAGTTTAAAAAGTAGTGGAAAGAAACTAAGTTGTATGTCAAATCTCTTCAGATCTGAAGCTAATAATATTGAAAATCCTGTAGGTCATGTTTACTTTTATAAAATCACCATGCAAAAACATCAGTAGGCAAAATATAATATGCATAATTGAAGCGAGTTAAATGATATGAAGAATGCCTTGAACAAATAGCTATGAGGGACGTGTACTTATACATAACTATTAGTGTAACTCCACAAGTCTACTTAATTAGACTTAATTACAGTACTGCAGAAGTCAAAACAGAAGCTGTGAGATGTGAAAAGAGACATTTTACATATTGCTGTAGGGATCGTTATATTTATGCAAGACATTGACATGGCTTTACTCTAAAGGGCTAATTGAAACAATTGGTTTTGACTACATTAGCAATATGGAAACAGAGCAACTAAACCAACGGCAAGTGCTGTAGGACAGCTCAGGAATCAGAGCTGTCATCTGTTCTGATTTGCACGTGTCATATCAAAAGCATTCTAACGCCTTGCGCAAACCTTCTTATTCAAAGAAACACACATACACCCAACTTCAAATCTCATCAGAATATTTTAATTTCACCACAAATAAAACCTTGCAAAATCCTGTCAGCATGCCTGGAAAAAAAGCAGTGATAAACTGTTGCTACCCTGAGTCACCTAGTTGGGAAAGGGTTAGAGCTTGACATTGGTATCACTTAAATTGGCATAAATTGTAAGAGATTTTGTGACAGGTAGTGGTGTTACTGCAGTGAAGAGCTGGTCCAATACCAAAATCAGGTCTACAGTTTATCAGAACCACTAAAGGCAGAGTAGGACTGCAAATACTGCAGTGAAAAAGAACTTAAAGTTCTTAACTGTGAAGTTAAATGGGGAACAAAAAGTTCCCTCCATGCTGTATTTTTACAAAGACAATAATCGCTGAGTAGAATCATTTTCTAAAGACAACAGGAAGTCTTGTAACACTCTCCCACAGCATTCCTCTATCGAAGTTGAGACATTACAGTCTGGGTGGGTGGACAACTGTATAGGTAGAAGCTAATGGGATGGTCAGGCTAAGAAGGTATTACTCTACTCAGAGGCCCATGACAAGTGTACCACAGGGCCACTGAAGCTATCCTTTTGAGGGACAGAGCCAGCAGATTGAAGGAAGTGCTGGGCGCTTGTGAGACTGCGTCTGGACTCTTTGTTCAGTTTTGGGCCCATCAATACAGAAAAGATGCTGACAAACCAAAGCAAGTTCAGTAGAGGGCCCCCAAGATGGTTTGTGCTGGAGCATTTGTCTTGTAAGGAATGGCTAAGGAAATGGGGCTTGTTCTGCCTAGAGTTGGGAAGGCTTTGGAGGTGCCTAACAGCCACCTGCTGGAATCCAGGAGGAGGTTACAAAGAAGATAGAGCCTCTTCACAGTGGTGCGTAGTGGGAGGACAAAAGGCAATGGACACAAATGGGAACAAGAAAAGTTCAGCCTGGCTAAAAGGAAAACCTTTTCCCCCAGCAGGACAGTCCAGTGGTGAAGCAGGTTGCCCAGAGAGACTGTGCAGTCTCAATCCTTGAAAGTTTCTGTGATGCAACTAGATAAAGCCCTGAGCATCCTGGTTGGACTAGAGCCTTTCTGAGGTCCCTTCCAAACGGAGTTATTTTGTGGTTCTGTATTTCATGATAATTTTTTAAACTAGGTTTTCAGAGTGTTTCCGTAGTCCTCACTTTCAGTTTATTCAGGAAATTAATGCAGTGGAGCATGTCAAGATTTTCAACAAAAATTTTTGAGAATAACTTTTCTCAGAAGCAACCAGAATTTCTGGAACGCTTTTTTAAAATTTATTTTTTAAAATCATAGCCAGAGTTTGAGGAGGTACAGGAGGGACATAATGACCCAGGAGAGTCATGCAGAGATGCAGAAGGAAACAGTTCTGCCTCTGAACTGTAAAATCACTCTCTGCTCCCCTCTGTTAACATCGCTCCTCACAATCCTGGACATGAACCTTCTCCGTGGGAAGAGTTACAAGGTACGATGGATGTGGGGAAAGGAGAGGATTAGGGAGATCCTGATTTACTAAGACAAGGAATACTTTACACATCCAATATTGCTTACTGCTAATTAATGCAGTTAAGGGAATAGAAGACATAAATTTCACTGGAATTGCTCTTCACAGGAAGGATGACATTTAATCCAAAAAAAGGATAAAGAGCTTTTCTGTGCTGAAAGCTTTAAGTGAATCATTTTAGAAGCGTCTTTAACTCAAAGTAACCATAAATTTCAGACCTTGGGCCAGCTCCTCGCGTAGTGAGGAGCAGCATGGATCCACTGACTTCTGTGGGGTAAATCTGATTCATACCGATGGAGCATGAAGACCTAAACCCCCTTCTAGGCAGAAGGAGCAGGCAAATGTTCCTATATGTGAAAAAAAGCTTAGAAAGATCCTGTCTGAGAGTAGAATATTACCAAAGACCTTTCTCACAAAAAAAAGGCAATAGATTAAGAAGTCACTTTCAGGGCTGAGGAAAAGAAAAAGATTTTTTTTTTCTCAGATCAGAAAGAAACACATCAATGAGATAAAGAGACCATCTGACTTCTGGACTCCTGAAATATGACAGCTCCTGAGGCTGAAATTTCTTCTTTAGGAAAAAGTGTTCAGCCTACCTGTCACTCAGTGATAGAAGAATATGTTAAAAAATAAAATTTATTAGAGCAGCAGAAGAAGGTGGAATTGTGAAGTCCAGAGAGATGAAATAAACTAACTTTGGACAAATTAGATAAAGCAGCTCAAGAAGATTAAGAACGTATTTCGTGGAAAAAAGCCCTGCCAACGATTATCACTACATTGAACTGAAAATTGACATTAGAGTAGATACCTGTTCTTATGTAGAGAGGGGAAAAAAAGGTTCAGAATCCTTTTTTTCCAGTGCATTGCCATAAGAATTCTGACTTATCAGTCTGAGGAAATATTAGTGCTTTGGAAGGAAACCATTCTGGGAGAGCACTAGGAATGTGCTGTTGTGTCTAAAAACTAAGGTCAAGTTTTCTCAATCTGGAAAGAACCAGCAAACAGACAAAGAAGAAAGTAAAGCCCGCTGTGTTGGACATCCATATCTGAACTGTTTTAGAAGACATTTTAAACCAATGTTCTCCACTGCTTGCTTTAAATCCTCTGTCTTGGTGGACTGGAAAGTCTTCCTGTGAATGCTAGACTGGAAAATAATATGAATAATGCTAAGCCATTGAGTGATGTTAAGTTTTAATGGTAAAACAATTATCAGCTCTTTAGTAAATGCTAGGAGGATGGTATTAGATTTCTATAGTGTATTTCATTGTACTAATACAAGAAATGATGTTATTTAATGATGACTTTATGAAGAGCATGAGTTCAGCTGTGTAAATCCTGTCTTACTAGTATTGGATTAGTCTACATCACAACATGGCTAGTGGAAGTCCTGGCCGCTATTTGTTTCTTTCTGGCTAGATGAACCAACCTCACTCAGGAATAAGTTCCATGGATTTCAGGAGACTTAGAAAAGCAATTAATGTGGCCTGGTTTATTTATTATACTTGTCAGGCATTTATGCAATGTGAAATCAGATCAGTGTGGCATACCTCAGATCTGGTTTGCAGGCTCTAGTTACGTGATTTATTTGCTCCACGCATATAACCAAAGCATACAGAATGCACTGTACTGTAGGGGAAGGCAAAACTAAGCAGTCTTGATTTTATCTGTGACTCTATAAAAAAAGTATTCCCAGACTGCGTCTCTGCAAATAAAATCATATTTCAAGTTAAGGTACGCATCCAGCTTTTTATGGTAACTTTAAATTTTGTACCTCCGCTCTGGTCCTTGCACTGATCTGCAGAGGCTTACCCAGTGGTACTCAGTATATCAGACTCTGCTCATCAGAACCTACTGGAACTGGAAACTTGCTCTCTTACAGGGCTCCTTCAGCTCCAGTAAAGGTTTTGTTTGAAGCACTTGAGCCTTTCCCATTGTTCAGAGTGAAGTAATGTACAGATCTATGGAACAAGGGCAAACTAGGGCTCTTTTTCAATCTTTCTTGGTTCTGACTAGAGAAATTTGTTTTATGAAAAGTTAAAAGTCAAGCTCTTCGATTTTAAAGGGAATAATTTATGTATATATTTATGATTGTTTTTCAGAAAGATTAGATTCATTTCTCCGAATACAGCTTAATAGGAATCCATTAATAGATTTTAATCAGAATGTTGCCTATACAGACGCAACCCATTTAGCTATAAATCACTCCTCCAAAAATATGTAATTGGTCTTTTATACTGAAGATAAAAGATGATATTTGCTCACAATTACACTAAAGATCATCAGTAAGTGATGCCACAGAGGTTCAATTAAGATGTAAATGTGAAGTGTCAGTAGTAAACTTCAGAAACTAGTCTTTTATGGGACACGTCAACATTTCAAAGTTTTCAAACAATACTTGAGAATATGAGTCACTGAGCTTATCCTGAAGCCTCATCCTGCTTAGTAGACTAAGATATTTAAAAACCCGACTGGCTGTGGCCCTGAGCAACCTGCTCAAGTTGACCCTGCTTTGAGCAGGGTGGCTGGATTTGCCAGTCTCCTGAGGTGCCTTCCAACGTCAACTATTGTTTGATTCTGCAGATTCTTGAAACTCACCCTTCTGGTGCTATTCTCTCCTTGTAAGGAAGTTCTTGTGGTATGTTATTGTGTAAATTTGAATTGCAGGAAAGTCTCTACTTAACCTGTATTCACAAATGACTTGAACTGAATTCTAAGTTCGTTTTTGAGGATATGCTATAGCTACCTATGTAGCGTTTCTCTTAATTAAAGCAAATAATCTTTCACGAAGGTTCTTGAACTGCCATCATCTTAAAGGGAATATTATATATGCAGTAGCATCCAAGTGTTCTTGCCAAAGCTAGACAGCAATTTCTCATGCTGATGGAGCACTCCATCATAAGAACAAGGAGACGAATTCTGCACTGTTTTGTACCTGGCAGAACTCCATTGACTTCATTAGGTGGATTTATCCTGAGTGTTGTAGATTTTCTAATGTTATAGGAATATGATTTAAAAAGGCATTTAGGTTTGAAAAATTAATACACAAAAAGCTACTAGCTCTGGCCCCCTAAAAACAAAGCGATAATGCTGGGGATGTACGTTCCAAACATGGGAGGCTGAATTTACTAAATTAACCCCAAGCTTGAACTAGGATAGTAAGAATTTCAGACCTGTTTTGGACTGACAATAGTTTTGAAATTACTTGCAAGAAGGCATTCTTTTAATAGCATTTTGACCAAGTATAGTATTCTTCGCATCAAAACGGAAACCAATTTATTGTGGTTTTGGTCAATTTCCCAATAGAAACAAAAATAAACCCGATAAAAGCCAGGACAGAAAGTCTAAACTACTTTCTTGACCTTTCCAGAATGGCACTCTGGACTAGCAAAATCTATATTGCCTCAGTGCCACGTGTACGCTAGCGAGCACTCCGCTTGACAGGTTGTCAGTGTCTTCGGCAGGACAACGTTCCTTTGAAAATTCCAGCACTTGTCTGCTGGGTGATGATGCCAGCAGTCAGTCCTGGGGATTAGCTGAAGTGCTTGGTTTTTTGTGATGTCTGTTGCAATGTGATATATGCCTATAGGTCCACAAACTAATGATGCTCAAATGTCCTTCCTCCCACTTTGATCCAGAGAAAAGAGACAAAGAGTGGAAATGAAAAGAGGGAATAACAGACAGAAAGGGAAAAATAGCAGATGCAGAAAAGAAAGTAGGAAAAAAAGGTCAAATGGTCATCCAAAGAGTGAATTGGAAAGATATGAAGAGTCTAGGAAAAGGGACCTGCTAAGAAATTTTTCTTGAGGATATTTTTACAGGTTTATTGTTAGTCTGATTTTCCTGCGGTGAAGCAGCGTATCTGTTCATACTGTGTGTTTGCATCCCCTCTCCCCTTACAGATTATTGAACTCCTTGACCAGTTTAAATCAAATTTTGTTAGAAGCATGATCCCTATAGGCTTCATCAGCATGAATGACAGTGCAGGAGAAGAGGAAAATCTCTTCCTCTTTGGGAGTGGAGGGGAAGATGTAGCACAAACATATACTATGTTACCTGAAGAATCTACACTGAAAAGAAAGGTGATAACTACCTAAATCTTGGCAAAACTTCAGGAAGAGCTTATACACCAGCCTATCAACTATGAAAGCCACGTAAGCAGGAAACAAGGTTTAGTCAGTTCTGAAACTTTTGGATTTCCCTAGGTGTTTTATGGTAGAAAAAAACAGACTATGGAATGCGAAAGATTGTAAAAGCTAGTTCACTAGCTAAAAGCTGTTTTTGATTAACTTTAGCTTTGTTAAGTTTAGAATTGGGCTTCCACATGGCTCTCTGATGGGGTGAAAACAAGAGCTGTGATAAAGAGAAAGCTGGAGAACTGAGCCTTCTCTCTGAGAAAATTGAGCAAAATTTCAGGACTAGTTATGTAAGTAAACACTGCCATTCCTCATCAGGAAGTTGGTCTAGTATAAGATAACAATAAAAGAAGTCAGTCAAAGTAGATGCGTTAAAGGAGAATGATGCCTGCAGTAAAAGGGAGGAAGGCCAGCGATCACCCAGCCTGGAACCTGGTTATATCCCAGTCACAGTGACAGCTGCCGTCTTCAATCGTTTAAACCACGCGTGCTTTTCTCAAACCACAGCTGATCTGTGATGACGCACTCAGTTCCAACAGCAGTGCTGGTCGGTGTACAGAACCTACAAAGCACCTCATCCAACATGTATCAAATTGAGGGAGCAAATAATAATAGCTTCATGGATAATGGTGCTGTGCTTTGTTTTTTCCCTAACGTCTGCTAAAGGGAGGATTCATGTTGTGTTCTTGAGGCAGGTAACTTAGTTGAGACTCACATCTCAGCAAGTGAGATACTTTGGCTAGGAATGCCATCAATAGAAAGATACAGGTGTCTTCCTGTGGTGATTCAAGACTTTAAATGAAATACCTGTAGCAGAGTTTGTAAATACTCTTCTATGCTGCCCAATTTAATAAGAAAAAAGCCCACCTCTTATGGATAGTTATTGATGAGTTTCACTAGCTCAGTAAGCTGTGATGCCTCAAGGTGGAAAACAGCTTCAGAAAATGAACCTTTTAAAACACTTATAGAAAGGTAAATTTAAGATTATTCTAAGGAAAGAAAAGAGTAAGGAAAACTCAAAAATAAGACTCTTCAACTAGCCTCTTTGGAGAAATAAATATCTACATTTCAGGGTTTGGGATGTATGCATGGAAAAAGTGCAGCTTTGCTGGAGACTGAAATTTTACTAGCTTATTCACCTTACACCGAAGAATTTTCAACTCACAGTTGCAGTTTCCGCTGGAAAACCTGATGCTTTGAAGTGAAGCTTTGAAATATTCCAGGTTTTAACACCCAAGACATTTTGTGAATGTAGCCTCTATTCTCTAGTTGAATGGAATTGCTTTATGAAAATGCTATGTTCCTTCCCTAGCTGAGTAACTTGAAAATATTTTCAACTTCTAAGTCCTACAGACTGTAAGCCTTACAGGAATGATTGATTAACATCACCTCCCACTATTTTCTATAAATGTTTTTTCCGTTTAACAAAATTTGGTTGCCACGTTTCTTCTAATGTCAAAGCTCATATAATCATGTGTTCCTTATCTTACGTTTGAAAGTAGTTGCAGAGGGACAACATCCAGACTAAACACAATTTCTTATACATTTTTGTTATAGGGTCCAATTGTCTTCAACTTGTTTGTATCAGCATAGCTACATGGACCTCAGTGGAACCGGGTATATTCAGCCAAAGTGAAAATCTAGCCCATGAAGTCCTCTGCTTCTCTCTCTCTGTGGCTGTGCAAACTATTTCCTGTATTACAGCATGCTCATTTGTCTTATGGGGCATTCAAAAGTCTTTATCACTTTGTTCTCAAGCATCCCATCTGAAGATTTTTAATATCAAACAGACTTTTTAGAACAATACATTCAACACTACAAACCTTTCACCATATTAGATAGAGATAAGGAATAAATATAATTATCCAACGGCCCCCTTTATTCTTGTAACAAGCACAATCTACTTTCCTAGGCTATCTGAACCGCTTGACAAAGTGCGTATAACCACTGTGGATGGCCACCATAATTTTATGTTATACTGTGTGAAAAATATGTTCTTGTTAAGACTTGATCATGTGATGGGAAACATGATGGCTGTGGAATTTACAATACATAACACAGCTATTTAAAATAGAAAAATATTGAGAAATATTTCATTTCCTGTTATGTGGGCTTTTGTGTAGAAAGCTTGACTAAATAAAAATAATTTGGAGTTCACCGTAAAAACAAAACTATTTTTTTCACAGTAGTCAGCATTCAAAAAACAAATATATTGCAGTTACGGAAAATTACAATATATTTTATTTTGCTTCATGTGTCATTAGCAAAATTGCCTGTTCATTTATTGTACTAGAATCCACATTGTGGGTGCTAGCAGTAATAATAATAAATAATAAAAGGAGCACAGAGGGAGTTTTAGCCATTATATCGTGAGTGCAAGCACAAAGGTTAGAAAAATTGGGCTTTGACTGTTATGCTGAGTATTGTTGATATCTACTCCATTAAGAAAATAATTGAATCAAATTTTTTGCTGAGGTGTTTTGGCAAGAGAGCAACAACTTAAAAAGAGATTAATTTAGATAGCCATAGAACTCTGTCCATTTCTCCCTCAGCAATCTTAAATTCTGACCCTGTGCATGATTTAAGTCCAGTGGTGTTGAAGAGGATGATGTAGGGTAGAGACTGTAAACTTTATTTTATAACTATTGCAGCAGCATAAAGTAGATATAATCGCTGTGCACTACAGCAGATCCTCAGAACATCATAGTACCTTGACTCTATGCTTTGAAATAATGCCTGTAAAAGAAGACCAATTACACGCAGAACATTTCACAAGACATAAAAAACAGTTGAAAGAATATTTTTTCACTTAATATGAGTATGTCTGGCATTTCAAGTGACTGGAAAAATTGTCTGAATGTAATTCGTTATCTTTACACGCTTGCTTTAAACCACAGCTATAGTGCTTTATTTTGGAAACTGAGAATAATACCGACACTAAAGGCATGCTCTCACTTTGATTAAACTATGTTTTTATTAATGCAAACTTTAGATATATGATAGTTAAGGCTGAAATTATTTCAATTTACTTTTACTGTTTATGTTGCTGTTTATCGTTGCATTTTGTTAGTTTCGGACTGGGACTTTCGAATGGACCTAAAGGAGTTAAGTGTCTAAATCTGACTGAAATTTAGTGGCAAACGGATATTTAGTTACCTTGAGCCCCTTAGAAATGCCTACCTAGAAACTTGTTAGCTTCCTCAGTTTTTATAACACATAAATACAGTTTATATTTGTCAATTTTTATGGCAGAAAAAGGATGGTTCACTGTCCTCCTCTCATGCAGGAGCATAAAACAGCCGAGTCGAATCAAGCTGTTGCCCTTCAGCTGGGAGGGTGCCCGCAGAGGGCTCTGCCTGTGCTGAGCCCGCCCGTTTCATTGCCCTCCACGGTGTAAGGACGGTCAGTTTGTATTCTGAGATGCTCTGATTACTCCCTGATCATTCTTGCAAGCTAATGCAAGCCAGTTTGTTGCTGTCTCCCCTTGGTAAAGCCCTGGCAAAGTAGAGCAGCTGAAGGAAAGCATCTGCTGGATGTGGGATGGTCTGTGCCTTTGTGCAGGGATAGCTGCAAAGCAGGTTGGCGGCAGCTCCTCCTGCCTCATCCTCATCCTCCCACATGCTGTGGGAAGGCAAAATGCTGCTGGTGGCTCAGGGGGACAGGTAGTGCACCCCAGTGAGGGCTGCTGTGATTTATGGTGTGCCTGTGAGTGGAGCAGATGCATGGGATGTCGGATGAGTGGCTGGAGAGCATGCTGAGGTTGCCACAGGTGTGTGTTTGGGGGATGCTGCCATGCCCAAGGGTGTCACCAGCTGCCTGCAATGTGAGCAGTCAAGGGGCCCACTATATGGGTGCAGGATGAGGCCCTCTTACTAAAGAAGATAGGTGTGAATGCATGTCCTCCAGAGCTAACGGTGCTAGTCCAGGGGAGAAGGCACTTGAGGACCAGGCCCTTGGGAGAATGTGCTGACATCATTATTGATGGGCTTTTGTAGTGATGTTTTAGCATGTTTAGGATGTGTTGCAATTGGTCTTCTCTCCAAGGGTGCTTGTTTGTTAGTTTTCACATGAGAATCGTATAAAAATTATGGTCATAAATGTCAGAGGCTGAGCTGCCCACTATAGAAACAAAGCCATGAGAAGACCGTTCATTCTGGAAGCCTGATTTCTTGGTCTTTGAAATAAATTTGAACGTATAAATGGTTGATAAGCTCTGTTTAATTTTCAGAGTGTTTTGTAGACTGAGCTCATTAATGTGTTTGTGCTGGGTTTATGTGGTGGGGTTTGGTAGCAGAAGTGGGGCTACAGGCATAGCCCCTGTAAGGAGCTGTGAGAAGCTTCCCCAGCTCCAGGTTGGACCTGCCCCTGACCTGGTCAGAGCTGCCTCTGGCCAGGGCTGAGCCAATCAGAGCCTCTGTGAATAAACATATTTAAAAGGAGACAAAGAAATCTGTGCCTTGTGGAACCTGCAGTGAGCAGAGGAGGCCCCACGCGGGCGGCTGCCTGTGCTGGGCCACTGTCACTGCACTGGTGATGGCTGTTGTAGTGTGGCCTGGAGTGCTTTGAAGTGCTCTGCTCCTGGGGCGCCCGCTGGGCAGAGTTTGTTTTGCTGGCACCGCCAAGATTTGTCAGGCCAGTCAGGCCTGGCATGGCTGCTGTGGAGAAAGAACTGAGATGTGAGAGAAGCAACTACAGAGACACCAATGTCAGGGAAGATGGAGCGGAAGGAGGTTTGCTGGAGCTGAGATTCCCCTGCAGACCATGGTGAGATGGCAGGCAGCCCCCCTGCTGCCCATGGAGGTTAATGGTGCACTCCACGCTGAAGTGGGTGGATGTGCCTGAAGGAGTTTGTAGAGGACTGTCTTCTCTGGTAAAGGACCCCATACTGCTGGAGATTAATGGCATCTGCAGTCCATGGAGGACTCCATGTCGGGGCAGGTGGCTGTGCCTGAAGAAGCTGTGACTTCGTGGGACAAGCCTGTGCTGGAGCAATCTGATGGGTAAGGACTGGATTCCGTGGGAAGGACTCACATCAGAGAAGTTCGTGGAGAACTGTGTCCCATGGGAAGGGAGCCCATGTTGGAGTAGGGGAAGAGTGTGAAGAGTCCTCCTCCTGAGGAGGAAGGAGTAGCAGAAACAGTGTATGGTGAACTGACTGCAACCCCTGTTCCCCATCCCCCTGTGCCGCTCTGGGAAGGAGGTAGAGTCTGGAAGAGGGAGGGGTGGGGAAGGTGTTTTTAAGATCTAGCTGTTTCTTGTTATTGTCTCTGAATGTGATTGCTAACAAATTAAATTGATTTGTCCCCAAGCCAAGACTGTTTTGCCCGGGGCCGTGGTTGGTGGGTGATCCCTCCCTGTTTTTACCTCGACCCTCAGGCCTTTTGTTACATTTTTCTCCTCTCCACTGTCAGGAGTGAGCATGGTGCTTGGTTACTGCCTGGGGCTAAACCAGCATCATGTTTAAGAACACCTTGTTCATTAGCTTGTACAAATCTGGAGTCTCAGGTTGCATGCTGGTAAATGAACCCTCTAGGAGACCTGAAGTATTGTCATGGCTTTGAAGTGATAACCTAGATGTTTTCATGTGTTTTTTCTGGCTACATGAGAGCCTGTACTCCCCTAGGAACTGCACTGTCCTGGTCCTCAGGACCCAAGCAGATCTCCTACTTTGTTTTCATGCTATTTTCTGATATATAATTGAGGGTGGATTATGTGAGGATTTGTTTTCTTACTCTGGTAGTTCTTCGTGGTCTGTGTTGGAGGTGTGGAGTAATCAGATGAAAAGATGGTGGCTTTCATGCCGTTGCCCAACTTTGCAATTATTGGCTCATAAGTTAAGAAAAAAGTTCTTCTGAATATTACAATTGTGGTGTTTTATTTTTTTTTTTTTCCAAAAGGTCATGACATTTCAAAATAACAGGGTCTTGTCACATTTTTAGCGAGAAAAGAACTCCTGTGTTTCAATTTCTTTTGGCATTTTGATATGCTGTGTCAGGGTGTATCAGTCACATCCTGACCACGCGCAGCAGTGTGATTGACAGGCCTGGAGGAGCACACAGCAGTCCCAGCCGCTCTCTTTCTAAGCAAGATATATTCGAAAAGATGCGAACTCTCCTGCTTCTCATCTTTTTAAATGAGGTTTACCACTCCATCATGCCCCCACACCTTCACATCTTCCTCAGCTGTCACTAAAGCCACTCAGCCACATCCATTCGCCGGTGCCCGATGTACAGGAGCAAACTGCTTTGAATCCCGCTCACCCCAGAGCACAGCTCCCTCTTGCTCCAGGAACGATTCCTGCTGCTGAAAACACCGGCCAGCGCACGGGAATGTCAGGTCAAAACACCCCAGGCCAGCCAGCGATGAGGGCTGGCGCGAGGAAGCCGCCAGCCTCTGCTTTCAGCTCTGCTTCGTGTTACAAATGAGATGCCTTTGCATTCCGCGTTCAGTGCCAATAACTTTCCAAACCAGCTGTGCTCCCGCTGTGCGTTGTGGTGTGCCTGGAGCAGAGGTGCTCCCTTGACTGAAGTTGCTGGTGTCGGCCGCTCCTTAAGCTTCCTTGAACTGTGAACTGGAGGTGTCCCAAAAAACAAAAGGAATAGCCTCATGGACCTGATTTTTCAAGCTCAAAAGGCATCTAGACTGACCTCTGCTCGAAGGGCAGACACCCTTTTCCTTCCAGGAAAGGTGCAATGATGCCGTGGCCCTTGGGGTTTCAGTCGTTCCTGCCGTCGCTTGGTTCGTTCCCAAAAGCCCGTTTCGCGCCTCCCTCAGCGCGGCGGAGCTGCAGCCCCCGGCACGAGCACGGCCGTTCCCGCCAGCCCACCTTCCTCGCGGGGCCGGAGCCGCCGCCGCCGCCGCGGGACCGTGCCTGAGGTGGCGGACACAGAGGAGGGTGTGTGGCAGCAGGCTGTCGGTGCTCAGCTGCCTGGTTTTTCCCCTGCGGGAAGATGGTGGCTTCCGCCCCGGCAGGTGGGGCGGGGCGGGGTTGGGCTTTGCTGCCGTGGCCCTCAGGCAGCTCGGCCTCTGGTAACGCCTCGAAAGCAGAGGAAGAAATGGCGGGAGGGGGACTTTTTCTTCCCGTGCGTTAATACGAGAGCTCGGAAAGGCTCAACGTGGTGGCAGTTTACGGGAGAGGAGGAGCTGCGGCCGCCGTGCCGGTCCTGGCCCCGGGGCGAGCGGTGTGAGGAGAGGGAGAGCGGCCCCGGGGCCGCCTGCGGGCGGCAGCGCCGGCGGAGCCCGCTGCCCGCTCCTGAGCTGAGGGGCTTACGGAGGCTTCGTCCTCCAGACCCTGCGCCTCGAGGAGCAGGGAGTCTCCCTGAAATAGCGCCGAAATGGCTGCCAAGTGCACGGCAATAGCGAGCGAAAGGGAGGGGCAGCTGCGGCTGGCCTCAGTGCCTGCACAGCCTGTGTAGGGCTGCTCTGCTTCGGGGGTAGTTACCTCAGGTTTGTCCTGAAAAAGGGCGTTTGGTTCTTTTGAAAGCAGGTTGTCTGGAGAGCGTTATTTTGTGTGAAGAACGTGAGCTTATTCCTTTCACTAATGAGTTTTTATGAAAGGAGCTTTTTTTTTTTTTTTTTTTCCTTCCTCAGACATGCAGCTTTAGAGGTCGGGATTCTGTGAGCAGACGCAAATCGCTAATACCTCGAGTTTGAACTATATTCCAACGGATTCTCTGAGCTTTCTCTTAAGACTGAATTTGAAGAAGGGGATCTGAAAAAAAAAAAACCACAAACATCTAGGCTATTGGCAGTATTTGGAGAGAGAAAAAGGCCAATTTCTGAACTGGCTTTGTTGATTGAAATACAGCTCCAGTGATTTGTATCCACTGAGGACTTGGCCTGATATGGTGAAAGGTAAAACACAGGCTTAACCTTTTTAAATCCTTCAGAAATATTTTCCCTTCCCTGTTCAATTTGCTTACAATCAGCTTTTTTTCCATGAAAATAAACTCAGTTGTGAAAAGCTCTTTTTCTAACACATCCCTCTCTATGGTGTAACTGTTAAGTAATATCTTGACAATTTTATGTTGTATAGTATATTGAAGACCAATGAGCAGCAGCCAAGAAGAAAAAATGTGAATGAATGTATTACATGAAACTAACGAAACTTCTCTGGGGTGCCTGATGAATGATATATTAGCAGAAGTCATTGAGAGAGCAGAAGTGGAATTCAGATTTTGTGCTTCACTGGAATGGGGAGGAAAAACACTCTTTAATTTCCGTTTTGCTTTACTATCTTGTCATTTGCTTAACAGTGTGGAAGATACTTCGTTGGGATGAATGGCACTTGTCAGTTGAATTTTTCATCTAGACACTTTAAATTAAGTTGGTGTTCAGGGTTTTGAGTCATAATTTGCACATCTTATGAAATACTGTCACTCAAACCACCGATAATGAAAAAATCTCAGATACAGTGGTGTAATTGTTTTCTGCTTTATCTGACCATTAACCTTTAGTGCTCTTTACAAAATGATGATGAAATGTTAGTGTTTCTTCTTGATTATAGGTGAGAACAAGTGAGTGCTGTGCAGCAGTCATCTAAAGTACTGAGATTTGGATTATATTGGCATCCCCACAATGGTGGCTCTCCAGATGCTGTCCTAGATTCTTCCATTAAAACCCTGGGATGCATATGAAATAAAAGTCCAGGGCTGGTCTGGAGAGCTGGCAACTAAATGTGCTGTTTTAGGCACTCTGCAAGGCACAATTAGAGAGTCATAAGACCCACTTCAACAAATCGCTTTGACATTTTGTTAAATTGAGCTCTATCTGAAATGGTTCAAAACCAGGTGAAAGCCAATATTGCTTTTAAGTGCTAATTCAGTGAAACTTCAAAATGTGTTTAAACTTCCGTAGATGTCATTGTGAACACAGCAGCTTTTCTAAATCCTAAGTGAAGAAAGATGCAACAGGTAAAAAACCGCTGTTGTGAGTGATGACCCAAAATTCAGAATCTGAGTAAGTGATATAAGCTAAGTGTTTCTCTTGAGAAATTGTACTTGTACAGAGTAAAAACAACAGTAAGAAATTTAAATTTTTAAATCATGGCCATGTCTTTGCAGTGTCTCTGTGGCCTCAGTGAAGCTCCATCCCTCTGCTTCCCTCTAGGATAACAGCATGACTGACTTTCACTGTCTTCCAAGTTGTTTTTATCTCTGGTGTACATATTACTGTACTTAGTCCTTTGCTGAGGAAATACTCGCTACATGACTGAATTCTGCTCACGTTTTGCCTTTTTTTCAGGCAAGGAGAGAGCTCCGTTCTCCCTGCACTTCCAGTGTGGAGTTCTGTCCTATGATCTGGAGAGGTGTCATGAGCATAGCCACCAGCTTCTAAAGGTACTCAAAATTCTCTGTAGAAGTAACCTACTTAATGACAGCTGCTAAGAGACAAAGAAATCTGCCTGTGCGGGCTGACATGTAACATGTAGGAGCCATTTTGTCTTTCAATGGTCAGCAAATATCAGCTGATTTTCCCTTCTTATAAAGAGAACAACAGTAGAGGTCAGATGGCAATGTGCTGTCTGGCTAGATGTAGGCTCTAGCTTATCAAAGCTTGAGGAAAATCAGTTTTATATGAAACAGTGAGAGAAGTCCATATGGGAAATGTAATCCTGTACTGGGCCAGAATCTCACAAATTTAACAAATCTGACATGCAACTCTTCTGTGGTGGTCAGGAACCATTTTCTGTGAAAAATAACGGTTTCCATTCCTCAAATGCAATCTTCCTATGAGTTTTCGCTGCAAAGATGAGTGAATTTTCTTTTTGCTTTTGTTGACTCTTTTTAAACCTGTGAAATACCTAGCTGGTATATGGAATCCCAGTGGAGGTGAAAAAAAGCTCTTACCTTCATGAAGTAAATCCCATGGAGGAAATATAACCAATGATCTCATCTAGCTACACTGAAGTAAGACAGTGAAGTAAGACTCAGTCTCTGACAAGACTTTTGCTGGGAATTAGCTTTATCCTTACAGAATCGACTGGTGAATGTGAAAGTTGTGCTTCTGAAACTAGTTTTTTTTTCCATACCTGGTGGGGATGTGATTGCTTGTACAGAGGCAGCTCAGGGAGCACTAACAAAAACTCAGTCCCAGAAGCAGTACGGCTTCCACATTCAGAATCCACATCCGCATTGCTATCAACTCCATTGTGCTTTGGGTGTTCTCCAGGCTGTCATTATCTGCTCCAAACTCCCACTGCATCACAAGGGTATAACGTGTTATGACCAGGGATGTTGGATTTCTGTTGTCAAAAGCAAAAATGAAATGAGATCACGTAGGTGGAGGTTGTCATGATTTATTACTTGTACATGATGCAAAAACATCAATATGCTTAAAGAAACACCAAATGAAGTAATTTCTTTTTCTTACATCTGCAGTGAGTTTATAAAGGATGCTTTGTATTTTGGTTTTGGGATTTTTTTAATATTTTATTTTAGTTCAGAGCTTGACCCTGCAAATATTTTTGCTTGTTGAATATCTGCTTATGTAGGTAATTTCAATGGAAAAATTCCCTTATAATCCCTGAGTATTCTTTTAGAAAACAATTTCTTGTGTACTTCGCAGTTTAGGAGTAAGACTTTGTGATGCAAGAAAGACTATTTAATATTGTAATCTTTATCTCAGAAATGATTAACTATAGATAGTTCAGTTCTATATTTACCTCTAAAGCAAATGATCATTTTTGATATGAAAGAACAAAAACATTCAAACCTAACTTGTACCTCAGGAAATGTAGAACTTTTGAAATAATAGTTTTGGATTTTCTGGATTTATTTCCCCCCTTGCTTCTTCCATTCTTTTAGGTAAACCCTCAATTTACTGACCTTGAAACTATTTTTGTTCATTGGTTTGTTTAAAAAAAATAAATCTGTATCTAGAAAAAACAAGGTGATGTTATTTGGGAGACAGAAAGGAGACCGACCGAAATGTGAATTATTTTGATTCTTCTCTACTTGAAAGATTTAAGGTAAAAGAAAACCAACTGAAGATAATTCATAGTTGGATATTTAAGATGAGAAATTATTAGAGATAAATAAAGTCGACTGAGATGAGGGCTTAGCTGGCAAGGAGTTCCTTAGCTTTTGTTACTTGAAGGCTTTGAAAGTGGAGAACTAAAAGAAGTGCATAAAGGAAAAGTTTTGGTGTTGTTTTTGTGAGGTGGTGGGTTTTTTTTTTTTGACTGTAATTGCAAATCTAATTTCTCATCAGTTTTTGAAACACTTTTTGTTGCTTTTATTTTAAAAGTTTTGAAGGCCAGAGCCTTCACTGGACAGTCCTTGCGCAACTTCAGTTACCATGTTTTCTAAATGTGCCTGTAGAATAATCTGATTAAAGTGTCAGTGGTGTATGAAAAATTCTTGACTGCTTGCAACCATAACTTCTGTCCTCCTTCTTTCACACTAGGACTAATTATAGATGATGGGCAAGAAAAAACTTAGGAAGTTACTGAGGCATTTCACACAGTCTGTCCTCAGCCGCTGCTGCTTACGTTGTTGACAAACAGTATTTTCTCTTTCACCTGACTGGCTTTGTCTGTTTGCAAGTAGCTTAATCCACAATTGGCTGTCAAATACAGTTTCATGTGTCCTGCACCCACTTGCACCAGTAAGTCATTTAGAAACCAGACAATTGAGGTTGAACTCTCTTCTAAGAGCTTGGAGACAGTATCCAAGACCAGAATCCTGGTGCTCCTTTTTATGTCCATGCAGCACAGAGTATCGCCAGGACTGGACAGAAACGTCTGTCATTTCATGTTCGTATGAAAGCTAGTCACAGAAGTGAAACTCTGGTGATGAACAGCATCTTGTTGTAATAGACAAAGCATATAGATCTGCTTGGTGTCACTGGGGAAAGGTGCAGCTTGCTGTCTTTATGGACTTCCTGGATTGTCTGCTCAAGTAAGGTCTCAGCTGTTGACCAAGTACCAGTCGTCTGTAAGGATGCAGTAGAGATCTGTCACATGTAACAAGGCTTGGGAGAGCAACATCCTTTATATGGATTTAGTAAGTGTAAATCCTGAACTTCAGTTTCTTAGAGGCTGAGGAAGCTGATAGAGCAGAGTAGTTGTGAGAACCTTTTCATGCTGGTGGTTGCAGACAACACTGATTTAAGCTGGGCTCAGGCCAGCATTTGTGCCAGTAAGATATGAAGTTGTTGCTATTAGAAAATCACCTGCTCTATCAGTGGGCTTTGGACCTGGAAAATTGTAGGCAAATCTGCCACGCTTGGGAAACAAAAGCAAGCACATGAGCTGGGGGAGAGGGGAGGATGAGGGTGAGGATTGTCAGCTACAGGTTGTCTTGAAGAACAAAAGGGTACTATCACATACTGCTCTCACCTGTTTGAATAGGCAGAGGAAATGGCATACCAGGTAATCCTTATTTCATTTACTGTTCTGCCATTACTTGATATATCAGAGACATGCTTTATTTACAACTTAATTCTTATAATGTTAATATTTATCCAGTATTAGAAGACTTATCTGCTCTATTTCGTTCATTTAAACCCCACCTCAGGCAGGTTCTATGTGTTGAAGGAATGGTTTATATCATCTTCGTATTACTTAGTAACTCCGTTGCAAGGGATCTAGCTGCCAAACAGCTGCCTGAGCTGGCAAACCGAAGGGAGCTTGGTTTGTGCCAGAGGGCTGACTGACTGCTTTCAGCTGAGAAGGCTGCTCCTGCCCAGCCAGTCCTCTTGGGAGGGCAGTCAGGAGACCTGCGTGTCTGCGGGTGTTTGTGTGCGTGTGCGTTCTCTGCAGCTGTCCCTGTACTGGCTTTGCCAGAGCAATCTCCTTGAACTGTGTGTTCTCTCTTTCTAGAGGAAAGGTAATAAGGAGAATCCCAGCCTTCCCCAAGAGACACAGAGATATGAACGAGGGCTGTTGTTCAGTGGTAGGGACAGGTGGCTGCCTGGATGAAAGGGGAATATAGTCTGGGAGAACCTCTGCATCTGGTGAAAAAGGTAGAAATCTCATGCCTTAGGCAAGAGGGGAAGGAGCCATGGAAGAGATGGAAGGAAGCGTTGTTGCTGCCTCTGTCAAAATCACTATTGGTCTCTTGTAGAGTCTCCTTCCCATCAAATTTATGGCTTTGCTTTCTTGTAAATCTGATGGTGTGTTTCAGATTTCTTGTTTTCTTCCTTTCGGCCATTTCCTTCTTCATCACTCCTAAAAGTTGCTCTCCAGTCATCTCTGCAAATCTGTATATTGCCTACATTTCTGAAAGGTGTTGTTCAGGTTCTATCATCTCTTTTCCAATAGAGTATGAAAAAACCAGCAAGAATTCTCAATAAATAAAAAAAATACATGATTTTCATTAATACAAATATATTCTCTTATAAAATGGTACAGATAAACCGACTTGATCACAATGTACATTTGGCAAAAGTATTTGGGAGTTTAAACCCAGAAAAACTGTTTACAAGTTCACTTTCTCTTGCAATCTCTTCATATTTCAGAAAACAAAAAATATACCAGCACAATCTATCAAAGAATTTGTTTTTAGTAGATCTACAAAGAGTTAGCTAGCTATTTATTTTTTTTAACCTCAGAAATTCTAACTGAAATGTATGTTCCCAAGACATAAAAGTTTCGCAAAATCAGTTTGTCTTCCGATTGCAAAACTGATTTATCTCCTCTTGACTGGAGAGAGGACCATGACTTGGAATGGCAGATACTTCTTCTCAAGAAACGTACCAGAGACAGCAGCTGTGCTGCTCCTGAGCTGACTCTGCTCAAGGTAGAGTTCTGGTCATTGAACTCTACAGACAGTCCTTCTGTGACTATGACAAGGAAGATCGCCTTGACACGTCCTGTCCTAATGAGAGCTTAGCTCTCAGAGGTGTGCTTTATAAAGCATCTCTGACTAGCCAAACTAGCACTTTCCAGTTTCTTCCAAAGGCATCTGCCCTTAAGCATTTTGGAAATGTCTTACTCGGAATCTCAGAAGACACGTGGTCATCCTAGGTCTGCTAACCTCTAGGAGGTCAGGGGATGCTTTTTAAACAGTACCTACAGATCTGATGGGGGAGAATGTAGTTGGTGAAACACGGAAATAGCTGCTGTGGGGTTCCTTTCTAGTGCCACCAAAACCTGCCAAGAGATGCTCTGTGTTCAGTATGTTCTTAAATGACAGACCCAAGCGAGTTAATGACAGTGGGTTTGGTAAATGTCTGCTTCTTACTGCTGCATTTGCTACTAAAGGGAAGGATTACAGCTAATACAGTCATCAGCCTTCCCAGTGTTCAGGGAAGAAGCAACAGCATGAGAAAGACTGGGAGGATTTAATATTTTTCGAAAGTGATATTTGTTCAAGGTCTTACAAATGTTTCTTCAGAAGACTGTAACAGAAGAAAGTGGCCTGAGATCAAGAACGTGTTAAAGTATACAATGGCAATGTTAGTCAAGGACCTTGACGAGAAGGAAAATGGAAAGCTTCATTGTCTGCAGTCACAGGAAATGAGGGAGTGAAGCCTTCCTAAAGAAGGCCAGGGCAGTCCTGCTTGAGAAGGCATCAAAAGGGGTCATATCCTTTGCTTTTTATCTTTTTTGCTTTTGGGAAGGAGGTTGAGATGAGAGCAGCAGCAGCCATCATCTTAGACAATAGAAGCACAGGAGGTTTCCTTGTTGTAATCCATCTGCTCAGCTTTTGTAGTAAACATAGTTTCAATAGGAATACATCAGCCCCTGCTGTGCAGTATTGCTGAGTATGCAGGATCTGGCATGCAGCAGTGAATTCTGCCCCACTGGGTCTGGCAGCTTTAAAGTGCAGCAACTGGGAGACCTTAGCAAGTGTCCAGTTCTGTAACGTATCAGTCCCACAATGCCAGGGAGTAACAGGGTTTCAGTGCAATATTTACGTGTGCTGTTCTCAAAGCCAGTATCACAGAGGTCAGTAGAGAGAAAAAATTATTGTGGTGATGTGCAATAATCCAATAAACTAATTGCCACATATCAAGGAATGGGAGGGTCACTGGAAATCCAAAATACTTATTTCATTGTTTAGTCCCCAGTTCTACCTTCTTACCAGTACTGGAGGCAGTCCGCAAAGCTGTTCTGCTAGTAAAATTACTTTTGTCAGAGCAAAAATGATTTGTCATTGATTTGACCCTTCTTTCCCCTCTAGTTAAGTTATTTCATCTTAAATATTTCTGGCTGAAACATTTAAGAAATACTTAGAGCACTGTTATTCAATACTTCCTCATTGAGAAGTCTTTTAAAATAATATGATGAAACATAATTGTCCAATATTTACCTATTTTTTTCCCCCTCCCTGGGAAGAGTTATACAGTATTTCATTTTGAATTTTGAATAAACAAGTTGTTTCACTTAAAATCTCAAATTGTCCTGCCCCTTCTCGCCACCTGCAGTTTCCCTAGATGTATCTGCTAAAGCTAAGTGAATCTCATTATTTCTGATTTTAAACAAGATTTCTTTTCTGCTTCAGGCATCACTAGACTTTGTGGGTAAGCTCTGCTCATCTAAAGGAAAAAACAGACCATAACAATGGAGAAGCTGTTAACTGCTTGTTCCAAACAGAGCTTCTCACTTCCAAATAACATTAAGCAATTTGCAAGCAGATTTTAAGCAAGCTTCGCTATAAATGAGACCTCACAGAGCTGGGACCAATTTGTTCCCCTTAATTTGATTTACTCTTTAAATTAGAGATAGATTTAAGCAATGACCGCACACTGATTGAGTAACATGGAAAAGACCATGCCTGAAATGGAGAACGCTTGTTTTAGTGGGGTGGCTCTTCTCTATACTCTTTAAAACATGCTTGTTTAGTTAGACAAGCACTTTTTATTAACACTACTGATAGGCACAGTCATGAAGATACAAGAAAATACCTCTGCCACTCAATTTGATTTTAGTAAAATTTATTCTATTTGAAGATTCTTTAGTGTTAGAAATCATATTCCTGTTCTATATTCTCCCAGATGATAAACAGCACCCTTTTGGGCTGTTGCTGGTTATTAAGTTTTATATAATCATGTCATTGACATTGAAATTGGTGCTTTCTGTCAATTTTGACAGGATCTGAGCTGATGAATATGTTGGCTGTGTAGGCTATGGCAGCACTGTTGAATATAGCCAGGGACTTACTGCAGGGATGTTTTAGAAAAAGGACATATGAGTGCTGGGGAAGTAGTTTGTCTTTTTACTTGGAAGAATTTTTATTGGAAGCAAAAGCTGCCTGAATGTACTTATATGTGCACGTATCTGTTTTTAGGGGGAGAAGTGCCTTGCCTTCTATATATCTGTGACTAGAAAAATTCTTTTTTTTTTACCTTGTGTCGTGGGTTAGGTTGAAAACTTGCCCCCACAAACACACAGCCGGTCACTCCCCCTCCCCCACCCCCAGGAATGAGGGAGAGAATTAAAGGATAAACGGGAAACCCGTGGGTTGAGATAAGAATGATTTAATACAGATGATTTAATACAGTATAGATGCTCACCACCCCCTCGTATGCGAAGCCCGTCTCGTCCCGAAAACTGCAAATCCCGGACGAACGCGAGGCCCCGAAATAGAGAGGGGCAGGGAGAGAGAGAGAGAAAAAGAGAAACAGCAGAGCAACAGCGCAGCAAGCGCAAAAGAGCAAAAGTGCGAAGGAGCCAAAGCGCAAAAGCCCTTCTTCCTGGCTGACCCTCGCTTTTATACTGGGCATGATGCTGCATGATATGGAATACTAATTGGCCAGTTTGGCCCTCAATCTTAAGTTCCACCACAAATCACAAGGGGAATCGTGTCCCCCTTGTCCCACCGTGTTCCTGCACTCCGGCACACTGAAAAGTCCTTGGAGTTTCACTTCCAACCACAAACATCAGCTTGCTATCAACATTCTTCTCAGAGTGAGCCTCTGAGTAAAACCAAAACACGGAGCTCTTCTGGCTGTTAAAAAAACCTCTGTCCCAGCTAAAACTAGGACACCTTGATACCAAGCATAAGTGCCTAAAAAAAAAAGGGGGAGAGGGAGTGTCCAGGGGAGGTCTGACAGACTATATCTAAAGTCCATACAGGTCCTCTGTTGTTCAGATATGTTGAAAGGCATTGATGGTAACAAGTGGCAAAGTATTTCTTGTTTTCTTTAAATATTTTTGAGGGGGTTGTGCTCATGCCTTTCTTCTACCTATCATTTGTTTCGATTAAAATTGTTAAGATACCAGGAAGAATCTAATTCTATCAAAAATATTTTTAACTGGATAAAAAGTGTATTCCAGTCACAGTTCCAGCAATGTTTTTCAGACTTGGATGAAAATCCTGGCCTTGCTCAGGATGTTCAGAGACTTCAGACATGCTTCAAATCTTTTGTTCCATGAAATCATCACCTACTGTATTTCTGATTCTATTAAATTCTATTATTGTGCTGATTCTGTACATTGCATTATCTTCTACACAGAGGAAAAATGGCATTTTTAAAAGAAGAAATATGCGTAGCTTTTTGTGCACACAATAATCACTGAAGTATTCGTTCTACTCATAATGCCAAGCCCTGAAAACGGGCATTTATTTCACTCATGGAGAGCTACTGAAGACTTTATCATTCTCTGTCTTAGTGTGTTGTTAACCTTGTTTCTATAGTTCTAATTGTGTCACTGTAGGCAATTGGTGCTGGTGTTATTAAATAAACTTTCAAAGTTGCTGGCTAGTGATTTGACTGATTAAATATGGATCAGATTCAGATTAAGCTGTTAGAAAGATATTTTATTTTCTGACGTGCTTAAGTTTGTGAAGATGTTATGTCTCATTGTATCTTATCACATTATGTTAATTTAGCACCGTGTGGACTTTTGATGTGATGCGCTTTAACTTATTCTAATGTTTTCCAACTTCAAAAAAGTTTGTTACCAAGAGGCACAAGATTTGGCTCACTTGACAATTAATCCAAACAAAGCTATTAGAGCCTAACGGAGTGGCAAAATTTTAAAAGCTGCGCAGATAAAGTGCATTGTGTGTGTGTGTATGCATGTGTGTATACACATATAAATGTACTTTAGTTTTAAAACTAGTTGCAGGAATGGACTTCACACTTCCTGGTAAGAAAGGTCAATGATTATTCCTTAGAAAGACAAGTCAACATTGCCAGGCTTCTGCAGAGGTCAGGTGAGGTGTCTGAAGTGGAAAAGTCAGCTGTTTCTTTTTTCAAGTTCAAGGCGATGTATTCTTTTTCTCGTGTCCTCAAGGTGCATATTTTTTGTTTCAGTCATTGGCAACCAGACTTATTTCGTATGAAATTGACAGACATGTTGCAGGAAGGGCCTTTGGAGCCAATCCTTATTTAGTTAGTTTCAGATAATATATCCGTGTTTGTGCACAATTTAAAAAAAACAACAATAATTTAGGGGACACGAAAGGGGAATTTATTCACAGCCTGAAGCAAGAACAATCCTTTCTTTTGATTACAGGTTTAGTGTCTGAATCTGAATCCAGCATGCCCTGGATCTTTCTCTTTTAGCATGCTGTTAGATACCTCAAGGTGAAAGTGATCTGCCTTCTTGTTACAGTATCAGCAAAAAGCAGAGAAGGGAGAAGGGTACTGTAGAAGAAAGGAATTACTCTATCTTGAGTCTTCCTTTGTATTATAAACCTAGCCCTCTCCACCCCTTCTTCCTCCGAGAAACCCCCCTCTCTTCCTGTGTTTTTTGTCGACCTGTTTTTCCTACCCAGTTAAGGCATGACCAGGTCCATGGCAGCTTGTGTTCTCGAGTAGTCTGTGTGGAGGTGTACAGATTAGGTATATACTATAAGAAGAAGACAATCTTACAATAAAAGAGCAGATTTGGGGAGGTAGTACTCAGAAGCAAGTCTGTTTTGTCATGTGCTGGTGGGATGGGCTCCCGTTGTACGAGCCAAAGTAGGAGTAGGTCCTGCCCTGAGGGGCAGATGTTCTGAAGCTGCAGTGCTGTAGCACAGAGACTGTGCGCTGCCTCCTGAGCACACTCTCATCCGTGCAGAAATTCTCTGCTTTATGCTTCCCGTCAGGACCCTGAAAAGGCATTTTATAGCACTTAATTAAAAAGTAGCAAGGTGAGTAAGTACAAGAAGCTTGATTGTAAAGCAGCGTCAGTGAAGCTTGGTTTGGGCTGGCACTCTGAAAGACTTTTGCAGAGCAAAATCTCTTAATAGGTATTGCTTGTGTTTTGGCATTTGTAATCAACTAACATGGAAAAAAACTTCCTTGCCATCTTGCCTGCAGGCCATAGAGTTACTGGGAGGGAAAAGTTATACAAGGTGCAAAGAACATTTGAAAGTTACAGGTGAACAGGACTGTAGTGAAAGGATAAAATGTTTTGCCCAGTAAAGTGACCTGAGTGTGCAGTCAGCAGAGGTCCCCTTTTTTGTCAGATTTAAGCACTTCAGCCAACTGACAGGAGCATGTGTCTTCTGTGCCAATGGCAGAACTCTTTACCCAGTGTTCTGTGTGCGACTGTGTGTGAAAAGGAGCATTGTGTGGGAGACACAACCGAGCTGGGGAGTTTGGGGAAATGACTGAACTGAATCCATCCAGCAAGGGTAGACTCAAGGATGTGCAAATATGTATCTTCTGAGATCTATATGCTTTTTGAAAGTAATGTCTGATACGTTCATGGGTTTATTTGGATGCTTCCCAAAAAGGCTGCAATATTATCACAAGAAAATACAAGCCATTTACTAAAAAACGGTAGAATTGTTTTTAAACCGGTGTTTTCCACTACTGCCGTAGACACAGATCAGAACACTGAGAACAAAATTGATTCTAAACATCTTCCCTCCCTCTCCCCACCATGTTTGCTTCGTGCCCATCCTTTCACTAATCCCAGGTATTTTTCTTCACCTCTTAGGGAAAATGACAGTAGAGACTATTTTGCTGGCTTTTTTGTTCTATCCTATTCAGTATGTTCATATCATTAACTTCTCCTTAACTTGATCTCTGTGAGACAGCTGAACTCAGAGAATACTTAAAGTGCATGATTAATAGCAAATTACCTGTCAACACAAGTGAGACCAGAGTCAATAGTAACCAGGGAAAAAAGAAACTGAAAATCTACAGGTAAACAGAAGTTATTTAGTGCTGGTCATTGCCAAGAGCAGCCAATAAAAGGTGATGTGAAAATGGTTGACATAAAAAAGCACTGAAATATAATCTCCTAAATTAATTCATAGCATTTGTAGGGGAAAATAAGGAAGACCTAACAATAATTTTCAATGTGAATTAGTAATCATTCTTCTTTCTCTCAGTATATGTAGAGTTGAACCTTGAAAACTTTATGCGTATGTTTTTGAGACAGCAATCAGTGGTAAAAATAAAACTCGAGGCAGATTTATAGTTCCTCATGAAACATACCATTTGAAGAACATAACTCTAATGGTGTAAGTTTGGCTTCCTGTTTTATAACCTTGCCTTCTACCATGATCCTCGCAGTATCTTACACTTGATGCTTCCAATGTGAGCCAGAAATCTGTGCTACAAAGAGGGGGATGCTGAAGCAGTGAGAGATTTCTCTTCTTTTACAGGATGCTTTATACGGTTTCTTTCCCTGCTTTTGTCACAATACACTTATTCTTGTGAGTTTTGTGCCAAATAATATGACTAAGTTGTTTCACCTTCATTGTAACTAATTCCTGTCTTGTCAGGACAAGACATATTGCTTCATATGTTTTGTCTTTTTAAGTAAATGTATTTTGAGCCTTTTTGAAAAGGGCAGGGCTGGTCTTTTGTTCCAGATTGGGACTGACCTCTAAGGAAACCATGCCCTGGGTAGATGTTCTTTCTACTCTCCATACTTTGAAGTCTTTTCATGCCTGAGGAGCTCATTTCTAAGATGTTTTGAAGCCAGAAACCAGGCCACTGAATGCCTTAAAGATAAAAACTGAGCCTACTCTAATGTTCGGTAGGAATGCCAAAGTAGAGAATAGAAATATGTTATTCCTTCTGGAGTTTTCAAGGGACTGATGGATGCATACCAGAAATGCTGGATTCCTGAATAAAAGAAACCAAGATGTCATAGGTGAGGCCAGATCGTTGTTGGCCAAGAGGCTGTTTTCAGTTAGTGTAAGCAGGACTGTCAATATTGGTTTTAAGTGTTACTGTTTTGTGAGAACGCAATTTCAGCAGTATGTCCTAGAGCTCCTTTTCACAAGGAATTTGTGTAATAGAAACAAAATGCATTATTGACGAAAATTTTTTCTTCTGTTCTCTGACACAGCATTCTTTTTTCACTTGGATTCAGCTTCTGTTAGGTATTCTTGGCCATGCTGTTAAATGTCTTGTTAATGTATGGTCATATAGGGCATTTCTCACTGAGGGACTTAGAGCTGTTCTAGCAAATCACCGCTGACTCCTGTGAGTGGGCAGCAGCCTTGCTTGATTAACAGTGTCTAAAGGTTTAGAGAGGTCTGGAAAGGTGAGTGCAGTGCTTGCTTATCATCTGTTGACTTTAGGAGAGCATCTGCTGATCGTTTGTCTGCCCGGAGCTGGGCCTGAATCCAGGCTACAGTGAGTACAGTGTGCTGGATTCAACTGTGAGCTCTTCGTTAGCTTTTATCTAATTTTCCTATGACCTTTAATCAAAATGATGTTAAGTAATAGTTTGGCTGTGATCCATGTACTGTTGTTTTTTATAAAGGGAAAAAAAGACACCCACTTTTTGGAAATGTGTGTTTTGAAGGATGAAGGGAAGATTTCTTCACTAAGTCAGACACTGGCAGTTGTGACCAGCTAGAAGAGGAAAGGCAGGTACTATCTTAGGTACGCTTTCTGAGCACCCAGGGCTGTGGGTTTAGGACCTTTCTGAGACTAAGGTGTCGTCTTTGAATTTTTCCACTGTGGATTTTTCCAGTTTTGTTTTGAAACACTGTACATTTACAAACACTTCCACGGTAGAGCTATATGTTCTGGAAATAACTTTGTTTCTGCTAGTTTTGCATGACTCTCTGTTCTTGTTTTGGAACAGAGTGTAAATGATCATTTCCTTTCACGTTCTGCACATTACTCAACATTTCATTCTGTGAATTGAAGATTTGTTTACTGTTGTCCCTGAAGTTTTCTATTGATAGACAAGATTTAATGTCTCACATAAGGCACAGCATTTGCATTTCATATTTTAAGAGAAAGGCAATATTGCATCTTATTTATAGTGTCTGCTTGAGCCCATGGTGAGTGAAAAACCACTGGCAGAATGAAGCAGCTTAGCAGAGGTTTTGGATGTCAAATCGTAAAAATATCTTTGATTGCTGTTCTGGCTTTGTTATATTTCATACCTTTTCATAAAAGCTGCTTGTTTTAGCCATGGAAGTTGTTGTGAGATTTTCTGAGTTTCAGAACTCCATAGTTCTACAGAACTGGTTCAGCTTTACCCAGCTGCCCGAGTGGGAGCAACTCTAGCAGGGCATCCACGTGAGATTGGGAAGACATCTGAAGTTCTGTGTGTCCAAAATTTCAGAAATGTGCAAGGGATGGATGCTCTCTTTCAGAAAGAAACTTTCACATTGTTTCACCCAACTTCTTCATAATGTCCCACTTGCTGACTTTTTTTTCAAGTGTAAAAATGTGTAAGCAATGAATTTTCCTGCAGACACCACACTTCCCCCCACCTCAAAAGCAAACCCTAAACCCAAACTCTTGGTGGTTTTTCATACAGACTGGAGATTGCTACAGTTTTCCCAGTGAACAAGGGATAAACTCACCTCTTTACATACAGGACTCAAAAACGTCATGTCCTGGTATCAAACACCCATCCCTTGCTCTAAAACTATCCCGTGAATTGGATCAAGGAGTTGACTTTTGCAATTTGAAGTGAACATAAAAGAAAGACTGAACAAGAACCTTGGTCCTCTGAAACCTGCAGTGGCCTTGCTGCTCTTAAACAGAGTGTGTGGGGGGTAGATGAGAATTATAGTGTAAGAGAAAATCATGGAAGAGGAGCCCTGCTTTCCTTAAGTAGTAAATGTCAGGCATGTGGTTGTGTGGGGATGGAATTGAGGTTGCTGTCAGCAATAGTGGAGTACTTAAAGTCTGCTTATTTTAATTTTTAAGTGACTATTCTAGTGCCTTTCAAATGCCTTTTATCATACTGCAGAAACGGTTTACTCTGCTGTTTTGATACACTGCTTTTAAAGTGGCAGAACTCAGAACTTCAATCAAGCTATTTTTGGAAGTGTTTTCTTATAATCCACGCTTCTGGAGCCTTTAAGAGGTTGGACCTATCATTCTGAACCATGGCAAACGAGATACATATCAACAGGCAGCAAAATCAGCTTGTATGCAAAGTGATAGCAGGGTAAAGTTTGGTAAAATTAATCATGATAAGTATATATTGTTATATTTATGATTTATAGATATATCAATAGCTCTGCAGGAGTCTGCCTGTATCTGGCAGATCTGATGAGTTGTGGCTCAGGGCTGTCTGTGCCAAACCCAGGTTGATGATCCATCTGCCCTGCTGATCCTGGGATATGTACCATCTGCCTTTTCCTTTATCCAGAGTGTTTCCGCTCCCGTTCTCTTGGGTAATGGCTTAATGATTGTACTGGAGAGTATCAACTGTTATAGATAGAAAAATGTAGGTTATTTTTGTAGATCTGATCACTTTTACTGATAGTAGCGTGGTTTTGTACTAAGGAGATGAAACACTAGGGAAGTAGATGATGCGTTATGTCTTTTTGTTTGTTTGTTT
This sequence comes from Tauraco erythrolophus, assembly GCF_009769465.1. Classification (NCBI taxonomy): domain Eukaryota; kingdom Metazoa; phylum Chordata; class Aves; order Musophagiformes; family Musophagidae; genus Tauraco; species Tauraco erythrolophus. Next base: position 35,584,230 of record NC_141473.1, read on the forward strand.
TTTCCTTCACTTTACTAGCTTGAGAGGCCAGAAATGCATGGAAATTATGGGCAAATGAGAATACCTGCTGTGTTTATTCCAGAACTAAGATTTCAGCTGGAACAAAATTTAATGTGAAAAAGAGTGTTTGTTTTGCGATATGAGGTCAAATGATCCCTGTGGTTTCTGATGTAAGAGTGCTGTAACGCTGCACAAAGTGTGGGATCCTTTCAGTCTGTGCTTCATGTATGCTCACAGTATTGCAGACAAGACTATAGGGATGATGGAAAATCTTGTCTGAAATCATGTTGAATCATCCGTCTTCCAGCTCTTACCTTACGTGGCCTGCTTTTTCCCTTCTCTTTTCTTCCTGCTGCACCTCTCCCCTCCATCCTCTTTTTATAACATTTCATGCTTTTTAAAATTTAGTTACTTACTCAAAGCCTTGAAACTAAATGTATAAATACAGTTTGAAAAGCCAGTGAATGTAAGATCATGTTTAATTCATTTTAAACAATAGACCAAAGGAGAAAAAGTGTGCTTTTGCTACTTCGAGAGTTGCTCTGTGCCCCTGTGGTTTCTACCTCGTTACACAAGCTACAATCGTTTCTGTTTTTTTTTTTTAATGGCAAAAAAAAATTCTTTCTGTGTGACAATTGTATACCAGACATACTGAGAAGCAAGCATAAAACTTTTTGTCAGGGCAGGCTACTTTAATACTAGCTGCAGTTTTGTTTGTAGCACTCCAGAGAGATTTATAAATTACTACCTTTTTATATGGACAGGTGTTCTTGGGAAATCAACATTACATTTCAGGCAAAGAAAACAGGTATTTATATGGTTGGTGCAACGTTACCAGCAACCGTGTTGCATTTTGCCAGAATGCAAATTTTTGTGTTTGCTCCAGTGTGCCCAGCCTCACAGCTCTCCCTATTAATGTTTAATAGGAAAACCAGCAGGACCCAGCACACTAGTGCTCTAGCATTGCAAAATGAGTTTGGAAACTGCACTATGGTTGCTAGCAAAGTTTTTTTCCAAATACCTGGCTAATTACTGTTAATAAATCAGTACTGAGAAGGGACCTGACTGTTGAATCAAACAAGCACTTGGTAGTTTTAGGATAACGAAGTATTATTCGACTGTGTATGCTCATGTAAGGAGCAGTTGTGCACTCCTAGTCAAACGCTTCTCTTGCAAAACAAAAGAAGATGGAATCCTGTTTCTGCAGAAATGCTTCCTTTATATAGTGTGTGTTGAGGTGGGGTGGGAAGGGGTAGAAGCGTGTGTTTGTGTATGTTTAAGTGCTGCTAATTTAGCTCAAGTTTTGGTACCCCTGGAGATGTCATTTTGTTTTACAGTATCAGTATTGTTCCCCAACTTAATGCTGCAACTTTGAGTGCTGCCCCCTCTCCCTGATCACCCAAATCTGACAGTAATGGTGAGAAGTGGTAGGACGGGAAAGCCACTGAAGTGGGGAGAGCTGCGTTTCCAAGGTTTATCTCCAGCAGTTGCGCACTTCTGCTGTTTAGAGTATTCTGTGAGATGGTAAGTTAGCTGCTGTCGTTAAGGCAGCAAAACTTGAGCCAAGCTGTTTTATCAGTATAGTGTAGTAAAGTTTTTTAATATATAACAGTCTACAGAGATGGATTTTTCCCAAGATGTCACTGAATATACATCCAATGCAGTAATCTCAGTTTGCTTGTTTTTCTGCTGTCACTGCTTTTAATGATGTGAGGAGGGGATTGTTGTGCAGTTTACAATACCTAATTTAATTTTTTGGTAGGCTGAGCCTGTCCTATTGACTTGAATTCTCTCCCTTCTCAGTTGCTGCTGCTCTGCGCTTTGTAGTATAATACCTTCCAAGTGTTTTGATTTTTTTTGTCTGGGGTAGTTTGTTGTAGGGATTTTTGTTTGGTTGCTTGTGTTTTTTTCTTGGGTGTTCGATGCGTGATTTTCAATGAGATTGAGTTAGCAGTACTGTGTTCACATTCAACTTTTTGACAACATGTGAAACTGCAATATGACTGCTGGTCTGGGCAACTCTTAAGAGTTGTAACCCATCGATTTTGTGTCCCGAAGTGAGACTAGATTTGTGCCTGAATCTTCTGAAGTTTGAATTATTCATGTTTCTGTGTTTTAAGTGGTTGCCCACTGGCTTCATAGGTCCCTGGCAATAATAAAATGTAAACAGGATCATTGCAGGTACAGAAAAAGTGTGTGCACAGACTCAGCACCACTGAAACCATCTCAAAACCCGTTTGTGTTGTAAATGAAATTAATCTTGTGCCGAAATTCATAATGTCAGCAAAACATTTGAAGGGCTCATGAAATGAATGTGGTCTGCAGTGCTACATGAAGATTCAGAAATCTATAGAATTGATGGTGTAATTGAATGTGCCAGATTTCAGTACAACACACTGAGTTGTAATGGATGTATCCAACAAAAGCATTAATTTTAAAAATACAGCTGTGAATCACGAGTTCCAACAGTGATAGGGGATCGTATCTGGCAAAAAATCAGACCTCATCAATTCTTAGCCCGAGATGAGAGAGAAATACAGAAAGCAAGCTAAATAAGCTGTATGATTGAATTTCTATGCAATTTGTGATGCATTCCCCTTTGGGACCACTATGAGGAAGTACAATATCTCAAATTATCTTGCAGAGAAGCAGATACGTTGTTCTGAATCTACTGCACGCATCAAAGAGTAGTTCAAACTGCTAGCAGTCATTGCTAAAGATACAGGTATTCTTGTACTTTCACTTGGGCTTAATAATTTTTGTCCAGTCTATCAAATGGGAGCTGACACCTATACAAGGAGCATTAGCAACACATTGAAAGTTTCTACAAGTCTAGGAACCCCATACAATTTGTGAAATTTCATTATGTTTCAGATTGTAAGAAAACAAGGACTGTCCTTATGCCCCTAACTGCACTACAACTGAAAATGACAAATGTCATCAGCTCCTCTGCTAAAATTGGTGGCATTGACTCAGCCTGCTTCTATCATCCAATATGTATTCAGCATGTGTCATGCAGATAATCAAACACGAGCTGGGAAACTGTCCCCACAAAGCATACCTTGAAGCTTATGAAATGCAGCTGTCAGTTCTTGCTAAATCAGTGATTCTGTATGCTTTAATAATGGCTGCAAGTGCACAGATATGTGTATGTAAACTGCCATCTTGTACCGATCAAAAGATTCCCCATAAAAATGCAGCCTGGTGTGCAAGATCATTTCAAGGAAACCCTGAAGGAAAGGAACTGTACGTTTTAAATGTCATTACTTTTTAGGGCTTTACCATTATCCTATGACACAACAAATTATTCTTGGAACATACTGTTTATTTAAACAGTAATTCTTTAGTTCCCTGTGTTCAGAAGATTCTCAATGGGGCCAAATAATTCCTTGTAGTATTAATCAGTAAGTAGAAAGAAATCATCCTCAGGAACGTAATTATTGGTACTTCAACTAGCATGCAGCAGAAGTTATTGTAAAGTCTACAGATGCAGACAGATATGGATGTCTTCAAAAGGCATATGAAGCTGAAATTTATGAGCTTGGTGTAGTAACTTTGAACTGAAAGCAGTGAAGTCATTGAGCAACTTGCATATCATCCACGAATTTATGAATCACAGCTCCCAAGCTCACCAAATTGCATGGAAAAGCCCCAAATGTTGTCTGTTTTCCTGTTCAGCTGAAAAAGCAACTCACTAATGAAGAATTACAGCACTCCTCACCATCCAGAGGTCTTGACGTGCTCAGTGAAAGAGAAGGGACAAGGAACAGAGAGAAGTTGTTTCGGATTCAGTAAATTCTGCCCCATACATGAGAGATGTCAGATTTGGAGGGAGGCCTTTGAGAAGGAAATTCTTCGTCAGGCCCCGTGCATGAGCAGGAAAGGCAGATGTTTCCCGCGTTCTTACTGCAATCATCACCTGAAGCACTAATAATTCTGCTTTTCAGAGTGTTAACTAAAGCAGTTTCTTCCCTCCCTATTTTAATAAATGTAGTAAATCATATCCGACGTGATCTTTAGTGGAAAGTTTCACAATTTATACTGGTACTTACAAGCCCAATGAGCTCTGGGATGTCTGCTCTCTAATCAGAGCACAGTAAAGCTTTCCTTGGCAGTAGAAAAAGTGGTCCAGACAAATAACAGCTGTGTTTTGGTTTTATAACACCTCGGCATGTATCACTTCACACTGACAAATATAAATCTCAGTTCTGATTTTGGATTCCTAGCCAAAAGCTGTAGTAAGTTTTGTTCTCTCATACAATTTGGTATGTCTCTCTTGAGACACATTTTCCGATAAGATGCCAGGTGCCTTGTGCATGAGGCAAGTTCTAGAGGCACTTCAGCTCTATGGGCACTTCAGCACAGCACTAAAAGCCATAACAGCTGACGGGTCCTTATTTGCATGTAGTTCATCTTCCATTTTCACTGTGGCATTGTGCTCTCCAGTGCTTTAGTTGTTGCTTTATCCTTCTCAGCTGCCATGGAAAGGGCAACTTTTCATTGTTTGCCTTTGATGCTAAAACTTGGGAAAGGACCTTGTTTCTTCTGAAGAAAACAATCTATGTTGAGCTTCCTAAGTTGTTCACTGTGCAGTACAGTTTTTTTATGCAGTCCATCTTAATGTTCAAGAGTGTATATAAATACAGTACTTATTGAAGTTTTTGAACCGTGTTGATAATGATAATCCATGATTTGGGTGCTGAAACTGCTGAAATCTGCACGTAGTAGAGTTTGCATTTTCCCAGTTGAGGCAAAAAGCAGTTTTTAAGGATGTGTTGAATTGTTCTTTGCTTGATATTAAATTGTTAGCTTTTTTTAATAGGGAGACACGGCTTAGTTGCACCAAGCTTGGTGTAGAAATTATTGTATAATTTTATGACCTATATTATTCAGCAAGCCGGACAAGATGATACTAATGCTCTCTTCCAGTCGTAAATTCTATAAGATGCTTTGATACCACATGTTACAGTGTTGGCATAAATATGCTGATGGATACAGATATAATTAATTTTTAGACATTCCTTGTAATTATTCCAGTGATAGATGTCTAAATTTGTCCATAACATATTAGGGAAATGTCCTGCTGTATTACCGCTACTTGTAAAATTTCATGGCTGCAGGGCCTGAGGTTGTGGTTCTGCTGTTGCCTTTTTGTTCTACAAGTGTACTTGTGGTTCCACTAAAAACATGACCTGAACTGCACACTAAAGCATGGAATTACCTTCTGGTAATCACAGCCCATAGGTGCTTGAGAAGGACTCTCTGGCGAGGAGGAAGGGCAGACGAGTGGGGCTGATAGAGCCATAGAGCATGGGTCCGAAGTGCCCCAGGTGAAATCAGTGGGAGAGCGAAGATGTTGACATTCAGTTTTGAGGCTGAGTGATGTTTCCTGGAGTCCGGTTTCTGAATTTTGGAACAGTACACAACTTTTGTTGTACTCACTGAGAAGTTGCTCCTGCTGCTGTTCTAGAGTAGGTTTTAACTTCCAACGCATCCCAGTTGTTTTCAAAGGAAGGAATGGTGACCTTATGACAAGTAAGAGTTAGCCTATTTTTCTTTTTCAGTTGCAAGAAACTGTGACAGTTATCTTTTATTAAATTTGTTGTGTTGTTAAAAAATCTCTCTGGAGATGCAAGAAATAAACCAGAATGTGGTCATCTTATTTATACATTTTTATTTTGCTGTAGCTCTTGACAAAAGCAGAGATATGATCAGAGCAACACCACTCTAGTTGCTTTTCAATTACTTTGAAATACTTTGTTAGTGCCAGCAGTTTTTAAAAAAGTAGTGCTGTTTCAGCTAGAGGGTTTGAAGAGAATAGGCCTGTATGTGTAGCCTATGGATTCCTACCAGGCACTGCTGTGGCATCCGACAAGGGAATTAAAGAACTAAGATAACGGTGGTTAACTTTGTCCATGTGCGGATACAACTGAACCTTGTACAATTTCGGCTACTGCTAGACTAAATGGACGAAGTTCAGAGAATGACTGTGGAGAATGTCCTTCTATGTGTTTTCCCTCTTAAGAGAATAACAGAAAATAGAGCTGTGAAAAGGGATCAGCTGTCTGCCAGCCTTTGACACATGGTGGGCTGTTTATCTTGTATATTTTGGCAGTCTGACACTCGCTCAAGCTATTTGATTGCCTCATGATAAAGATGAATTAAATATTTCCCTTTTTTAAAACATGGAAAAGATCTGAATATTCTTTGAAGAAGCTTTGTGTAATATTACCGTTTCTTTAGCATAAATGCGTCAGTCACATTTATAGTTTATTATTTCAAATAATTTTTTAATAGTCTAGTAATTCAAATTATTAGCCTAGTTACAATACACACTTGTAGTCCAAGTTAACATAGGAAAGCTTCAATAATGATATTTAGTTTCCTGCAGCTGGTAGAGATCTTTAAACTGAGAGCATGGTTTGGAATTTGGAGGCTGAGTGCCAGCACATGCTAAAACTCCTTGGCCTGGATATGTACAAGTGCTCCTCAGTTGCACTGTTCGTTAGCAGTGCCCTCCAAAATGGTGAGGCCTCACTACAAACGTAAAGCCTTTTGAGCTTCAAAGGCAGGCGAGTATTCACTGTATGGTACAAATGAGGAAGGGAAAGGACCCACCTTAGTGAAAGAAGCTGCACAAGCAAACTGAGAGTGATACAGACTGATTCACAGTGTCTTGCGTTTTGCAAAACCAAGTATGTGCTTTCTGGGAGGATGCAAGGCTGCTGGACCCCCTCCACCTTGGCCACTTTGGCCAACGAGAAGATCATGTCTTGTTCCCAAGTCAGCTGAAGCCTGATTCCCTGAGTGCAGGCTGGGGAGGCAGTGGCTTCATCCTCTCCAGTAACTCATGGGCTGCTGCTGGGGAGCAGACAGCAATTAGGGGGTGGGGTAAAGCCTCACTTGCCTTCCTCAAAAATGCATGCAGAAATATTTTCTTCCTATGTTTTTTCCTTTAATAGCTGCAAAAGCAAGTTCTTCTATTTCTGTGCTCCTGCGTCACCCAGTCCTAAATGCTTTTCCTGGAGAAGAGACAGGAAAACTTCAGACCCTTAAGCTTCTCCTTTAAATTTAATGTGCTAACCTGTTTTTGTGTCAATAGGAGCCTGCAACTATGTGAACTTGTACATGTTGTTTTAATACATTGACTTGAGTCGCTTAAATATTCTTAATGTGAGCAGCTTCTCATGTAAAAAACATGTAAATTTGCAAGGAGTTTTTCCTTAGGGTGATGATAACCACCGAGAAAGCCTTTAAGTAAAAGAAGCAAATAGTCTGTGTAAAACTCAACAGTCTAAATCACGGAGGTGAGAGATTTTAATTAAGGTGGCTCTGTTGAGGATGCAGGTGGCGAGCAGCTGTCTGCACTGTGAAGCCTTGCTCTGCAATGGCTCACCGCGTTACTGGTGTTTCATGGCAAACGCCTTTGGTTTGTTCTTGAAGCAGATGCTGATGGATAGTCAATGTGACTTGGGATCTCTTGGCTTTCTTTTCTTCCCTTCAACCCAAAGGACTCAAAACCCGTAACTTTTAATGGAAACTTGAAAACTGAAGCATCAAGTCGCTGCAGATTAGCAAAACAGTAAGTGTTAGGAAATTATGTACTCTTCAGCGTGCAGTCTTTTTGTCAAAGCGTTCTCTTTGTCAGTAAAATGCTGTATCCAAAGATGCACTTGCCTTGGAATTTGAAAAGCAAATAAATACTGATTTGTGTATTTGAACAAGCGGTAAGCCTTAGAGAAAAACACTTGTCCATCTTTCTTGCTGATACTTACCTTCACAGGATGTATATTTATAGCCTTACTGTTCTAATAATCTCAAACAACTAGCCCTCAAGATAACTGAAGCGTGACTTTTGTTGCAATTTATCCTTCTTGCTGAAAGGGATTAAATAACATAAATCAAGGGTTAGTGGAAGCATCGCCTTGAATTTTGAATGCTTTTCAGTGCATCTTTTAGAAGGCTCTCTTTTCATTTCTTTGTTCAAAAAGCTTCTGTAGGAGGAAAAATGTCACTTGGGATCTGTATGTTATTCAGCAAATGTTGTGCTGATAGGAGTAGGATACAATGGGTGTCAAAAGACTCAGGTGTATGAATTGCTTTCGAGATGCATAGCAATACTGTGCAAAAGCTTAGGTCCACATGCTACATTGTATGGAGTGAGACTGGTGACAGCCAGAGTTTTATATGACCTGAGGATTGGAGCGGAAGTCTAAACTCATCCATGATCAACAACTGTCTCTTTAATTGCTTTGGACAAGAGAATGTTCAGTAAATTGTAATGTTTTCTTGGAAAACACTGTAATTTATAGCCTGCTCGATTTTGTTATCTGTTGACTCCGCTGGGGCTGGCTGTGCTCTCTCTTCGGTGCAGCTGTGCTGAAGGTGACCCAGAGTGTTAGTTGAGAAAGATACTCCGCTGTTTCTCAAAAGTTTTGATGGGTAGCAAACTTTGATCTGTCTGGGTTGCCCATGCAACTGGCTTCTGGAACAGCAGCTGGTACTCTTCCCTTATAGATCATCCCTGAAGTTAATAACAGGACCCCTCTGGTGGGGATCAGGTCAGGAATCTGATCACTCTGTCTCCAGAGCCATGCTTCATTCATACGTGGAAGCCCTAAAAAACTTAGCAGGGCTCTCTATACGTCAGTATTTCCAACAAGTCAATAAAATTTACCCCAAAATTTGTTTTGGTTTTTGGTTGATTTTTTTTTTTTTCTTAGCCACTGACCTTAAAATAGGTATCTGAGTAATAGTAGAGATGAGATTGAATGTAAACCATCTTAAAAAGACAAATACCACTGAAACCTTAAAGATCTGTCTTAATGAAGTTCTGTTTTCATTATCTATTTGAGAGATTTTCTGTTACTACAAAATAAACTGCAAAGGACATTCATGGATCTGCTGGTTTAGATAAATGCAATAGTACTATTGGAGAGCTTAATCCTTACTACAAATTGGTGGTGCCTGATCTTTCTGGCCTGAGTGGCCACTTAGTTTCTTCTTGTTTCAGAGGAGCACCATTCCTGCCTCCCCATTAGGTGAGGTGGCAGTGTGCTGGAAAGAGTGTCCCCTGCAGATGCCATACCTCACCTCACAGAGGGTACTGCTGTTGCCATTTATTTGGCTGCTTCCTGCTCCCTCCTTGGTCACTGGAAAAAGAGACCAGGAGAGACTGCTGGTGAAACACCTCAGGCTCTGGCTATGGGATGAGAGTCTGACAGCAGCCCACCAGCAACTTCCCCAGTCCCAGCTTGCAGGATCCTCATCGTCACAAGTTCTGTTTCCACCAGCAGGACAGATGGGTCTTGTCAGAGCTTGGGGTTTACCTGTGTCTTTGGCCTTTTCACCCTGCCCCTCTCTATCCCCAAAGGAGAAGCATTTACTTATCATGTTTTATCTGCATAAGACATCATGTTTCTCTCAAATCAGGATCTTGAGGATATGGCTGTCTTGTCACTTCGTATAATTATACTCCAAAAACCTGACTTTAGGCCAGAATCTGGAGTTCTTGTTAGGCACAATGGCAGACCTATGCTGCAACAAGGTCTCTCTCATCAGTCCTACTTGTTTTAAAACAGAAGCACAAGAGCAACCACATTATAAACCAGTAATTGTTCACAGGTTTCAAAGCTAAGGGTGTATTGCTAGTTATCTGCTGGAGGTGCTGCCTTATTCAGTTCTCAAGTTTATCAGGTTTTTGTTTTAAGATGAGTCTCCCTGAGTCATAGTATTTTACCAGTTCAGGTAAAAACAACGCTGCTCATGTACTGTACTGCTTCCTTTATTTCGCTGCTCGTTGTTGGTAGCATTCACATTAGGATACAGAATTACTCAGAAAGCTAGGGGGTTTCTCAAGACCTGCTTGTTAATTGTTTTTCTTCTACAGGCCCAGCCTTCCTTGAATTTTCAGTAGTTACACATACAGGCTTTATGTAAGGAGGCTGACGGCTTGGGTGCCCGTTGCATTTGGCACATCTCAGTGATTTGAGGCTTCCATGGTTTGTGTCTGTCACGATTCCTTTTCATTCCCTTTGCAAGTGAGGGAGGGAGCTCACAAATGTGAAGGTAGTCTGAATTTCAGACAAGTCTCATGATGACCATTGTGTTCCAGTCTGTCCAGTTACTGTGGAAGAAGGCAATGATTCTAATTCCTGTTGCTAAAACATAAAATAAAGGCATTCTGAAGTTTGACAGCACTGAGCTGACTCATGCTCTTTTGCCAGAGTCATTCCATATTTCAGGGACTAAGGACTTTTTGTTGATTTTTTTTTTTTGTGAAAAATACTTCAATAAAAGTAAAGATTGTGTACATTTTTCATTTGACACACCTTGGAACTTAAATTTGAGCTGGTGGCAAAGAAAGTATTCTTATGCATTTTAGGGGACAAAATATTTATCTTTTCAAGTCCTTTTTTCTCAGTAAAGGAATATGTGTCTTTTTGTTTTTTAAAAAGCATAGTCTTAGTTGTGCACACGTAGAACAATCTGTCTCCCTCCTAGAGCTGATGGAGAAGAGGCTCCAGAATTCATGCATGAAGTGTTAGGAGTCCGTGGATCTGGGTGAAGGGTATGAGCCAGATTTTGTGTGCCAGATCCACCTGCTTACAAAGGCCTATAGCTGTGCAGGCTGGGTTGTTTAGGACAGCGATTACCTCACTCCTAGTCATCCAGCTGTCCCTAAAAATGGCCTCTTTGTATATACAGAGAGAAATGACTGGAAGTGCATGCAGGGAATGAGATGCATCCATGTAATCATTCAGACACATTGGATGTCCACTGCCCTGCTGCTTTCAGGCTTGCCAAAGTTGGTAGGGTTGCTCCAAACCTGAGACAAGAGGTGATATCTGAGGAGACTTGCAAGATATAATCCTCCTTGTTGGTCATTCATAGGTGGCAACATAAAAACATGGCTGAAATAATTGCTGGTTTCCAAACTGCACTGGAGGGCCATGAGCAACTGCAGGTGAAAGGAGTGACCCAGTGTCTGTAGGAAATGGTGCTGATTGTGAGGGTCCGCAGTGCAGGACTGGCTTGCAGAAGAAGGATCTTTACTGCTATGGTGAGAACGTGGAAAAGGTATATAACATGAAGCACTGAGAAGCTGAAGCACTTGTACTTTGCTGCAAGCTGTTTTATTTTCTTTTAATGCCAGCAGGATTGTTTGGGTGCTAGTGCTATAAATGTTGCCCATGTGACTGCCCCAAGGAACCCTGCAAGACATCTTCTCTTTAACTTCTTGGTAATTTTGCGTGGGATGGAGCGGAGACGGAAACCTGGGCTAAACTTTCTTTAAAAGAGGGTATACAAGGGTTGTCACTCTAACCGTGCAGAACAGCATTGAAGAGCAGTCTGCTTGGAGTTTGGTGTGTTGTGGTTCAGAGACTTCCTGTATGAATTAACACCCTTTGTATTCCCTAGTTTTTAGATTTAGTGGGGAACCTGGCTGTACCCCGTGAGCGAGTGGCTGTGTGGCGTTTAGTTGCCGTCCGGGCTGAACTGTGACACTTGGTCTGTGCAAACCACATAGCTGTATTTCCTATGTCATTTGTATTCTCTAATTATTAAAAATTCAGGCATGCACTATGAGCTCACTTCTTTGCAATTATCTAGTAGTGTAGAAGAAAATAAGTTTAATTAAGCATTTATGTCTTGGAAACATAAAGTAGCAATTCCAAGTTGTTACTAATTTCAAAATATGTTTGAAGTATGATGCAGTAGGAATACAATTTAACATCCTACAGTGACCCTCAACTGATGTGAAACAAAACCCAGACCATTTCTTACATGCTGCTGTGATCAGCAAACTAAGCCTGTTTTTCCCAAGCTGAAGATGTCTCTAACATATGTCCAAGCAGAGAAGCTTGTTCAAATGTTTGATGCATGAAATGTGCACTTGAAATGCCATGTTGTAGTGGAAGTCATCGGAAAGTGCCTTAATTATCATAGGATGACTTGAAGCTGCTGGTTTGTCTTGGCATGCTCAGAGCTGATCATGGGAGGCTGAGCAACACGCTCATGGGGTGCTCTGCTGGTCCTTGGAGCACTTGTTTGTGGCCTGGATAATTTCTGCAGAGGCAGAAGGAAAGAGGCTCGAGCTTCTGCCCTTTAAGCTGTGCTCTTCTTTTTCACCATGCTGTTTGTCTAAGGGAAGCAGTGGTGCAAAGAAGGGGGATTGCCTGACAGAGGAACAGTCAGCTGCTATGTGGAGCAGATTTGGGATTTCTGTGGCATGATTTGACCAGAGTAAAGACAGGAAAGCTTGTTTTTCGTGCATCAATCTCCTTGCTTGAGCTGCAGGCATTGAAGTTGTGGCTCTCACCTTGGAAAGTGAATGAAATGAGATGTTTAAGTAGTCAAGTCGATGATTCTGGATATATTTGAGAAGTCTCACAAATTACAGGGTTTGTGAAAAAACCGACCAAACAAAGCCTTGTAGTGCTATACAGCAAATTCTTATGTGTGCAGTTGTGGATAGACGTTCTTACTTTAAAAAAAAGTTTGCAAATTAAGATTTTTTTATAAAATCTTTCTCTTATAAAGCCTGAGTAAAAAATACTGCTATGACTGCTTATAGTACAATTTATTTCACTAGGAAGAATTTTCAGTGCTTAGTCAGAAAAGTAAATTCTGGCTTTGTAGTTTCCTTTTTGTTTCTTCTCTATGATCTCCATTAAGCTTTCCCAGACCCTGCACAGGTTGATGGATCCTGTGCTGCCAAAGCCCCCAGCATCACTCGGTGGTGGCTGAGGGGGTGGTGCTGGTGACACTGATCCCTGACTATGTCAGAGCAGTGCATTCTGCAGCCACTACCTCCTCGTCCATGGTTCCCTCAACCCAGTGAGGTGGGGACTGGAAGCTTTGCAGGAGAAATTCAAGCCAGTTCATAAGCTAAACAGAATTCCCCGTGCCTTAAATGGCAAAAAGTTGATGCATTTGTGAACTTTTAGAAGTTTCAAGAAAAGAAACATTTGGCTGTCAAAAAAAAAAAAAAAAAGCTTTTGATAATTGTATTAATAGAGAAGTTGTGCCAGGTATCAGACACTGGCTTTCTACTTCCAAGTCAGGAAATCTATGTAGTGGAATGACATGTAATATATCAGATTAACCCCATATGACCTCAGTATCATCTTTTCAAAATTTGCAATAATTATATACAGCAGAAACCAAGCGGGGATGTCTGCAACTAGAGCTTTAGAAAATAGCCTGTGGTCATTTATCATCTTGGTCCCCAAACAAGAAACAGAAGAATTCTCAAGAATCTTTTAAATCTTAAACAAAATTTCCTTTTGTGTAATCTCAGAGTTTGTTTTTTAGTGTGTTTTGTTTGGTTTTGTTTGTTTGTTTTTTAAACCAGAAGTAGTCAACACATAGAAACCAAAGTTGAATAAAAATAGCAGCATGTGAACAGCAGTTGGGAAGCTCGATCGTTTCTTAGGCGACTGAAGTGCTACTAAGACTGTTTCTTTGGAATATTTCTCTATGGTAAAGATTAAACATAGGTCAAATGGAAGTACAATGCCTTTTCCATTTGTAACAAAAGACAGTTTTTCTCCCACCATTTGGCTTATTTTAGCTATGGGCATTGTTATGCTAATTTGCATAATACACTATTTTCTGTCTGTTGTCACTAAATAATTCTGTTTGAAAGCAAAAGTATGGAGTTTTTCTTTATGGAGCATAAAGTTGAAATATTTTATTTTCTAGTTTTTGCAAAGAAAAAGTTGTAGAAGAGTAGTATTTGTTCATTTCATGTAATTATGAACTTGATCAGCGCATATTTGTGGAAAACTTAGTCTGTATGCACATGCACAGCTGTTCTTACATATGGAATGAGTGGGAACTTACAAGCTATGGTCTTAACCATTCCAAAAATTGCTTCAGTGCTTCCAGAGCTTGAATCTCATGGATTCATTATTGGTTTGGGATTTCTCTTGTTTTTATTTGGAAGGTGTGGCTTGAGAAGCAATCACTCAGTTCTTTCCTTCCATGTCTACTCTACATTGGCCAAGGAATAACTCCCTACATTTTTTAATTGGAGATGTAGTTTTTCCTGTCTCTGAGCTTAAACATTTCATTTGCATATGCAAATGTTGTTTTGCAATAGATAATATGCATAATGCTAGATGAAAGAGCAAAATAGCTAATAGGTTGTCAAGTGGTAATTTTTGAGATAATATCCTAAAACCAGTGATTTTGTGTACTCCTTAGATATGAGCGCTATAGGCTCCTAAACTGTTGTAACTAAAAGGTTGTTATTTCGATACTGTTCATGTTTACTTATTTTCTTCATGTACTTTCTGTGATTGTATTTTCTGTTTGAAGAGGCAGAAAACAAGTCTCTCATCTATAGTTTTAGCAAATGTCTTTTTAACCCTTTAACACTTTCTATAGCTTTAAACCATATTTCAAGTAAAAAAAAATATTGTCACTTTTCAGTAAAAAATAAATGAAATGCACATCCTGCCATGTAAGTAAGGAAAGAAATGTCCAAAGCAATAAAATCTGTTCCTCATTAAGACCATTATCTGCCTTAATGTAATCATGTTCAAGTCCAGACATCCCTTAATCAATGCAGTCTGGACAAATATCACAACAGCTCTTCAGAAAGTACAGATAACACCAGTGTCAGTAGTCTTAACTCAGGGACAGGTTTAAACGTGCATCCAGAAAGCAATGAAACCAGGAGGAGATAAGAGAGAGCTCTGAACTGTGTCTTTGGTGACACAAGTAATATACTTTGGGCAGTATTTTTTTGATAGTTGACTCTATGTTTTTCATCAATAAAGGCAGAATAACCGGAAAAAAAAGTACTTACTGCAAGTTTGGGAGACTTAACGTTCCAGTGGAGAGACTTTTGGGTGCTTCCAAGTAGCTTTGATTAGAAGCCAACACTTTCAACATTCCAGCAAAAGAAAAGTTAATTTTCTTTTTTCTTCCTTTTTTTTTCCTCTCCAACTTTTCATATTTATTTAACATGGTTTTCTCAGAAACCCAGACTTCTGGCCAGCCAGGTTGTGTATTGTGTCTGGTCTGAAGTGCAATCCTTGGCCTCCATAGCAAACCAAGAAAAGCGATTAATGGTGGGAGCTGGAAGGTGTGAGAAAGGGATTGAGATTTGCTTGAACAGAATTAGGTTTTCTGTTAGCGCCTCTGGTCATTACATAATCTTCTTGTAGAAGGCAATCAATCAAGAGCGTTTAGGTACAGGTAAATACCTTCCACCGATGTGCAGCTGCTCAAAGAAGCTGAAGGAGTTCTGTTGACAATACTGAGGGATCAGGAGGCTAGGATTTAAGTGCTGATGTGTTCATAAATGTATAAATGAAAAAGCTTACAAAGGGCCAAGAAATGTTGAGTGTTATAAATGGTGTTGTAACTAACAAATGGCACCTAACTTTGGGATTGCCCACTTGACTTACACCCCCCTATGATGTGACACATGAGGAAAATGAAAGAGCTCGCCCAGTGTATGAGGAAATGACTGCCTCCTAGGAGATGCTGCGATGTTTGGGCTTGGGTGTTGCCTGGATTTTTTTTTTTTAAGTCAGGAATTAGGCCAGTTGCACTCAAGGGAGCAAGTAGGCTTCTGCAAGTGCAAGATACCTCATTCATGTGTAACTCTGAGGGTAATGACCTGCAAGCGGAATCCTTAAAGGATAGGACAGATCCCTGAGAGAGCTTCAGGTGCTCAGGAAAGGATCTCATTAACACAGCTCCCAAATTAAATAGTCTAATTGGAAGAAATGGAACTAAAATGGAGAAGAGGGGTTAAAATGGAAGAATCTCTTCTAGTGTGCAGAACAGCTAGCCAGCTTTTGGCTTGTGACTACTTCCTGCCAAAGGAAGAAGGTCCCAAAGGGGACCATGGGACTCCCATCATTGAACTGCTCATGTCAGACATGCTCTGAAAAGCCAGATGAAGCTGTTGTTCCCACTTCTGTTGGTGGATGTTAGGAGCTTTTTAAATAATGAATATGAAATTAAAATTGTTAATACAGGTGCTGTCTTATGTGTCCAGCTGTCTTAACACTAATCTGGCAAATATCTATTCCTGTAGAGTAGGACCAGTACGTAGGTATGCATTTCTAATCACAATAATGAGACTAGTCACATGCAAAAACCTGCAGGGTTACAGTCAAAGCTCTGAATATGTTGCATCTGAAATGCTGGTGAGACTGCCTTCTGCAGTTACTTATGCTTGGTTTTCCAGGGCTCACCAAGGCAGAAAATAGCTGTAGAGCAGCCATTACTTCGGCTTTTCCCTTTCTTCTAACTAATCCCTTATGTTAGCTCTCTTCCTGTGTCAGCAAGATTGATTGAGATCCTGTTGTTGTATAAAGGATATTCCCAGGAGGCTCTCTGTGATCCCCATTACAGTTTGTTTGTGCTCCTGGAGCCTTCCAGAAGAGTAACTTTTTAAAGCAGAATTCTTAGTTAGAATAAAAGGAGATTTTAGGTTTCTTGAAAAGAATGAACAGTTTAATCTGTGTCCTAATAGACCCAAGGAAATGGATAAATACTTTCCCCCTTTAGAACTGAAAAATATGAAAATTCCTGGGCAACGTTCAAGCGAGAGTCTTGTAAAATAGATCGGCTTCCTGCTTGTGCAAGGCTTGCCTCTTGGCCTGACACCAGTGGTGAAAAGAGAAAGAACTTTCTGACTTGACTCTTGTTTTATTCTGTACATTGATAATAGTTCTACTGGAATGAAGTTGGCAAGGCAGAATGTCTGTAACTTCCCTCTACTGAGTTTTTCTGACTTGCTCTCTGAATCAGCTTTTTTTTCTTCATTCTGCTGACATAATTCCTGATGACACTGTTTCTTTCTCTCATTTAAGCTAGAGAAAGCATTGAACACGACCATGACAATAGCTGTGGAATAAAGGTACTTCCAACTACATCCCTTTGGTCTGATATTTGAATGATTTCTCAGTGATGTTGCTGCTGCACAAGTTTGATGCCTGCCTTGTGAGGAACCATTTCTGCCTGGTTCTTCCCTGCACTCTGACTCAAGTAGGATTGCCACTGTAGGGCTTGATCCTTTGCATCCACTTTCTTTTCTGTTCCTGACATGATGTGTTCAAGGTAGGAAAGAAAGTGGCTTCATGAAGTAGGAGTTGCACTGTGAATTTAAATAGCTTACCTTCTGGCACTTTTTGGCTGCAAAAGGATGATAAAACATCGCTCCAAGAAGTCTCCACCACTGACTCCTGCGAGTGTCTTCTGGAAGAAGTTCAGGCTTTTCATCCTTTTTTTCCTGGGGAAAAACAGTGGGCTCAGCCAAGTTTAAAAGTACGGGACTGCTAGATCAGCAAGGGCAAAGAGGTTAATGGAGGTTTTGTGTTACTACCTTTTCCAACCACAGCTTAACCAGAAGAACGTAGTTAGTACACTGTATTTTGTGAATTTACTGAAGTGCACGAGGTGATGTTTAATTAAGCCTTTGTGATTTTAGGCACTGGCCTCAAGCACAAACAAAGCTGCAGCTGTTTGGGATGATGCAGGTTGTGCAATCTCTACTGCATAGACCATACTCACTGCCAGAGGGGAACGAAGGGGAGAAAAAAAATCAGTGCCAGAGCATGATGCATCTTACATGGACCTAGAGAGGAAAGCAGTTCACTTCCACAGCTTTCGTTTTAGTGCTTTGCAACATCCAAGTTTGGAAGGGTGCACTCAGGAAATTGTGATGTACCCAGTGAACCAAGCTATTTGCTTTTTGCTATTTGAATGTTATTTTGTAGGTTCTTCTGCTTTTGTAATTGCTTTTTCTTCGTGTATGCTAAGTTATTTAGGAAGCAGCCTACTCATTGGATGCATCCCAGAAAAGGATTAAATTGTGCTTTAGCCCTCTCTCTGGACAGATCGGGGTGGGCACATGGCTGGCTAGCCTAGACTTCTAATTGGTGTCAAGAGTTTAGGATGAGAGGAAATACATCGGAAGAGATCGAGGACATCTTGTGACAGAGGAAGTAGGCTGGACAAAGGAATTTAAAATACCAGCCCTGTACAAATATTAGAAATTGGGGGTAACAAATGAAATGTGATAAGGATTTGATAAGAAAAGTGGGATTACTGGGGTAAGCTGAAATAGCTGTCATAATGATACCAATACGAAGGTACTGATATATTTCCATATAACAATCTTTTTGTAAGCAATAATTTTTGTCTTAACTTAAAATAAATGTTGTCTGTTACTACATAAATATAGGATGTACATGACAAGTTGGAAAAGAAAATGATCTTGATAAAGTTCTCTACCTTGTGAATTGTCGTGGGTTAGGTTGAAAACTTCCTCCCCCCCCCCACACAGCCGGTCACTCCCCCTCCCCTACCCCCAGGAATGAGGGAGAGAATTAAGGGATAAACGGGAAACCTGTGGGTTGAGATAAGAATGATTTAATACAGATGATTTAATACAGTATAGGTGCTCACCACTCCCTCGTATGCGAAGCTCGTCTCGTCCCGAAAACTGCAAATTCCGGACGAATGCGAGGCCCCGAAATAGAGAGAGGCAGAGAGAGAGAGAGAGAGAAAAGAAATTAAGAACAGCAGAGCAACAGCGCAGCAAGCGCAAAAGTGCAAAAGAGCCAAAGTGCAAAAGCCCTTCTTCCTGGCTGACCCTCGCTTTTATACTGGGCATGACGCTGCATGATATGGAATACTAATTGGCCAGTTTGGCCCTCAGTCTTAAGTTCCACACAAATCACAAGGGGAATCGTGTCCCCCTTGTCCCAACTATGCTCCCCCCTTATCCTGCTGTGTTTCTGCGCTCCGGCACACTGAAAAGTCCTTGGCAGCTTGCTATCAGTGTTCTTCTCAGAGTGAGCCTCTGAGTAAAACCAAAACACGGAGCTCTTCTAGCTGTTAAAAAAACCTCTGTCCTAGCTAAAACTAGGACATGAATTTATCTGCAAAGTTGAAAAAGCATTAGTATCACTAATATACAGCAGTCAAAATAAGTCTGGTAGGTAAGCTGGAGGAAGGCTAGGAGTTGGATTCTCAGTGTGTATGGCTAAAAACTGGGACTTTGGTCTTTTTTTCTGTTGTTTTATTTACTTTGCTGTAAGATTGGTAACTTGCTTAGCCTCTCTGTGCCTTTGTTTACCCACCTTTACTTAATGAAAAGAAGATTCATGCTTTAAAAAAAAAACAAACACAAAAAAGATTGTGAAATTCGTGGGTGTGTATTTTAACGTCTAATGTTTTCATATCAGAAACTGCTGTTTTAATTAGAGGTATATCTTCAAATTATTATCAGTAGGAAAGTTGCTTTATCACCTTTAAAGATTCATTTGAAATCCTAGGATTTATCTCTCATGATCTTTCAAGGTTTCCTGCTTTGCTCTTAAATCTCTAAGTAAGCAGCTAT
The DNA here is from genome assembly GCF_009769465.1 of Tauraco erythrolophus. NCBI lineage: Eukaryota > Metazoa > Chordata > Aves > Musophagiformes > Musophagidae > Tauraco > Tauraco erythrolophus. The sequence goes on from NC_141473.1 coordinate 35,603,605, forward strand.
AGATTTCTGTGCATTAGTTATGAAATAGTGCTCCAGAGATCAGCATTCTCTTAATGCTTTGTCACAGAGATTGTTTTTACTTCGAGCAAGTTAGTTCTGCCCCTGTTTTCCGTCTGTGATGTGGATGAAGTATTTTTCTTCAGGGCAATGCTGTCTTCAAACCTTCTGTCCTAGTGAGAGATGTTCAGTTATTACAGGGATAGAAAATGAAAAGATAGGTAATGCCATGAGTTAATGTTTTGGGTCCCGTTTCGCATACACAACCAACCAGTAATTTATACATGAGGCAGTAATTTAATATCAGAGGCTTCTATAAGGACCTGTTCAGATATGCTTTGTGTGAAATTTGTGCAGGTACATGTTTGAAATAACAGGAGCTGAACAGGGATTGACTGAGGAGGACTCATGCATATGAAAGCCTCTGGAAAGGGCTAGCGAGATGTAGACCATAGGATTCAGGGCTACTTGGGAGGAGAGCAATAACTATTCAAATCAAAACCTGAACTGATCAAAAAATATGCTTTTCCTTTCTCTTACCTCCTTCCTCTTCTCCGGGATTTTGCTTAAAGTGGGGGATATCATCAAAACATGGTAGTAATATTTTTTTGAAAGTGTTAATTGGCTTTGGATACTTTTGAAAAAAGTAATTTTTTATTTTTTTTTAAAGCATTGACCTTTTCCTTTATACGTGTGCAAAGAAGATTGTCATCTTTTCTTATTTGCTTGTTCGGTGAATGGGAGAACTGAGCAAGTGTGGAGGTAGCCCTTCCTGAGGACAGTCTAACAGTAGAAATAACAAAAATCCTTTTCCCAAATATCTGATCTTTTCCTAGCCAGTAATAAATGACATTTTTAAGAGGTAAATGAAGAAAAAGGTAAAGAGGAAAGCCTCTATTTCCTACTAATTCCAGACTTTGACAGTCAGAAAGTATGGGAAAAGAAACATATTAGGTGAGGGATGACCTAGAAAGTTTAAAAAGGATGCAAGGAATAAATTTTGTGTGTGTGTGTGGTCGTTTTCCCAAGTTTTCAAGCAAAGTAAAGTATTTATTTGAAATGTTATGTGATGAAGCACCTGGTAAATGCTTTTAAATGAACAAATCAATATTTATTTCCACATGCCGCTACAACTTAGAAAGCAACTGAGAATATGCTAAGTCTGTATTTGCTTGTGCCCGAATATGAAAGCCTGTATAGTGGTTCTTTTAATTTTTACATACATTACAACACTTAAATCATATCTTTTATTAGAATAAAACATTAAAACATGACTTGTAACTATACCTTAATAGTAAACCTCCACATAAACCAAAAAGCAATACGTCTTTTGTGTGGTTTCATCATTCCTTACTAATACTTGAAATGAGGACTATAGATTTCTCTCATCTACAATATATGTAATAAAATACTTAATGGATTGTGAATGACATGTTATAAAACTTGGCATTAGGTATTGCAATTTATATTTAAATGCATCTCAGACATAAATAAATGCTCTATAAATAGAAATCTATCTGAATTCAGAATACATAGAACCACTTATTTAGGTGTAGCAGTTTGGATTATGAAATCATTAGATGGTAATTTATTTCTGCAGAAACATGCATTTGTTGTATTCTGAAGGGAACTACCCCAACTGCCCTGAATAAACACTCTTAAATAGAGAAGGATTTTTATAAAAACTAGAGGTGTTGTGTATATTCCTAGCAGGATTTTGGTAACCTCTAAACAGAATCCATAATTTCAAAAGCACCAAACCAGAGTAACTGCTGCAAATTAAAACAATAATTGTGATGAACTGCCTGAGACAGACGAACATGACACGCTCACCCAAAGCACCAGTTATCCAGATTCCAACCCCTCGGTGCATTTCTCTCTGTGGCAACAACCTAATAGCATTTTAAAACTGATACAGCATCCATTGCCTGAACTGCCACTGTTAGCCATGGCAATTCTTTATTATAGCAAGCAACTATAATTCAGTGATGGAGCAAGAGGGAAGTATGAAGCTTTAATGGAGAGGCTAAAAGAAGAAGAAAAATTTGGTTTTCCAGAAGGAACCAGAAGAATAAGAGTAAGAGCAAACAGTTTCACCAATCTTAGTGAGGGCTGATGAACAGTATGTTTAACTGTGCATTCAGCCATGAAGTGAGAGCCAAAGGATCTAAAGGACAAGTTTGGATGAAAGTGTCCTTATGGTTTGTTTTCAACATGTGGAGGAATGAGGCAGGACTTGGAAAAAGGCCACAAAGTGAGTCCATTCGAGATCATTACCTTAAGGATTTTCAAATGAAGACAGCTTAGTCTTCAGACAGACTAAGTACAGTATTTTGATGGGTTCAGAGCTGCGCTCTTATTTCTTCCTCTTGTGTGAGAGGTTAGTAGACATACCCTCAAGGCAAACCATGCAGAATATTTGCAGCACAGCTCAGAGATGAAAAAATGAAATAATTTACCTGCCTTTCTGCCCTCACTCTGTCTGCCTGTCCGTTTCAACTATGGTCTGGGGCTGTAGCCTCCTACCTCTTCTGCAAAGGATAGAAACCAGGGCTTGTAACTTAATGTTGCTTTGGGTCAACAATGTGAAACCAAATAGGTTCCTCTACAGAACAGGTCTCCTGCATCAATTTTTCCAATTTTTACATGCTCTCAGTCTTGCTGCTGCTGCAGATAGGTAGTTCAGCAAGTAGCTCGCTCAGTAACGGGTTATAGAGAGGCTACTAAACAATAGTTTTCATTTTACTGTGGCTTTTGGTCATGTTTCCTCTAGATGTGTGCACACGTACTGTTCTGCATGCTGCAGAACATGGAGAGCAGTTGGGTCACAAAAGGTTCCTAATGCTTAAAGCTTCTGTGATATGTTTCATGGTGGGCTGAACTTGCTCCTTGGACGGGCAAGATTTAGTGAAGAAAATATACCTTAAAAAAAAAGAGGCAGGGAGGTGGGGGAGGCAGAAGAACTGATTTCAGAGTTATCTGGCTGGCTGTTTCTGCCCTGCAGAGTGAGGGTGAGACTGCAGTATGTGGAGAAATGGTGTAGGCTCTTGGGCATCTGGAAGACTTTACTTTTGTGAGATCATTGTAAGGGATTTTCTCCCTCGCCTGACTTGTCTTTTTTAATGAAACTGGATGGAGGTTAATGTGTTGCCATTGCAGATAGATTTCGGTATAATCACCCAGATATTCCTTCTACCAGCAGCAGCAGTATAAAGGAACAGGAGGAAACTATTGAGTGATTTTCTGAAGGAAAAAGAAGACTAAAACCCAAGTCTAACAAAAACCAAGTGCGGCTGCACAAATGGTGCTGGGGATTAATCCATGTAAACTTCCATCTGTATCTCAAATTGGGTTGAAATTGGTCAAAAGTGTAGTGGGGAATGGGCAGGGATATGATGGAGTGATTGCATACCTTTATTTCCTAAATAAAGCAGTTTGAAAACAGTTATTAAGGTTAGTAATTAATAATTGCTAGGTTTGGCTTTAAAATGGGTTACTCTACTGCTCCAACAGAAATCACATCACTAGCCTGGTGCTGCAGTCAAGCAGTGAAGTTGTCCTAAGTAGAAATAAGTTGAGAGGTGGCAACGACTGGGCCAATAGAGAGAGAAGGTTTTTTTTCACTCTTTATTTTTCACTCTTTCATTTACTTGTAATTCTAGTGCAAAGTTGGGAAACGTTGAGGAGTTGCTGTGGTGTCTGGGGTTGAGGCTGAGCTGCTGACTCTAACAGGACATCGCCATTTCATAAAATGCCTTGTGTGTTTCTGTCTCTGTATCCCTGCACTGTGCTTGCTGAGGTGGCGAAGCCAAAAAGGCTTTTTTGGTTTCGTCTCTGTCTTGGGAGGGTAAGTTAGAGGAGAGGTAATTTATCTGAACTCTAACTCTTCCTTTTATAAACCTGCTGTGTAATTTTAGCCAGCAATACCTCCAAACACTAAATCTACTGGTACTGACCCTGCCACTGCAAAGATGTTGAAAGAAGATGTGAAGAGTTTGCGTACTTTCATTTCCATCAGCTTACAAGTACTTCTCTTGAGCTTTGATAATAACTAAACGCCTTTTTGAAAGTGCTCTCAAGAGGGAGAAAGTTAGTCTTCTGTGAATTTTCACTTTGGTATATTATAGAGCTCTTTTTCCTTGTTACAATTACTTTGACTTGAATAAATTGAGGATTTCTTTTTGAGATTAAGATCTCTCTTGAGCATAGGGATTAATTTTAAGACTTTGATCATGTGAGTCACCTGATGTCTGAGGCATCCCCAGTAAAAGTTACGTCCACTTGCATTACTAGATAGAATTCTCTGGATTTCTACACAAAAGATAGAACCTATATGGCACCTAATACTGTAAACTCTTGTGGTACCACTGAGATAACACCTCTTTGGTATATCTCATAGTCCTTTGTTTTTCAGACCTTCATTATCAGGAGTATCATGAGATATCATTCAGTACTCAGCAATATCTAGGTGGAGGTATCTGAGTGCATCAGTACCCTCATGCTCAAGTGGAAGACCACAGCCCAGGCCACAAGTAGTTTGATCTAGGTCTATTAAAGTTTCAAATGTTTCTTACAGGATTCATGGAAGACAGTCTATGTTGTTAGAAGGAGTTCAGCTGGTTTGACTTGGTCCAAAGCTGTTGCACTGCCTCCCACTGAGAGGGCACGGGTAAAACTAGCGGTGAGATTTCAGTGTAAAGGTACATCTTGGTAGCACCTTGAGCAGAATTTCTGTAGCATTACCTTCAGTGGAGAAAGCTATGGGAGAGGAGATGCTGTTTAACTGATGTAGGTGTACTTGAACAGGAATGGTTGCTACCCTTCCTATTTCCATCTTTTCCTAGATGCTCTTGTGTTCTCCCCGATTCTATCAATCTGTAGAGCTAATACTTAAGAGTTATTTATTAGGTGGCCTTACTGGCTGAAGGGTAACTGAACTGGTTGGTTTTCCCTTCCTTTAGGGGGAAGGAGTGCAACCCAGTAGATGCTCCTAGCAGCACCCTTCACAGCTCAAGAGGCATGCAATCACCGGAATTGCATGAACTTGAGACAACCCATCTTAGGGCCAAAACAAAAACTTGCCAAATCAAAACAAAAAGCAACTAGATTTCCTATTATTAATGCTGCATTTCCTCTGCTTGGAGCTGGTTCATTAAACTGAAAATTGTTCGAAACAGGCATCTCTGTAAAGAACGCTTGGAGCAAAATTAATTAGTTTTGCTAGGTTAGTAATGCACCTTGCTTGGACTGAAATTGAAATTATTTTTCGCAATAAAGCCACGCCACTTTTTATCAGAATTGTCATTAATTGTAGGAAATAGGAGTGTGATGGAAGAATTTGTCAAGTCTAATTTATTCATACAGTGACCCTTAAAAGTTGCTGATTTGCCTCATGAAATACAGCAGGATTTAAACTAACATCTGAACATCACCTGACCAGCGCTGATGTCTGTATCTAGTCTGAGGAATTTCCAAGCCATCCTTTCATGTTGTTAAGAAATAGATGAGTAAATCATGCCTAAGGGTATTTAGAAGATATTCCAAAAAACCTGATTTATTCTGACCGTGTCCATGTTTGCGTTCCTTTTTTTATAAAGATTCATGTTGGTTTTAAGTCGCAGTACAGTTTGGACAAGAGCTTTATTTTGTATGAACAGTGTTTGTATGTGGTGATCCACTGAGAAATGAGCATGGACTCATAAAGCTTTACCTAAATATAATTCTGCAGCTGTTTCTTTGATACTTTAGATGGGTAGTTTTTGTACGTTTCATTGGCTAAGACAAAACAGAACTGCAAAGTCAGATGAGTGAGTCGAATTTTTTTGTTGTTCCTGTGATGGATGCCCTCAGAAAGCTGTGACTGTCACAAAATTGCCCATTGCAGAAACTAGGTTGCAGACAAGCTCATGGAGACAGCACCCCTGCTAGGTATTTACAGCAGTTCATAAAATCTGTTGGAAGAGACCTTAAAGATCATCGAGTTCCAACTCCCCTGCCATGGGCACGGACACCTTCCACTAGATCAGGTTGTCCAAAGCCTCATCCAGCCTGGCCTTGAACACTTACAGGGATGGGGCATTGACAACTGTTCTGGGCAACCCTGTCCAGTGTTTCACCACCCTCAGAGCGAAGAATTTCTTCCTTATATCTAATCTAAATCTCCCCTCTTTCAGTTTAAAGCCATTGCTCCTTGTCTTATCACTACAAGCCCTTGTCAAAAATCCCTCTCCAGCTTTCCTGTAGGCCCCCTTTAGGTACTGGAAGGCTGCTATAAGTTCACCCTGGAGCCTTCTCTTCTCAAGGCTGAACAGCCCCAACTCTCTCAGCCTGTCTTCATAAGAGAGATGCTTCAGCCCTCAGATCATCTTTGTGGCCCTCCTCTGGACTCGCTCCAGCAGCTCCATGTTATTCTTGTGTTGGGGACTCGAGAGCTGAACACAGCACTGCAGGTGGGAGTTGCAAACTGATGCACTGAAAATTTTGGCTGGAAATTCCAAATCAGATCACTTAATAATCATCAGTGCTTGCTTCTGGTAGCATCCCTAAGTATTTTTTAAAATGAAGAATGAGGATATATAGATCATATGGTGTGCAATAACGTCCCTTTAATCTCACCCCATGAGGATGTTGTTGAATTTCTAAGGCTGACTACAGTTCAGCCTTATCCTGGAGTTCTGGTTCCCTCTGAGAATAATTGAAATGTTGCTGTTGCAGTTTCAGCAGAAACAGCATGGATTGTTTTTTGTGGGGAGGGGATATTTTTGTTTCTCTCAAAGACAACTTTTTAAGATTCTTTTCCACTAACAGTTCTTTTGTCTCTCACAGCATCCTTACTGTGTCTTTTTGGTTTGTTTCAGGGTTTTTGTTTGTTTGTTTGTTTTTGTTTTTTTTATTGTTTTTTACCCCTCCCCCTTTTTTTCCCCTTCTTATATGTAGATCTTGGTGCTGAGTGTGATTTTTTTGCATGGCATTCTGCAAAACACATAAATACAAGAATAATAGGGACAGGAAGTACCAGAAGTGTTTATTGCTTTGGACATTTTTATTCCTGCTGGAGTCCCTAATTTCCTCTCCCCCCCCCTCCTTCTGTGTTAACGGATGCATTCATTATCCTACAGGTGAGGTTTTTTCCCCTCCTTTTTTCCTCTTGTGTAGAGAACATTTCTGCTGCAATATCTCATTTTTATGCCGCTGATCAGCTCATTATCTCTCTCTCAATAACTAATGTATTTTTAACATATTTAACTTTCTTTCATGGTACCAAATCTGCAGAAGAAATAGACACCACTTCCCCAACCCTTTTTATTATCATATCTTTGAAATGATTCACCAAGCGCTACTGCAAGAACCAGATTCCTTAATGTAAAAATCGTGTTCTGTGTGTAACATTACGTCTGTCAGATGTAACATCAGTCTGACAGGTTCTTTCTTTTTGTGGGCTACCTGATGAGAGCAAAGGTAGAGCCTGAGCCATATCTGCACAACCCGCACTTTGTGGGGAAAGTGTTTTCTCCGTGTTTCCCTTCTACAGAAGTGGAAGAATTACTGTTCAGAATTCTCTGTGTACCATTCTAATCACACTGTAACTAATGCAGTTACAAATGGTATGAGAACAGTCAGTACGGAAATATTCAAAGGGCTTTTGCTGGTGATTCCCGTTTCCTTTGCCTCCTCCGGCTTGCCAGAACTGCACGCATGAAATCAAACACTTGTTTTTGCATGAAAGGAGACCTATCACAGGATTTTATCTTCTTCATTAAAGCGAGCGTGTCAAGCCTGCCATTGGAGCTTGGGGTACAACTAATACAAGAAGTGAACAGTTTGTTCTGGGTTAGAGGATGGGCTTTGGAGGGAGGGGCAGAACGCTGTCAATAATTGATTGTGGAGAGGGGCATTCTTTGGATAAGCTGAGTAATTTCTGATTGGAAGATTTTGAAAAATATGTTTTCTCATTTAAATGAAAAACAAAATAATAGCATGCAACAGTTTAGCTCCCTTTGGTTTTGCTGGCAGAAGTATTTACTACCTCTGAGATTAAGTCTGAATATTATTTTTCCTGAAATATAATGTGGTTCACTGGTTCTGAAGGTGTGTGGACAAGACTCTGCTCCATCTCTATCGAGTTACTTCTAATTTTCTCTAAATGTTTTACAACTGGATTCTCACCCAGCCTGTCCAGTTGCTGTAGCGCCAGCACCTTGCCTCGTGGTGCAGCAGGTGTTTCGTAAGGCAGATAGTGCCTTCAGCTTGCTCCCACTTCACCCTGCGGGCCCTGACAGCCCTACTCCTCCTTTGTAACTGCAGGCTCCCTTCTTGTCTCCAAATTGATTTACCCATTCAATTAATGGCTTTGGGAATGTGTTTTGAGTCTGCAGGCGATGACAGGAAATAGTCCTTAGTTTGAGGGGGGAGAACTGTCTGGTGCTCCTCTTGTCCCACTCACTGTTTGTTGCAAAACGATTATAACTGATGCTAATTTAAGGCACTTGGCGCAGGATTTGGAAAGAGAGTACGTCCACTTGGAAAACGCTAGTTCTTGGACATCTTGCTGCAGAGTAACAAAAGCAGTAACTCTGAGAAAAATCTATTTACTTGACACAAACTGCCTCCTTGAGAATTTCCTTAATACGTTCTCTTCAGCTCATGTTTTTTTGTTTGTTTTATAGTATTTTAGCTTCGAATGGCTTACTTTTTTTTTTTTTTTTTTGTAGAAGTGTATTGTGTTTAGAGCTGCTTGATAGACGTTAATCCTGGAGCAAGATGTCAGGTGTAGTTTTCCTGTGCATTGAGGAGGTTACAGAAATGAGAAAGGAATGAAAGGTTTTAAAAACAAGACATAAACGAAAAGAAAATAGTCTGAAATAAACAGTTGCATTAAGTAGGAAAATTGTCTGGGAAACCTATTGGAGACTATGATCTCTTTTATTATATGGGTCAGAAAAGTAGGACATTTTTGTCCAATCAAATGTTACAATATTAGACTTTCCAGTGTTACTTTGATAATTAAGGTTAATAAATTGCTTGTGACTTGCTACTTACTTGCTAGGAACCTTACTGAGCATGAAAAAAAGTCTTAAAGTTAGGTGATGGGTGAGGAGATTGCTGAAAATTTATCATGTTGGAGGTGATTGACACCTTTCAAAACCAGAGTTTTAAAATGGACTTTTTGTACTGGGAGTATTACATGGATAATTCACACTTATTCCTAATAGACTGTAATTGAAGTGTTCCAAATATCAAACAAGAATAATAGCAAATAGCAAAACAAATGTTATCACAACTAACTAGCCAAGGTCTGTGTTTGAGAGAAGAGTGGTAAAAAGGTTAACAACTGTAAATGGAGTTTTGCATTCACAATGGGAACTGAGCAGCATTACTTAGCAACTGATGAGAGTCCAGTTGTTCTTATTGGGAAAAGATGCGTATGTAAACCAGCAAAAAAAGTTCCTAGCTATCAATAGAAGATTCTGGATTTCTTGTCTGACTTGCACCACTGCCAGCTACTGTAGCCAGAGGGTATCATTCATTCTACATCCATGGCTCACAATTTTTATTTAGATCCTTCAAAGTGATAATGAAACTGAGTGGCATCTTAAAGTATGTGCAAAAGCATAGAAAAGGAGTGGTGGTGGTGACATGAAAATGTAAAACCTGAATGAAATAAATATAGGGGATTGGCAGTTTTATAGCTTCCAGAAAAGCATATTTGTGTGATGTACCAATGCATTGCTGAACAGAAATAGCTTTGAGAATCTGTTGGGGTGTTTGTTTACAAAATTAAATATGTCTGTGTTACATTTAACCTTGACAGGTATTGTTTTAAGCGTGTGATAACTTATTGTGTACTTCTCGTCAGATATCATCTTAGAAGCTCAGCAGAAAAGCTCAGTGTTTCTCAGGAAAGAAAGCACAGAAACATCTCAGCTCTAGCAAGTGTCACTTGCTCTTTGTTCTAGACATTCTTCCCACAAAATCTCCTCGTCACCGTGTTTCGTTATGCTTCTCCATGCAGAAAGGTTTCTGTGGAGCAGCACACACTGGAGCAGTAAATAATTTTCCTTACAATGCTGAGCAAACATGCTGGATACTGTCATATTGCAATAAACTGATTAGCTTGGTTTTTCACTCTGTTTTGGGATAAAGAGGACTCTATCGCACTAGTGTTTTTAATAGATTGTTGTTGCAGCTGAAGTGCCATGGAAAATGACTGTTTATGCTGTTGTCTGTCAAACAGGTAGGAAAAAGAAAATCCAGACCAATGTTAGTACGCTATTCAATATTCTTCTGTACTGCTTCCCTGTAATCTCTGAAGAGATACAGATAGGGATGTCATTTTACTGTGTGTGTTGATGGTGGTTAAAGTCAAGAACCAAATATTTAATAAGGCTTTAATTATAGTAGTTAGTTGTTTAAACATTTCTGGGACGCAATATTATAGTTAATTACAATTATTAATTATAGGGCTCAATGCTTGTCTTTGAAAGCTCTGCTGCTAAGGTCTCCAGACCTTTTCTATCAGCCTGTGAGTCCAGCATTTGAGAGATGATAGACTCCTCTGGGCAAAGCACCGTTTCCATGCTGCACTTGATGATTGCTTTCTGCTGTGTCTTCCACTCCCCATGGTGATGTGTGCAACTTGTGGAGAAAGGAGAGTGAGTGGGGCAGGAAGCAAAAGGGCTTGCTCTCCAAGGAGAGTTAAATGCCCAAGCTAAGTCAGAACTAATGCATGTCTGTCAAATTTAGATGTCTGTTCCAGCACTCACTGTTCCCAGTTCTTGGGAAGCTTCAGTGAGAAGTACTAGGACCACTAAGCAAACTGTTTTTCACTCTGTTTTCACAGTGCACAATACTTCTTGACATTCCCTTTGGAGCACAGCTGTAATGTAACTGTGACCTGCAATATAAAGATTATTAAATATGCCAGAATTTCTTTTTAGTCTATCTTGATTACTGTATTTCACAATTTATATCTATTACATTCTCGATAAACCTTTACAGAGTCCATGTATCAGTTTTAAGAATATTCTGCATCCTACTATATATTTGAAAGTGTTTCTTGGCTTAAAATCAATTGGTTGTTTCTGTGGAGTAAAATCAACTCTTTTTTAAACAGAGTGTCAATATTCCTCCTTGCACAATGAATATTTTTAAGACCAATCAAAGCTATAAATATTTTGGAGGAGTTTGAGCAGGAGATCAGATTATGTCTATGTCTTTGTGGAGTTGGAATCTGTGGCTCCAATGAGGGTTTCTCCCATCTCTCTGGAGGTTGCTGCACATAAATAGCACACTCAAATAAAACCGTAGGGATGTGCCAGCTGTTACACAGAGATGGTTTTAATGCACACCCTGTACTCCCATACAACAGACTCCTGTGCAGACACCGGCACAGCAGCCACCTGCATGGAAGAACAACAAGCTATGTAGGAAAAGGGACACTTATTCCTTGCTTAAAAGCTTGTTGTGAGGCAGATGCTTCAACCAGATGCTTTTGCAGGAGATGTACAAGGGATGAAGGAGGTAACTTCTCTAAGGCAGGCTTGTGCTTGACTTCACAATCCGGGAGTCTTGTTTCTACTGAGCAGACAGGTGAGGAGTTCACCTTGCATTTTGTACCTGTAGCACACAAAGAGGTTTGATATGATGCCTCGCTTGAAGCCATGTTGCTAGTGCTGTATCTGAGGAAGGTATCTCTGCTGTGGGATTGAAAGGTACCCAAGAGTATTCGGGAAGTGCAGGAGCCTCACTACTGCCAGGGCAGCCTTCAAGGAGAGGGCTTGGTGGCCTTGACCTTGGGTACGAATGTGGTAATACCTCGTGCTAGTTCTGCTGTGGTTTCATAGTTGTTTTCTGACAGCAAGTGACCCATTTTTGTGGTGTCCCAAACTTGGAATTCATTTATTTATGAGCAGAGGTCCACAGTGCTGTGCTGTGATCCCTACAAACACATATGCACCAGTGACATTTCAAAAAAGCCATTCCTATTGTATTTCATAGGAAATTAATTTTGATTGACAATTTTAAGAAGGTCACATTCATTTAATTAGGAGTTGTATTCAGACCTTCTACTGTTCCTTTATAAAGATTACTCATGTTTTTTGTGCGGTTTAAATCTTTCTGTTTTCTCTAGTCAGAAAACTTAAGATATGGCAAGAAGACAGAACCAATTATATATCAAGCACTTGCATAATCCTAAAATATACCTCTCTGTAAGTATATAATGACAGTGTGCACTTTTAAATCAATTCTTCTAGCAGTAACAAAGCTGGGGATTTGATAAGTCTCACAGGCCAATTTCAAGTGAGACTTGAAAGAGACAATTTGTCACAGTCAAGTGATCTTAGGACCTGCTGTCTTTATTTTTTTTTAAATATGAAGTATAAAATTTAATGCTGTAATTTTATGGAGATGTTCCTAACTCAATTCATAGGGATTTAAATACAATAAAGTAGCAGTGTATAATCGTTTTTGTGAAAAAAGTTTTTGAAGTCAACCCACCTACATCAAAATAACTTCCAGTCCTTAGAAGTTAGGGGGAATTGTAGAGATAAATGCATGGCAAATCCTCAGTTATTCTGTACTTCTGAGCTCAAAATTCCTGATTTTTTTCTTCTCCTCTCTGGAATGTGGACTCTGGGTTGCAACCAGTTTACTTGTACTAAATACACAACAAGTTGGATTGTTTTGGCTCACTATCGGACCTTCTTTACTTGCTTTTTCCAGTCTCCCATCCTCATTTGTAGGCTTTATACAGGGACACCAACATGGTCTGATTGGGATTTTTGACAGAGTTACTGAACATGATTATTCTGCTCTTTTTGCCTCTTAAGCAATGGAAATGTTCTGCGAGTGCTAAGCCAGTATAAATAACGGAAGCAGTAAATAAATGGAAAATAAAGATTTTGGAGTAAATATTTATCTTTACTGGTACAGAGTGTGAAAATGGGTAAATTGAATTTGAAGCGAACCTGTGCTCCCCTGTCAGATCCTTGATCCTCCCTTCCCATGTCTGCAATGTGGAGGGATGCCCGCCCCACTCACCCGCTGGCACCTGCATAAATCCTTTGCCTCTACAATCTACGCGAGCTTTTGTGACAGTCACATATTTCTATAGCTCTTTTCAGTGGCCCTGAAATGAGTCACGGGATGTAGAACTTGAGTGGTGTTGATGAAGACGGAGTGTGTGTGGAGCCCTCTATAGGTCTGTTCATTTTCATGGATAAAGGGAAAGTGCCTTCTGTAGAAGTGATCTGACCTAAGTGGGAAAACACAAAGTTTCTACTTAGATGTGATTTATTTTTCCTGCTATTGATGTACTCAATCTAATATTTTGTTCTAAACATTTTTTTTTATACTAAGAAAAGTGACTTCTTATATTCCTGTAGTTATTCAAGTCCATCTTACATGCTGGCAAGTGGGCCATAACACCCATATATTGTAATCGATCAGGTTGCCTTTTCCAATGTAGCATTTCTAGTAAATGCCCTCTACAAGAACTGGATGATGATCATACCATCCAAGGCTTTACAAAATTCTTTACTGTCTGCGTCTAAGGAACTGTTCAAATGTCTTGCTGAGTGGTTGTTTAATTGTAGTAGTTGATTTGGAAAACACTGTTAGGGCCTAGCTGTGTTGCTTTGCCTGTTGCTTGTTATCACCTGATTGCCTTAATAGGAATATATACAGTAGTGAGCATAGGTGGGCAAATTTTGTTTTTTGGAATGATTTAGCATTGCTGTATAATATTGTGCAATATCTTGATCTGCTTTGAGTAAGTGAACAGTAGCTTGAGTGAAGCTTCTAGATTTAATATTGTAGAATAAGTCAACAATTATAGTGCAGTGTGGCCAGATGTCATTTTTTTTGACATAATGGTATTGAACTGATGACTCACTTCTTGCCTGCAGGTACTTAGAGCTGAAAGAGAAACGACTCATAATTTCTTTTCGTTTTATATAATGAAAGAAAAGGTGAGTCTCATGTCAGGCTGTTGACTTTCCTCAAAGAAATTGAGTGCAGAAATCCAGCACTAGCTGATGAAGGACAAAATAGAATGTAGGAGAAAAAAAAATTTGGAAGTAATTTGACAAAAATACGTAACTGTCCCTAAATTAGGTAAAATCGAAGAAGATAATTTGATGTGGATTTCTTTACCTTTTCTTAAAAGGCGATAAACCCTTGGTCTTCAGTCACTACAACAGCACAGCAGTGATGTTGCAGTGAGTAGTCCGTTTGTTATTTATGGCTTTTTTGGTGGCTAAACTGTGTACACGTTCTACTGCTTTTATGTAGCCTCTGCTTTTGCAATGTATGAAGTAAAGGAATTACCATGGGAATCAGAAAGGGATAATTAGTACTAACAACTGAATGCAAGTATACTTGAAAAATTAAGCTATTTGAAGAAAGTTGCATTTTTTAAAGTGATGGAATAATTTCAACCAGAAGAGGGTACAACTTGTGGATGCCAATCTCATGGTAGTTAACCTGTCCCTACTTCCCTGAGCCATGGATACCAGCTGCAAAATTTAGATATAGACTTTGAATTCTTGCCGAGCTGAGCCAAGTCTGCATCTAGAAATTAAACTAGGCTCCATTTCTGTGTTAAAATACTGAATAAACATGGAAAGGAATTTACTGAATTAATCCATGCCAAACCTTTGGTTTAATTCTTTTCTATTTTCCAATGTCATTATTCTTGAAAGCTCTTTCCACCCTTTATTACTCTGTTGGTTTTAGATATAGAAATATTTCTACTTGTATATTGCACTTTGAAGAGGAAATGGGAATTTGAGTGGGGAAACAAGGAAAACAGTCCAGAACATATTTACATGTTTTTGAGAAACTACTGGAATATCTCAGTCCTATAGGCTGTTAGAGATGCTGAATGTTTTTTTCTGCTTTGCTCTAGGGTGTCCCACATAATGGTCCAAGAGCTGGAGTCAACGTGGCTTCTTCTGAATGCAGCATTAGCGGTTAACCAGTCCTCCTGTAAGTGGCTGCTGATCTTGGAGCATGCAGTATGCACCTCTGTTTCCCAAAGTGGGGTTTTTGGCTGCCTAGCAGTCTGATACTGGGTATTTGAGTGAATGCATTGAGCTGGAAATCTCAGTTTGGAAGAGGGTGGGAGAAGTGTGCTGCAGGGGATCCTGTCACTCCTGCTGCAGTGTGTACGGTTCACCTCTGCTCCAGTAGTCAGAGAGATTTCTAGCAGAGGAATTTGTAGCAAAAAAAAAAGCAGTCAATAAGAAAGGCTGCTGTAGAAGTAGAGAGATACCTGTCCTGCTGATGCTTCTTTTCCCTCTGCCCTGGAAAGGGGAGAGGGAAGGAAATTGGGAATTTTGGTAATGGGACGGAGGGAGGGAAAACAATGTCTTGATTCGTATGGGAGGGCAAGGAGTGCTCCAGATTTGTCTGCCAGGTACCTGCAACTCTTTTCTATGTGACATCTTCCACAAAATGCCTGTATATGCATTACTGCTGTTGCCCAAATCGCTAATGGAAATATTAAATAGCACTGGATGCAGATGGAGTTGCACTTGAACCGCACTTAACACTTGCAGAGGGTAGTCTTCCAGTTGATTGTGCAGCTGCGTTCTCATGGTGACACTGGTAGTGTCCCTTCGTCATTTATGAGAGCATCATGTTGGGACAGCATTGAGGAGCAGGGGGGTGGTCCTTGCAGGCCGCTTACCACCAAACTGAGAGCTCCTCCCAGGAAAGAGCTAAGATTGATTTGATGTTACATGGCTGTTTATTCGTAGTCGCCTTAAAGCGGTGTGCAAATACCTGCAACTTCTTAGTTGAGACTTGGAAACATTCTGGAATAAAATTAAGCTAACTTTATTTTATTTTATTTTATTTTATTTTATTTTATTTTATTTTATTTTATTTTATTTTATTTTATTTTATTTTATTTTATTTTATTTTATTTTATTTTATTTTATTTTATTTTATTTTATTTTGTGAGGATGGCTGAGCTGGGGCATTAAAAAGTTTCATCTAATGTTTTATGTGATGTACAGTGGCTTACAGCAGGGCTGTCAAATGACTTGGACAAAACTAACTTACTTAAATATTCTACATTTGATTCTTCCTGTGCAGGTGAGTAAAGCAAAATGATCAGGCCCTGTCCTTCCATGACTGAGTGTCTTTATCCCTGATCCGGTGTCGCACTTTGACTATGCCAATTGAATATTCCTCTGAAGGTAGAGGAGGGTTATCCTGCTAGAGGTGACCACGTGGCTGAAAGCAGTTCTTGCACACTGCTGCCAGACTCCTAGGATCGTGCAAGGTCTTATGTTTAAAACCAAAATACTTGCTTCAGCTGTTGTATAGGCAGCTGTGCCCTAAGGGTGAATCACTCTTTTGAAAGGTCACGCAGTGTTTATTTTATGATTTCCTCAGGAGTTACCTGAGAGTGTCCCTTTAATCTAGATCAGTGGCTTCAGAGGAGCCCTGTTACTAGATGCTGCCTGGGAATGTGCCCTGCAGGCTGAAATGGATGCTGCTGCTTGAGAAAGCTGCCAGATTTGAGTTGCAAAACTGGAAGAGGAAAATGAGAGGAGTTTTACCTTCAGCTGGGTAATTTACTGAAAACATCATAATATTTAAGAGGAAAAGTCCTGGACTTGTGCAAAGCATTTGACACTGCCCTGAGTGACACCTTTTCTCTAAATTGGAGAGACATGGATTTGATGGATGGACCACTCGGTGGGTGAGGAATTGGCTGGATGCTCGCACTCAAAGAGTTGCGGTCAACAGCTCGATGTCCAACTGATGACCAGTGACGAGTGGTGTTCCTCAGGGGTTGGTATTGGGACTGGTGCTGCTTCTTTGATGACACGGACAGTGGGATCGAGTGCACCCTCAGCAAGTTTGCTGGTGACACCAAGCTGTGTGTTGTGATCAACATGCTGGAGGGAAGGGATGCCATCCAGAGGGACCTTGACAGGCTGGAGAGGTGGGCCTGTGAGAACCTCATGAAGTTCAACAAGGCCAAGTGCAAGGTCCTGCACGTGGGTTGGGGCAATCCCAAACATAAGTACAGGCTGGGCGGAGAATGGTTTGAGAGCAGCCTGAAGGAGAAGGACTTTGGGGTGTTGGTTGATGAGAAACTCAACGTGAGCTGGCAATGTGCACTGACAGCCCAGAAAGCCAACTGTATCCTGGGCTGCATCAAAAGTAGCGTGGCCAACAGGTTGAGGGAGGTGATTCTGCCCCTCTGATCTGATCTCATGAGACCCCACCTGGAATACTGAGTTCAGCTCTGGAGTCCCCAGCACAAGAATAACATGAAGCTGCTGGAGCAAGTCCAGAGGAGGGCCACAAAGATGATCTGAGGGCTGAAGCATCTCTCTTATGAAGACAGGCTGAGAGCTGGGGCTGTTCAGCCTTGAGAAGAGAAGGCTCCGGGGTGAACTTACAGCAGCCTTCCAGTACCCGAAGGGGACCTACAGGAAAGCTGGAGAGGGACTTTTTACAAGGACATGTAGTGATGGGACAAGGGGCAATGACTTTAAACTGAAAGAGCGGAGATTTAGGTTAGATATAAAGAAGAAATGCTTCACTCTGAGGGTGGTGAGGCAGTGGAACAGGTTGCCCAGAGAAGTTGTCGATGCTCCATCCCTGTAAGTGTTCAAGGCCAGGCTGGATGAGGCTTTGGACAACCTGATCTAGTGGAAGGTGTCCGTGCCCATGGCAGGGGGGTTGGAACTAGATGATCTTTAAGATCCCTTCCAACCCAAACCATTCCGTGATTCTATGATAATCTGTTTCAGTTAACAGTTACATGAGGGACAAGTATGGTCCATGTTTGGAAAGCCTAGATTGTAAAATCAGAGATCTTCTCAGAGCAAAGATCCATTATTATTTAACATCTAGTATAACTGGAGTGATTTAACGTATGTGTACGGGTATCTTAATCTGTAGCAGAGAGGCTGGTGACCTCGAGAGGTCCTCAATAGTAGCCTTGATGATTTTTTTCTTTTTTTTATCTTCCTTCTAAATAGGGCTATTCCCTTTCTCTTCTTAGGGAAAGTAGAGGGTAGAGCCATTGTGGCTCTTTATGCATCTCTTCCGTGGTGATGATGCTATAGAGCTGTTGTACTTAAGCTAAATTTACAAGTCCTGCATTTCACACTTCAGTGACTTGAATTTAATCTTAAAATTCAACTCTTTAGAGAACAATTAAATTTTTCATAATACTCATTTGCTAAAACATTTACCAACATTTGCACAGGGTATAGTTTACAAACAGCTCCTTCAGGAAATGTTTTTAGGCTGACTATTTCTCAAGTCATTTTCATGTTCACTTAAAGGGAATGATTTCCTTTATCGCTGAACCATCCCGAGGTGGTGAATGCAACATTGCAAGGGAAAGTGGCTCGAATTGCTCAGACTTACCAGCTACTTAGTCTCAGGCGAGGCTGCGCTGACTTGCTAGCTTTTCCACATTTTCTTTCACATTTGTTGTTACTGTTATCCCAGATGAATGAAATCTTGGTGTGACTGGGAGCATCTGCTGAGCTTCTCTGTTGCATAAAGCGATGGGGCAATGTGCTGCATTTGCTAGGAGAGGTGGGAGCCATGGATCTGCACATAAGGAACTCAGCTGAGCTGAGCCTGAAACTCAGTGTGTGTTTGAATATATGCATGGAGAAACATGTGCTCTCTGCTTGTCTGTCCTCTGGCATCTGCGAGACTGAGACATTAGACATGGGTGATGCCTCATACGGGTGATGCGGTCTGCTGCTACCCACCACCAACCAGGCAGCTCCTTAATTTAGTGATTCGGCCTTGACCGACTGTTGTTTGAGCCGCTTTCTAACTATGCTCTATCCCCAAGCAGATGTGTTTAATGAGGTTTAAGTGAATCTAGTGGCCACATGTGATGGAGAAGCTGTTACTCTTCCCTTGCTCAAACTAATTGTGCACACAATAAAGATGTCCGTTTTATTTACATGGAAGGTTTCCGTGGCTATTAATTCTCAGTTTACGTGCATCTTTTTACAGTCAATAAGGGAAAATACAGTAGATACTTCTCAGTGAGACAGACCTGATGGGATGTTAGCATTTATACTGAGACTTGGGTCTGAGTGCAGAGTAGTGGGAAGGAGCTCAAAGGAGCCGAAATAATCACCTCCCAATAACAGCTCTGATTCATGGGAACAGAGTCCTGAAAAGATCATCCTTGCTTCGCTGTTTCTGCATCTTCCTCTTGTTAGCGATCAAATCAGACTGTCAATGTTTGGTGATCTCGTGTTTCTACAGATAATTACATTTAACAGCTTTTATTTATGTAAGTCTTGAGGAAGAACTTAATGATATTTGAGTAATTTTTTTTTTCTCCCATTTGTCTGAGACCAATCAGGCAGACAGAACTGTGCTTTCATTCTTTCCCTTCCTAATTTATCTTTTCTATTTTTATCTTTTGCACCAGTTTCAATTAATTTCTTTCTTGGCTGTAGAGGACTGTGATGGGCTTTTAGTGAAAAATCTGAAACTGAACACAGCATTTAATCAAAACATTTGTATACTGAACTTAATTTCCCAGATTTTATTTATTTCTTTAGATACCTGATATAGGAGTTTAAGTGATGGGGCTTAATAGTAAAAGCAAATGCTCACAGGGAGAGTTCTGCTGGTTCCCACAGCTCATGTCTTGGGTTAACAGTATTTCATTAATTTCATTTGAGATCCTATGTGACAGCATAATTACGATATAATAAGACTTAGCTAGGTGGCATAAAATTATCTGCCAGTAAAGCCTCAAAGGCAAGGTCACGTAGACTACAAGTAGTCTTCAAAATGATATTTCTAGAGCTAAGTGTTCCATCTACAGAAAAAATAAAACAAGTAACGTTTTAATTTTTGACACTGCTTCTAGCAGCTGCAAAGCAATTCACCAAGATGATTTCTCTAAAGCACTTTAAAAAGCCATTGGTGTTAATTCAGAGTTCATTTTTGTTTATGCAGGGCTATATTAAAAATCAGTTTTGTGAATAGAAAGCTGGGAGTTAAGAAAGCAGTAAACAATTCTTAAATCGTCTAGTGCATTTGGTAGGGCAGCTTTAAATTTGCTGTTTCTGAAAAACAAAACTGAATGCTCTGATCCTTTTTATGGGGTCAGTATACAGAGCTGCTTAGAACAGGTGCCTGTAGATAATTATCTACCTTATGTAGACTTTACTGTTTCTAGATTGTTCCCCAAAATATTTTCTTGACTGATTTAGTCCTATTAGTAACCGTTCTTCGTAGCTTCTTCTGTGTAGGGCCTCCCTGCCAATCCCTGTGTTAAGAGAACTTCTAACATAAAGATCAGGTTTTTATTCCTCTCCATTATACAGAAAAGAAGAAAGTCCCCCTTAGGACTTCATGACCATCAAATATTTGGCAGGGCAGTCAGTAAAACCATTAGGTTATTTAACATGTATTTCATTTATATTCCAAAAAATGTGGCAAGATGGGTCTTGTGACTAGAGCAGACCTGGAAGCCGGATTTATGTAACCTTGAAGAGGTCGCTTAAGCCACAGTCTCTCGTGTGAACGCACTGGGGCCAGCCCTGGTGCACCTGGGCTCCACAGAGGTCCTGAGCAGCCGTTGCTGGCGGTGATGCGAGTCGCTGGGATTAATGACGTATGAAGTCACTTAGGTACTCGGACATCAGGCCTGCCCCATGCCTGCCGCTGTTTCATTTTTCTTGCCTATGAAACGGGAGCCTGCTTTACCGCCTGTATCGGGGGGTTAATCAGCTGTGCGTTTTTATGAAGTGCCTGGAGATCCCAGGGTATGTTCTATGGCATTGCAAGGGATTTGCTGTTGATGCGTCTAGAAGATGAAATAAATTTTTAAAAAATCTTTTTTTTAGTTGCAACTCCAAGAGGTTTTAAACTAAAAGGAGTATTTGTGCCCATTTTCTGACATCGAGATGTGTGGTGTTGGATCTCCTGCCTTCCTGCAGGAAACGATGTGTTTTTATTTTGATCTTGAATAATTCTGATAAGATCTTCCTAGATTGCCTTGTATATATGTTTGTGTTTGTATCTCTGTGTGTGTATGCATATACGTTTATTTTATAGTTTATAGCATCAACTGAGCTAACTCTGGAGCTAGGTGATTTCTGAGTTTTTTGTTCGTTTTTAGGTTTTTTGTTTGTTACTGCTTTAAAAGCAATCCTAGTCACCGTCGTACAACAACATTGTCTTCTGCTTTCCATTGCTGTTTTTGCCTCTTCTTTCAAAATTTAACTCACTTTAGGTTCTATATAACTTCCTCCTCCTTTGGGTGCAGTATTTTCTTTAGTCTTCGCACTTTAATACTTCCCATGTGAAACTGCACTTACTGTTTCTGCTCGGCCCTATTTGAAGTGAGAGGTAAAGAAATGTAGCAGAGGTAACTCAAAGTACTTTACTGATGGGGAAGGACTAACTTTGACCATTAATTTTTAATTAAAAGCTCTAGATGACTCTATCACCAAGTCGTTCACCGCCATCAACAGTGATTATTCCTCTGGTGTGATGCGGCCTTTCTGTCTTCACTGTCTGATCTGTTTTCATGCGATCATGTACATGGCCTGGGAGAAAGCCATCTGGGCACAAGTGGAACATGAATCTTTATTAGCTAGAAGGAGGTAATTGTTTCTACTTTTGCGCTTTCTGATTTTTATTTTTATGTTTTGGCCGTGAGCTTGACTCTGCGTCTCAGCTAAAAAGTTTTAAAATATAATTATGTGTAATTTGTGACGTAAATCATTATATGTAATATTTGATTATTTTAGTTAATAATATCTTTGAAATACAGACAGCCTGTCTTCCTGTAAGTAGTTAAGAATTCAAGGCAAGGAGGCAACCTCCTTTCTATTCTGCACCAGAGCAACGAGTAATGCTTGTCCCTTGCCTTGTAATTCCTCTTTGCTAATCCTGAACTGGCAGTAATTTTGTATAGGGAAAATGTTAGATGGTGAGGACCATTCAGTGCAAGCTTAGTTTGTAATGTCACCATGAAAAAGACAAAAATGATCCATAAAATGGGACCTGGTTTACCTTGATTCTTACTGTGACTTAGTTCTACAGATGACTATTCTGTCTGAAGATCTGGGCCATAAACATTCTTTTGAACAATTTTTAAATATGCTGATTGCCTAGAGTTGACATAGAAAAGTGGGAACAATTTGATTACAACCCCCCCACTCTACTCCTGTGCCCTTGCCAAATGCTCCAAAACAAACACTTCCCTCCTCGCCCCAACCAGCTGTCCAGGCAGTGTAAGACCCAGTCTGTGACAGAGACACTGTCACAGGAGCAGTGAGCTGATTTCTTCAGCTTTAAGTTTGTTTCTACGCTCTATGGCCAATTCCATGTTCAATTATTATTTGCCTTCATTTTGATTAATAAAGACTTCCTAAATAAATAGAAAAGACTAGTAATATAGAGAATTGGTTTATTTGTGTTCATGATCTTTGTATTTTAATTGGAATTATGATGACCTTCCTAACTCTAATTGTGGATATATCCCTTTTCCTATTTGCATACAAATTGCATTCTAACAAGTAGCCAGGTTTTCACACTCTGCATTTTTAAATGAAAGTTTATTTTAAAAGTTTAATGCCGGTGCACTTTTTTCCAAAATTTGGTTCAAAATACTAAGGTTATGGGATCTGCTCTCTGATGGACTCCAGAATGTGTTAACAGGTCTTCTTTCAAAAGGGGGAAAGCAAGAAATAATCTTGGAGCTTCTACGTGTAAATGTCAGGCCTATGGTATTTTTATGGCTTCTTGGGCTAAACTTAGACCAGTGTGATTTAGGACTGATGCGATTTAGAGCTGGGAAGATGACTAGCTGTAGTTTCAGTCCCTGGTGACCACAAGGGCTCAGCACAGCACTGAGAACCCGGCAGTAGATATCGCCAAAGGAAGCTCTGGGTGTCTGCTGTGCTTTCTGGATTTGACCTGTACATCTCATTGACAGCACAGCTCTTTTAATGTCAGAAGAAAAGCTTGTCCCTAATGGGTCAAAGCAAGATTTATTTTGCTCAGTGTCCCATCCGCAACAGTGGCTGTAAATAGATATGCAAGGAAGAGTGGGAATGTAGCAAGCAAATATGTATTTCTAGCCTTCAGCTACGTGCATCTCTGTGGTCTTCCTGAGCTGGATGTGATTTTGATCTATTTACTAACCCTCACCATAAACGTGAACCTTCATAAGCTTTTAGCATCTACTATTTTCTGAGCGAGTACTACAACTATTTTACCCACTGCTTGCGGAGACAAGAGCTCTTTGATTCTAACTTACGTCATGGTTTCTACTGATTTTCTTAGTATAGACATTAGACTTATAAATCCCTTGATTCTATGCCAGCCCCTATCTTTATATCTGGTATAGACCACTCCCACATTCTGGTGCATACCAACATGATTAAAGCAAGTGGGCTCCTACTAAGCAAATCAGATTTTCTCCTTCACCTGAATACTCAGGTGAACACTTTTAGTGCTGTCCGCTTATTCTACATCTGATCCTGCAGTTGCTTCAATTCCAGACAGATCTCTCCAGTTTCTTCCACAGTGAACATTATGGTGAAGAAATTGCTCAGCTTCCCTGTGGCAGCCCTGTCTTCTGAGTGCTCATTCTGCCCTGGTCACTGGTTGGCCTTAATGAGACTTTGGTGTTTCTGCTGAAGAAGGATTTAGTATTAGTTTTGCTTCCTCTTTCCTTTGCTGAGTTTTTGCCTGTCTTGCTGTGGTTTTGCATTTAATGTACTAGAGATTAGAATCTTCTGTATTTTATTCATTTGGACACAACTTCAGATTTCAGGTCTGTCATCTTGCTTTTACTAACCCCTCACTGTGCTGTTCAGCTACTCTGGCTTCCTTCTGCTTGTTCTCCAGCTCCTCTCAATGGGCAGTCTGCATGGGCCCAGTGGCTCCACCATGCTGCCCTTCAGCAGTCTTCACTACTGTCTTTAAGCTTTCAAATCTCTGAAATGCCATTTTTAGCTGCTTTTTATAAGTTTCCTAATTTTTATGTAATCTGCCTTCCTGAAGTTGAGTGTCACTAAAGGATTTTTTTTCCTTTGGACTTTTAAATTTTTTTTCATTTTTCTTACTCCTGCAGGAAATTGCGTCCAACTACCGTCTAGTCGTTTCTGCAGAGATTGTTCCTAGTTGTATGATTCCAATTGACCTGTACCTACCTAGGACCAAGTAGGGCTTTACATCTTGCTTTTGAGCTCCCAGCAAGCTTCTTCACACAGATACTGGCAGCATCTGACCAAACGTCCTCTCTGCTTTCAGTCGCAGTGTGATATTTGCCTGGTCTGTGACAGTAACTGAAGCCTCCTTATTGCTCATTTGTTCATTACCCTGTGTGACTGCGGTTAGTGTGGCCGTCCTGTTAATCTGAAAGGTAATACAGACCCAATCCTGTATTGCTCTCTTTTAGGCAAGACGTTTCAAGGCGTGTGGATTCCGTGTTACTTGCTGAGATGATTTGTGTGTTAGTTTGGTTCAACCCTGACCTCTCCTGTAGTAGCATGCAGTACTACAGTACAGGTATCTCATTTTCCTGTCTTTTCTGATTTTGGATGTTTAGTGGGTGGGGGTTTTTTGCCTTTTTTTTTTTTTTTTCTTTAATAATCCTGGTATTACTATGTCTTGCTGACTGTGTTCCTTCTCCCCGGTTTCTTGTGTGGTTTGTATGTCAGTGCCTTCATTTAGCACTAGGCGGTGCAGTTCCTCAATTGCATATTGTTGATGTTTAAGATAAGAGAAACTTTATTAAATTGGACATTTTTTATGCAACTCAAAGTGAGTGCATTTGTTATTAATTGATTCCATTGTGCATTGAAAAAAATTTGTGCTCCTTTGAATAGACTCAGAAGTTGAGTCTATGCCCTCTGTAGAATCATAGAATCATAGAACGGTTTGGGTTGGAAGGGACCTCAAAGATCATCTAGTTCCAACCCCCTTGCCATGGGCAGGGAAACCCTCCACTACACCAGGTTGCCCAAAGCCTCTGTAGCTCCAAAGCACTTGACAGCACTTCTGTCTTTCTTTTTGACACTTGGGCTCCGTTTTTCCCCGCTAACTTTGCACACAGGCTTTCAAAAGTGTGCAAAGATTTATTTTTTTTATCCCTTTAAATTTTCAGAATACTGTATTTGATTCTAATTGATCTGTGGAAATTTAAAACCTTTGCCCAGACCCAAGGCATTTGAAGCTTGGCTCTAAAATCTATACACACGTTGAAAATATTGGCAGTTACCCATTAATGACTAGCTCTCAGCAGTCAGTGCACTACTTCTGGGAGGAAAGGCCAGACAAGTATGAATACAACTGCTGTCTGCATAGTTTCTTCTCCTACCTTGCCCCCTTTTCCTCAGGAAGTGTGTTTATATCTAATGTCAAAAGGTGCAAAAAAGATAGATTAATGGTGGTGATAATTTAGCAGAATCTCAAGCACTCTCAATACACTTTCATATACTGTATCTGCTACCTTCTAGTTCCAGTAAAGGATATGTATGGAGAAACTCTTATGCTAATCTAGTTTCTGCAGTGCTTCATATCTTGGTACAAATATATTTTAAATTACAGAATGTAATGGTGTTTACCATTAGTAAAATTCCAAAGACCAGATACATACCTACCACTGGTTGTCTGCAGAAAGGTTCGTCACGTCGATTCCTTTCAGCACTATCGATGCTACTGTTTTAATGGGATGTCTTCCAAATATGTTCCCATTTTAAAGCTTAACTGTTGTCTTTCAGTTCTTTATAACTGAATGGCAAGTCATTTTGTATCAAGAGATTTAGGTTATGGTCTGTAGTAATGGAACTGTCTTTTTTTCAATTTAGCAAAATACCATTAAGAATTAATTTATGGCCCAGCTACATTACTGAATCATAGAGGTATGTAGAAACGTTACACTCTGGGTATCCTTTCCAACAAAGTTCTAAAGATAATTTTAAAGTACAGATACTTTCTTCCTTCATTGCATTGTAGCTCGTATGTATAAATATCATTTAGGGAACATATTTTTACTGGAGGTGCTGAGGTAGCAAAATGTACAATTACAGATAACACTCAACCATGTGACACTGTGTATATTGGATCCAATTTTGCATTGCATAAGCAGCAAATGGAACAAAGGATGATTATTTTAAACTGAAATTAGTAAGATCTTACCAGCCCTTAGTACAAATGTCAAATCCTGGAAGGTAGTTCTGCCTGACTGAAGATTAAAAATAGGTAAAAGGAGCCTGAACAAATACAGAAGATCCATATGGTACACTGGACCATGATGAAAATGCTTCATTTGTGAAGGAGAAAGTTTTGTCTAGTAGTAATGTCACATTTATCTAAGTTCCTTAGTTTTTTTTTAACAGTTCATCAACATATACATTGTTCAGAGGTTTCTGGCTGGTCTAAGTGATGTGACAACCCAAAAATGAAAACCAAAAAACCCACCTCAAAACCCCACCCCCGCTCCCACTGCCAAACAACCCACCAACAAAACACCACAAAATACAAAAGAACACTTCCCACCTGCCTGCCCCCAAGCCACCCCAAAAAAATCAGAAGACACCTCAGGACTGGGAGAATAAGGAATGCCTTGAAGTCAAAGTATTTGTGAGTATATTTCAGCAATGCAGTATGCTGGCATAACTCCACTGGCATGCAGTGACAGCATGGATACTTGACAAAAGGGAAAACCTGGTTGCCTTCCACCCTTCAGCACTAAAGGATTTCAGTCTCTTTGTTCATATTAGTTGGTATCATGCTGTAGATGGTTTTATGTAGAACTTTATCCAAGGGACTTGATCACAGTGAGTCAGACTAGAAGTATGGTATACATTAGGACCAACTGAGGTCAGGTTCAGTTGTCTTATTTTTAGATTGGAGAATTAGATTATTTTATGACCTTGCAAAAAATTGAAAGGGTCCATTCAGCACACGATACAGATATGTGGAAATGGAAAAGGGAAAAAACCATGCAGGTACAAACATCGAAAGGGACCTGGAAATGAGAGAATGCAAAAAGAAACAGAATTGGGGAAATACATACTCTTACTAAGCTTTTTTGCAAGCTGAAGTGTTGGGGGTAAAGAAGGAGGAAACTACTGTGGAGATTGTGTGTTCAGCTCCTTCAGTTACTCATTTTACGTCATAGATGTGAAATCGCAGCTCCTTCAGGACTTCCAGCAGATATCTTGGAAGCTGAGGCAGCTGCGATGCAGAGGCATTGCCTCCCTCCTCTGCACTGCACTGTTGTGCTGCTTTTGAAGAAAGGAGGACTCGGAGCCTTTCTGTCTTCACACTCTCTATTATGTGTAAAATTACCTTGCTCTTCTGTGGAGGAGGAAATTTCCCTGGAATGCTTTGTCTATACTAAAAGATAAATCCATAATTTGTAAATCTGTCTTCTATTCTTCATCTGCCCTCCGACTTTTGTAATGTCATGCATGCGAGGTATGTGTAAAACGCTGCGCAGTGGAAATAGCAGTGTTTTGCCTGGATGTGTGAACAGCTCTTTGGGTGTCAGGCAGTGGCATATGCTATATTTAACTCAAGAGTCCTTTACTAACAGCGGGATTTCTGCCTAGTACATACTGGCTCCCGAAGCCCGAGAAACTGGGCTGATTTATGTTCAGGACCTGACCCCTTGCTGCTGTTTCAAATCCTTTTTGCTGTGGATTGTGATCTGGATGTTAATTTATCAAAGTTGGGATTCACAGGTCGCAGTGTTACAGCCGAGCTAAAAGAGTCTCATAAAGAAGAGTACATTCATCTTGTGACTGTGTGAATATTCTGAGTTCCTATAGCTTTAGCTCGATGACTGTATTATCTCATTAATCATTTTGTGTGGATTTCTGTGGTGTTGTTCTCTCTTCTCAAGGATAGACAGACATTTACCACTTCTGGGATCAATAAATGAGTTATTTGGAACTATAGTGCTTATGAACTGAAGTAACAGCATTGCTGTCTGCTGCTTTTCTTGGCTGGCTTCTGTAAGATAGAGTCTACAGGTGAAAAGAAGCCAGGGTATAAGAGCTGGTCAAAATGCAGACTTGCTGGATTTGAGAAATCTAATTTCAAAAATAAATTGAGTTTGGACCTAATGTCTTACTGGCTCTAAGCAGTGATTTTTCTATCCTTTCTTTTAACCTCTCAGGGTATTGATTCTTTGCAGTAACATATTTAATGTCTGCTTTACAGAGGCATCCAGCTCTTTCAGCTGTGGAGGGCTGCCCAGGCAGTCCTGCCGGGCTGTACAAGAGCAAGGCTGCTGGGTGGGAGGGGTGGATGCCCCGCGCAACGCCTTTTCATGGTCCTGCTGTGCTGCTCCTGCCTTTTCCTGTATCGGAGGCTTGCTAAGAGAGCTGGTGGGGAGCAGAGACGGTGTACTGTGGCATTATCCATGTGGAAAGAAGCTGAGCAAAATATTTCTCCACTGACCAGTGGGCAGTTTTACTGGAGCTAATAACTTACTGCACTCTTAAATCACAGGACAGCTGCTCCTTCTTCCCAGCGTGCAAAGAGGCTATCCAAATAGATTAAAACCAGGACTGTTGCAGCTGTGTGAATAACCAGCCATGCTGGTAGTATATATGTATGTGTATATATATGCATTTTAAGACTTTTCTTTTTCCTTGGTAAAGCTGGTTGTGCTCCTGAGAGCTACCGAAATGTGAACAAGACAGCTGCCATCATGCCTCATTTCTTACGCAGCCACAACAGTCCTGGTTTTAATCTTTTCTGATAGCCTCTCTGCATGCTGGGAAGGACTGCAACTGTTTTTTTCCCCCAGATAGTTGGTTTCCTATTCTTAATTTTGTTCTTTTCTTCCTAAAGGAAGCCCTGTTTAGCAACCTTACCCATGCTTTGTGATTAACCAGGTTAAGTGAAAGTTTGTGCCTGGCAATTTCATTTTCCTCAGGTGAGGTGTTCTTTTGCTTACAGTGCTGCATGGTTCATTTTAACCAGATGTCTTTTCACATCTCTCATCTCTCCTTACAATTTTTAAAGAAAACACAAACCATCAAAAAGACCATACCGTTCTCAGAAAATGCTAATTAAATTTTTCTCATAAAAACAACAGAGGAAATCATAGTTCCAAAATAAATCACCAGCAAGAGATCATTAATATCCTCAAAAAAGAAAAAAGAACAAAGCAAAAATTAAAGAATCAAGTTTGAGTATACCGATATATAATGAATACGGACAAAAACCTTGGAAAATGTCTGAGAAATAACTGACAACACGTAGAAACTCCTGTTCTCTAATGTAGGTTTAAAATGTTTCTGACACAGATGGTTCTTCTACTGAAAATTTAGTGTTCTGAGACAATGATTTTTGGAAATGCCAGTGGATGTTCAGTGTAGCCTTCCAAAATGTGCAATATGTGCTTTATTTGTTGAGCTGAAGAGATATGCTTTGTTTTGTTGTTTGGGGTTTTTTAAATGTTAAGGAAAGCCTGTATTATATGTTGAATTTAACAGAGATAAAGTTGTCTATATTCTTCATGCTGAGGGATTTTGGCAGTTTGGAGGTTTTTGTTTTGGGATTTTTCTTTTGCGGGTTGGGTATTTGTGGGGTTTTTTGGTTTCTTTTTTTTCTCTTCCCTCCACAACAGTTTATGTAAATCAGTTCAGAAGAGTAAGATGCTGGAGAAGATGTTCCAGTTGGCTATCCCAGCAAAAGTTTAATTATGTCCACACAAAATAAAACTTGAAGGATAATTGCATTGTGTTGGTAGGGCACTCATTTATGGCCACCAAAGTATTCCTGCTCTGAAATCAGATCATTGGACTATCCCCAAAGCCGAATGAAAAGGAGAGTATTTCTCTCTTCAGTCATTTCTGGCCACTGAGATGACTCCAACTTGTACAACTGCTCAAGTGCAAGCAGTGCCCCCCAGCTTTCTACCTGAACAGCTGTGACGATCAAGGGCCTGTGTTACACCACGTGTGGCGATGGGAGAGACTCCGCCTTTTCTCATCCAGCTCACTGCTAGCTCCAAGACTGTGCTTAATTGAATTTGAAGAACAGCAGTAAAGAATACAGCCAGCTCTTGCATGTAGCTTTACTACAGGGCAAGCTCTCACTTGGCCCAATTCATCAGCCGAGTCATTAATCCTAATCGTCGTGCATATCAGAGCTAGAATACCTGATGATGCATATGCAAGCTGTTCATTCAAAAGAAATCATTATAAAATTTAAAGTGCATTGTCACTAGGCAGCTGTCTGCCTTTTCCAAGCAGGAAGGAGCCACCCTGCTCCATGTTGGTGGCCTCCTAAGTTAGGAGAGGGGTGCATGCCCCTGGGGCTGGCACCTGCCTTGCCATCCCTTGTAGCCAAGGGGACAGAAGGATAACACTGCAATGAAGCAGCAGCCCACTGCGGTGGCTTTAGGGGCTGCAGTTGCTTTTCCTTTATTTTGGAAGCCTTCGGCGATGTATCTCTTCTGTGTTGTTTTGTCTTGAAAAACATCTATCTAGAGTGTGGGTCCTCATGGCTTTTTCCTTGCAGTGGAGGGGGAGGAGGGAAATTTGGTGGGTCAGTCCACTTTCTGGCCAGTGTTTTTATGGATAGCTTTCAGATTTATCAAATGCCTTTTTATTCCATGTACTTGTGATTTGACATTTAAAGGCCATATTGTGTGAATTAGGGAAATCACTGGGTACTAGAATGAGAAATGAGCTGAAAGAAAAATTGATCAGTAATTAGGAAAGTTAATCCACTCATGGCAGTGAGCCTGAGATTTATCCTGATGTACTGCCATTCAGCTAGCGTAGATATAAATAAAGCAAGTTGGAAAAAAAAGTCTCGAAAGTCCTAGTTACAATGACATGGGTGAGGATCATTAGGCTTCTCAACAGGGAAGTGATATTCAGCAGAATACAGGTTTTATTCATTATATAAATTCTCTACATTTATTTCATTCTTATTTTTCAGCTACTGAATATCTACTGTTTGACTTGTACCCACATCTTCCTAACCATAACCCCACAAGAAAGCATTCCCTTTGCCTTGTCAAGGAACTGTTTCCATTGCAGAGATCTGATTTCAAGCAGAAATGCAGGCTTAAATTTTTTTCTGTAATTATTTTCTACAGTTCGTGGTGCTAAATATAAATGTAGAGATGCATTATGACAAGAATACTGCTCATAAATATGGCAGAAGTGTATGGTTCTGTTTTTGAAATTAAAGTAGCCTTTGGCAAACTGTCTGCACAGTTGTGATAAGGAAACACCCTGAAATCTTAGCTGGCTTTACATACGGTATGGTCAGCAGTACAAGAAGACTGTACTGTTCACAGGTCGTTATCTTACGGTATTTTTTCACTTTCATATTGTTGGTCGTTTATTGTAAATTTAAAAACAAAATCAAACATTTAATTTGAACATAAAAATAGATGAGAAAGGCACCATGAATAGCTGATTTTATCGTGTTAGGTGAGCGTGTTGTTAGCAGGACATGTGCGCCACAAAGCCAAGCCACAAGTGCTGTTTCTGGCCGTTCCCCTGGTCACCGCCCTCCCCGCTGTCCTCTTGGGGCTCACTGCCCAGCATGAGCTCGGTGACCGTGCTCAGGGTGCCTGGTGGGCTGCAGGGCTGCTGCCGTAGGTGTTTGTCACTTGGCACTCTAAAAAGCAAGCTGAGAGACTAATGGTTCTCCTTATTCTCTGCCAGCCTCTTTGTTGTGTGACCAGGGAATAGAAGGCTTATTTAAATCCTCTGCTTATTCCCAGTCCAGAAGTAGCTTTTGTATTCAGGGCCAGCAACTGTTATGAGATTTCTGTCCCATTTTTCTACTTCCTTTGTTCCATGTTTCATCTCAAACTTAAGTTGGAATATTGTTATAAACTTATGTACTTATTTGAGCAAAAGATATCTTGTCATTTCCAAACCCTGTAGATGAAGAGAAGAAAAAAAGGGGACAGAGAGAAAGGGCATAGCAAAAAAAAAAAAAGAGTCTTGAACTCAAACAGAAGTCCTTGGCTGGAAAATTTATAAGTGCAGAAGGGTTTTCCTACCTTGTACATGCCTTACTAAGTAAGTATAATTTCTCCTTTCAGATATTTAAAAAATATTTTTGTTTTCCTTTCTGTAATGATCTTATTATTTTTTGTTGCTTTGAGCAGCTAGATATTAGCCATGATCTGGTATGTATGATTTTGTAATAATGGTCCTTTTACAACTCCTAAAGGACATAATAGAATGAAATATCCTGATTGGAAGCCAGAATAACACATGTCCATAACAATTTCATTTTACTTGTGTGTAAACAAAACTGTAACGCAGACTCAGAACTGGCATAACACAGCACTTTTTATAGTCCAAGTTCCATGGAAATGTAATGAAAAGTGGGACTGTTCTATAAGTGCTCATTCCCGGAGGTGCAGCCTTGGGGAGGACAGGCAGGGGAGGCCCTGCAGCTTCACTGGTGCTGAAAAGCGGGCACCCTGGCAGAGCTCTTTGAGTCTGAGATGTTTTGCAGACCCACCAGGGAGGAAAGGGAGGAAGCCCAGGATGGCTGCCTACTTACCACCTCCTGGTTGTGGGTGTTATTTCCAGAGGGGCCAGTCCAAAAGTCTTTGGTCTTAGGGAGCCCCAGAAGTACTGGGAGTGGGGTGTGTTTGAGAAAGTGTGTGTGTGTGTGCATGTATATAGTGCTTTTTCTGTAATGATCTAGGCAGGCAAGAGAGCTAGAAGGAGTATCAAGAAAATCTGTATAGACACAATGATTAGCAGACCAGCAAGTGGGGAATAAAGGAACTAGGAAAAGATGTATCTATACTTAGAAAAAAACCACTGCAGAAACAGTAGATATTCTTAAAGGTGGCAGATCAGCACTCACAGGCAATAGCGTGTTTGCTAAATAATGTGGAGGGATGGAGGGCTTACCAGGGACCAGCTTGATAAAGTGGCAGCGTAACCTGGCAGTCACATCTGTAGCTGATGCCAGGGATGTGAGTAACTGTGATCCTGATCCCTGTGAAGGGCACTCTTTAGTGCAAAATGTCTCTACCACAGGCTGAATTACTCCTCTCAGCCATGTCTCCGTCCTCCTAAACTGGCTGAAGTCTAAAGCAGAACAACTAGTTGCAACAGATTTCACATGGAGACAAAGCAAATGACAGACCTTCAGGTGAAGTGGACTGCATAGAGTATATATGGAGCATCAAAGAGGATGCAGCTGCAGCTCCACAGGCTTCAGGAGGCAGGAGGATGTGCTGCAAAAGGACAATGCTGGCAAAGCATGTGATAGGCACACAAGCCCTCTGAGCAAAAGCATAAAAGAAAAAGAAAACAATCCTCAGCGGTGTCATTTTAGTGACTATACACACTTAAGGTAAGCCTGGAATGCCTTCTCTCATCTTTGTCAGAAGTCCTTAAACTTTAATGGAATGGCATTGTTGCTCTCAATTAGATTTGTTATTTGTGCTCTGCACAATCTGCGAGTGATGGCACCTTGATGGAAGAAACAGACTAAAACTGGTATAAGGAGGGGCAAGCCTGCAATTTTCTACTACTTAGGAATCCTCAAAGGAGGCAGAGAGAAGGCAGAGAGAAAGCAAGGCAACAGCAATGATGAATCTTCAGACAAGAAGTTTACACCAAAGTGAAGAAATCAGAATGGATGATTCTGTTCGTTTACCCCACGTATACTAAAACAAGACAGAAAAGACGAGAACAAAGAATTGTCCTAACAGCAAAACTTGACCATAGCCTTAGACCTTGGCGTGCTGGTATCATCAACATCTCTTTACAGACATGAAACCTGTGGTAAAAGCCATGGAGTGAAGAGTTCAAACCCTTAAGTTCAAAATCTTCAGATCAATTGCTTTTGACATATGCTGGCAGTGCTAAGAAGGTGGAAACTGAACCGGTTTTGCCATAGGATCAGAGTATCAGGCCAGGAAGACACTCATCTGCAGGGAGCAATCAGAGGGGAAAAGGTTTCCCAAGGTTAAAAATAAATAAATTTAAATACATCAATCAATCACTGAGTATAAGGGGAAATTGCGAGCTAAATACCACTGAGTACTGAGCACAATCAGTGCTTCTAAATGGCACCTTAAGACTGAGTCAAGAGCAGGAAGATGAAGAAAGGTCTCAAAAATTCCCTCCTTTACCAGTTCAAGAGACTTCTGTTTACAGGACATGCATTAATCTTGCATAGTAGATAAGGTGATTTGATTTGCATTAAGGTCTGTTGTAAATACAGCGTCAGGCAAACTTGAATTGTAAATGAAGCAAAGAAAAGGGAGAGAAGCTCACAGCCCTTGAAATGCTAGAGGAATATTACAGGAGACTAATTCTTTTTTTAAAGCTTAAGGAAGAGAAGAACTTAGCTTGGTTTTGACTCTTCACGTCACCCTCTCCCAGTGCTGACATTTGTGGTGCAGGAATTGATTCAGCTCAGGTGATTTCTGTGCAAGTGTGCAGGAATAGCACAGCTTTGATCACCATCTCTGTCCATAACCTAGGAATGGGGAGGGAGTGTGTATGGGTACATAGGCAGCTTCTCCAAAACTCAGTGCTTAGGGTAAAGTGCCATGATGCCTAATTTTCTCTTACTAGGCAGTGGAAGTGGATAAAGACAGAGGAAATTACTGCTTATGAAGCAAACATCATACAAAAACTGGTGAAACATAGAGAATTTGTTCTAAATTTCCCGTAGAAACTCAGTGAGTGTTTTTGGCAGCTGTTTGCTTGGTATCCTAAGGTCAGTTAAACATTTTCTTGTAGCTTTTTACCAATAGATTAGATACCACTACCAAGAATGTGTACGTATCATGTTTTCAGTACGGGCTTATCAGACTTCTCAGTGTGGCTACCTGGCATCTGGGTCAATGAGCTTATGTTCTATGCTGCTCCATCCCTTATCATCTTGGGAAAAGGACAGTATTAAAACAGAGGGGTGTTGTGAACAGCAGAACTATAATGAGGTCTAGGTCCTTATTAGGACTTTGTGACAGACCATAGGAATGCTTTTACCCTCAGAACTCCCAGGCGATCTTTTAGTTCATGTTTGGTAATGACCGAAATTACCTTACCCTCCACACCCTCCTTGTGTTCAACTGCGAGCTGCTTTGTGGCCATACATAGGCTGGCTGTTTCTTGCCCCTTAACTATCAGATGTGAAGAATGCCTTGCCCCTCAGCTGGAGATCTGTACAGATAGCTTCGAGAGGTACGTGTATGTCCCCAAATATGTATTATGTGGGGTTGACCTTAATAACATTGAAGTCTGTACCAAATTGCACTGTAATGGCCAATGGGCCAGTTGTTTGATGTAACTTCCAAGCAGTAAAACAGGGCAAATATATTAACTTTAAGGGAATTTGGTTTTGGGGGGTGGGTTTGTTTTTTTAGCTAACCAGGCATTTGTCAGTATAAGATGTGTAAATGTTCAGTATGCGAGCAGAGAAGTTTGTCAAGTGGTAAGGTAGCTCAAATATGGTCATATCAGAGAACACATTTTTAGGTTAGATCTAAGGAAGAAATTCTTCAGTCTGAGGGTGGTGAGGCACTGGACCAGGTTGCCCAGTGAAGTCGTGGATGCCCCGTTGCTGGAAGCATTCATGGCCAGGTTGCAAGAGGCTTTGAGCAACCTGGTGTAGGGGAGGGTGTCCCTGCCCATGGCAGGGGGGTTGGAACTAGATGATCTTTGAGGTCCCTTCCAACCCAAACCATTCTATGATTCGGTGAATTTAATTGGGATGAATATATAAATGTTTATGCATAAAAATATGGTTTGTTGCTTTGTAGCTGGACTACTGCCAGAAAGTTTCTCAACTTCTTGAGGGCAGGGGAAGTAAAAAGCATTTTAGAAATGATGACACCCAATGTTATCAAGTAAAATATTTCCCCAGGATCTGATACTCCTTGGTGAAATTGATGCTGTCTGTGTTTTGGGAACACAAGTTTGTGGAACACTGGAGGTTTCAAAAGAAATCCTTCAGCCCAGGAAAAATGGCATTGTGGACCCGCTTGGCTTTGGGCATCTTGCCGCAAACTCCCTGTGAGAGCCAGAGGTGCTGTGCTACATCCTCTGGGAAGTACCACTTCACCCCTCTGCTGAGAATTGGTTTCGCTTGCCACTAGCAGGACTTCATCCTGCAAAGGTAACTGCAGGTGATTTATAATGAATTTTGCATAGCTGAATGATAATGAGCCTGGTTACTGGATCAAAATGACAATAACAGGCATTTTTGCTGCAGTATATAGTAGAAAACAATGGAAAAAGCTGGAACTGCAGTGAACTGTCACTGTGACAGAATTGGTTTATAAGAGTAGCCAGGTGTAATTAAAAACTGATTTTTTCTTTAACTGTTCCCTTTCAAAGAAAGTAATAATTTTTTTTTTGGTCAGAAATGCTATAAAGTTGAATGCAAGAATGACAAATGCAGTTTACTGGATAGTAACCCCAATGGTTAAAAGCTGCAAAGGGCATCATTGGCTTAGAAAATTGGCATTATGGTATCATTAATCCTTCACTTGTAGACAGTGCAGTTTAACAGAAAACCCACTTGAGGAACCTGACCTCCATTTTTGGCTCTGCCCACGGCCTGCTGATTATCTGTCTCTTTTCTGCCTCCTTTAGTCAAACAACAATTCCCATTTGCTTTGACATACACAGAATGAAAGTGTATGTGTCTCAAGAAAATAAAAGGGGTCTGTAATACAGTATAGATGTTATTAGAGTCTGCTGATTTTAATGAGACTCTGCTGCAATAATGTTTAGCTTATCTGAAATAAGCCCCTGGTCTCAGCCTGCTACTGGGTGGTTGGATGCTTATATTGCAAAAGGTATGGGGCACTATTAGCGATGGGAAGGTCTCCTCTTCCTGGGGAGGGAAGTTAGTGAGTTTGGAGGTGGAAAAGTCCCTGATGTGTTTCTCTCGCAGTTTAGCAGGTAGCAGCATTGCCAGCTCGTTTTGCAGACACTGCTCTGACCTGGCCACTAACAATCTTCCTATAGTGATGTGTCTCCTTAAGGTTTCTGGCTTGTTTTGGATTTAGTCTGCATCTTCCAAAAGTGGCAGGCAATGTAAGGAAAGTGTATGCCCTGAGCTATTTGGAGAATAACTGCACCAGTTTAAGGACTGTTGATAAAGAAGATGGTATTTTCAGATGCTGTTTCAGCCAGCTTTGGAGCGCTGCAGTTCAGATTGAGATCAGATCAGACTGATTCGGAGATTGTGTTAGCGCATCTCCGTGACCACAGACTCGACATAATGGCTTGACCTTGTTCTAGGGCAGCCAATCCAGAGCAGTATCTTGCAGTCCTGCATGGGAAGTGGTAGGTCGTC
Organism: Tauraco erythrolophus; assembly: GCF_009769465.1. Lineage (NCBI taxonomy): Eukaryota > Metazoa > Chordata > Aves > Musophagiformes > Musophagidae > Tauraco > Tauraco erythrolophus. Next base: position 35,640,916 of record NC_141473.1, read on the forward strand.
AGCAGTCTGACAACCAGCTGCTGTCCATGGCTACTGTCTGCCTGTGGCTGCCGGCCTAGAGCTTGCCTCTGCCTTAAGTGAGTCCTTGTCCTAGGTTGCCCAGCAGCTGTGTGGTAATCTTTGGAGGGAAAAGCGGTGAAACTGGACAACTTCCATAGCCTTTCAGAAGTTGGCTTTAGACACATTTTAGCACATTTAGAAATACGGCTGATACTCTCCTATGAGCATGCTGTTTCTGTTATGTATGTTTTAAAGAAGTATTTTTATTCTGTTCTGACTTTCTGCATGAGAGAAATTTTGGAGATGATTTTTGCTCATTAGCTTCAGGTTAGTAGCTCATGCATGTGTAACTGAGCCGGAATCTCTTGCATCTTTTCTCATTTGAGATTTCTTTCAAGTTCTAATAAATTCACTCTTTAATTTAATCTCAGCATGTGTGCAAGGCTGTCCCTGAAATAACTGTTATCCAATGATTTTAGCTTAGGTGTTAGTTGACTGCGGCACAGAATACTTGATATTTTATCCTCTACCGTTAATAGCACATCACGAGCAAAGAGATATGTTTCATAGGTCTTTTTTACAAAATCTAGGTAAGTGACAGGAAACCTCTGAGAAGTCTTAAGTTAGAAAAGGTGAATGAAAATAAAAAGTAAAATTCTTGGTGCAAACTTTATCTACTAAACATATTGGTAGGATTGTATCAGAAACTACAGCAGTGCTGTTCTCTCCGTTACATTTATGATTGTGTCAGCTTTTAGGCAATAAACCCATATTTTCTGGGCTTGCTATAAAAATTCACACTGAGCTGGAACTTGTTGTGCATGTACTACATCTCAGCGTACTAGAAGTCTTATTAAAACTGATTTTTTTTTTCCATTAATCTCTTTTAGAATTATTAGAGAAGAATGCAGATTTTATGGTTTGGGTTGCACATTCTCATGCTTACTATCAAGACAGAATCAGCTGAGTTATCCATTGCAGGCTTATTTTTGTTCACTAGCTCAGAACAACTACCACTTACTCATCTACAGGCTTACTGTGAGCTATGCATCAGAGCATCTATGTAGTAGCCTTACTTACCGCAGACTCCATGAAAGGAGATGATTAAAAGCACAGTGTACTTCGGGGGAAAAAAATGATTGATTTTCCCTCTCCCTACTTTAAGTGGAATGGGGTTTGTTTTCTATTGTCTATTTTGACTTTATACAGTAAGAATCTCATTTACTTCCTGTGTATAGGGAGGCAGCTGTGGTAAAAGGCTGATGCAGTGCTGGTGGGAGTGGCTCGGTCTCTATGTTGGCTTTCATGACCTCTGTACTGGGCCCAGTAAATGGTCACTTAGTGGAGGTACGGCATTTTGGGGAAGGGGGTTGAAGCATGCAGGTATTTGTTGTCATTCTGGTCTCAGAATAAGATGCTTGCAAAGCTCAACGATAAAAAGAATGGCAAATTAAAGCTCTTAAGAAAGAAAGTATTTGTTAAACCAGCCTTCATCACAATAGTTTGAAAAGATTTGTCTAAACAATTTCTATACTATTATATGTGATATAAAACAATATATAAGTATTATTTATATATACCACTATTATATTTGTATATACCATTATCTATAGCATTTATAGATAGTACTTTGGAAGATTCTGGATTGCAACAAGTAAGACTAACAAGATGACAAGTAGCAGACTAATATATTGAATCGAGTGTGTACTGATTACCTTGGATGGAGATGATAACCATGCCCTGTTTTGTACTTCATACCATTGATAGCAAAGTGCAGAGCTGTGCAAAATCTGGAATTTCCATTCTGCAGAAAAGTGGGATATTTCAGCATTTTTTTCTTCATAAATCATATCAAATAGTTAAAACATTTGAAAGCTTGGTTTTGGAAAAGTTAACGTATTGATTTCTTTGGCTTTGCTCGTGGCTAAATTAGCCAAGTGGCTGCCTCTGTTGGCAGCAGTCTGGGTGAACTTGATCACTGCTTGCCAACAGATCCCATCTCCCATGATACAGACTGATGGCTCGGCAAGGGAAAAAAATATGATGTCTAGTTTTTGGTCAGCTCCAGGAGTATCCTGACCATAAGAAAACTCACTGTTGGGGTACGGAAGAGGCGAGAGGAAAAGCATTGAGGTTTGCTCAGGAGCTCACCCTGCGGGTGCTATAGGAGAATGTGGCCGTTCCAACCTGCAGCTCTTGAGAAACTGCAGTTCACAGTTGAACTAACTCAACGCAAAATTTCTTTATGTTGTACCACTAAGCAGAAAAAATATTATTTCATTCAAACTACTTGAAACAAGATATTTTGGTCTTGGTTTCCCATAAAAATGCACATTAACAAAACTAACATTTGTCTGAAACTGTATTTTTCATGTAGGAATGGATTCTGTAGTTGCAAAACATTTAAATAACACAGTCTTGGTACTGGCTTGCTCTTCTCCTGCCTTGTCCCTCCCGTGTGTTAGTTCTCCAAGTGTTTTAGTCTTACCTCCAAATGTTTAAAGATAATTCAATTGGCAGCAAGGGCTTCTCCTGTCTAGGAAAATCTCATACAATTTTATTAAGGGGAAAAATGGAAAGGGATAAAGATTAGGACCATCGTTTTTAATTCTGTATCACTCTCTCCAGTGTCTCATTATCCTCCTCGTAAATGATTCATGGCCAATAATTGTCTGTGAAGAACAAATGACTCCCCTATTCCCAAATGTCCCACACTTATCCTTGAGCTACCTTTATTTTGGATTAAGACTTTCCCCTACAAAGTCTGCACAAATGTCTCTTTCCCCTTGGCTGTTACTGGGCGGAAAAGGAAGGCTGGCTTGGAAATGGTTAGCAGGCAGGTGCTGGGGATGGCTGCACTCACCTGCCTCTGACAGCAGGTTGCTATGTATTCCTGGATAACTCCTCTTGTGCCTCAGACCTCACCAGCAAGTTGTCAAGCAGGAGCTTGTTCCCCAGAAAATGCCCTGCCTGAGAGCCTCTCATGATGGGGTTGCAAATGGAGAATGTTTCTCTTGCTTCAGGAACAGTATTTGTATGGTGAAGCGGCTGAGGATGTTACCTCTACTGCTTCCCTCAGGCTAGTGTGTGTCAGGATTTACACTCAGCAAGTCCTTGAGAAGCCGCAAAGATCAACCCGAAAGCAGATGTCAAAGCATAGTGACCATCATGGCTGGTTGTCTTCTGCTTTCGCACCTGTGATAAGCAAACCACAGTGTGAGCTCTTAAATGCAGCCAGGAAAGAGAAGTTGTGCTTGACACTTCTCTCCCATGCAGGGACGCCGGGGAAAATATCTTATGGAGTACTTGGCATCTTGATAAAGGCTTTTTTGGAAGCATGAAGGATCCTTCCTCTGCCTTCTGTGCAGTCCTGGCTTGTCCGGTTCTCACCTGGCCCATGGGTGCCTAAAATAAATCCTGCTACTTAATACTTAAATTCAGACATTATGAGGCAAATTTGCTATGCCTTGGCTGAGCAAGAGGTGATGAATGTGTGTAGTGCAAGAGCAGATGTGAACCCTTCCCTAAATCCAACTGTGAGACTTTTAATGTAAGAGCCTCCTACAGTCTGTGCCAGGGCTATTTGTGTCCTGCTTGTTACAAATCACTATAGACACGAGCTGTTGGTTGTAGCTCACCTGACACAGCTTTTCTGGCAGGTGAATGCTTGAATGAGGATGATGTGGGTATGTCTCCAGTTGCTTCAGCAGACGCTGTAGGTAATTGGGTGGTGTGAGAAGCTGCCTACTTTTAAAATACCTTTGTAAAGCGTTAGGGTGGGAGAAGGGAGCTCTAGGCACTCTACAGTGCTACTCTGCTACCTTAAGGCTCAGTCAGTGCTTTTTGGTCCTCTCACATGCTCTCACCCTCTGTGACAGATTTGCTGCTTGATAAATTGCACGTCATAAATATTTCTCTCAGTTCGCCATTTCACTGAAGATGTTCTTGCATGCTCTCTTTTCCACATGGATACCAGTTCCTCCTCACCTTGACACTCATTTCATACAACTTTTAGTCTCTCCTTGTGAGAAACGGTTTCCTTACTTGTTCAGGGACTCTGATTTTTACCCCACAGTTTTATTCTATATATGTATATATAAAGGACTTGGGAGTGCTTGTTGATGAGAAGCTCAACATGAGCCGGCAATGTGCGCTGGCAGCCCAGAAAGCCAAACGTATCCTGGGCTGCATCAAAAGCAGCATGGCCAACAGGTTGAGGGAGGTGATTCTGCCCCTCTGCTCTGCTCTTGTGAGACCCCACCTGGAATACTGGGTTCAGCTGTGGAGTCCCCAACACAAGAAGGACATGGAGCTGCTGGAGCAAGTCCAGAGGAGGGCCACAAAGATGATCCGAGGGCTGGAACACCTCTGCTATGAAGACAAGCTGAGAGAGCTGGGGCTGTTCAGCCTTGAGAAGAGAAGGCTCCGGGGTGAACTTACAGCAGCCTTCCAGTACCTAAAGGGAGCCTACAGGAAGGCTGGAGAGGGACTTTTTACAAGGGTGTGTAGTGATAGGACAAGGGGCAATGGATTTAAACTGAAAGAGGGGAGATTTAGATTAGATATAAGGAAGAAATTTTTCCCTCTGAGGCTGGTGAGGCAGTGGAACAGGTTGCCCAGAGAAGTTGTAGATGCCCCATCCCTGGAAGTGTTCAAGGCCAGGTTGGATGAGGCTTTGGGCAACCTGGTGTAGTGGAGGGTTTCCCTGCCTATGGCAGGGGGATTGGAACTAGATGATCTTTGAGGTCCCTTCCAACGCTAAGTTATTCTATGATTCTATATTTTATATTATATATGTATTATATTTTCTCCATATATATTTCTTCAGAATAGCGCTTTTCTCTGCTTCGAGCATGATGGTCTAATACAGTGACCAGAGATACTGCTGAGCTCAGAGTGGTCTTGTATGACTCTGGGAGAGAAAGGGGTGCTATGTTGACACCCATTCTTTTGCCTTTGGAGTGCTGTGGCTGCCGTACTGCTTTGGATGCCCTGTGCTTTCCACGTGTGGGTGCTGAATACGTTACTCATATAGGCCTTCAGAGCACTTACAGAATTCTTTGTTCTGTGCAAATTTCATGTTGCTGTTGAAGAGCAGGGTAGGAAAAGTGATAAATATATTCTCTAGTGGTGGAAGGATCCAAGATGTCCATAAAAAGCTTTAAGAATTCCTGCAGGCCTCCTGGAGTAGGCAGGCAAATTACTGCCTCAGACAAATGTCTAGGCTGCTAGATAACTCTCTGTTGAACAGGCAAGTCTAAATGGACTGATACTGTCTTGGATACATGGTAGGGTTTTTCCCTCTTAAAACATTGCTATTCTGTTGAACTGTTGAGTCTCCTTCCTCCTCTTACTCAAGACCATATGTTATATTTTCTTTAATGGAAGTTGAAATGAACTGATGTAAAGTAGGTTTCCTTATAGCTAGGGAAAATACTCAAATTATCTTAAATTTTTGGATATGGGCCTCATGAGCGCACTGCCGGCTCATGTTGAGCTTCTCATCTATAAACACCCACAAATCCTTCTCTTCACGGCTACTCTCAACCCACTCTGTGCCCAGTTTGTATTTGTGCCTAGGATTGGCCCGACCCAGGTGAAGGACCTTGCATTTTGACTTGTTGAAGCTCATGCAGTTTGCACTGGCCCATTTCTCAAGCCTGTCAAGGTCCCTCTGGATGGCATCTCTTCCCTCAAGTGAGTCCACGGCACCACACAGCTTGGTGTCATTCTCCCCCTTTACATTGCTCTTGTGAGACCCTACCTCGAATACTGCGTCCAGTTCTGGTGTCCCTACCATAAGAGAGACATAGATCTGTTGGAGCGTGTTCAGAAGAGGGCCACAAAGATGATCCAGGGGCTGGAGCACCTCTGCTACAAGGACAGATTGTGGGAGCTGGGATTGTTCAGCCTTGAAAAGAGAAAGACTTTGTGGGGACCTAATAGCTGCCTTCCAATACCTGAAGGGAACCTACAGGAAGGCTGGGGAGGGACTTTTTACAAGAGTGTCCACTGACAGGACAACGGGAAATGGGTTTAGATTGAAGGAGAACAGATTTAGATTAGATCTTAGGAAGAAATTCTTCAGTACGAGGGTGCTAAGACTTTGGAATAAATTGCCCAGCGAAGTTGTGGATGCCCCCTCCCTGGAGGTGTTCAAGGCCAGGTTGGACGGAGCCTTGAGTAGCCTGGTCTAGTTGAGAGGCGTCCCTGCCCATGACATGGAGGTTGGATTAGATGATCTCTGAGGTCCCTTGCAGCCTATGCCATTCTGTGATTCTATGATTCTATGATACCAGCTTGTCATTACTCTCAACTTTACTTAGAATCATAGAATGCTGTCTTCCTTAGTCTGCTTTTCCAGCCCTGGTAGTTGGTCTGAGTGTGTTGATTTTGAGTGCCGCCTTATCTCACAGCAAGGTAGGATGTAGAGACATGCTTGCTATCTTGCTTCAGCCAGCTCTCTTAATTATAGAGATATGCTGTACCATAGGGCTGTAGTGTAACCCAGCCACGTTGAGGTCTGCTGCTGTGAATGAAGTTTGGCAGTGGTTGCTGCCCTTTAAGTCTATGGTAAAGTCAATAACTTTTATTTTGTGATGGCTGTGATACAAAAAAATCACCTGTCTTTCTATTCTAAGTAGAGGTAAAGAGAGGAAAGTATAAAGGCTCTATGTTCAGAGGCAGACCAGGAATGGGATTGACTTGATGTCTGTAGCGACTTACAAATTAACACTATGGCATTGATAAGAATCCAGAAAATCACACCATAATATTCCTGCCTATTGATTACAGAGATTCTCAGGAAGGGTGGATGCGAATGCATAAATCTCCACCGAAAGTTTTAGTGTGCAAGTAAGCGTCCCTTTTTAAAATCTATGTTTCCAAACGGATATGTGGTTGCCACAGTGTGTGGGCTCGAGTCTTTTGTATTTAGTATAATCCGGTTGCCTACATAAACTCACTCTCTCAGGACAGTGAATGAAAAAGTTTCAATTCCAACTCCGTTTCTTTCTAGTAGGAACCATAAATGTATTTTAAGTAGGTCTGTGATATTCATGCTTAGCTCACTGAATTGCTCGTCAATGGCTTAATTAATTTTACTTGGAGACCCTCAAAGAATTATTTCAATGGCTTTGGGGAAATACATTGCAGCGGAAGAGTTCACTTGGAAGCTTTATGTGATAGAGCAAGGAATAAGGCTGTAGAAGAGAAATTCATGTACTTCAGGTGCATCTGCCAATAAACAAGTGTTATCCCTGAGTGCACATCTGACTGTGGAACCAGGAAACTGCTGTGATAAGGAAGCTGCTTTGGTGTCTCAACAGATTGTTGGGCATCAAAACAAATGGAGGATCTAGAGCACAAGTCTTATGAGGAGTGGCTGAGGGAACTGAGGGTGTTTAGCCTGGAGAAAAGGAGGCTGAGGGGAGACCTTATTGCTCTCTACAGCTACCTGAAAGAAGGTTGTAGCGAGGTGGGTGTTGGTCTCTTTTCCCAAGTAACAAGCACAGGACAAGAAGAAATGGCTGCACATGGCACCAGGGGAGGTTTACATTGGATATTAGGAAAAATTCCTTCACCAAAAGGGTTCTCAAGCATTGGAACAGGCTGCCCAGGGAAGTAGTTGAGTCACCATCCCTGGAGGGTATTTAAAAGACGGGTAGATGGGATGCTTAGGGACATGGTTTAGTGGGGACTTGGCAGTGTTAGGTTAACAGTTGGGCTCTATGGTCTTAGAGGTCCTTTCCAACCTAAATTATTCTGTGAAGTATCTTCGGGATGATGCATGTATTGTCTTGTCTATTTCTAATCCTCTAATTATAGTGAGTCTTTACCTAGATCCCAAACTGTCCCTGGATAGTATCGCCTCTTGACTGAGAGCTCATCAGCACTCTTCACTTAGCTCTATTAACATGCCACTCAAAACATACAGTGAAGATGAGGTCCGGGAGCAGAATGACCTTAATTACCAGATGAAAGGTGTAGCAATGCTATGTCCTTCCTGGCTTTGCAACTGAAATTACCTTAAAAGCAAAAATTTGCATCCTATAATTACTGACCCAAAAGTAATTCCATAATTGGTGATGCAGCTTGCTCTTCGATATGATTTCTGCCAACTGCCTCTCTCTGAGCACTTGTCCATGTCACCTCCTGCCCCAGCCTTGGTGGGCCAGGAGCTCCTGCAGCATCTCCCTGCAGCTGCAGGGCCCTCATTTCAAAAGCAGATCACAAGAAGAGGTGTGGCAGTAGCCTTGGGCTTTGCATACACTGATGCACTTTTTGTTTCTGCCCCATGTGTGGTTTCTCATTTCAAATGTATTGGATGCATTGCAAAATTAAGCAGGAACCTTCCTTTAAAAAAAAAAGCTAACTTTAATAGACAACAATAAAAAGCTGTTGCAAACTCATTTATTAGAGAACATTAAAAATATTGGATCTCAATTTTATATGTCAATAATATTTCTATTTTTCTATTTAATCAAATTGTGATTATAGAGCAATCACATTTGTCAAATGTGGTGAGTTTTAATTGTGCCTCACAAAATATTATTTTGTTTTATTACAAGAGTTGGCCGGAAAATACAAGTTGTAATTTACAGACATTTGGAGCTAGATACTGTATTATTAGCAACATCATAACAACAAATGTTTTATGTGTGTCATTGTAAGTGGCCACAAACTAAAAACCATGTGCATTAAAAGAATCACCTTTGACGTTGTGAAGTCAAGCACCTAAAAATCTGGAAAATGCTGCAGCTAAAACATTTGTGTAAACTACATTTTCCCTTTTTTAGGCGGGTGGCAGGGAGCAGGTAAATAGGAGGAAACTATGTGAGATGATGTTTAAGGTTGTAGCGTTTCCACAGTTGCCGAAGAATCCATGGTTTATTTGGTGTCTAGTGCACTGCCCAGTTAACGGAGGAAGGAAGAATGTGTGATAAATAAGGCTGTGACTTAAGTTTGAAATAAGGTGTTTGCCTTGTTTATTGCAGAAATTGAAAGGTGAACACTGAGCAAGAAGGTGCGGGAAGAGGCAGGTGTGAGCGCTCAGCCAGGTGGATGCTGCACAAGGAAACCGCCTCCTTGACTGGTCTTCGCCGCTGAATTCCTCCGTGATGGTGAGTTCAGTCACTTAATCCAGATTTCTCATAAGCCTTTTGCTAAACCAGTCTCATTTTCTGGACACTTGTAGTTGTGGCATAAGTCAGAGCCATGTTTGCCTTAAAAATACGAATTTTCTAATGATAGGTACTCTAGGGAGAGATAGGAGGAATGATTGTAGGTGCCTCAGATTGTCTCTGTTCTTGAGACTGCTTCTGTGAAGGCAGAATAAATTTGAGGAGCAATTGAAAGCTTGAGTGCAATTGGCATGGCATATATTTGTCCAGTTTAGGAACAGCTGCAGTACTTAAGATGCTGGCTTTCTTTCCCTCATCTCCTTACCGGCTTCTTATTTTCCAAATACTGAAAGCTGTGTCATCTCATCCTAGCGAAATGGATCATGCAGTGATCTGTTCTGCTTCACTGCAAAGTCAGCTACGTCAAATTAAACAGCCTTCAGGTTAAACAGCCAAAAATTAAGCCAGATGATTTTGTATTGAAGCTGGTGAAGAGCAATTGCATTAAAGAGTACTTCCTGCAGAAATTATGTTGGATGATTGTCTTAAGTCCTACTGTGAAAAGCACCCAGAAGGAGTTAAGACTTCTAGAACAGGGTTTAACTTGTACAGAATTAGTTAGCAAAATTAAACAGAAAATTGACTAGGTGCTCATTAGTTGAATCCAGTTTAACTTATAAAAAGGATGAAGTAGAATTTCAAAAAAACCCATGATGGCATGACTGTGTCTGTCAAGACTGTATCATAAATCGCCTGTGTTAGAGGAGCAAACTAGCGTTATGTGTGTAAGCTCCATCCTGGTCTTTCATGAAGTGTTTCACTTTGCACCTTTCTGTTCTTTTAAAACAGCCGATAATCTGCATCAAAGCTAGTTTTTGTGAAAGAGGCATTAAAATTTCAGTCATTCAGTCCTAAAGAAGTCTCATCTACAGTTGATGTGGAGAGCAGGTTGTCCCTTACCTCCATGACTAATACAGTCTCTGAATGCATCTGGTACCACGTTATTGTCAGGGATGTGACTTTAGGCTTTGGTCTAGCCAAGGCTGGAAAATTGTTAAAGCTCTGTTTCTTGTGGGGGTCTGAGGTAAAAGACCATTGTTTTCCAGTGAAAACGCTGTGGTGCCTTGGCCTCCACCAGCCAGGTGCATTTGGAAAGCTCTCTTGTTGCTTAAGTCAGACAAACCAGTAGAGTTCACAAATACCCATAAAAGCAGTCAGGCAGTAGTTAACTGTCTTGTTATCAAATTTGGCAGGAAGATCAAAGCTCAAACCAGTGTATGCATTCCCTGCTTCTGCAGAGCAATGGTGTCTAGACTGGGCTTGAACTGTGTTGGAAGCTTGCAAAACTGCTGGAAACCCTGTACATAAAGGGAGATTTTAATTCTGCTGTTCTCTGTTTCCATCAGCTGTTTCTTACGTCGCACCACAGGAGAGAGACCTCTGTGCAAGAGTTATCTGAATGCATTGAAAAACAGATCAAAGCACATTCCTGTTGCAAGGAAAAATCAAAACACGTTTTACAAGCCCTTTTTGTTGGACAGCACTGTCCGTGATGCCCCAATACAATACTATGGGGACAGTTCTGTGTAGGGCTCCTAAACTGGGTTTTGCAGGGGAGTTGTGGGTGCTGCAAACAGTGGCACTTCAATGGCAAGTTTTTCATCATGCCCTGGTGCTCAAAGCTCATTTCTTTTCCTTGTCCTCATCTTTCTCCCCTTCCTGCTCCCTTCCCCCTACCCCTGCCAATTTTTGTTGTTATTTTAGAATTTAAATCTCAGTTTTCCTGTGAGTGTTAATGAGGTTCAAATACATATTCTGTTCACGTGTTTAGCAAGTACAGCCCCCCAAACTCAGCTAAATTTAAGCCAAGTTCAAGTACAAATAATTACAATGCACAGAGTTCAATCATTTTGCAGTGTGTGCATAAAGACGTGGCACAGATGTTGGTCATTTACAGGGAATGTTCAAGAAGTCTCTGGGAGCATGGCAGCCCTCCCAGGTCTCCTGGGGGCTGGCAGCTTGGTTCGTTTTTGCTAGCTGTCACACAGAGAATTAGATGTTCACTTGGTAAAGTGCATTTGTTCCCTCGTTAAACAGTAGAAACGTATGCAAATATGAAGATCACTTGTAAGCCAGTAACAAGAAAACCTCTTTAGCCTTTCGGATGCTTTTGCATTTGAAAAATAATTATTCTGATAAAGCAATGTGGAACAGTGTTTTGAAGGATTTTTTACCACCTTTTCAAATGGATATACATTGAATACATCAAAATGAAAAAAAAAAAAATGTATGTTTTCTTGTCTGTTACAATTTTCAGTCATTTATCTCTTTCTCTCATTACCAGGATGTTACATGTGAAGTATGTGGCCATTTTATATTTCGGGTTCAGAGAGATTTTATTGTGGAAATGAGATTCCCACTGTGGTTACTGCTATATGCACGAAGACATGTGAATTTATAGTTGCCTCCATTCCTGTGGCTACGATAAATCGAAATGGGAGGGAGAACTCGCACTGTGCCAGTCAAGCAATAGAAAGATGTGAGGAGGGAAAATGAAGTTTAAGCAAGTGGGAGAGCCCAAGGCAAACAAAGTTCCCTCTGCTTTTTGCAGAGGAGGTGCTTTCCCTGAATCTCTGCTTAACTGCAGTGTTCTTGTTCGATAGTGCTGTGCTTATCCTAATCAAACGGCATTCACACACAGCCCCCCTCTGTCACTATGCATTTTTAAAGACTGTCTCATCAAAGCAACTCCTGTGAATGAGTTACGTATGTTAGAAATTTATTTACATCTTCTCGGTTCAGTTGCGTTCAGTGTGCTAGAGAAAATGAAAACCTACTTTATATTTTTCAAATGTCATTTTTTTTTAAAGTATTTTTTTTCCACCTTAGCTGTGAACGTTGTTTAGTTCATCTTAAGGACTGTGTGACCTGACAGGGTTTGTGCTGAAGTAAACCTACTGAAATCAAAGCTCACTGTAGACAGCTGGAGATGGGTCCTTTGTGGGCAATGCTGGGGGAACTTGACTCTGTGGGTTGCAGATGTCTTGGTGTGGGGCTGTGTGGGGGATTTGATGGGAAGTTCAGAGAGCTTCAGCATGAGCTGAAGTAAAATGGCCCAGGAGACCGTGGCTTATCCAATTGTAACGGCCTCCATCAGAGATGCAATGCATGCTCACTCTCTCCATTGTGATCTTTTTCTTTAGTGTCACAACAGGTAAGCCAACCAACATCAAAGACTCATTCCAGTTAAGCTGTGATGTATATTTCTCATTAACCACCTCTTAGGAATATTACACCTGCTACAAAGGCTTCTTTTATGTATGAAATAGTTGGGTCAGGGTTTTCTAATGGAATTTTTTTAATTCAAGATAAATAAGTGAAATGAAAGCTAGTTAATTGAACTTGAAACTATGCATAGCTTTTCTATTCAAAGAGAGTAGCCCTAGCCAGCATCGGAATAGCCGGCAGTCCAACGTGCAGAGGGGCCCATGGGGAGGTAAGACACTGGTGGGTCAAAATCCTGCTGTTTCTCAGAGTGCTGATTTGAATCTGCTTTCCTCTATTTCAGAAAGCAGACCCAGCCTCCAGGCGACTTCCCTTTTTCTCTGCAGAAGATATGTGTATAAACAAATATGTGGGTGTTTATACATAATGGAACAGTTCTAGTGGGAAAGATGGATGAATCAGAACATCAGAATTTTGCAAATAAGTGTCCTGACAGAGATTTATTGGAGGCAGTAAATCTGCCTGTTAAAAACAGCCTCTTTTATGCATACCTCTTCCTTTGAAGTTGGAAGATGGAGTGTCCTCCCTCTGCCCCCTCTGATTTGAACTCAGAAAGATCTGCCCTCACACTTCACGGCACCTGTATCCAGGCAAAAGACAGTTTGCTCATTCGTGGCTGGATGAGTATCGTTCCAAAATTTTGCCTTGATGTAAAATTTTTGAAATATTGAAAAAAAAAATGAATCCAAAAGACTGTATAATTGTGTTGTGCCAAGTGCCACTAGGAAGTGCAGTGCACGTGACACACGATAAGTACCTGCAGTTGTTATGCTCTCATGTTCTGTGTGCATCACCCACATATCCCTTCTTCCAGGAGAACAAGTAGTTTGGGGTGTATCTGCCACTCTAACTTGAGTTCACTCCTGGGCTGTACTGGGAAGGTTTCAGGGCTATGTATTTAATGAAGACTGGTGAAATGTTCAGAAGTATCTCAGCTTCTAAGCTGAGATGGTGGGGAGTGGTTTATTTTTTCAATTGTTTGTTTGCTTTCCAGCCGGATCTAAAGTAACCAAGGCAGATGCTTGTGCTGACCTCAAAGAGCAGTGTGTGAAGGGACAGTGGTGACAGGCCTGGGTATACAGGGCTGGGGGATTGCAGGGGTCTCATTTGTAGGAATTGTGACAGCAGATGTCTAGATTGACTGTGGAAGGCTTTGCTTCTGGTGCCCAGCAGTGATCTCAGCAGGCAGCCATTTCTGGGTTGAAGGGTTGATTCAGCCAGGGTTTACCTCCCAAGGTCTTCTGCCCTCTCCCAATCAGCTGCAGATGATGGACTTTCAAACTTAATGTTTACCTCTCCTTTTCTCTTGGCTTGTTGCAAAGAAGAGCTCCTCAAGCTTGGGTTCTCCTCCTAAACCACTCTTAGACAGCGGGTTTTCTACCTTTATTAGTCTCATTTAAATAAAAAAAAGATTACTCATGGCAGTGAGCACAGCTTACCACGAACAGCTTCTGCTTTGTTGAACAAGAAGCGACGTAATTATTTGCTTATAGAGAAACATGCGTATGTGCTCTATTGAATCACTCCTTGTGCTGGTGATGGAGGCAGGTTCATGCCCTTAGTGCTTCTTTGAATACTGATAAAATACGAAAGTATGTACCAGAAACAAAATTCCTACATGGTTTTGGAAATTTGTTGTATAAAGGGATGACTGAAAAAAAAGGCAAAAGGCTTTTTAAGAATCACTGCTTTATCCTTTTTATGAAAGGATGGATTAAAGCATTCAAATTAAAAATCATTACAGATTAATAAAGAAGAGAGGCAACAGGAATCATTTTAATTTCCTTCGTTACCATATATAATGATAGCCTTAGGGTAGAATGAGAAAAACGTAGAATGTATGAATAGAAATGTATTCATTAGGACTATACTATTTTTGCATCCCTTGACATGAATACATAGCGAACAAAAATACTGTTACAGTACAGGTGTTCACTCTGTAAATAATTTAACAATTACCCATCATAATGTACAAACCATAAAATGGCTATTGAGGGAGGGGGATTCTCTTTCCTCAGTATGCAGAAGAGTTGTAGCTACTTGAACGTCATATTCGTTTTAAACCTAAGCACCTGCACTGAATTCGTAGAATCATAGAATCACAGAATCACAGAACAGTTAGGGTCAGAAGGGACCTCAAAGATCATCTAGTTCCAACCCCGCTGCCATGGACAGGAACACCCTCCACTACACCAGGTTGCTGAAATGATCCCAGGAATGGGTTTGGCTCCCTGACCTGATGCTGACATAGCACAGCGCTTTTGTATCTGCGTAAGCAAAGGTGAAGCTGACTGGAGTTCAGCAGAGCATGGTCTGGGAGGTGAGAGTAGGCTTTGCAGCAGAGAAGCTCCTGTTAGAGGATCCTGTAGCAGGGCAGGGTCAGAGCATGCTTTGCCATACCTTTGTGTTGCTACGTTTTGCGGCACAGAGGAAAGCGCAGTTAAGACCTGGTGAAGGAAGGAAAAGCTGAGCCAAATGACTGGTATCTCCATCTTTAATGAAATCCACTGGACAAGTGGAAAGTAATGCTATGGTGGCAGTGGTGATGAATAGTTACTACGCTGAGCTCTCTTGTCACTGACAGCCCTCTCTGTTTTGGTAGATTAAAGTCCCTTTGGTTTTGTGCATATTTACAGTGAAAAATGCCTTTTTTCTTGATGTGAGTCTTGTACTCCGTTTGTTTGGAAGGTGGTTACTTCTAGTAGGCTACTTGTATGACTCATAGTCATTAGCCTTTATGATGCTGAGGAGCTGTAACGCTCTCAGGGCTGTGCTTGTGACTGTTTGTACATGTATTTCCTAGCCTCTGTCATAACGTACCCAGGTTTGTGATTGCTACTGATCACAGAAGGCCAATTTGCAAAGCAGAGCAGATGGACACGAAATCAGTCTAATGACTTAATGTCACAAATGAGATGACCTTGCAGTTACCTACTACTCATTTCTGCCAAGACTGTTTCTGAAATCTTAATATAGACTCTTAAGACTGCTGCTTCCCTACTTACAGCAAGTGCTACATCTTTACCACCTTAGTCACACTGGTGCATGCCAAAGTCTGTAGCTGTACCAAGAGGATGATGAGTTTTGCCTAAAAACTGTTGCATTATGCCTACCTGCAGTTTTTTATTCTGTGTGCCACACAGATAATCACTTTTTTCCTTGAAATTTTAAAATCTTTTCTGAACACCTTGCTGTCATTTAGTCTCTTTGACATGTCTGCCATGCGTTCTTGCATTTATTCTTTAGTTTAGTACCTTTATTCCTCCTCCTCAAATACATGTCACACCTTTTGTGACCATATTCACAAAAGTCATCCTTGTCTTTTCCTTTTCCCATTTAATACAGAAAAACATTTAGACCTGTGATTGAATCATCGTTAAATCAGTAGGACTTGGAGAGATGTTTAGTTTTTATGTTGTGCTGTAGTAATTTGAAAAGTTAGGGGCCCAGAAACCACCATGATCTTGCTCATTCCTTCTGAGCTACGCAATTTTTTGAATTTTTATCCCCCAAAGTATCTCATTATTAAAAAAAAAAAAAAAAAAAAAAGAGGAGTGTCTCTGTCCTCCATACTTAATTTCATACAGGTTTTCAAAAAAAAATGGTTTGTGGGGAGAAGACAGGTCTGAGGTCCTGTTTCCAGTGGACTTGTAAGAATGCACTGAAGCGCAGCTCCTGTTCTGGCCTGAGTTGTGTTTGTTGATGTTTTTAAAAACAAATAGATTTTCCAGCTGATAGTCTTGGACCTGTGAGCTTCTGCCATTTCTGTGCTGCAAAAACTTTCCTATTTTCCCTGTTGAAAAGAGTCAATCATCAGAAGAAGTAATTGCTCATTAGTGCAGAGGGGAGGGGGATAATAATGTGGCGTCAATTATTTAATGTGCTGCTGATCTATTAATGTTGTCCTTAGTAGGTGCATTACTGAAATAAAAGAAACAAGTCACTTAAATTCCTTTCTAGGTCTCTATTTTATTTTCACAGTTTTTCAGAAAGTTATAAATTAGGTTGTTAACTAACTGGTTTATGGGATATGCTTATTGTGCCAGTAATTTTCTGCATCAGTTGTAAATTACCTTCTTTTATTTTGCCATCTGCATAATTATATTTTACCCTTTTGCCTGTGTGCATAATTTGTTACCCTGACAACCTTTACAATTCTGATGTTTTTGTGAGTTTTGTCAATTTTTCTCATGAGTGTGATACTGAAAAAATAAGATATATACCCCAGTGATATGAAATTTTAAGTGACAGCACTATCTAAGGCTAAAATTAATTAACATGCCTGAATAAAATAAATGGAAAAATTGTTTTGCAACTGCACAAAACTACATATAAAGTAGCCTTTTTATAAACTGGAGTTAATATGGAAAAGTCATCACTAGTTGATTTTATTTTTTGTAATAGATTTGTCCAGTTGAGTTAGTTTGACTTATGGAAATGTGAAATGTGGGCAACTGTGGTCAATGTCACGTTGGCTAGTTGAGCAGTAATATTCCCATTGATCATCTCTTTTGAATATGAAAATGTCCATGGGAATCTCTGTGGTACAGGTTGGGTTTTCAAGATGTGCCATAATGAAAATAAGTTAAAGGACATTAACTCACATTTACTTTAAGAAGCTATTTTCTGCACAACTACTATATAGTCTACTGTAGAGATGGAAGGATAGAAATTTGTCTCTTTTCTAGATCTATGGCACACTCTCTCTCTCAATTTAGGCATGTCTATCCATAATGAGGTGATAAACCAAAACAAAAGCAAAACCAAAAGTGTGTCTGTTTTCTAGTGTCAGAGTAGATGATATAACTTTACTGGTTTTAACCTTAAGTTACATGTAAGGGGCTTTATTTGTATTTTTAACCTGGTAAATGGTGTTCCACATCAGACTTTGCCCCATAGAAATTCCAGTGATACGACGTAATGAAATAGGCAACGACAATATGCTAGGACGAAAATGAAAGATGCTATCTGACACCTGATGTATTACGTAGAATTGGTTTGTTAGTGCCAAGTTGTACCATCTGACCCAGAGAACGAAAGATAGCATGTATGAGAAGAGAGACCTTAAATTCTGCTTATAATATTTATTTCTTAAATATACTGCTTCTAGAGGAATTTTAAAACGACTTATTCTTGAAAATTTCATCTTGTCAGAGAGAACGATTTGATTACAACTCAGTTCCTAATTATATAGTTTGTGTTTTTGTAGAGGTTGTGCTGGCATGTAGTCATAAGGTGATGGGTTTTGTGGGTTTTTCTTCATTTTTTTTCTGATGGATGGATATTGAGTGGCTGGCCATTGCTAGTTCTTTCTCAGTCATGTTATTTTAATGGGATTTTGGCTCAAACTTTCTATAAACTGGGAGCATAATGTCATTGCATGATCTTTCACGGAGACAAAGTTATACCAGCATCTTCAGAAGCAATCAATGATTTCAACTTTCCGATATACTGAAGAGGCTGCAAGCTTATAGCCTCTGAGCTTTGCAAAATGCTGAACTTGTGTTGGTTTCTTAATTTTAAATCTCAAGTAGCTTTTTCCAAGGCAACACTTGCTAAGGATGAGCTCACCTAATCACTCTTGCTCAAGTCAAATTCTGATGTCTCATGATGGGCTTTGCCATGCCAAGGCAGTCCTGGCATCAAGGAACTGCCAGGAAGTAGCTTTTTCCTACTTTTCCCCAGCTCCCAGGGGTCTGCTGGGCTTGGGGCCACAACCAGTGCCCATTATTTGCTCAACAGAGCTGGGTGCTGGGGTGTTGGGAAGAGTGGAGACCTCAGCCCCTCCCTGTCCCCTCTTGTGCTCTGTTAGCTGAGGAAGAGCCAAGTCCTTCTTGGTCTGTATTAGCAGGTATAGATATGTATTCTTGTCCTTGTATGTTCGTATGAAGCAGCTGCCAGGGAAAAAAATGCATTATCAACTTTAGAAAGCTCTAAATGTGTATAAATATAAAAGAGAAGCATTAACATACGTTTTCAAGTATGATAGGAGGCATATCAAACGCTTCTGCCACTCTACCTGGATTTACTGCGTACTGTGTTTTCCTGCACTTAGAAAGAAAGGCTCACTCACCGGTCTGCGATGGGAATGTGTAAGCCATATTTGAGTCCAAAGCTGTGATCGTCTCATTTTCCAAATATCTAGCTGTTGTAATGGGAAAGAATAAATTTGTTGAATTTTTAAAATTGGGATTTATGACTAAACACACTGCAATTTCTACAGATTCGTTCTTGTAAATTCAGTAGATCAGTGATTTTGTTCTGTTAATTCCAATGGTTTAATTGGTTTTGAGGACAAACTTGCTGTTACCCTGACTGCTGGAATTCACTGAGATATTGTTTTGGCTCAGCATTCGTGTGGCTCTCTTTTGTTAAGTAGTGGTTTACGTTTAAGGGCTCATCTCTGTTTTGTTGCTTGTTTGGGTTTGGATTTGTTTGTGTAGTAACTGTAATAACAGGTCACTGTATGGCAGCTTGTTTCTTTTACTCATCAACATGGATCCCAAAAGTCTAATCTGAATGGAAACCAGCTGGTCCATCTAAAACCTTGGCCAGTTACCTGTAATTACCTTCACAGCAAGTTGGTTTTTGTTCCTCTAAACCTTCCTTGGCCTTAGGCTATTTATCACTTTAAAATGCTAAAACTGTTGTTTTTTCACTCTGCTTTTCTCTCAATGTGTCTCATTTGAAATTTTTTAGTGTTGCAAATTCCCAACTTAATTTTTAGCAATTGTCAACAATGCATTTTGCAATCAACTTAATGCATTAGCGATTTTAAAAGTTGGCAGAAAGTACTGAGTTTGGAGATACACAGGTTGAGAGTGTTTACTTAGCTGGAAGGAAGGGCAGGATGGATTTTACAAATGTTTCATAAACTATATATACCAGATATTTTTTTTTTTCTTTCAGACCTGATCTCTATGAGTCTGGAATTACAGTCTATTAATTGGATGCAAGAAAAACAAAAAAAACTTTCAGCCTCTTCATTTTAATCTTCGTGTGATTTAGTAATGAAATATAAACACATAATTTAAAGAGACCATGTACAGTATTAGTTTCTTAGATCTTCTTTAATAAAGCTTCAGAGATGCGATAGGAAATGAAGAAGAGAAGTTCACATAACAAAATAACTTTTGGGAGGCAGAACCTTAGAAATCTCATCTGCTGGTGATTTTGGCTGGTGGTTACAGCAATTTTGCCAGGACATGAGAATTCACTTGCTTAGAGCTGAGTTGAAACAATTCCAAAATACCAAGGAAAAAAACAGCAAGCGCAATTAATAAGAAACACCCTCATGCATTTCCTTCACCTCCTGAAAAGTTACTGTGAGTTGTCTTTTGCTGCATTTATCTGGTTGGTTTTTATTATAATAATTGCACTGGTCTGTGAGCTGACTGTTTAGTGTTTGTTTTGTTTAACAAGAGTAAACATCTGGGCGGTATGAACGGCAAACAGCAGTGTTTGAAAGCCCTAGAGTTTTATTTGTCTGCCCAAGAAGAAGAAAAAACCCCTTCAGTTTAGAAAGTGTTTGAATTTGTTCGGTTTACTGTTTGGGATAAATATGATAGATTTTGTAACATTGAGGTCTATAAAAGATTTTTCCTAGAAAGGCAATAACTTCGCTTCTGAGGAACAGCTTGGTCTTCCTTACAAGGACCATGCTCTGGTGATTTCAACTTTAGTTTTCTTTAGCTGGCAGAATTATAGCATGGAAAGATTTAAATCTGTCTGGGCTTTAAACATTGTGGTAATTATTCCTAATGTGAATAAACGTTAAATGAGTATGTGTGGTGTGTGGTTTAAGAGGTACTTCCATTTGCAAGGTCCAAAACCAAGTGGAACTGACTGAGTTTATAACTGCATTTTTGTAGAACATGTAAATACAAAATACAGCGAATACTTCCTCAGAGAGCTGTTTATCAAATCATCAATATTTTTTTAATCGTGGTGGTTTCATGAGCTTCCCTTGATCTGTACTGTTTAAATATAATCCTGGTATGGGTGTCAAGATCCTCCTTGAGTGAAGGTTTCTTACTCTTCAGAGAGCTCTTTAATACACGGCTTAACATTTCCGTTTAGTGCCATGGCTTGTAGATTGTAACACCAGCAAATTATTTTAAAAGAATACATGTTAGTTGACACGAAAAATAATCACTAATGATGACAGATAATAGATTAAAGAACCAGACCGTCAATAAAAAAAAAAAGTACTGATGTGCACAAACTGGCAGTAATTTGAAAAGTACTGATGCAAATAGCAGCTCTTGGGCAAACCTGTTTGTTTGCTTGTAGATAGCACGGAAAGGACTCCTGTGCCACGGTGTTCTCCAACATTGGAGTAAAACCTTTCTTTAAATGTTTGCGATTTGGGTATAGATAAATGAGCTTGCAGGTTTGTGCAACTAAGTAGAATACTGCTGTAAGTTGAGTGTGCGGTAGCATAGGACAGAGGAGAACTAACAGCTGCCAGAGACCTGGCATTTGAATAACACAAGGCCAGTTGATACCTACCAAACCTAAACCATTAGAAGAATCTCTCTCTTCCTAAATGAATGTATTGACTTCCAATTAGCACGTATGGTTTGACGACTATAGAAAAACACTTCTTGCTTATGTTAGGCAAATTTCTTTATTTGCATCTGTGTTCTTATGCAATAAAATAATGTAAAGCAACTCAATTACAGCACTTGGATGAGGTGCTCTCCCTGCCCCCAAGGGGAGAGTATCAGATGTGTTATGGTAATTTGGACCGGTGAGCGTGCCTGCACTGCCCATGTAGGCGTTAAGCGAGTGGCAATGTCTCTGTAGCACCATGCTTTGTGCCACTACGTTTTAGCATGTTTTCTTGCCTGCACCTTACACAGCTTCTGAGAAGTTACTCACCTGTAAATTGCTGACAGTATGGTCATCCCTGCTACCAATTTTTAGGGATGGCCAAAGGGATCTTAGTGAGCTTGTTTACATGAACTTCTGAAGATCTGTCTGATTAGAGCTCAAAGTGCCTCCTGATTTATTGGAGCTGATGGCCCTTAAGCAAAGGCCGTTAGTCTGGTGAAAGACTCCCATTTGACATAAGTAGGCTCTAGATCAGGTTTCATGTCATTAAACAGCTATATTTCCTGGTTCTTGGAGATGAATGCACTGGATTCTTGCAATGGTATTTGAATTAAGCATTATAAGCCTGATGTAGGAAGTGAAGGGTGATATTCTGTAATGTAAGTTATAAGCAAAATTGGAATAAAAGATAATAATGGTTGCAGAGGGCCTCAGTGGTTATTAGTCTTGTCACCTCCCAGAGTCAGAAACTGGTGTGGAGGCAGAGACCACAGTACTGGGGACAAATATCAATAGCTTTGCAACCAGCTTGGTCAATTCAAGCTTGCTGTGACTTTGTGAAAGGTAGCTAACTGTTCTCTGTCAGCAACATGCAGTATATTTATGCAGAAAAACAAGAACAACAACAATGAACTTCGAAGTCTTAGAGCTTGATGTAAAAGAATTTGAAAAATACTTAGGGGGATAAAAAGCCAATGTAGTATACAAAATGATTACAAGGGCTTGCTGTAGCTATACAAATATAAGAGTTTTCTCATAAAACTGAGATGATAGTGAAGAAGACTTTATGTGTAAAAATTTCTTTTTCCTCAGAGGTCAAGGCAGATTGTGCTCTTTCATGAATTTCATAGTTCTAAATATTAAATTTGAAGGAGAAAAAAAAAGACATTTCAGGTAGCACTTGAACCGCATACAACTACTTGGAAATATGCCTAATTTTACTTCTCTTATTTCTCAAAAGAGCCCCGAACATCTGATGGCCCAAGTGACTACAGTCTAGAGTTGTGCTAAGAGATGCTGCACTGGGTTTCACTGACTGTCTTCTGCCCAACCAAAAGTCGAAGCTGCTCTGATCACCTGTCGGATTTATGCGTGGTAGCAAAGTGAATTTCCAGATCTCAACTGTCCACAGTTGCTGGTGTGTGCACTATAGAATTTCTCCTTGGCATTTATAAAATGCATAGCATATATAACATTATGTCCCCTTAACATATTTACATCTCCTTAGCGTTCTCAGGAGCATTCCCGCTGTTGTGTGTGAGTGCTTTCCTGCAGTGCCTACCTAAGTAGTGACACTGCTGCACTGTCACTTTGTAGGTGGCTTTCCCTGAGCAGAGAGAAGAGATTTTTGAGGGTTTGCAGTGTTTGTTTCTTGGAGAGAGGAGGAAGAGAATTGAGGATAGAATGTAGTAAATCCAAGTAGCTGCCTTTTCCCTTCCATGTGGTGTCTCCTTCCATTTTTTCCTCTGCAGATCTATCCTGTGCAGTCTGTTGAATAGCAGAGAACAGGCAGAAGCCAGAGAGAAATCTGATTTGCAAAACAGGAATGCAGGCAATATATTTTTCAGATCCAAGTTATTTTTTATCTCCTTCCTCATTTTTCGCAGTCTCAGCCTTAAAACATCTCAAAAAAGGTTAATCTTGTCAGTTAACTCGGTGGTATGAATTCCAATCTCGAATTCTGAGCATGAATAACAAAGGCTGTAGTACAGAGAAAATTAGAGATGAACTCGTTTTTCTTTATTCTTGATTAGAGGGTTCAGTGCTTGCACCGCTCCCTTTGCTGAAAGAGCCCTGTAATCACCCTCTGCACTTCCTTTTTATGCTCTCCCACTACTCAATTAAGAACTCATTAAACTGCACACCTGCAGTGTCTTTACCCTGAACTGTAGTTTTTAACCCCCTACTTCTACATAATTATAATACAGCCTGTGGATTGCTTAACTTCAGCTGAGTAAAAATGATAGTAAAACTTACTTATGAAAATAAAACTTCTGCATTGTTTAAAGCCAGTTCATAAAGAAGAAGTGAAAGATGTTTTTGGTGAGCATTGAGGACTAGAAATGATATTTACCATGACTTTCTGAGTAGGTAAGACAGGGTGGGGTGCTAATTAATGAATTCCTGTGGTGTGTACTGAATAACTGTAGTGTGGCGATGCTCCCATTTGAGTATGGATGATGGAGTGGAGGTTTAGGGACCTGCTGTAATATTTATGTTGGATGTAACTTACAAGATGGCACTGTTTTGTGACTCTCTTTTAGAGCGTTTTTGTGCTTTGGTAAATCTTGGAGGAAATTTTTCGATTCTGGTTCTCTTTGGAGGATCCATTGCAAGTAGCATGACTTTAGGGCTTTTTCATCATGTTTTGGCAGAGGTTCCCTAAAGAGGGCACTGCCTGTGTGCTGTTAGTGCTCAGCCGTGTTGAAGGAGTAGTGTAGATGTATAGGATTCACTGGGGAAACATCTGTACTTCATGTCTCTGTTTTTTTCTCCAGCCATAAGGTTCCGTAATTTGCTAATGATTACTGATGATTTGCTAATACTGATGATAGCAAGAGAGGCAGCAAGAACAGTGAACCTACAGATCTGAACAGTGTAACCCTCAGTACTGAGTGCTGTTTGCATATAAGCTGAGACTTGTGGTATTTTTTCCTAACATACTATCTTAAATTTATTTCCTTCCGAGTCTAGCATTTAATGCAACCATAGCAAGGTTTTATAATGCCTCTTTTTCTAAACTCTTTACTTACTGTCACTTTAAGATCCCAATGGTAAAGGAGCTGCAAGAAATATCTGCTTTGCTTTAATAATGGTTTAGCATCCTAAGAATGATTTTTACCCTGTGCATCTTTACAGTGTACTTTATGCCTACTTTTTCTGCCTACACTGAATAAATTTTATGTGGCACTGCTGGGGAGTCATTTGAGTGCTTCCTCCTCTAAAGTTTTAGCAAAATGAGGGATGGCAGGAGGGCAGAAAGGAAGAGGAAGTGATTACAGGTTCTTGTTATTTAGCAAGAGACAAAAGAGGCAGCTCAGAAGCAGGGGAAGGACGAGGAGTCCCAGGAGGGGAGGCATTGGTGCTTCAGAAACATGAGGGAAACGAAGCAGAAAGGAAGAGATGGTAGCAGCAGCCCCGAAGAGTAAGTGCGGGGGGTTCAATCCCATGAGACACAGAGTATTGCCAGTTTTCCCATGGGAGGCTTAGCTACAAACAGGCTGACACCCCCATAGCAAATGAGGTGTGGAAACTCATGAGGACTGCCAAATGTCCACCAAATGTCCCAGTAACACTCCTAATAATAATGTGTATGTTGAAAAAAGCACAGGTAGAATGTCTTTCCTTGCCAGTTCTGGAGAGGAGTCGCATTGCATCCAGCAGGGCCAGCATGTGGGAGAGAAGCCTTTGGGAAGCGTACTGGAGTTGTCCCTTGTTCTGGGTTCGCTGCTGTCTCTGGGAGGGCTGCACAGCCAGACACAGGCAGCAGCCTTGTCAATGCACATGTGCTGCCATCGCTGTGCCTGCTGAGACGTAAATATTGCCTGCTGTTGAAGGACAGTGATGCTGGATTCTGTGCCTTGGGTGGTTCCCCTACAGAAGGTACCTATACTGCAGATATATGCAGTCTAGAGTAATCATCACCTCTCCCATTACAAAACCCTATCCGGACTCTATAGCCTTTGTTGAGTGTAGTGGGTAACAAGTAGATCCCCTCTGAAAACTGGTATTTTCAAAAATGTATCAAACTTACTGGGAGCTCTGAAACCTGGTTATTGCATGCATTTGGTTGAGGAGGGGGAAAGTCTTAATGTATAGCTTAAATCTGTATGTAAGAAGGCAGCAGGAAAAAAACCAATCAGGCCAATGTTGTGGCTAAATGAGCTTTTATCAAGGCCATGAGCAAACACATAATGGTCAGTTTGATTGCAGTTCACAGCCAGAAAAAATTGTATGCTTGCTGGGCTCCATCAGGAACACCTGGTAGCAGGAGGGATTCCTCTCTGACAAAGCTGAAAAATCCTTCCCAAAAGGGAGATTTTTTTCAAATGCTAGTAAATGTTTCCCTGGGCTATTGCTTGAGCTTGCAAACTCCGAAGCACCAAAGGGAATCCTAACAAATTGGAGCAAAGACGCACAGTGTAGCACTTACGCACAGCACTGAGCAGCGAGGGAATGCAGACAGACAGCAGGAGGCCGTCCGGTCCTATATGAGATGGGAGAAAGGAGGTTGTACTAAACCAAAACAGGAATGGAGATCCAGTTTTCTGCATTGTATACCCCAGATAGTGATGTGGGAATGTGATCGCAGAGTATAGAAGCAGATGTAGCTGATGTATATTCTCTATATATTTATAGTATGTTTACACCTGTGTGATAATGTTACACACATTATAGGTAGGTGTTATTAGTGGCATGAATTTGGGAAGGGTCAGAGGGCATGAGGCTGTAAATGAGTTATGCACATTCTCTTACAAGAAGGGCTGTAAATCTTTTTGACTTTTCTAGCCATATAAAACCAACAGTTGGTATGACTGCTTGAATATTACTGTTCTGTTGTGAAGAATTTGTGTGAAACTGTTCTCTCTTGTCCCTATGGCTACTCATTCCACTGGCTCAGTCAAATATTTGTTGACATAAAGCTCTCCTGGGATGGCACAGTTGCTTTGTAGTGTGGACAACATGGAGCAGAATGTATGTAACTTCCACAAACAACAGTTGCAAAGTACCCATTGGCTTTAAAAGGTGACTTGTGCAGCAGTTGGAAAGCACTCTAGAAGTGGCCTAGAGCGGTTTTCTCTACCTGCTCAAAGTGTCAAAGCTTTTCAGTGTGTTATCTTTGGATCCTTGTAATGCTAAATTCCTATTGCCTGTTTCTTTGACTTTGTGGGGAAGTTGTTAGTGTTAGCTCAGGCTCTGGGATAAGAGAGAGAAGGAAGATGAAGAATTTCAAGTGGCATTTACTAAACCATGTGATAGCACAGTAGTTCAGCAGACAGAAGTTTGTGGACATTTACTCAGTTTCATAATGCTCTTTCTTTGCGAATCTGTCATGCTTAGAAATTATACAAACTCATGGAAGATTTTGTTGAGAATGTGTCCTACTTTTTTTTCTTTTGTAATCAATAATAAAGACACTCTTCTCTGGGAAACCTAGGAGTTATTGAGTAGTTTTTTATTCCAATATTAAAGAATCTTTTTTTTTATTTGTAAAGAACATTTGTGATACTTTAAACGTAGGTTTACTTGAAACATTCAAATTCGCATCAGAAGCTCTAAGCCGGATAACTAAAATGTGGACATCCAGGAGGGATTTTTATTGTGCAACAACAGTAACAATTGAAATACATTTTCTTAATGGTGTCTGAGTTATGACTCATCAGATCTACATCTTTATGTAAGTATTTTGATCAAATTGAGCAGTATTTATGCCATGGTACAACAGCTGTGTTCATTGGCATGCTCTGACTGTAGGCTTTGGTGACTGTGATTCTTTTTTGCCCAGCTTTCTCCTTAATGGATGATGCTATTTATCCTCATACTAAAAATTCGAGTTGGCTTTGTATCACTCAGTGTGATGTGTTGATATTTTCTCCTCAGTTGTGACTAATGACGAGATAATTCAGGAAAAGCAAAATACAGGATGTGGCCTGGTAAACAGGATGTGCTTGAAAATGCAAAGTGAAGACTGCTCATGATTTCTTTATTGTGCCCCTCTGTGCCACAGAGTCCTGCATATTGTTCCTGCAAGTGCTGCCCTGTTCATTGCTCCAACTGAGCAGCAGTTACAGTAATTCTTCAGTATTTTTATTCAGTTAGAAAGGAGCTCTTGCCCTGTTCACGTTACACCTGTGCTGAGAAATGAAGCAGGTATTGTTCTCCATAAATTATTGCTGACTTTAACTGTCTGTCTATTTGATGACAGGCAAATTCAACAGGCACAAATGTTTACACTGGTTTGAGCTGAACCTCGTCAGTATTGGTTCACAGCATAAACCTGTAATCAAGGCCAAAAAAAAGAGAAACTGTTTTATGAAGACTGAATGCATGTTGAATTTATGCATAGTATACAATTATAACACGTAATTCTTACAATATAAAAAAGAAATATCAATGTTACAGTTCTAATTCCGTGTGGGAAGTACTTTGTCCTTGAGAAGCTTGCCAAGGGCTGTCTCCCACAGAGACTGAGTAATAGCTAGCTTTAAAAAAGGATTAGCACATGTGGTGTTTCATGGAATGGGGCCTAATCCTGACTATGACTTTTAGGTTCCACCGAAGAGCAAATACTATATAAGATGGGAAGTAAATCAGAAATCTCCTGAGGTAACATCAAAATTGTTGTAGTAAGAGGAATATTTTGAAAAGACAAATAAAGCTCGCGAATACTGAAATATGCTTTTCATCGTAAGTTGACATTACTTTTTAATTGTGCTCTTAAAAAGTGTGGTGCAACAAATTAGTTATTAAGCTCCCAGAGCAGCTGTTGTCTGTGAACAGTCAGTTTCTGACTCCTAGGCAACTGGAAACCTTCTGAGGGTCTTTGCTGAAGCTGCGAACTCCTGTTCTTTGTATGTAGTTGCTCTGTGTGAGGTGTGCACACTTTAGCTTATCTTAAGAGGGATCCCACGGCTTGTTAGCTCGCCTCCATCAGGTGAAGATGGAGATGAAATCCTGCTGTAGAACAAGTGTCCCTGAAATGAGGACCCCTGAGATCGATGCACCCATCACCCATGCAGCTGTGTTCTCCTGCAGAGAGCTGAGCAGCACTTTTCCAGCAGCTGCTGTTTCAAGGTCAGTAGGGAAGTTGGCAGTACCTACTGCTTGTCCAGAGGTCTGTCCTTGCTGTGGATCCCTGAAGGCCTCAGAAAAGCTTGTATTGATAGCTCCACCTTGGACTCATCAGCATCAGTTTTGTGATTTGCTCCTGACATCAATCCAGCTGTAACTTCCCAGTTGTCATTTAAAGAGCGATGTGGTAGTGCTGCTGACATGGAAAGTGGTTATTTCTACTGACCAGTGCCATCTGTAAGGCAACTAAGCCAAGATATGTTCACTGTTCATCACCCCACTGTTCTTTTAGGTTGTCCAGGTGTCCAGTTTGATGGGGCAAACACCCATCTTCTATATTTCCTATTTTTCTGTGAGACAGCTCCCATCTGCTACTATGTGGGATCACTGTGAGAATGTGCTCAAGAAAGAAAATGTTAGTATTTAAAGAAGTTCTATTATCCTGGATAGGTGCCATACGCAAACATGCCTTTACAGTTGTTTGAGCTTTCCTGTCACTATTATGGAATTTTCTGAGGTTATTGCTGTGTCCTTCGAGTAGCAACTGTCTCTCTGCTACCTTCTCGGAAGGGTCAGAAAAATTTGCAAGGCCAGCGTGTAATCCCAGCAAGTTCTGCTGGATTCTTGCTGCTCTTATATGGGACTCTGGAGGGACCAGGACAAAGAAAAGCCAACTGAAGGATCCAACCTCTTTAAGAGAAAAAAAATCTTCCTCTAACAAAATTCTGAAAAATAACAGACCAGGTGCAACTACAGCAGAATGAGTAGAGCCTGGTGGGGAATTTAATTCTGTGGATTTGTGCACACAGGACATATACTTTAACAGGAAACACGTAAATAATAGAACAGGATTTATGGTTGTAATTGTTTGTGCTGACACAAAAGTTACAGGGTCAGTGTGTAGAGCCTTTGATCATCTAAGTCATTGATTTTGTTTCTCACTTTTAACTGCATTTGTGTTGAATGCAGAGTACATCACGTGAATTCTTCCATTGTTGCTTTTCGTATTTCAAAATATGGCAGAAATCTTATCGGAAAGTTGAGATCAAAGGTAAAATTCAGTTGAATTGCGTCTGTGCAGTCTTCAGAAAGGCTGCATGTGTATAGTCAAGAGCCAAACTTATCCCCACATTTTTACATTTTAATCTTATATCTATATGGAAAGTATTTCTCTGTAGGGTAAGAGATTATGACTGCATTTCAACCAAAAATTATTATAATACTGTAGAAATGATTGACAGTTCTGAATTTCAACCCTTGCTGATGAAAAGCTTTTTCAGCTTATTTAAGTCAAAGTTCAAACGATACTTTGACATGAATGCCTATTTTTGGATTGGTACACAAACACAAGCAAATAGAGAACCTTTTTCCTTAAATCAAAATGTGTTTTTTCTTTTTTCATCCAAGAACGTTCCTCTTTCAAGGAAGCTTTTAGAAAACTTGCATCAAAATTCTTGTCCTGATTGTAAGTAAAAGCTTTATCTGAGACTATTGCAATGGAATCAAAGGAAGTTAAATCCAGTGTCTAGTGATTATTTTTCCTGTCTTCTTGTGGATTTCCAATGTTTTCCCTTATGATTAATTGCTAAATCTTTAGGAAACCAAATACATATGCTTTTACATTCCCTAAGGAACTTATCCTGCCTCAAGCAAGAAGGGACAGCTAAGCAGAAATGGTAGTGCATAGACAATGTGCCATCCTGTCCTCACTGCCCAAATCTGCTTCTGGAAGGAGAGTATATCTCATTTCACCCCAAACTTTTAAGATTCTTGTGCTTGTCCTTATTTCAGTAGTTTGCCAACACTTACTAGCCAGCTTACTTTTATTCTATATAATGGTTGCTCAGCTATACCCTCTCACTGTGGAGAAGGTATAACTACACCAGGCTCTTGGATGGTCCTTGTTTTGCAGTGACATAATCCTCCCCTTTTTGAACACAGATTGATGACCGCGTCTCTTCTGCCTACGCATAGCTACCCGGCCAAGTTGTAGGATTGGCACCGTCGAAGGACAGCCACTAAGCAAGAGACCTAATGCTTGACTAGCCAGAATGCAGCTTGCCCGCATTATATCTGTCACTAAGTCTCTAAGCCTTGTGATGCTAACAGATATTTGGGAAGTAACCCAGAACTGTAAGCTGCAGTGTTTTCGTTGAGCAAGCTAAGTAGCAGACCCTGTAAAGTCATCGTGTCAGAACTCTAAGGTGACAATTGCAGAGCTGGCTATGAATGAGAATTACCGGTCTCAGGATATGCATTTAGCATGTTGTGCTCTCCGCACATACTGTAATAGCTAGGTACGATGCTGAGCAAATGTGAGGCATTGCAGAGAAGAAGGGCAACACCATAGGAATTGAAGATGCTGTTCAGCTGCTATCCAGCAGTCTCTTGAATGAGAAGCAGTCCAGCAATCAAGGGGTTGTTGGGGTTATTGGTCATGGATACCCAGCCTGATTTGTCTCATCAGCAAGTTCTGGGCAGGCATACCCGTGTCTCTGGCACGGTTTGTATGTTTTTAGCAAGAAATCAGTCTCTCTCCTGTGTCCTGCTGATGCAAGCCAGAGAGCTGACTGACAGTGGGACAGGAGAGATGTGTCTCTCCTTCAGGCTGGAAGTGAGCAGCTCCTTTGTGCACAAGCTCATCTGCCCCAGCAGAGTGTGTGGGGCCAGGCTGACTGATTTTGAAAAAAATTAAAATGTGTTGTACAGACAATAAACTCTCAAGTACACCCTTCACCTCGCACTGAAAATTGCAAGGGCAACTAATATATACGTTTAAAATTTTATTTGAATACTGTTATCACAGGTTTGCCTTTATGGTGTATTTCCATATGGGTGTGCTACCTGCCTATGACCTAAATTGACTCTTCCACCTTTCACATAATTAATGACGTTGAAATGACTTAAGTACAAAGTCAAGTCATATTACTGAAATGGTATGTGTTGTTATTAACATGTTACCTCATTTGCATAATGAAATTAGATGGCTTTAGAATGTTTAAGCTTTTTTATTTTAGATCTAATTGTCATTGTGTCTTTCATTATTAATGAAAAAAGTTACAAGAGTAATGGGTATGAACTTTTGGAATGATTGATTTAAACTAAAAGCCAGAGCAAATTGCATGCCTTATGCTGATGTGGTCTGGCACCAGTGAAGGACAATAATGGTTTTAAGACTCATTTATTTAGCCTTAAGCTTATTTCTAGATCTAATGTTAAAGTAGGACTAAAAGCTTAAGCTGTAAGATAGACATGCCCTATGTAAGATTCACAAAAGTTCCGTGCATACAGACAATTGAGTCATCTTGAAAACAATGTAGAAAGTGAATAATTTTTGCTTAAACTTACCGTACTGCTGCAGTTGGAGATACGAATTAGACTTACTCTGAACGTTTTTATATTCAAAACGTGGCTTTGTAAGTTGAAATCAATGAGCGCTCAGCTGTTTGTGTAAATGTAGTAATTAAAGAAGTTGTAATTGACAAGGTATAGCTATTTGTATTCAATCTGCAGGTGAGGTGCATGTGTATTTCTGCTCATATCTTGCTCATATTTTGCATGTAACTCCTGTGGTCTGCTTTATACTGTCACCTCCTGAGTGTCATGTCTTTCAAAAATATCTTTTGGCCCTAAATGGGCTGCAGCACATCTATGCTGGCCCCTCAATAAGTTGCTAGTAATTTAAAGGCAAAATTGTCCTGCCTCAGTCTGGAGAATTTTCTAAAAGGCATGGAAGGAACACAGTTAAAAACCTACTGACCCTAGTGGAGCAGGGGAAAAGCCTCATCTTACTCAAGTCTTTTGTAGGCTCAACTCCTCAGACAGCACTGTCTTAAATGAACTGCAAAGTCTATGACCAAGCTTCTTCACGACACTGTGAAAACTGATTTAAGTAAACCTGGAAAACAAAGACTTCCCAGGAAAGGGTTTGAAGCAAATAGCTTTGACGTGAGAGGAACACCACACCAAAACCTATTCACAAAAATTCCTTGAAGTCCAGTGAATTGGCTGTAATTATAATTTTGCAGTGTGTGTATCTTGGATTGCTAAGGGCCTGCTGTAACATGGTAACTAAATACAATAAAAAGTGTAGAATAAAAAAGAATATATGAAGTACTGGGCTGAAGAATGCCTGCAAGCTTCATGGAGTTGAGGTGGAGTCTCAGATCCAGCCTCCAGAGGGAGAGCAGCAGAGGTCAAAGCCTCTCTAGTCACTCATTCTTATCTGAAGGCTGAACAGGGCTATAATGCATATATATTAATTAGGACCAATTTACTATTTTTCTCAGAATAAATTGACAGCTTGGAAGGAAATTATTGTGTTAGAGTTCGGCATCATTGCCTTTAGCAGCCTACGTATCTGTTTTCCTCTCATAATGAAAGTTACGTTTTTTACAATTAATCCCGAAGTTTGCAAGTTACAATTGAAATAAATTGCTTGCATATCTCTAGTATAGTCTATGGGCTGAAGAAAGGGGCAGTACAAAGTCAATTAAGAGAATTCCTTAAAATTAGCTGATACGGAAAAAGATGTTACCAAGCAGTTCAAAATAAAATGTCCAAGTGTACCTTATTTTAGATGGACAAGGCCTTAGCTTCCATAAGAATTGTTCAGAGCTCAGATGAGGTATTGTAATTAGATAGGTTTTAAAGTTAGAATGAAAGGTGTTTAAACAGGTATTACTATTATGAAGATAAAGAAAATATCTACAGTATCAGACAGAAGTAACTTTTCTTCAACCTGTAATTTCTATAAAATTTTGAAAAGTTGCAGAAGTATTTTGACTTGTAGGTCTTGCTGAACAAAAGTCCCAGCTCCACAAGCTTTCTGTGACTTTGAAGATCAGACAGTGATACAAAACTGATTGTGGCATGACAGAGGAAAACTGAGTATCTTGGACAACTCCTGAGCTCTAGAAGATACTGAACCTAGAACAAAACTTCATTGACAAACTGTTAATCCCTTGCTGAATAGCCAGTTCTGCATTTGTTCTTTTCAGGAGCGTTGTAGCCAGGGATAGTCTAAATCTTCTGATGCAAAGCTGATTTTGCATGTTGGTGGTACTTTCATCTGTTGTGTTCTTGGGTCAGTGTGTCTCTAGTAGGTGTGTGATAGACATTGCATAGGATGTGCTGCCAGATTTTATTTCCCTTGCTTTGCTAAGTGGTGTCACAGTACTTGTTACATGCTCCAGTGCTTAAAATTGCATAGAACCACTTATTCCTCTTTTCCATCATGCAGACATTGGAGTGCCCCTAGAGGAGTTTTAGGATGCAGCCCCTGCTGAAGGAGGGAAGCTTTTGTTGTGCACTGAACAGTAGGCAGAAGAGGTTCGGGAAGGAAGGACTTGTAGCAACCTTCTGAGAATTCGCAGCTCACATGGAGAAACTGAGAAGCTGCTGAGGTGAGCAGGAAGCACACCCAGCCAAACCTCAGAGGTGCTAAAGAGAAAAAGTTTCTAAGGACTACAGGAAAAAAATGCGCAGTTTGCTGCAAGCCAGAAAGCTGGAGCTGATTAAACCTCCACCTGGAAGCATGAGCCCGTCCTGCAAAAAACTAAAGCTCTGTTCCAGTCAGGCCCCCATCAGACATGGCACAAGGTGTAGCTCTCGCTTCCTTGGTCCAGTTATATAGTGGAGAGTCAACATGTGTTTTGAATGGGTGCAGATAAATGTTTTATCTGGTTTGGACTGAAAACTCAATTTCGAGCTAAGAAATTTTGTCAGTCAAAGTATTTTATTAAAATTGATAACTTTCCTAAAAAGTCAGGCCTCTATAGAAAAGTGCTTGGATAAATCGGTGCATTTGCAAAGAAAAATCTTTCAAGAAAAGTTCTCATTCAGCTGTACTTCTATTCCATATAGTGTAGGAGGATGTTTTTTTTAAGATAAGGATTTTTATGTTCCAAGCTGTTGAAATTAATAGTCCTTTGACTATTATACCTTAAGGTTTGTTCTGTTCTTACAGGTAACTATTTTAAAAGCTTGAAATCCATTGAATATGAAAGGAACAGCTGCTACAGCAAATGTACCCCTTGATGCAAGCAGCATAAAACATGAGGAGGTCTGGAAACTAAAAAGTTACTTTACTTTGAGGTGTCGCAGACCCGGTAGGAAGACCCCAAACAGGTCCCATTAACAATCTGTTCAGAAAAAAACAGGCTGTAAAGGGAATGTTTTTGGAAAGGTTCAGGCATATGTTTTCAAATAAATTAGAAAACAGCATTGAATGTTGCATTTGCGTTTGGTGGAGGAGAGAAAGAAAAACTATCGTTAGCAAAGATCTGGGCTGGAACTGGAACTCAGTCCTCTCCGATGCCTTCTCCTACTCAGCTGAGCTTGGAAAGCCGGTAGTCACGGTGTGTAAAATGCACCGTGTTAGGAATGGTCCCTTTCTCCTCTCAAAATCTATTACCGAATTGAAGACAATTAAGTATAAACAACGTGCAGATACAATTGGGACACAAACCGCCTGTCTTTAATATTCATTTATATGAACTGGAACATTACTTTTTAATCTAATAGTCGTCACAATGAAGTCTAACTGAAATTTTCTGTGTTATCTGTTGGCCTCAGAAAAGGTTGCATGTCTGGACACTTGTATTTTCCTTAGAGAAAAAACAGAAAACCTTGCTCCTTTACATTGACTTATAAACTACAACAGCTCCTAAACGGACTTCTTCTCTTTGACCTCAGTGGGACTCTCAGGTGTGGGAAAGGTCTATTTTCATGTCTTCTGGAAGCAGTTGCACAAAACCTGATGCATTTTTTTCATTCTATTAAATGAGAGTTTCTGTTATTTTGAGGCACTTCTGGCAACTATAGCATACAGATATTAAGCATATATGTGCAAGTATATATAAAGTAATTTCTAGTGCATTTTATAAAACATACTGGAAGTAAAAACAAGGAGAGGGAAGAAATAGATGGCAGTAACAGCATAAAGAGACCTAGATCATTGCTATAGTCTCTTTTTTTCCTTTAAAATAGTATCTCCTGTGACTGGGATGTGGGTGGGCAGTCTTTATATGGATCAGCATCAGCGTTTTCCACTGTGATACCCTAGTGTTTTTCCTTATATGTGAACTGGGTTGTATGAATCACTGGAGACTCATATTAGCTCTATTTAGCATTTATTCATAAATCTTAAATGGAATGGATGTCTTGCTTCGGTACTCTTGATTGATGCTCCCGTATGAAGTATTTAAATAGAGTCCAGAGAAAGTTCCTTCCCCACCTTGGGCTGCAACAAGCCTGTGGTGTTGTGGAACCTGTCAAAGGAAGAGACTGACAACAGTACTGCTGATTTAAATGAGATTTTGCAGAATCCTCTAATTACTGTAAGAGAGGTGGAGATGAACAGTGTCCTATAATCCTTGTTTTGTTTTAAGATGTGTATATATAAATATCTCTGCATTAAAAAAAAAAAACAACAAAACAAACAAGCAAACACAAACCCAAAAGTACCCATCCAAACAAGAAAACCCACAGAAAATCACTATTTCCTTTTAGAATTACAATAAAACAGGAAAAAGCTTGATGAGAATCATGGAAAGGTTGCTGTGGAAACAAGAAAAGGAGCAATGAAAAACATCTTTGAGGTGATAGGTCAAGAAACTTAGGTCGAAAATCAGATACACTTAATTATAACCAAAGAAATCTTAGGGGAGGATTTTTTGTCTTCATTTTCTGTGGAAAAGTTCAAGAACAAATGAAATATCTGCTGTATTAAGTGCACACACATTTTATAAATCTGTAGATGAGTTTATGCCAAGGGAGCAAAATTGATGAACAGAATGATTCTGCAATTGGAGAAGAAATAGTGAAATGAAGGTGTGGTCACAAGGATGTGCTAGATTGAAGAAAATGGTCTGTTTTCTTACTGCTCACAGTGTGTGCTCTGTGAAGAGATATTGATTTGTGTGGTCAAGTACACCAGCGAATGTGTGAGGAGTACCTCATGAACAAAAGCTTTCTGTGCCAGTAAATCTGCTCTCTGCAGATTGTTGGATGGGATGTCTAGTAGCAGAAAATGGTGTTGTGGTTCTCAAAGATCTGATGCTGTATGGCAAAGTTATGCGTTAGCAAAGCTGAAATCCTATCAGGATTTTCATTAGGATATATCATGCACTCATTTTTTTTGTCCCCTTGTTGATGTGCCGTAACAGGAACACCGATAAGAATGGTAGAAGAAGGAAATCAGGCTCTTCATAACGCCGCTGCTGAAGCAGTGCCATCTGAGAGCTGCAAGCACAAGTGCTAGCGTGGCAGGATTTATGGGCTGTTGCACACTGTTATTGTTTTGTGCCTTTTTGTTTGCAGAGCACAGTGGCCATAAATTGGCTCAAAGCATCCAGAGCTTATTGCTGAATCTGCTGTCAAGTTTTAATTTTGAATCTTGGTCATGTTGTATTTTCCATACTTTTCAAAGGCTTGTTGAAGGAGTTAGGGATGTAATAGAAATGTGCTGTGGGAAGATGAGTCCCAGAAAAGGGCAGCATGGTGGCGTAAGAGAAGGAGACCACTTTTTTTACCCACAGACCATCTTCATTATTCAGTTGTATTGTTACCATGTCTGTGGACAGAGAAGCCTGACATAAAATTAACAAGTTTTGAGGTGCCCTGGATTGCAAAAAATAAAAGATGCAGGGTAGATGGCATAGTAGATATGTTTTTTTGAAGGAGCGGTACTCTTGTTACTGCTCCCAGCGGCATGTTCCTAGCAAACTGAGAATAAACAATGGCTCCAGGCAGTCAGGTAGCTTTCCTCAAATCCAATGGGCAAAATACAAGTGGAACTGGAAGAATTTCGCTTTATTTCACAACATTTCACTTCCTATTTCACAGTTAGGAAGAATGATGCTTAGAAAGAGTATTAAATGGTATTCAGAGTTTTGAGGTGCACTTTTTCTAGGTAGTTGTTATTTGTCTGCACACAAAATCCTCTACTAGCAGTCCTTTGCATAAGGTTCTGTTGCAGCACAGATGTCGTTTTGGTAATGAGATGAGACTTATTACGAGGCTGAAATTAATTTCTCTGTTAAATTTATCTGTGTAGAGCAGTTATAAAATTGCTTACAGCAATCAAGATCCTGGTAGCTTGCCAGCTTTTTAACAGATAAGCAGTTTTGAAATAATTATTTTCCAATAGTGTCATTGAAGTTGAGAACATTTTTGTTCCTCCTACTCTTTCGGCTTTCTTTTTAATTAAGTAGGGGGGGCCGCATTTCTAGAAATGCGTAATGAACAGACTGTGAATACCGAGTGTGAATATTGTACTTATTTCTCCTTTCAGCTGTTCCCATGAGACACTGCAGCACTTCAGCAGTACAACTTGTATCCTGTTCTATTTTTAGTGATCTTTAAGGTATGTTGTAACCCATATCTATAGTGCTATTAAAACAATCTATCCAGGTATTATATGAAAAGACTTATATGCATCTTTGTGTTTAGCTGGGAAGGAACATCTTTGCTCTAATGTTTTGTAAAATTAAAATTATGGAAAACTAATTCATGGACATGTTAAAATGCGTTTCACATCTGTAATCAAGGTGGTTGTACCTAAATGCAAATTTACTGTGGAAAGAGAAGGGAATGTAAGGAACAGATTTACCTCTCCTTGGGGTTAATCTGTGTATTTTTAAACCAACGTCCTACCCCAGTTGCTGTGTGGGGCATATGGTCACTTTCAGATGCTGAAAGAGCTGCTGGCCTGCCTCTGTTAGAGACTTGCGGTGCGTGCTAGGGAGGAGGAGGAGGAGGAGGACTTGATTTCCTGTTGGCAGATTTTATAAATTCAAAAAAGGGTCAAACACAATCTTCCAGCAGGTGAGATAATGATGTGAACAGGACAAAGAGGGAGAGGAGAGATGCCTTCAAAGGCAAAGGGACAAGCGTTTCTCTGGTGGAGAAAGCTGTTCCTCAAAGATGGGCAGAGCATGGCTATGTGCATGGCAGGAAGGAGGGCAGAGATCCCTGCTGCTGTTGGCTAGGCAGAGAGTGCTTGTTGCTCTGTGGGGAAAGAAGTGGTAGAAAAAGAACCTATTAGGACATTTAAGGCATTGTATGCCAGAATATCTGGGATACGTGTTGTCCAGGCCAGCAAGAGGTGTGATCGAACTGCAAATTACTTGTTTAGAATGATGAGAATGTAGTCACTGCAAATTAAAATGTTGCTCAAACCTGCAGGCTATGATTTTTTGAGTTCATTTATACACCTACTGTATTTTTTCCTCTGTGTGAACAAAAGAGAATTATTGATAAGTTAGAAAAATTACATGGGCAGCCTGTCATTTTCTAAACTTTCTAACTTTCTAAAATATATTCCCAAAGTCATGAATAAAAGTTTTTATGAGAGCAGCAGAATTGCAGATAATAGGTAGTATTGATTGATGAAACTGGGAGGGAAACAAAGCAAATGAAATGAATTTACTATCTTTGTTCTCTTTTTCTCTTATTTAGGTAAGAATGCTTTGGGTCATTTTCAATGCAGTAGCTTTCGGAAGCAATGACAAAGTGTGATAGTTAACAGGATATTAATAGAAGAATAATTTAGAAATTTTGTTATTGATGCAAATATATGGAAGCATCTGTTCTTTGGTTTTTGCATTTCGTTGACAGAGACAGCAAGGATGGGCTTCTTCACCTAGTCTCCCTAGAATTGTTGTGGACTTTCTTTGAAAGAAGTTTTCCAGAAGAAAGATTTCTACGTGAATAGAAAATCAGCCTTACTTTTCAAATTGGAAATCTGTGAAGATATAGATTGGCCAAAACATGAAATGGAGCAGAGAAGAAGTCAGAGCAGGCACCAGCCAATGCGATGTGGTTTTGACCACCTTAAATAGGTCGGTAAATTTCTAGGTGTTTTCCACTTCTGGGTTAAATTCAGGAGCAGCCATGGTCCCTAAAATACACGTGTGTGCATCTTTTTTCCATCTCAGTGCTCCCTTACCTAAGGAGTCAGATCTACACTATGTCCTTGTAAAAACACCCTTAACCCAAATTAGCAACTCCAGACCACAGGATTAGAAACTTCAGAGTAATCCCTCTTTTTTTTTTTTTTTTCTGCATTCTGGCCTTTGGGATTTAGTTGTCATTTCCCCCTTGCATATCTGCCATCTCAAAACAAGCACGTATCCCTTCTTTCCAGAGGAATCACCTGTACTGAAATGATCCTGCCAGTTCCTAATAGCTATGTGGTCAGATGCCAAACGCATCTTTCCCATTGGCACTCTGATCTCTCTGTTGCGAGTCTCAGCGGGTATATATTACAGTGAAACAGCTATAAAGAATAAAGCATACACTGAATCTTAAAGCATTTAGTTTATAGAGACGCGTTTTTTTGTGTGCAGAACATGAAGTTGTGACCTCCTTGATACGACAAAGGATAAGAAAGAGAAGGGAGGAGATGCAGGTGGGAGATGAGAAGAAAGAAAGTGAACTGTTCAAAGAACAGCCACTGGCTTTGCCTTCTGTGGAGCTGCTCAGATGTCGAGAGGGTTGTCTCAGTGACGGCAAGGGTGCAGTGCTGGCACCTGGCAGGATGCCTTCCTCCTGAAAGGGAGGTGGGAAAGAAAAGCAGCACTGGGAAGATGCAGAGCCTGAATGACAGGCAGAGGGTCATGAAGTGGCTTTGGGAGGAAGACAGCAGGTGTTAGGGGCATTTGTGAGAGATGAGTGATGGTGGAAACTGCTGTGCACTCAGTAGGGCTTGGGGCTTCACAGTGGAAACGTGGTGTGAAAAAGGGCAGCGCAGGGAAACAGAGCAGGCTTAGGTAGACCTGAGCAGATAACTGCAGTGATGATACTTACCACATTTTCTGAGTAAGTTATGCTACAGAAATTGGCTGTTGACAAATTTCCAGGCATGTCAGAGAGGTTTTAAGGTAAAAAGTACAGCAGGGTAGGGCTACATCTGAAAACTCCTCTTGACTCCAGTAGTGTTTGTGAACCAGTGATGCACAATATGAGAGAAGCTGCATGTGTGTCACCCTGGGGGCTTGCAAGTGCTTCTGGTCCCTGTGTGTGCTCCTAGTTGCCTTGGCTTAGGACGTCAGCAGGAGTGCTAAGACTATCAGCTATCCTGTTTCTGGCAGGCTACATCTGCTTGTTGATTGCTTTCTTAGCCAGAGCAATAAAAACAAGCAGGAAGGCAGATGTGGGCCCTTAAGCTTTGGCTTGACCGTAAGACTTTCTCAGCTGTAAGAATAATTTCAGAAGAGCAGACTAAGGGAAATATTTTTTGCTTAATTAGTTACAGCATCACATCGGTCACACAACACACAATTTTATAAACTGTTACACTTTGCCTGGTATAAATGAATTGTAACTGATAACCCATAAAAAATTAATAGTTAGTTGTAAGTTTTGTAGTGGAATAAAAAACATCACGTTAATAAAAAAGCTGACGTTTTAAGGATGGATAAAGCAACAGATTCATCAGAAGAGTTTGTTAGCAGAATAGCTATGTATACTCTTGGCAGGTGTAACAGACCTATCATCAGAAGATAGCAAATGTTACATGATGAGGATAACCAAAAATTGGGGGTAACCAAAAAATCCAGGACATTGAAATTGGGAGTATATGAATTTTTAAGAGATTGAAGGAAAAAAATATTATCTAAAAAATTTGAAAGCTAGTACTTCGGCGTTGTTGCATTCCTAGATGCTGTTGACCTGGTCATTAGCTTGTATGATACTGTGCAAAAGTGCCTCACTGCAGGGTTGCGTGCTCAGAGCGGAGATCTGAGCCTGTGCTCTTTTCTTGGGTTTGGCTCTTTAACTTATTTAATTGGCCATTTTCCATTCAAGTTAGGATTTTTATGAACCTCAAAGTCATTTAATTTTCATGAATTCCATTTTCCTCTGCCCTACAGGAGGGGTGTAACCATTTCCTCATGACAGAAGGAATCAAAGTGGAAGTCAAACAATGCATGGCCTAATCAATATTGGTAAGTGAATGTCATTGAGTAATTGATCCGCATCCTCCATGGGATTTTTCATTGCGACCTGTTACCATAATGAGTGGTCAGCAGAGCAGAACTGGTCTAGACAGAAGATAAAGGCCTCTGGTGAAAATGAGCCTTTTTCAAATGTAAATTTGTGGAACAGAGGGGTATTTTTTTTTTTAGATGCGACTTTCTTTCCAAATCAGCACCAGTACTTCCTTAAATTAAGAAATGCAGTAAACACTGGAATTATTAATGACATTGTATAACTGTTCCATGGCTAGTTATCTCTATCCCCCGTTGTTATTTTTAAGGACCTGTTTACTGAATTTAACAGTAAAATCCTATTAATAATTAAATACTTAATTTCCTTTAGTGAGAAAAAAATAAGATAAGCACTCTATTTTCTGAGGTAATTCATGGTTATGAATTGAATGACTTGCTTAAAATCAATATTAATAAATAATGTATAGGATTATTTTTCAGCCACCCCATAAATACTAAGCTGATTGAAGAAAACAGGGAACATACTAATGGAAATATATCTTCAGGCAGTGATAAGATTTTTGCGCGTATGTTCCAATTTATATGAAATTGATTCCACACTTCCACTGACGAATGAAGCCTTGTATCAATCAACTGAACGTGCGCATGAGCAGGTGAGCCCTCAAACATAACTTTCCTCTTGCTCAGTTGCTGCTCAAGGCCCCCAGTGTAAGGGTCTGACACTCCTTTGCCCTGCGTACAGTCCTGCACGTCTTTGTAGGATTAGGACCCACATTTCACAACTGTTACTTTAGGCAACTCCTCCTATATTGTGTATATCCCATTTAGTACTCTCTTGTTGTGCTGAATCTGGTCTGCATGTGTGCTCCGCATAAGGGTGGCACCTCGCCTAACTGAGGCAGAAGAGGCACTACCAAGTTACTGCTGGCAGTAACCATGGCTGAGTTGGAAGCAACTTATTTTATAAGGGCAGGAGGAGGGACAAAGCTATAACACTATTTATGGCATGGAGGTAAGCAAGGTTGTGTGGGAGTCCTGTCTGGGGAACGTTGCCGTCCTGGAAGTTTGTATCATTAAGGTTATTAAGGTTAAAACTCTCAGCTGATGAAAATCAGGACACATCAATTAAGATTTAATGGTTCATATTTTGCCTTTAGGTGACATAAGTAACTTTTGTGTATTACACTAGGCATAAAAGATGGTATGATCAGGAGGTTCTTTTGTCTTACCTTCTCTGTGTCCCGTCCCCATCTCCACTTCCCAAAAAATCAAATTGTAATATATAAGGAATAAACTGTTAAGAAAATTGAATGAGTCGGTTTTGGTCAGCCGTATATGCACAGATCCTGCTAACATGCCTGATTCTGTTAGTTGCATCAACGTAAAACTAAGTGCAAGGAAAACGGTTCCTAACTGGCACTGGTGAGCTGCAAGTGTAATCTCTGAAACAGCTTGTGCTGTCAAAGAAGAGGAGAGTCACATGTGACAGCCTTTGAAGTTCATCTACCCTACAGTTCATCTCCCAGAACATGCAGCAGCTTTCCTCAGAGGAAATAAAACAAATATTCTATTTTCTTAGGTAATTTATGTTTACAGCTGAAGTAAAGCAATAAAGTGAAGGGCTTTTTTTCTTTTTCTTTCAAGAAGGTATTAAAAACTAGAGAGAAAGAGAAGTTGTGGATGCCCCATCCCTGGAAGTGTTCAAGGCCAGGTTGGATGAGGCTTTGAGCAACCTGTTGTAGTGGAAGGTGTCCCTGCCCATGGCAGACGAGTTGGAACTAGATGATCTTTGAGGTCCCTTCCAACCCAAACCATTCTATGATTCTGTGGGAACCATAGTGCTCAGCACTGAGGGCGTGTTTTTAGCTGTGGAAGTACATGGTTGGTTGAGGAGGAAGTATCGTCTCTGAAACACTGAAGATGACTGAAGTGTGGGATGATGCATCACGGA
This sequence comes from Tauraco erythrolophus, assembly GCF_009769465.1. Lineage (NCBI taxonomy): Eukaryota > Metazoa > Chordata > Aves > Musophagiformes > Musophagidae > Tauraco > Tauraco erythrolophus. The sequence continues at coordinate 35,683,854 of NC_141473.1, forward strand.
TGAAGAGGAAGTTTCAGTGTTTTGGCTGTAGTGATCCTGAAGCTCTAAGAAGGAGGTGAAGTGTTAAAACGAGGTCTGAAACCAGCAGTGGTACTGAGAGCTGCTCAACAATGCGATATTCAAGCAAGGCAATAAATTGTATAAGGTAATGAACAGATTTACTGACCTGGAGAATGGTGAAGAAGAAAAATGCGGTTTGATTAAAAGCAAGCAATGAGTTTCTGGACAGGTATGAACATACATCCTGAACAAGGGAGAATGAGGTTGGGAACACTGCGTGAGTGCCTGCTATAAAACCAATCTCTCTGACTTGGAAACCTCTGGAAGTGACATCAGGCTTAATTATGTGACTACTCTGGCTGTTTTATTAAAAAGTTTCAGCACAATTCATGAAATGCTCACTCCAGAAATCACTTCAGACACAAAGTGCCCAAACTCTCATCTGTCTGTAAATTTTGAATGTGCCAGGCAGTGCTGAGCATGTCACTCGGGTGAGCACATGGGCCTTGGCCTCCAGACTGCGTTAATTGAAAAGAAGACTATGCAAACAAAAAAATTTGTAGGAAAAGAGCACTGAAAACCAATGTGAATGACAGTCTGTGCTTTCAGAATATGCTTATAAAATGAAACAGGGTGGCTTCACACCCCTAGCAGTGGTAATGATGAATTCCCTTCCTGCACCGCTCTGATTTTTGCCTTACAGTTTTATATTAAAAGACATCTTGAGAAAGTGGGCATATGAAGGTGGACAGCCTTAAGCCTTTATTAGTTGCTGAGAAGATATTCTCAGTCTTCTACGAAGCAACAGCATATGGTATAAAACAATAAAAGCAGTTCCAGAAAGGGCTGGGAGTCAATGAAAGTAGATAAAGTGGCCAGAGTAGAGCCACAGAGAAATTGCAGATAGGAGTCAGAGAGTAACTCGAGCTGTAAGAAGTCAGTGTAAGGGCCAGAGGAGAGAGGTTAGAGTTACAAAAAGCAGAGGTGAAGATCTCTGCTGGAGATTGGGTTTAGTGAATATTCATTTTGGTGAGCCTGAGGTGTAGCAGTGCCTGCTAGCGCAAGAGTCAAACAAGTGAGGCTTTTGGGTATAAGGATTCAGAGGTGGGAAACAGATTGCCTGGAGATAGTATCGTAAGAATTTGGTGTTGTCTCACTGGAATAACCGTGCAGTGGCAAAGAAGTTTTGTTAGAACAGTATGTTATATCTTGTTTCCAAATGCTATACGGATGCTTTCTTCTCAAAAAAGTTGCTTATCAGTTGCTACTTGCTCATTTAATTCCTGGCCTGGAATATTCTCCAGTGTTACTCTTTTTTCCTCTTGTCTTTTCTGACAGTGGAATTACAGTTAGAACCTAGGACATGTCTGACTCTTTCCATATATAAAAGCAGATTCCATTTCTGTTCCAAAGTATCATGTTACTGATTTGGATCATTTTTACTCTAATCTCTTTCTGATCTTTAACTCAAAGCTCTCAAGGATAAGTGTTTTTTTTAAGTTCTAATTATTGTATGATTCTTAATCATTATTACTAATTACATCCTTTTCAAGCATGGAATTTCTCAGCACCTCCATGCAGAGGTCAGTAGGAGGGTTACAGCGTGATTGCTCTCTGAAGTGGAGCACTTCTGTGATTTCTGTTTTCAAAGCATAAATTGAAGCTAAACCAAAAGTTAAGTCTTTATTTTCTGGCATTGCGCTTCCTTTCACTTCAGTGTTCCCCTTTGCATGTGACAGCTATGGCCCCAAACCTTGAGGACTGTGAGCACACATCTTGTCTTAGTGACTCAGCCTTTTATTTTCTTTGTTTGCCTCTCTTACATCATTTTGATGACCTGCATTTCTTTCAAGGGAAAAAAAGCCGTACACGGTTGCCAAACACAGCAGAAACAGAAAATCACAGAGGAATGCCAAGTGAATTTTTCAGAGAAGCAGAGGGCAGGCATCCCCATCATTTAGATCGCTGAAAGATCAACTTCGTTACTTTATAAAGGGTTGTATCATCAACTACCTCGTGATAACAAGGTTATTCCAATGAGATAATGTTATGCTACGAGTCACCTCCTGCCAAGGGGAGAAGTGAGAAGGAAGGACATTTTCACATCAGCTTTCCTATAGGTAAACCAGAAAATAAGCTGTCGTGAAATTTGTCTCCTATAGAAATAGGAGGCAGAATACATATATGCATATTACATCATGACAGTGGCTTATTGCAGAACAGTATTTTTGTGTATGAGGTAATGCAATTCTGCAGGACTTTTTGAGTCTAGTTGACAAATCACTGAGAGTATAAATATCTCTCTCCTTTAAGGACAACTCTAGAGGAAAGCCGTTTTTCCAAGCAGAATGAGGCTTCAGCCTTTATCTCCTTGTGCATGCTTTTTACTAACACGATTTTTGTTTCCCTCTGGTCTCGGACAAACAAGGCCTTATGCACCCACATAGGGGAACCATCAGATGATTCCCACCAATCTCTCCTTAACCACACTGTATGCTGTATTCTTCAAATGCTCCTTGGCAGTGGTGTAGTATCATAGCAGGCTGACAGAGGGGAAGGTTGAGTAAGATTAATGTCATCCCTGGCAGATCCTCCTATTTCTTTTGTTTGTAAAACAAGGAAAATAAGCAGCAATCATGACTACCTCAGGCTCTGACGTCATGGATGGCAGAGGAGTTTTTGTGGCCATTTCAGTGGCCTTGCGAGTCTGCTCTTCCCAGCAGCTGCTGGCTTCGTTCTGCCTACAGTCAGCTCTGCAGCGTCTGCTCTTACGGGAGAGATTGCAGGACTGAATGTAAAACCACGTTCTCCTCTTTCCCCCGAGCAGACCTTGATCGAAGCTGACTGAAACTGAAGAATTCCAGGTGGATGGCCTCAAACTTCCCACTCAGTTGTTCAAATTTCAGTTTATTTTCACTAGCACTGTGAGAATCGCTTTCCTTCCCCATCCCACCAGCAAAACCAGTTAGTCTGAATTTGGATTAAGGTGGGTAAAAAAGAAAAGCTTTTAAGTCTTTATGTTACAAGAAGGTGGATGCAAAAGGCCACAAGCACATTCTTCTCCTTAGCAAGTTACCTTTAAAGTAAAATTATTAATTTTAATTTAAAATTATTTTTCTTAATCTGGGAACATGTTTTACAATGTAGGGCTTTTGTTTGCTTTCGAGTGGTTTGTAGTCCTGAGAGGGATTTGCAATGCAGCTGCAGGAAACACCAATCACAGTCTAATGGAGTGTCAAAGATCATAATGAGATATTAAGACAGATGATACAGGCATCATTATAGGCAACTTAGGAAATTGCAACCTAGAAAACTCCTCCTTAGTTGAGGATTAGTTATAGTTGAATGTTTCTCACTGAAAAAAACAGGGAGGGAAGAATGTTATGCCTGTCGGTGTGTATGGGGGTTTTCCTGTTCAGAGCTTCAGTGAGAGTATTGTTGTGGTTAAACTGAGACATATTGTTGCACTCAGCTCAGAGGAATGTACTTCGGAGCCTGATCTCTTTGTGGAAAAAAGCAGATGCTCCAGCATCACAGTTCTGGTGAGATGTCTGAAGTTGATGGGAGACTATCCAGCTACCTGGATATTACTATAGTCCTATTAATCTTACTGGCTAAGAATATGTCTTTATATTTTTGACAGAAGACTTTTTCTTTAAAAAAAAAAAAGCGACAACTTCAGAAAAAAATGTTAATTTATATAGATACCTGTGAAGAAGAAAATGCTTTATAGTATCTAATGCTTCATGATTTACAGGATTTTAATTTGGAATTTGAGATTAAGCTCTTCATCTTTATATTTTTATTTTTATATGATGCAAGTTAACATCGCTTGTTTCAAGTTAGATTGAATTTCAAGTGACCTGCACTCCTCCTCTGCAGATTCACTATCTTTTCTCCTGTGCAAGATTGACAAATTCAAAAATCTGGAATTTTCTGAAGCAAAGAGGAAACTATTTAATTTTTACGGAGTTTTGGTGATATTTCAGAGTAGGTCTTGTGTGGTTTCCATTGTAGGTATAAACTAGGAAGTAACACCTAAAAAACTTGACTCAATTTTAACAAAAGTAACATAAAAGACAATGTGTTAAGATAGGTTTCTTTTTGTAGCATCTCCTATTAGGTGACATTAAAATCCCACAGGAAATAATCCTATCTGAAGATTTTAGTAAAACTTATTTGTAAACTTTAGTTAATAGCACTTCTGTGTAATGCTTTTGAATCGGAAAAACATCATGGGTTATTGGTATTCAAGCGAGTGCACTGAGTGTGCCATCCTTACTTTAAATTAATATCTGATAAAGTTGTGAGAAGTGGTTTTTAAATTGGACTTGCCTTGTGTATTAATTAGGATTTGCTCTCAACTGTTCTCATAATGCTTATGATGAACAAAATCGTTCCTCCAGGCCAGATGGTGCCTTTTGTCAGGTTAACTAAAATACCATGCCTGCTATGTAGGAACAGTTATGCAAATAATTCATTTGTCACTTCTTTGACCAAGCTAAGAAAAGCAAACAAAAAACCATCTACTAAAGCTCTGCCCAAAGCTTTGAAAATGGTTTATGGAGCTGTTGGATTAAATTCAGGTCCTTTTGCTCTCGTTGATGCATACCTTACTGAGGAGACTTCTCTGGCTTCAGTGGCATTGTTTGTGGAGCAGAATGACACTCCAAAGCGTAGGAAGAGTGAGAGTACAAATGTCATCACAGGCGGAGCATTGGCATTGGCCAGCCTTCCTGTAGCCAGCAGTGGTTTTAGCTTTTGTTTGTTTGCTTGGAGACCAGTATAGTATCAGTGTGCCTTCCTTCTCCGTTGCTAGTAGAGAACTCAGAAGTCCACAGCGTGAGAACCTTTGACTGGAAACATTTTTTAAAACAAATACAAGCAGGTGAATTTCCTCTCTGAGAGTGATACGCACGGTGATAGCCCAGAGCAACAGATGCTTCAGCATGGTGGGACTTCACCAAAGTTGATCTGATTCTGCAGATGTGTCACTATCTCTCTGTAAGATGATGCTCTAAAAAAGGCAAATGATGCATTATAATTTACATTCCATTTCATCCTTCTGGAAGCCTTAAGTACCGTGATTTATTATTGGTGTTTCAAGGGAGAAGCTGGGAGGCTAGTGCAGAAGAATATGTTGAGCATTTGAAATTCTCTTATCTCTACAAAGATTTCAAAAAAAACAATTAGCTTGTGTTTGCTTAAGTTGTTGGTTTAACCTTTGAAAAGCTGAAGAACATGTCATCAAATGTCTTTCAGGGCAACTGGATGTGTCTTTTGTAAATGTTCAGGAAGTAGGTTAATTTTTATAATCCCAGATTTTTCTCATCATTATGGTGGCATTAAAACATGAGCCAAACTTGTCTGGAGATGACTGTTCTAGTACATTTGCCTTGTGTTTATGTTCAAACCACTTCCTCCACTTTCTCTCAGTTGCTGTGTGAATGCTGTACTCATAGTGCTCAATGTAACCCACAGAGAAAAGGTGTTTCATTTCACTGCTGCAGTAGAAAACTTTCTTAGGAGTTTGAGGCAGCAAACTTTGAAAGTGTCTTAGTTTCTTCATTAAACTGAAGGTTAATCATGAATCCTAGTGCTTTGTTAGAGGCATTACTTGTCAATTTCTATTTCATATGCATTGTTTTTAGTAATACTTCTTGGAGAGGTACCTCTCTCCGAATTTCCACTCTTGAAAGGTAAGAATAAGATCTTTACATGCTGTGTGAATCCTCAGTACAAAGAACAAAAGCAGTGCTTTGGGCTAACACCTGCATAACAAAGTTGTGAGTTGTATTAGCCCTCCCATGTTTTCAGGGTAAAATACAATCTGTGTGTGGCATGGGAGATTGGAGCACAAGTTATCTGGGCCATTTTATGAACAGTCTTTTAACTTTTTGTTTAAGTTTCTATGTAGCCCCAAGATTGAGAAGAAAGTAGCATAAACCAGTCAATTTATGAATTTGAGGAAGCTTGAAATACTGCTTATGGAAACGGGCTCTCATTCGAGGTGCTGGTGTGCGCTCAGGAATGACATTTGTTAACTGAAGGTCTGATATACAACCACCTGTTAGCGGAAAAACCTGCTTAACTGGAAGTAGCTTGATAACTCCCTGCACCAGACACTAGCACAAGATGATATGTTTCATGAGCTCCACTCTCCTTTTTACATCTAATGAATAATGTAAGTGGTGTTTTTTATTGCTACTTACTGTTTGGTGAGTGGCAGAATGATGTGTGACCTGAATAAATATTTAACCGTATTAGTGTCTGTGAAATTTTCCATTTGCTATAAAAGGCATTTAAGAAGGCGTTAGGCAGTTCAGAAAGGTAGAAACAGCGAACTGGATTTGTCCCAGATTATATGATGGAAAACATGTTTGTAGTTTACTCAGCCTTCTCTTTAATGTAAAGGCTAAAAAAGTTTCTGATGAATAATGACATCTTCATACATTTTAAATTGCAGCTGACTTTATTAAATGTCAGCTAGGCCATATAAAACAATACTGAAAACAGTGAAATAACATGTGGAATTATGTATGGTGATCTGGATGCACAAGATTAAAGAAAGCTGCGACGGGAATAGATTTAACATGACGGACCATAAATTTATTCAGTTAATGTCAAGAGAAGGATGGGGAATGGGCACTTTTCAAAACAGGAAACTAGGGATAAAACTATCTCGTCTAATTGTGGGAGTAGAGTTAACAACAGCTATCTTACCCGTTCAAACCCCTAACTAGGAATTTTCTTCCAGATGGGATATTTCTGATAGTGATTTAATCCATGCTAAGCCCAAAGCTGCATTTATCTTGGACCCAGTGAGCTTTGGTGCTGATACTTGTTTGGCTCTGACACTTTCTCCACAGTAAATGTTTGTCTCTGTGTTTTATAGGTTGTGCAAGACACTTCTGATAAATTGACTTAAAGGCTGTTGCTGTGGATCTTTTATCTCCAGATGGTTGATGCATCATCTTCCAAAGGCCTCTTTCCCCATGCTCGTTCTTCTTCATACAGAAAGGCAGAAAGATGACTATACTAAACATTTCCTGTATATTACTTTACCTGATTATTTTTTCCAGTGCATCACATTCAGTTTGCTAAGACCTCTGATTTTCTGAACACTACTCAAAATAGCAGAAATTCTTTGCTCTAAAGGGAATTTTGCCTTGTGCAATTCTTAATGTTGTTTTTACTCATGTCTTAGTGCCCATTTTTGCATGGATTTTATGAGTTTCAGATGCACAGTGAAAGCACAGCTGCTAATTCGTTCTGGCAATTTGTCTGGAAATTGCCAGGTACTGAGCACTCCCAGACATCTTAATGGAAAGTTTCAGCTGGACTGTCTCAAGGGTGTGCTTATTTTCTTAAAACTGGTTCGGTCATTTCTCATCATTTCAGAAGCTCTTGGCCTGTTACCTTTTCAAGTGTAGATTCAAAAAGATGTCTATCTCTTGTTAGCATTTGTATTAATAAATACTAAATAAATTGACAGTCTCTGAAATACAGTAAGTTTATTTGCAATTGATGGTATCTTTAAGAAACAGGAAAAACAAGTTGAGATTTGTTTTGCTATTATGCTAAATTTCGGATTGTGGTTTTGTCTCCTAGTTCATTATGGGGAATAAAATTATTAGCTTGGTAGTAACCATAAGGAAGAGATCCAGTGAGCTGTGTTATGCAGTCGTTCTGAGTTAACAGTGCAAAACTGAATCGTCAGATTGTGTGTCTAGAAACCAGCAGGCAGTGTGTGAAACCCTGTCTGATCAGGGTGGCCAGAAGTCATCCGTATCACTCAGTAGTTAGATTGGAATGCTGAATTGTACCATAAGAAAACTGTATTTCAGTTCCTCTTTCGTGAAGCAGCGCTTGTACTAAGAAGTGTGTTGGCCAGCCTGCTTACCCTGGGTGTCTGAGCCTGGCCATGTTATATCATCATGGAGGCACGGGATAGTTGGGGCTCCACACATGGATGATAATCTCTTCTAGTCAAGGCTTTAGAGCAGAAAGTATGTGCTGATTTAGGGATGAAGCGCAAATATACAGGGTGCCTGATCTTCAAGAACTTCTCCTGCTAGTGACCAGCTGTCACAGTCACTCCCTGTCATTGAGGACACATGTGCCGCAGAGGGCACAGTGCTTCTGACTCTTAGCATGGATGCGTATTAGTGGGCTCAGCATCTTTTAAGCATTTAGCAACAAAATAGTTTCGCCAAAACTTTTGCAGCTCAGAGTTTGTCACAAAGAGCAATTGCATAACTGCAAGGCTTTAAAAAGCATAATGAGTTATTTTAACATTTGCCGTGTTTTCTGCATTTCCTACCTCTTACAAGTAGATACATGAAGATATGTGTACAAAGATAGGCAAGTTTTGTTGCTTTTTGGTATTCATGGAAGAAGGCATCCAACCGTGAAGTGGGATCCAGAATACTGTATATGCGTGCCATAGATTGCACAGTGAGGGAAATCTGCAAAGGAGTTTCAGAATAAGCAGCACTGAAAATAGAGTAATCTGGGGTTAAGTAATGGGCAGACTGAACAGTGTATCAGTCCATTTCCACATCTGTGGAAAGTATCTCTGTCCATGTGACATGCTCAGTTCAGACCTATCTGGAAAGCAGATAAAGATGGACTTGAGCATGGCAGAGGTGCTCAGACAACAAGGGCAGCTGTCTCAAAGAACACCCCTCTGGCAGAGGCATTACCGCCTTGAGTGGTTTGTGTGTTTGTATGGTCCAGATCAGCCAGTGTTTCATTAAACTCATCTCTTTAATTTCTTGAGTAAAACCTTGGTGCCACTGAAATCAATAGCAAAACTTCCACTGACTTTTACTTGAAGCAAGATTTTGTCTCTCATTTTTGGTAAGTACATAGAAACAGTAACTACAAAGGCCAAGGTTTTCAAAGCTACCGAAAGGATTTAAAGTGCCCTGAAAACATGAATTGTGGGTGTTCGTTTCCCTTGGGCAGCTCTTGCAGTCTGAATTCTGTGTTAATGGAAAACCGTAATGAAACATTGAAGACCCTCAGAGTCAGGACATGCGAAATTCACTATACGTGGACTGCTGAACTGGCCATTTAGCAAGGGCCAGCCCTTGTCTTTCAGTACACAAAGGTTCATTTCCAGGGTGTGAGGTTTGCAGCGTGCCTGGGAATGATATTTTCCTTTCAGAAAGAAAATTTGAGCTGCATAGTTACCAGACGTAGGCAAAAAATGTAAAAGAGATGCGCACAAGTACCCTTGGGGTTGCTGACACTGAGTCAGGCTGCCAAAGAATAGAGCTGAATAAGAGTACAAATGAAATATGTAGAATAATAAAGTTGTGGGGTTTTTTTTCCATACATGAATGCTTTTTGGTCTTTCTAACAGAAAAACAGGTAACATTCTCAGTTAATGAACTACCAGATTAGAACCATGACACAACCTAATTAAACATTGGTCACATGAACATGCCAGTAATAACTGATGAAAAACAGCTTTTTTATTTTCCCCTCCATTCTAATCCATGTATTGGTGCTACAGGGCAACACTGTTTCTTTTAAAGCAACACAACTTTTGTTTCAGAATTTGCTGGGTATATGGGATAGGATGGAGTTTACCTGTAAACTGTAAGAAGTATATCTCCTTGATATTATGAAGTGCCTTATACTGCCTATGTTCTTTGGGTTGATAGGGCAGGAACTTAATTGCACCAGTTCACAAAAAATTGCTCCCATCGTAACAGAAAGCAAGAGACTCAAGAGAGGAATGTGACATCCTTACCTGTTCTCTCATTACAGGATCCATAAAAATGTTCTTGCTTTATTACAACAGAGAAAAGCCAACATTTGAATGTTTTATACATCATCTAAATCAGTCCTTGTTCTGAGCTGCTCTCAGGGATGTAGATGTTGCTTGGTAAGTTTTTTGTCAAACAGGAACGTTTTTTGTTAAGGAGACAGGAGTGGAAAAGTCCCTACAGCCCCCCAGGGAGTTAGCCTACAGGCACAAATGTTTATTGCCTAGATATCAGAAATGGGTGCCATTCAAACTCTAAAATAGCTTCAACTTTTCTTTCTTGAACAGCAGTGAATATCACGATCAATATGGCCCACTATCATTCTTTGTCCCGGTCTTGAACTAAATCTTCCAGCTTGAGTCTGACTAGGACATCATTCTCCTGTCATGGTCTGGTTGCCTCATCTGTCAAGGGTACGGTATTTTGTTAGTCATTCATTTGCTCAATCACAAACTGACCTTGAGTTTCTTCCTCTTCCCTGTCCACTTCCAGTTTCAAAATCTGAACACAGCTTATCATTTATCCTCCCAAACTTCCAAGAGAATAAAATGAAGAGAATTCTGCGACTGAGAAAATTTACTAAAAAGGCATTTCCATTCTGCTCTCCCTTTGGTGTCAGAGGATCTGTGTGGTCTTTGAGTTTGATCCCAAGACGTGCATTCAGAAGGACTGCCTGTCCTTTATATATTGCTCTGGAACACAGAACAGTAAAGGTCAATGTATAGTTTTGCTTTCCTCAGCCAATTCATTGAAATCAAGAGGTTAAGCAATATGTATTTCTAAATCCCATCCTTGTCTTTGTACAAGGGGAGACTTTTACTATTCTCTACTTTTGTTCGTAGAAGAAAATTGAGAAATAATCCTGTGTGAAGTACCTAAATGATAGAAAATTGTGTTTCTTTTTTTGTGTGCTTGAATTATATTTTGTGCTTTTCATATATTTGTTGTGCTAACAATGCAGTTGTCTTCATTAAGTGTTAGAAGTTATCAAGAAATAGAAACTGTCTTAGAGGTTACCTTGTTCCCTGAGTAATTGAAGTAAATATTCTCACCAACACTAAAAAATGTGTTAAAAAACAAACACTAAACTAAAACATTTGTGTCAAAGTCACCATATACAGCAAATCCATAGACTTGATCCTGTGAAAATAGGTATGTTATAGTTAGGCCTTTAAATACTGATGGTTCTGTATTTACAAAACAAAAGTAATAACAATCTGAACAAAGAAATCTCCTAGAAGATTTTTAGAAGCTGGATGTTACGTTAAATGGAACTTGTTAGAATTACAAAAGCTGATAAAATTGCGAAATCTCAAGTGTTGTTGCCAGCAGACCTCATACTTACTAACTTCTTTCATGTTTTAAGTGTTCCCAGCCTGGCAGAGAGTAGTAGATCAATTTTAATCTCCGGAATGGCCCACAGCTTGTATCCTTTCCATCTGTAATACAAAGAGAGAATAACTACTTTCTATGTATCTTGAAAATAGGTTTTAAAAAATATAATTAACGTGGAGGCCAGCTACTGAACAAGGACATTTTATCCCTCCAAAGAGAGAGGATTAAGGATAAATACACAGAAGCACTGCCAATGCTTGCCTTGATGTTTAGGCTTGTTATTGTTTTCCTCTTTGTTTTCAGGTATCAGTAACCTAAGACCTGCAATTAAGAGACCAAAAGGAAGGAGAGAATAAGTTAATGAAAGCTGAGTTTAAATTAGCATAACCAGTGTCACTGGCTGGAGCCACCTGAAAATTCACAGCTGCCAGAAAACTTCCTGCTGCTAGAGGCGAACAGGCATTTTGACAATCAGTTTCTGGCCGATGTTCTTGGATTGGGTGAGTGGATGTTTTATTGAGTCATGTTGTGAGGCTGGATCACTGAACCTTGTGAAAGCTATGTGCCATGTGCAGTTGGGAGAGCTCATCAGATGCGGCAAAAGGTAAATGCTCCTGTTCAATTAACAAAGTCATGATGGTTTTAAAATATTGAGGCCTATCCCTACTTTGGCAATTCTTAACAGTGGTGTTAATAATTAAGCTATTTTGGTAGCAAAATGATGATGTGATCAACAGAAGGGAATTTTTGTCATGCAGGCTGTATCCTAACAGTACTCAAAAAGAGGAGGGAGGATGTCTAGAACTTTTACTGGAAGGTTAACATCACACTTAAAGGTGTGATTTCGGATCTGTACGTCATTAATATGTCATTTATATGGGCTTAACTTGCTAAATTAAACAGTTCTGTCATGTGGAAAATTACACAATGCAAAATGACGTGGCATGTTCTCAGAAGATTCACAAGAGCAACAGGTTGGTTTGACAGCAGTTGTGTTTCTCTACCAGAAAAAACTCTCTGCTTTTCTTAAAAACATATGACATACTGCATGGCATTTATTTTTCTACCAAATTTAGTTATGCAGCTTCCCTTTTCCCTCTGCCATCACGAACATTATTTTATCCAGGGACGAGCCTCAAGCTGACCCAGCTGGGCTGGCTGGGCCCATGCAAGCTGTACCAGGGGGTCGGGCTGTCCCTGTGTGTCCTTCTCCAAACCAGGGCAATTTCTGCTCCACACACAGTTCCAGCTTTTCTGTTTTCTGGGATGCATTTTCTGGGATATATGGCATGTCCATTAAACTTACATAGCAGGTCTGCTTGTGTGGAACAGTCCTTTTTATAGCTTAGGGAAAGAACATTTAATTTTACATTACAGAGTGCCAACAAAGCCACAGCTGTGCTTCATTTGGTATCCGGTGCGTGCCCTCGAGAAGTTCAAAGGCGGCCTTCCAAAGCCGAGGAGACAATGCTGCACACAATTACCTGTATCTTGTTTAACCTTTGGGTAATATGTTCTTCTTGGATCTCTAAGTAGACTGTAGGTAAAATATTCTGATCTCCATACCTGCATGGAGACCAACCTGTGGTTCTATATGTGTAATGATGATCACAGCTAATGTTGTTTCTTTTAATGTGCTTATAAAATTATAGGGAGGTTTAATTATTATTATTTTGTTCTTGTGAGGTTCTCTTTCTGCATAATGTCCTGTGAAACAGTGTTTAGCTTTTTGCTAGTCTGTCAAAGAGACATTCTTAAGGGAAGGTGGCATGTTTTTTCTGAGTCCAGCTGTATTCTAAAAAGGAAAAAAAAAAGGCTCTATTTGTTTTTAAATTGATTTAAAGATGGGTTTGGGAGGAATTTTTATCTTTGTTTTGTAACTATAAAAAACTTCTGTTGAGTGCATGTCCCCATGATTTCCTTCAACAGCATTTACTATGGTATGACAATTGAAAAGAATATAATTCAGCTGGACCTGCATGTAGCAATGGTTTGTTGACAGTTACGTTCTCAGCAATGCCTCTAACACATTGTTCAAAGTAGGCCAAGGTTCAGTCTCTTTCTACTGATTAGTTGTCTCGGTGATGTTTATTATTGGATGCTCCGCTTCCTAATGGAGGTAGGTATTCAAGAAATGAGTTCAGTGATGTTCCCACCAAAACCCTTCTCCTGCATACTGGATTATAATAATCGGAACATAAAACCTGGTTTTGTCATTTATTGTGTTTTAATTATAAATGACTCTTTAAAATATTTTATAGATTTAGAATAAATCATGCTTTGAAAATAATTTATAATCTTGCAGAGCCACTTAGACAAACAGGTTATTTTGTTTGAACATCCAGTAGAGGAATTAGATTATTTAATTATCATGAGTTTTTATTCAATGGGGTTTTTCCTCTGAGAGGAGAGGCTGCTGTGGGCAGGGGCATTCTGCATAGCACAGTGGAGAGTTTGCTTCTTACACACAAGAACGTTTTTACCTAACATGTTGCCTCATATTGTCAAGACTCAATATCAGCACCACACCGCATGTTTCCCACTGTCTTTCGTGTGACACATGGTAATTCTTGAGAGGCCTTTTTGAATAATGAGTAGGACCCTTTGCGCTGCACTGACTGAGTGGTAACCTAGGTCACATCTTCTGGTCTGTGTTTGCCAGATGTGACCTTAGATTTGGTAAAAGCCCGTTTATTTATGAAATAGTTACAGATTACAAAGGTACTGCCCCTTCAGGGCTTTGTGTATGAGCATGTCCCCATGATGATACTTTGTTTAAACCTATGAAAGAAACCTGTTTAAGGAAATCATGTATTTATTTTTAGTCTCAAAATTTGCTAGAGATAAAATTGATAGGAATCTTATTTCTGTCTTTAAGTCCAGCAATTCTACTTTATCATTACATCCTGCCTTCCAGCAATTAATTAGTTAATTAGCTTGATCAGTCAGCAGTCTTGAATTGCATCACTGAGTTTTTATGAAACACTTTTTAATTGCTCTGATGGCAATATTGGGGAAAAGACAAATGGTTTGAAGATTCCTGGAGGTGCATAGTCTGAATGAAAAAAAACCCTTAAAAATAGCCCAACTTTGTTCAATGTGCATATCTGAAACACTGTGAAGGAATCAAAGCCCTGGGTATACTTCATTCTTTAGGATCTTTTTGTTCTTTTAAGATGAAATATTCTCAAATACCTGTGCTAATAAGAGCTTTCTAGCAAGGCAGAAGTTTTGTATTAATTACAGTAATAAGTGGTATTGAGAAAAATGAAATTAAATAATTTGAAAATGTGTAAAACAACTTTAACATTGGTTTAAAATTGACTTTTAAATTAATACTGGTTCTAGACATATACTTTACATATATAGAAGAAATAATAATAAAAAATTTATATGGGGGAAATTCTGTGTAGGAGAAATACTGTTTGCTTCATGGATGTATAATTAATGGAGAATTAAATCTGTGATTTTTTTTACAAATACATTTGAGATCTGGAGTAGGTTTCAGAAATGTTGTGTTTCTTCATAAACAATTAGCTCCTTTTTCTTAGGAATGATTAGTGTTAAGATTTTTTTCTTCATATTATTTACTTTTTTATCTCTTCCCCAAATATACTCCCATTTATTATTGATTCATCAATCAGTGAATGGGAAATTGCCAGAATAATAGTGCAGTATTAGGCTTTTAGATCAAAATCGAAAATTGAAAAAAAAATTAGAACAAATTAATGAAAGAAACATCCATCAATGGCCGTTGAAGCACAGACATCTCTCTCTGCCAGGAGGGCTCTGAGCCTATGAGCTTTTGAGGTTCAGCAGAGGTTTGCAGGGGGCAGAGGAACCATCACTTCAGGCTTGTGCCAACATCTTTTACTTTTTCCTGGGCAATCGCTATTGGCCGCTGCTAGAGAGAAGCAACTTGACTGGACTTGGTTTTATTTGATGCAAGTGGCTCATATATTTACCTTAATGTCAATCGTTTTTCATAAGATTTCTGAAATACCAGATCTGCACCACCACTGTTGATCTAATCAAGATATTAGTCCTTTTTATGAACAGTACTATGCTTCCACCACAGCTATTTCCCCCCTGTTCTGTCTTTCCACTACCATCTCCATTATTGTTCATTGCTGAATAAGGAAGTAGGACAGTAAATGTAAATTCATGTAATCAGTGTTAATAAGGACACTATATGTACTGTTTAGAGAGTGTCAAACTGTTAACAAGATCTTTTGGTTTGCAGAATTTATACGTATGGATAACAAAATGATGTAAAACTGGGAAAATTCTGTTGAGCAGAAACTTTTGATGAGTTTTCAGTTTTTCTGATTTAATATATATTTTTTTTAAAGCAGAAATGAGGAGTTCCTTAATATACTGCCTAGTGAGTTTGGACAGCAGTTGCAGTAACAGCAGGGATATGAGCAGGGGCAGTCCACCAGAGTCTACAGGCAGCAGAAAACATTATTTTCATTATTTCTGCTGTCTCCCTTCTCAGCTTTTTACTCCCTCTAGTTAATAGGAGAGAGATCTGAAACACACAAGGGAAATAAAAAGAAGGACAATGATAGAAATAACAGACAATTCTTGATAATAACAGGGCACTAAAGATATGGCAGTGTGTTTGATTCATTGTGGTTTCTTGTAGAAAACACGGAAAGAAAATACTGCTATTGCATATTTTTTTTCCCCTATCGTTCTTATTTTAAAACTTGAATGAAAGATAATTAGCAGCAAGAAAATTCTGCTATCTGCAACGTTATCCCCATGTTTTAACATTCTAGGTGATGGAATCAGGAACCGAATTACATCATTCTTTGCTTGTGGTACCACTTTTGCCTTTATAAGTATTTTCATTTCATAAAGAAACTGTTCCCTGTGGTTTTTTTCAGTGATAAAAGTGTTCCTTTTTTTTTTTCTTTAAAAGGAAGACTGTGACATGCTCGTAAATGTGTTCTCCCCCTCACCATACCCCAAATCAATCTCTTGTTAATAACTACTGATGTTTACTATATGCAAGGAATTCAGGCAGAGACCTGATTTACATGTGCCATGCCAGCTCCTCAGGTGGTATAAATGACCATACCTCATCGAGTTGCAAGTGGTTTCAGTGGCAATGAGTGGGAGTGTTTGTGTCAGCAAGATCCTGGTTATGGATATGGCCACTGAGGCAGAAGAAGATTGACAACGAAATGACCAATAGGTTAACAGTCAACAGGTAATTTACTGCCTGGTTTTATTTGCCTGTTATCCACTAATACCACTGTTTAATTTTAAGGATTGCCTCGTAACACAGAATTTTTCCTACCTTCAGTTTAGCACCTTATTAAGTTTGTCTTTTTTCCTGATTACTGGCAAGCTAAAGAAATATCTTTCTTTTTCTGGTGTGTCAAGTGATGAGGTAATACACAATCAAAGTAGAATTCAGTACATGTGAACTACTTTATATTTTAAGATTTCTGATAGAGTATCATCTGAGAAATGCAGTTCTGCTACCTCTAAACTATTTTCATCTATGCTTGCATCTGAAATCGATGTTATATGCATTGGATCTCCACTAAACCCCTCCACTAGTTTCCTAATTTGTTTTGGGATCTATTGTACTGCTTACATCATTATTTGTTGGCTTGTGACACTTCTAAAATATGTAAGAGACTGATTTTATAAGATGCTGAGTGCCTCTGTGCATTATCTCCAGATGGTACTGTGGCACAAGGACACAGACTTGGATCAGTTACTTAACCTACAGCTGTGTTGTTTTTTTTTTTTTTTTCCTGGGCTTTTCTCCAAAATGACCTGTTCTTGTGGAGGTAACCAGATCAGAGCCCCTCTGTGGATGCATGTCTACGTTGGTATGGAGTGGTTATGCTTATAATTTGTGGTGTGGCACAGTACAGCAGTGTGTTATTGTTATCAAAAAAACCAATGATCTTTTCAACCAGTATTTTCAGAGTTGATTGCTAGTATCTGTAACTATTCAGAGTAATTAAAAAACTGAATGAACATAGTTTGGGCACTAAAACTGCATTAACAGTACCCTGCAGTGACTCCATACACTGGCCATATGGCTCTAATTAAGGCATCTCAGTATTTGTGTTTTGTACACTAGAGAAACAGGAACAGATACATCTTGGATGATAATTTCATCCTCCCCTTCACTGTGCCACTTTATGCCATAATTAAGGATAGATATGCATCCTATCTGTGCATTTGCACTTTTAGTATCTATAGATTTCTTTTCAGTACAAGCTCAAATCCAATGTCTAATGTTTGAATTGGGGATAATTGCAACAGTTAGGTAAGGCACTTTACAGCACATGGACAGGGCAATTCCAAACCAGGCCCCTGTCTGCCAGCTTTTGTCAGGAAACTCCCTTGGTCTGGGTTTGGTTAGTGTCGAATAAGAATATTTTAATGAAAACTAAGCAAACATTAGCATATAATATTATCAAAAAATGGTGGTTTTTTCCTTTGACTTTTCTGGTTGGATTAATCAGTATATTCTGGCTGCTGTATTTATTTTGGAGAAGTATAAAACCTCTTGATCATATTTAAAATGGCTTTATTAGTGTTTGAAATATCCAGAGCTGCCAGAAGAACTTGAGGTTTTATCTCCATTTCCCTATCTTCTGTCTTTAAATTCACATGTGTTTTTTTCCATATTTCCATGTTTCCGTATTCCTTCATCATCTGTGTTTGCCTCATACTAATGTAAGTGATGTTCCACACGTTTTCCCTGCAGTTCACACTCCTTTCATCGACAGCTATTCTCTTTTCACTGCTGATCTCATTTTCCCACCCCTACTTTTTATTTCCTGTCTTCACTGCTGAGATGTAAAGGAACAAGTAACTTTTGAAAATAAATATTTTGGACTATTGTGTATGTTTTTGTCCTCCTATTGTGAGATTGCAGTGTAGCCTGCTTGCAGGGGTCAGGGCATACAGAAGTCAACTTTACAGAAATCTTTGTTCAAAATAGCTACTGGTTTCCACTGCACGATAGCTGCCTGCACTGAACTTACCTAAGCTGTTCGTGCTCTTTATTAACTAAATAAGTGTGGCAATTAACACGTGGTTCTCATTAATAACTTTATAAGAATGTAAATAAATACATGATAAAGAATAATGCTAGCTACTTCTAAAAGGTCTCACCTACATTGTTAAGGTCCTTCAGATAAGGACAAGACAAGACTGATGTCTTTAAAGAGCATTCGTTTCAGTCAGTTTTTATCCCTGTATTTTTTGGAAGATACTGTTTCATTATACCATGGCATGGTAACCAAAGGCATATTTTTAAAATATTTCTTGGACCAAAGCTTTTGAGGCAAGTCTCCTATTTAGCATGCTTTCAATAAAGTACATATGGTCTTTCTACTTGATAAGAAACAGAGATGAGAGGCAGTTTATGTGATAAATCAATGCAGCTTTGATTTAAAAACTTTAAAGCTCAGCCTGTTTAAAACATGTGTTTTTAAGAAATGTAAATAGCTTGTTCAGGTCGCTGGAACCTTTTTGGAACCTGTGTCCTTAGAACTAACATCTTTAGCTCATTGGACCCTTGGTTTAATGGATTTTGAAATATTTCTGATTAGCTGTTTTCTTGACTGACTGGTGACTCCAGCCATTGGCTAGTGCTTATTACATTTATGAATAAAGTGAAATATTTTCAAGTGTACTACTCTGTTAACACATGGAAAGAAACTTCTATGAAATAGGTGCACATAATAGTGAAAGACTATACTGTTTTAAAAGGAGGTAGTGTTTAAAAACAAAATTTCACAATAACTTGGTCATGATCCTTAGATTTTCCATGTCTTATATATTCATATGAATGATATGTTTACTATTATTCTAACGAAAACATCCTCTCTTTGTGTGGAGTTCTGTGATAAAATTTCTTCCCTAGAGCTTCATAGACTTACCTTAATATTCAATACTCCCATTTACTAGAAATGTCTGCGCACAGCTCTAACATGAAGACACTTTTTCAGAAGATATGCTAATTGTTAGTGCATACTTGAAAATAGTATTTGAGGGGAAACTTAGAAAAGAAAAAACAATTGGTAATTTGCAATAAATATTCAAATTGAATTTTTGCTAGGACTAAAATACAAAACCATATGCTAAAACTATAATACGCCCCTATTTAAGTTAATCATTAAACCTTATTTTCCAGAACACTGGCTTTTTCTTAAATGCTTTTGACTAGGATAAGTTCTGAAACAGTGTTGAGCTTTGTACTGGGAGGGAAGGTTGGGGTCCAAGTTCCAAGACTGGAATGTACCCCTGCATGAGTCGCATCCGGGTCGCACAGCAGCTCAGGTGCTGTTAGAGTGTTGCTCTCAGCAACACTCAGCTGCAGGTGGTGGAAATTATGCAGGACCAGTGAAATTTGCAGAGTGTTTGCCATCTCCTGCAGTTTAGCAACAGCTGAGTCCAGACTTGAACTCCAGCCCTGATTCTGCCTCACACTTGAAGCTATGCTAGATCAAATTTTTTGTTTTCTTAAACCATCTTTTGTTGGCAGTGGTATTTGAAGCAAGCTGTGTTGTATGGAAACCCACACAAGCTGTGTTCTCACTTGAGCCATGGCCTTGTACATTCATCTAGAAGAGTTTCCCTTCCCTGTAGGATTTTTGCTCACTCTGGTTCAAATTGTGTAGTTCGTTCTTTTGCACCAGTGGCAGGCCATCTTCTCAGTCAAAGTACCCACGTAGTATCCTTAAAACTAAAACTAACTTAGACAAATCTTCTGTTTAAGCAGGTAAATGCATGACTGTAGTTTCTACATTTTTCATTGCACAAAATGTCCCGAAATGTTAAAATGCTGTTATGGAATCAGCTTTCAAAGCATTGTTATTGCTGCTACTGGTGGTGAGTTATTACTGCTAAGAAAATCAATACTGGCATATGATTTTCTAGCATGGAGGTGTCTGGCTGATCCACTGCTTAAATAAAGACATAGGTCTAACCTAAAGTCAGTAATAGCAAGAAATGTCAGCTGATATATTTCAGGACCACAAAAGAAAATTAGATTCCTTTGGAACTTGGGGGCAACATGCCACATAAATCACTACTTACGAGGATTCAGGGTTTCCGTCATTCACCAAAATGCTACTGTAAGTAAATGAATGCCTTTCTCATGTTTATAACCCCTTGCCTTGAAGAACTTACCTCTTGTGCTTGCAAAAGATATCCCAAACCCTTACTGATAACTGAGGATCACTGAGCTAGAGAAGCAGTAATGCAGTGCAGAGGTGGAGATGTTTGTTTGGTCCTGGTTCACGAGACTGTTTCAGTTGTTTATGTTAGATAATATATTTGGAAGAAGGACTTATAGTTCCTTGTTTCATCCTTCCTTTCTTGCTCTCCTGGTTCCCTCTCCACAGCAGAAGGTCTGGGCTGTGACTAGTGGCTTGTCTCCTTCCCCTGGAGCCCTGACCCACCTTTTTAAAGGCTGAAATGTGGGAGCAGGTTGTGGGTTTATCCAAACTTTTTTGGTTTTAGTCCACTTCCAGAGAATCCACATATAAGCGAGTCTCCATTTTGAGCAGGAAAGGTGCCAGAGGACAGGGCTGTGTCTGTCTGTCAAATGATGGGAGCCAGAGGTGGCATGGGAGGCTGGAGAGGGAAGGGAACTGGGGGGAAAGGGAACAATCTGGACTGAAACTGAACCTACCAACCAAGCCTGCCTCAAGCTTATTGCTGAGATGAGCAGTAGGGAGGCCACTGCCAGCGTTTTGTTAGAAGGGCTGGTTTCCCAGCTTCTGGGGTTGGCGACGCTCTCTGGGTGTATTTCATAGCAGCGGGACTGCATGCGAAGGGATATTAAGCTGTTATCAGAGACATTTTCTGTCTGCTGGCTCTTTCTGCTGCGAAAGTATTGCTATGGAGATAAGCAAGGGAATGCCCTACAGCAACAGTGGTAGAAACTCCTCTTTCTATCAGGCTTTCTGTAGCCCCAAAAGAATAAAAAGGGCCTTGTGAATGGGGAAGAGTCTATTCAGTTAGTATCTTCCTTTTATCATGACTGGAGTCGCCCAGAATGAAAATAGAAGTTATCAAAGGTTTTAAAGTTGGTTATAATGTGAAGGTGGTGGTGCATCCTGCTTAAGACTAAATAATGCTAGTAACGGTTGTTTTGTTACTACAACAGTTAGTAATGCTTTCCTCTTAACAAACGGGGTGAAAAGAGGAGAGCACTGCAATGCGGTCTTGCATCTGATTTTTTCCTTGGATTATTCCATGTGAAAAAGAATTCTTTTTGTGAAATTATGATGATAAGAATGTTAATGAGAGATTGATTAAGCTGTGGCACATGGTAGCTCCTAATTAGATATGTCACCTCCTTCAGAAACTGAAAACCCAAGAATTTTTACTACAGCAAGAAATGCTTATTGTTCAATCAACAGTAACCAGCAAAACCTCCCAAACTGAAGGAAAAAAGAAAACTTCTCACTTTAAAGGATTCAGAATGTGGCAGGCAATGTAAAAAAGGTAAATGCACTGTAGCAGAAATCTGAATATTTACTACGGAAGCCCTGCAGTTGGGCATGTTCTGCAAATATATGTTAATGGTGCTGGCTACGTATACTATAAAGTGGCCTGCAGACTATTAAAAAGATTTGATTTATAATTCAATTTATAATAATTTCGTTGACTAGGAGCTAAATTTGATATCCGTAAGGCTCCTGGTGGTAGATCTCCTTGCTATCCAGTGTCTCTTGAACAGCTATTAAAATATGTATTTTGTTATGTTTGCAGAGTGCAGGTAGGAAGTTTGCAGTCATGACTGTTTAAGTCACCTGGGGAATTAGAACACGTTAGGATAAAAAGCCCTGGAAATGGTCAGAAGAATAATTCTGAATAATGAATTAATTTGTGAAGATGTTAAAAAATAACCGTCTGTAAATAGAACAAGATGTGAAATTTGTTATAGAAAATGCATTACTTCTGACTGATCTGGCCTTCGGGAGTAGAATTGGGCAGTAGCAGCCATATGATATTCTGCTGGCACGTTTCCAACCGGAGAAACCAATGTTCGCTGAAAAGCAAAGCCTGGAAACTCCTGGCAGGGCCCTGATTGCACTTAATTGCCCTGATGAGCCTCACCTGGGCCCGGCCTGCCCCCGCCCACGGCCGGGAGCCCTGTTTAAGCCGCGGGCAGGGCCCCCAGTCCTGCTCTGGTGCTGCAGAAGTGCTGCTCTCCTGCTTGCCAACAACCCTGGCCTGGCTGGCAGTTTGGTTAGCCCCAGTGCTGCCTTGTGGCATCGTGTTTCCTGGGATATAAGGTAAGGGGAAGGCTTAAAAGGGGAGCTTGTTTTTTTTTCTCTCTGTATATACACGCTTTTTTCTTGTTTGTTTTTGTCTCCTGCTGGTAGAATTGTTGTGGTATAGCAATAAGGAGTTATTTTTCTTGGGAAGGAAGAGCTGATATGGAAATAAGGCAAAATCTTAGCTCTGTTTAAGCGAGTTGTGTAAATCCTGATGAAGGTAGCCAAGCTGCTGCTTCTGGTCTTGTGACCAGTAGGTAGCTGCAGAGCTGTTTGCTCTGTTCTGGGGTGCAGCACAGCTCTGTAGGGACCTTCTGGTTCTTTGCACCTGCTGTGTGGGGTTGGATGGGGACACCATTTGTCCTGGCTCATTTGGCCCCATGCACCATCCCTCTCATCCCTAAATAGCCCTGTAGCTGTTGGCAGAGTTAACTTGCAGCTCTTCACAAGTGTAAAAGCATAGCTCTGCTCCTGGCAGTGTGTGTGAGGAGTCTCTGCCCCCGGGGCGCTATGGAGGCAAGAACTTGCATTGCTCACTACAGCATCACTTGGAGTCATCTGTGACATGCTGCCACTTGTACTGTGGAGAGGGAAAGTTTGGATATTGTCTTGCAAGACAGCAATTCTTGTAGGCTCCTGCTGTCTCTTGACTCCAATGACTTAAACTGGCTGAGGACTTGCAAAAGCCATTACACTTAAACAAGGCAGCATAAAGGTCTGCAGTGGAAAGCCCCTCTTTTATCTGCTCCTATGTCCATTTGCTCTCCCCGCCACTTCCCCTCCCCCCAAAACTAGTTAAAGATTATTGAACTGCTTTTTATTCTGTGACTGAGATTGTGCATGCATTTGAGCTGGTTATTTCTATGGCAATTTATCCGTAAAATTGCATTATGGGTATGTCTGGGTTTCTGAAATAACATTGTCTAAAACAGTCATGTATTTAGGATGGGGAATGTTGTCCTCCTGTATTTAAGAACTATGCCACTGTAAATAAGTAAATTTGGTTGTTTTTATTGTTTTATGTGGAGCAGTGAATAAACATTAAAGGAATAAGTAACAGCAGGATGGGAAAAGGGAAGAATTGAATGTAGAGGAGATTGCTTTAATTAAAATCTGTGAGAGCCTCTGATTTCTTTGACATTTTAAATTGCATTGAGCTGCAATGTAATTTAATTTTGAAGGCATTTAAGTAGTCCATTCTTGAGTATTGACTGATTATCTTTTGCTCCATATACAAAATTTGAATAACCATTTATCTCATTGTTGGAAAAGCGAGTACTGCAGCATAGCTTCTGCTTTTCGAAAGTATTTTCAGTCAGTAATCAAGCAAACATCAGTTACTGTGAATTAATGAAATAAAACTCTAATGGTTGCAGTAGGTTAATAGAAGTGCAGTTAAACCTTGCACCAAAAATAAGAGTCTTATATGAGCTGTTAAAACACATCGGGAAGATGTTCAGCATTCCCAAATTAATAAGGTTTTTTACTCATTTAATTTGGATTTTTTGTGCTGCTTTACATCTAGATAAGCACGTGTGGTACTTCTGAAATCTAGTTGTGTTGGCATAGCTTTGAGCCCCCGTTGACTGATTTCAGTCAAACTTGTCTTACTTGATTCTTTTGAGTATCACCTCAGATGTCTCATCCTAACAGAAAACTCACAAATTGTCCTTCTGTGAGTGTGTTGTAGTAGTTTGGCCTGACTTAACAAATGATGTTTGGACTTCTGCTTTTGTCACCTAGCATTTGTTGTGTGTCTGCCATCACTGAGTCCCCACGATCGTCTGTTGAGGGGCTGGATTTTGCCAGGCTGCTGGTGGTGACGAAGGTGTCCTTTGGGAGGAAAGGGGGAGCACCTTGGCAAGAACAAGGAGCACTGAGGGATGCGCTCAGACCACTTGATTTCATACTCTCTGCCCATTGTCTCACCATAGATGGATGCAGCCTCCTTCTGTGCTGGCAGTGTCTTGGGACGTGACACAAGAGGCTTGTCGAACTGTTCTGGGAGAGTGTGCCACACCTCTGAGCACAGATCAAAGATTTACCTTGGTGTGCAAATTTATCTATAAACACATACCTAAGGGAGCAAACTAGCTCAGTACAAACATAGGAGCTTTTGAGAAAGCACGATATTTCAACATAGCTAATTTGCTATCTTAGTAACTGAAATTTGGAGCTCTGAAACATGTTTTTATGTAGAAAGTAATGACCGTTCTTTCACTTCCAAGACTTGCCTATCAGAATTAATAATTGTCTTGGGAAATTCACTGTTTCTGGGGTAGAAAAAGGTTGTAAATGGTAGTTTTTAAGCTTTTAATTGTCCAAATCATGTGCTGAGGTGCTACAGCAGCTACCTGTTGTCATTATTTGTGGGCCAGCTGTGTGTGTTTTTGCCTAAATTAGACTTACCTTCTGTGATTTCAAAGTTAATTATAGAACACTTTGGGCTGGAAGTGACCTTTAAAGGTCATCTAATCCAACCCCCCTGCAGTGAGCAGGGACATCTTCAACTAGATCAGGTTGCTCAGGGCCCTGTCCAACCTGACCTTGAATGTTTCCAGGGATGGGGCATCTACCACCTCTCTGAGCAACCTGTGCCAGTGTTTCACCACCCTCATCATAAAAAATTTCTTCCTTATATCTAGTCTGAATCTACCCTCCTTTAGTTTAAAACCATTACCCCTTGTCCTATTGCAACAGGCCCTGCTAAAAAGTCTGTCTCCTCCTTTCTTACAAGCCCCTTTCAAGTACTGAAAGGCCCCGATAAGGTCTCTCCAGAGTCTTCTCTTCTCCAGGCTGAACAACCCCAACTTTCTCATCTTTTCTTCATAAGAGAGATGTTCCAGCCCTCTAATCATCTTTGTTGCCCTCCTCTGGACTCACTTCAACGGTCCATGCCCTTCTTATGTTGAAAGCCTCAGAGTTGAATGCAGTTCTGCAGGTGGGGTGTCACCAGAGCAGAGTAGAGGGGCAGAATCGTGTCTCTTGACCTGCTGACCACACTTCTTTGGATGCAGCCCAGAATGCGGCTGGCTTTCTGGGCTGTAAGCACTGATTGCTGGCTCCTGTCCAGCTTTCTATCCACCAGTGCTCCCAAGTCTTTGTCCTCAGGACTGCTCTCAATCCCTTCATCCCCCAATCTGTATTGATACCAGGGGTTGCCCCAACCCATGTGCAGCACCTTGCACTTGGCCTTGTTGAACCTCATGAGGTTCGCATGGCCTTGCTTCTTGAGCTTCTCCAGGTCTCTTTGGATGGCATCCCATCCATCAGGCATGTGAACTGCACCACTCAGCTTCGTGTCATCTGCGAACTTTGCTGAGAGCGTGCTCAATCCCACTGTCTATGTCATTGATGAGGATATCAAACAGTACTGGTCCCAGTACAGACTCCTGGGGGACGCTGCTTGTCACCGATCTCCATCTGGAATCATGTTAAATTGTGAATTTTCCTAATTTGTACCTCTTGTAAATATTCATCTTCCTTTTGTTGTCCCCTTTCACACTAAAAGATTTTAATTTTTGTTAATGCTAAGATTTCCTATTATTTAAATGTTTTCTCGGCTGTAATATGTCTGTTACCCCTTTACTGCATGTTTTGTCATTTATCTACCATATCTACTTTATTCACATACAATTATTTTACAACTGAAGCCGTTACTCAATGAATATGGTTAACTCCTGTTTTTTCATAGGATAAAAAATTAATTGTATCTGCAATCTAACTTCTCAAATATTTTAAGTTCTTATTGTGCAATGTCTTACAGGATTTCCTGTTCATTTGGAGCTAATTAGGTCCTTGAATTAATTGCAAGTGTGACTTTTGACATGTTCAGAATATTTTTGTGTAATCTAGAAATGAAAATGCCAGAAAATAACTTAGTATTTTGAACCTATTCATCTTAATGGATGATTCCCAATCTATAAAAATGTAAGAGGGAATTATTTTGAGCCTTAAAAAAAGCCATGCAGTATCTAGCTGTGGAAATAACTTTCAGAAGCTTTCAACATTGATAATTTTAGTATACACAACAGCTTGAGCTGATGCAAAGTATGTTTAGTTTCATAAGACTTCTGTGCTTGCAAAGTATGAGCAGTTTTTTGTCCTGCTTGGCAGAAAAATAGTTCTGATGCATACATTTTCTCTTAAGCTGTGGGTTTTTTTACAAGATTCAATAACACAAAATATTCCTGAAAGTGCTTATAGCAGAGTCTGTACTGTAGCAGTTCTATAAGAACTGAAACACCTTAATTTTCATGTCATTTTCTTTTTGATAGAAGCAGTAGCTATATATTGTGCTTTCAAAAGGACTATCTGTCGTGTTATGCCATAGGGCATCTAATGTATTCTGAGCTTTGATTCACGAGATGGATGTTGAAGTGCAGTGCTCACATGGAACAGGATCAAGAAAAGATCCTTAAATCTATTCCTAACCTTCAAATTAATTTCTTGGTTAAAACCAAACAGCAATAGATTGATTGGGAGTTGCGGTTCATGCAGCTGCACCTCTGTTGCTTCAAAGCAGTTAGGCTGAAGGACTTCTACGTAAAAGGAGAAGGCCCTTGGCAACACTTGCTGCCAGTTTCTATGGAAAGGTGAGCAGGTCCAGCGTGAGGAGATGGTCGTCTTCAGCAGATGTAGTTTATGTTGACGTAGAGCTTGTATTCTGAAGAAACTCCAAAGTAATTACTGTGCTGTGTTAATGGCGATTAGAGTAAGATAAGCATCATAGGCAAATAAATCCATGGGCACTCTGGCCTTGGAGAAAGCTGTTTGGATCAGTTTTTGACATAGATGTGTGCCAGGAAGAGAAAAAGGATGAGTGAGAAGACTTACACAAGGCAAAGATGACAATCTGGGCAATGACTGCCACATGCGTGGTGTAGGTCAGGAGCGAGACATGTGTGGCCTTTTGCTAGTGGCAGCAGGGCTGGGACTTCTGTGCCAGGGAGGGGTACGGATAGGGGCAGGCTAGTGGCCATTGTCACTTGGGCATGTGAGCAGCCCCCTGGCTTTTTGGGAGCCTTAGTTTGTAGCTGGCTTGCCAGAATTGCAGTGACTTGTGCCACACTTCTGTCTCTTCTGGCATGTCTCGGGTTTACTTTTAAAAGTGCTAACGGGGCTTGTTCAGGTGATACCCTGCTGTACTGCCATCAGTCACTGTCTTAACTGCCTTGTAGCCACTGGTCTGTCCATCCAGACTCTGTCAACTCTGACTCCCCCTTGCTTTCTGTTTCCAGGATAAAATCTCCCGTCTGGAAGAAAGAGTCAATCATTTACCCTGTATCTATTATCCTGCCACTGTTTCCCCTCAGCTGTCCCTTTACACCTCTTCACTGTTGCCAGCAGAAAGTATAGGTAGTCAAGGCTGTGTCGGTTGTGCCTCCTGCATTTCCCTGCCCTGAAGCATGTCCCATCTGCCCTTTCAAGTGGTGTGCTGAGGTGTCCTTCAGTTTCCTTCTTCTGATACCTTTGTATTCAGGGTCTCTGTTTTTCTCTGCCCAAGTACCTGCTCACTGCTCTCCAGTACTGACGTTTCATGATAACGTACTCGTGCTCCCCGGGGCAGCGTCGCAGTACTGGCAGCTCTGCTGCTGTCAGGCTTTTGAGCCACTCGGGCAGACTCAGTGTGGGGTCCTCTCAAGTTGTGTCACACTTCGTGGTGCTTGACCATGCTATCTGCCAGCTCCTTTACTCTGTTCTTGAGCTTCTTCCTGCCGCCTCTACTGCTTTGGTTCCTAAGGACTAGAAGTTATTAAAACTGTGATGTGGTCACAGTTTTTAACTTAAATTTTGCAGGTAGATGGAGCTATTACTTTTATACATCCAGAGATCATGAGTCAGTTCTGCCTTCAGATCTCTCCGTATGCTTGTTATTGTTTACTTTACTGATTCATGCTTTTTGGTTTTTGCTCTCCCTTATTTTAAAGTAGAATTGACAAAATTGTCTCTAAATAAGAAGAGATCTAATCCAATACTTATTTAATTCAAACTCAGATTTTTTTTTTTTGTTGTTTCAAAAAGGCTTGTCCATCTTTTTTTTTATCTCTATTTAAAGTTTTGCCTAAGGCAGAGAGAGGTATTGGGAGTGTGGGAAACCTTGAAAAGGTGAGATTTTTCTGCGGTTCCAATTCTACCAGGTTAAAATGAGTTTCTGTCAGCGTAAGACTTCTGGTACAGAGATACTTTGATAAACACTGGGGCTTTAGATACTTAAATGAGCCTTTAATCGTTTGAGGTTCATTTTTTTCCTCTCGTTTTAGCCGTTGTGTAAAAACATATGCTTGTACTCTAGATGCTTTTAAATTCAGCAGTTTTCCTTTATCTGAACTGCTTCAACTTTATTTGTGTCTTTTCCTGTTTTGCTTTTATGAGTCACAGTATCCAATTCTCTAAAGCATTATCTTGGTCTTTTATCTCTCTGTAAAGTGCTAGGTGATACCTTGTATGCAGGATGTTTTATTAAATTGAATTTGTTTGCCTTGTATTATACTGCAGATCCTTTAGTCTCTGTAAATCTTATCCTAGGCAGGACTGTCCTTCCTTCCTTCCTTCCTATCCCCTCGATACCCTGTATTTTTAATCCAGGTGTATCTTGCCTGAGAGGCATTGCTCTTAAACAGCTATTGTAAGCGGAGATCAGACGTTCTTGACTTTGTGGTATTTCCCCAGTGAGCACACTTGTGCCTTTTTCTAGCTTTTATCAGAGATACTTTACAGAGTAGGAGATTCTTGAGCTTAGGATAGAGATAGTGGTGGAGGCAGCAGCAGCTCAGAGCAAAGTCGTATAAATGAAAAGAAATAAGATCATCCTGAGAAGAATGGAGGGGCCAGAAAAGATCAGTAATCATAAACCTCTGTCCTGGAAGGGGCCTTGGAAGAAACAGCTGCTGCAACCTTTCTGGGGCAGGCAGAAACTGAAGCCATGTGGTTTATTTAGCAATAAAACATTTTCTTCAAAAAGTTAACCTTGCTGACTTTCTGATTATGCTTCCAGAATGGAACAAGATAAGCCAAATCCTTCTTCACTCTTCCCTTTTTAAGCCTTTTCATTCTCAGCAGCGTTAGATGTAAGATGCCTTAACATTTCTTCAGTATTTTTAGGAACTGCTTGAGCTTGAACATAAAAGAAACCCAGCTTGATTCTTGTGCTGAGTTTGTGGGTCTGAAATGTTCTTTATTTGGGAACAGAGCAACTGTGCTACAGAATTTATGCAAGTATAAATTACTGAAAGGGAGACTGCGCTGCCTAATGACAATGGCCTTCCACAGAAACCAGCGTCTTCCACTTAATTTCGGAGTAATGTTATTTCTCAATCTCTTGGTTATTACAATAGGTCCTAAAAAGCATTTGCAAAACCACCTGATGATCTCTCATAGAATTGTTTAGGTTGGAAGAGACCTTGAAGATCGAGTCCAACTGTTAACCTAACACTGCCAAGTCCACCACTAAACCAGATCCTTAAGCACTGCATCTACATGTCTTCTAAATACCTCCAGGGATGTTGACTCAACCACTTCCCTGGACAGCCTGTTCCAATGCTTGAGAACCCTTTCTGTGAAGAAATTTTTCATAACATCCAGTCTTAAACCTCCCCTGGTGCAACTTGAGGCTGTTTCCTTTTGTATCGCTTCTTACTTGGAAGAAGAGGCTGACACTTTCCTCACTACAACCTCCTTTTAAGCAGTTGTAGAGAGCAATAAGGCCTCCCCTCAGCCTCTTTTTTTTTCTCCAGGCTAAACAACCCTGGTCCCTTCAGCTGCTTCTGATGATACTCATGGAGAGACTCTTTACCAGCTGCCTTGCCCTTCTTTGGACACAATCCAGCACCTCGTTATCTGTCTTGTAGTGGGGCTCCAAAACTGAACACAGTATTTGAGGTGCATCCTCACTGGTGCGGAATACAGGGGGACAATCACTTCCTTAGTCCTGCTGGCCACACTATTTCTGTTATAAGTCAGGATGCTATTGGACTTCTTGGCCACCTGAGCGTGCTGCTGGCTCACATTCAGCTGGCTATCAACCAATACTCTCGGGTTCTTTTCTGCTGAGCAGCTTTCCAGCTACTCTTCCCCAAGCCTATAGTATTGCATGGGATTGTTGCGACCCAGGTGCAGGACCCAGCACTTAGCCTTGCTGAACCTCATGCAGTTGGCCTCGGCTCATTGATCCAGCCTGCCAATTCTGATCCCTCTGTGTAGAGCCTTACTACCCTCAATCAGATGAACGTTCCCACCCAACTTGATGTTGTCTGCAAACCTGCTGAGGGTGCATTCAGTCATCTTGTCCGGATCATTGATAAAGATATCAAAGAACTGGCCCCAATACTGAGCTGTAGGGAACACCACTTGTGACTGGCTGCCAACTGGATTTAACTCCATTCACCGCAACTCTGGGCCTGGCCATCCAGCCATTTTTTTTACCCAGTGGAACGCATGTCTGTCCAAGCCGTGAGCAGCCGCTTTCTCCAGGAGAATGCTGTGGGAAACCAGGCTCCTAAACAAGCCAAAGTCTGCCCTCCAGAAGTCCAAGGTGCTAGCAGAACAGCCTCACCTTACTTCTCCAAGAATCAAAAACTATCATTTCTTGATTGCTATGCCCAAGATGGCCTCCAACCATCACATCACCTACAAATTGTTCTCTGTTCACAAACAACAGGTCCAGCCTGGTGCCTTCCCTAGTTTGCTCACTCACCAGCCGTGTCAGGAAGTTACCTTCCACACACTCCAGAAACCTCCTAGACTGTTTACTTTCTGCTGTGTTGTATTTCCAGCAGACATCTGGTAAGTTGAAGTCCCCCATGAGAACAAGGGCTAGTGATTCGGAGACTTCTCCCAGCTGCTGCCAGAATATTTCATCTGCCTCTTCATCCTGATTGAGTGGTCTAAAACACCCTCCCACCTGGATGTCTGCCTTGTTGGCCTTCCACCTGATCTTCACCCATTAAACACTCAACCCTATCATCACCATCATTAAGCTCTAGACAATCAAAACATTCCCTGACATACAGGGCTACCTCACTGTCTTTGCTGGCTTGCCTATCCCTTCTGTAAGACTTTACGGCTATCCATTGCAGCACTGCAGTTGTGTGAGTCATCCCACCGTGTTTTTGTGATGGCAACTATATAATTGTTTTTCCTGCTGCACCATGGCTTCCAGCTCCTGCTCTTTGTTGCCCATGCTGTGTGCATTGGTGTAAATGCACTTCAGTTGGGCTATTGATCCCAGCACCTTTGTGGGGGAAAAGCCCTAATTGCTATGTGACTATTCGCAGGTGCTTCCGTGCATCAATAACCCTTGTGTCTTTGCTGCTGCATGGATCTCCATCCCCTGCCTCCACTGAGACAGCAGACTGAAAGACCTTGCTGGTACACCGTTCCTCAAACACTGGCACGCTACCTCTAGGCTTATCTCTAGCAAGCCTGGTTTTATCCCTTTTTACTTTATTTCAAAACTTAGAACTTTTTCGTATCTTTAGAAAGAATACAGTTTTAGGTTATAAAACAAGAAGTATCAGAGCTAAATAAGATAGCAGAACACCAAACTCCACCCACCAGTTTAAAATACCCAGAGAAATAAGAAATGAATGTTACAATTATCACCTGAAGAAAAATGGCTTGGGGTCTTATTCCAGTATCCTGCAAAAAAAGCACTAGTAGTTTTTATTAGACAGAGCACTGTTTTGTTGTCAGGGGTGTGGGGTTTTGTTGTTGTTTTTGGTTTTTTTAATAGACCAATTTTCCTTTTATAGGTGGAGCTCTGATGCCCTCAGATAGCAGAGTTGTTTAAAACGTCAGTCTTCTCTCTCAAATCAAGTGGACAATAACACAATGAAAAATATTTTTATATATGCACTACTTCTGCTGTCTTAATATCAACTGCCTGATCAAACAGTTGCATTCTCATCTTTTGTGTCCGCTTTTAAAAACAGCTCTGTATGTCACTTGTTAAATTTCAAAAACACTTTTGAAATGGAAATCAATCTCTAACTTAATTTAAATCTAAAATTGCTTGCATATCAGAACAGCCTGGTCTCCTTCAGGCGTTTTATTATGAAGTACCAATTAGGGATATAATTGAACTTGTGAAATATACGAATCACATGGAATTCACATGTACTGTGTGAAGGAAAACACATGTGAATACTGTAAGATTTATGCATTTCAGAAGCTAAATTGCCTGTCATCGTGTTCCAGGGCCCTCATGTACTTGTCTCGTTCTCATTGGCTTGTCAAGAATACAAAGAGGAATTGGAAATGTAAACACCATTTGTATTAGAAAGGGAAGGCGAATCTGTTGAGCATATGTTCATCTTCTTATGCTGCAGAGATCTTCATATAATTGTACTTAGGAGATAAATAGGTGCAGATTTTGAAAGTAAAAAGTGGCCTTTTGGGTTCCAGGACAAGCTTAAGCTGTTAAGACCTGATGCCCCAAACATATAACACGTGCAGGAACTTTTGGGTAATGGTGATTTTAGTGACGTTTCTCGCCTCTCTCCCCAAACCCGTCTTTTTTGTTTATTAAACTTGTTTGTGTGTCACAGAGAGGTAAAAAGAGGCTGAAGGATCTTCTCTGTCTTTGTGTGATAGGCATCACCTTGGCCATAATCTTGGTGATTTAGGCAGGGAGATGAGTGCTCAAAGCTTCAGTATGGATGGAAGAACTGACACTTCTGAATGAGTCTTTATCAGACTTGTATTTCTGTAGAGGCTTTTGTAATGTGTTTAAGAATCATGGCTACTAAAATCTGAATAACAAATACCTTTTTTTGGTAATGACTAACCTCTGCCTTGATGCACTGCTCAGACAAGTGAGTTACTATTCCATCTATATAATTCTATACAAGCTACTACGTATTACTTCATCTCTACTCTCTAATTTATATTAACTTTAAAAACACAGATTTAATTATAACAATTTTGTTCTCCAGATTAAATATATACTTGCCCAGAGAACAAAAGATAATAGAATAAAAATCAGTTAAGGAAAATCTAAATTACTGATTATTGAAACTGAACGCAGTTCAAATAACGATCACAAAGAAAAGGAGGTAAGTGCTTTGCTTATTGGGTTGGAGGAGAAATAAATACAACCAGTGACAGTCAAACAGCTTTTGTATGTACAGTAAGATTTTGGCTAGATTAACATTTTAATTATTCTGTGAAGAAGAAAATATATCAGATGAAGTTGCCTGCCTGAAGCAAAACCAAGTCTCATGCAGAATGGCAGAAGCGGAGGGGTGTCTTGCAGCCCCTTGCAGGGCACTGGCAGCTCCAGCCCCAGTGCGGGGAGGTGCTGCAGGTTGGCTGTGTCAGGCCTGGGCTGGCAGCGACCAGGCTTGAGCGTGGCAAAATCATCAAGGTGATAGTTCTGCGTCAGCAAAGTCCTGAGAACGAGCAGGAGGGAAGCAAGAGCCCAGTGATGGATTTGCCTGAGGGGACAGGGGTTCACTGTAGTTTTATGATATGCCCTGCGTGTCTTCTTGAAGGAAAAAGAAAGCCCAACTTTGTTAATTAAGTTAATTAGGTTCCCGTTCCCCTTCTAAACTCGAGGTCCTTAAGGAATAAGATGGAAGTTGCAGCTTTTTTCTAGTTAAATAGGACATATGTGCGGTGCAGTGTTTTTTCCAGGGGTGTTAAAGGATAGATTCTTGGTGTCAAGGTGTATTTTTGTTTAGCAGTGGCTGCAGCCCTTTCAGACAGGAGTGCTCCTTCTCCTGCCTCCAGGCTAAGCCTGACAGCTGGGCTTGCCTGGCACCTCTGCTGCTTAACTGCCTGAGCCCCTTTGAAGCTGCTTGCGGAGTGGCCGTGGTGTCCAGATCCTTGCACCTTTGGAGCGTATTGCAAAGTGCTCTAGTGCAAATGAGAAACCCCTTTGTGTCTCAGAGCTTTAGGATAAGGGAAGTCTTGGTACTGTGGTATAGGAAAAGCGGGGATGGAGGAGACTATCCCAGTTTTAATGTGAAAAGGGAACACCCTGATGCAAAGGAGGAATCTTTCTGGTATACGGATCACAAGGCTCATGGCCATCAGTGCCATTGCATCAGCACTTCAGGTTTGGTTGTGTGCTATTTTAAGAACACCTGTCTCAGACGTGAAGAGTGATTCTGTCTGGCAGTGGCTGGTAGCAGGTGCCTGAGGAAATAGAGAAAATGAGTAGAAATGATGCTTCAGAAAACTACCAATTTCCTGAATAAATCAGAGGTGTGTTCTGGCAGAGGTAATGGCACCTTAGCACTTAGGGCTAAATGGTGTTATTTTTAAATCTGCTCATTTAACTGATTGTTTACTGACCCCATTTAAATGTTAGCCTCTGCAGCAACCAGGGCAACGAGTTCCCGGGTCCAGTCACTTTTGTGAAATTCTTTTATTTCCTTGGTTTGACTCTGCCATCAGATAACTTCGTTTGGTGTCCCCTTTTTCTTATATATAATGTGAGATAGTTAATAGTCATTCATCTTCCTGCGTCACTGCTGAGTTGACAGACCTGGTTGCAGTGCTGCTTTGCCATGAGTCTTCCAGATGACAGCCTTAACCTGCCGAACTGTTCCTTGTACAGCAGTACCTCTCATCACCCACTCTACCTTTCTACTTTCCTAAATATACAGAACACTTATTTTTAAAAAGAGAGGCTGGATCTATGGACAGTACTTGAGAGGAGGGTTGAGCTGAGTTGTGACATGCCAATTTGTTTTGTTTTCTATTAGTCTTCTAACTCACAAGCTTCACTTTTTTTTCCCAATTGTTCTTTTGACCAACAGAGTGAGTTGAACCTATGTTTGCAGCCTTTTCAGCATGCACAGTACTGATTCAATGGATTATGTACCCAATTAGAGTGACTTTTTTTCTTGCCTTGAATCAGAGCATGACATGCAGGATAGGCTATTGCAGATCAGTGATACTTCCATAACAGAAATGAGGCTAATGGAATTGTGTTTTGTTACAAACACCAAACTTGCTGAAGGTCACTATAGCTCTCAAAATTCTGAGGATGAGGGGGTCACATATCAAACTTTCTTTCCTTCAGGATGCTCCATTACCCAGAAATCTGTATCTTCTGGAAACCTAATACTTCAGAAAAAGGGATGGAAAAGAGTCCTGCCAAACCTGTCCTGTTACAATTACACTCCAGAGGGTGGCTGGAGTTTGATAGCTATCAAAGTAGACTTAATTGCCAGGGCTATATGAAAGTGGGTGATTAGGATAGAAGCCAGTTTGTGCTGGAAAGCTAATGAGCTTCTTGTAAATAAACATGCCAAGGTGTGGGGAAGGATAAAGTTTTTCTGCAGGCAGTTGTCTTTGTTGAAGGGAACCTTCCTTTACAACTCAGTTTTCAACTATCTGTTGCATGAGTGATTGGAGACAACGAAGGCAATACAAAAAGCTGTCAGAGCCCAGGATGAGTTGGGAGAAGTTTTACCAAAAGAGGAAACCATATTTCCAGATAATTATCTGGAAAATATTATTATTAATGAACCTGCTAAGCCAGTCATCATACAGATATTTTACTTCAGCTTATAATGTGGTATGATACTCAAAATAGTCTAGTTAAATTCTACCAGAAACAGTCACTGAAACCAGAGGTTTGTGAAGATATAGTTTTTTTTGATTCCCTTACATTATCTTTTTGATATCATTATCATTTTGATATAATCAATAGCTACAAATACAGTTTAATTTTTGTTGTACAGCTGCAATGTGATTTTAAAAATACAATATGATTTTTTAAAAAGTGCATAAAAACCTATTTCTTCCTTCTAATGGTACTTTTCTGCTATTAATTTTCGCACTTTGCAAAGATACCGGTGGGAAGGATCCACATACTTAATTTGGTCCTACTCATCTGCTGGTTGCTGTTTTGGCTAATGCATTAAAAATTTACTTGTGTATGATTCCTTCTAGGCTGCTATTTATTAATGGATTAAGAATGGTCTTTTGAAGTGAACAGCATGTATGCAGCAAACCATTTTGTTCAATTTAAATGAAAAAGAATGAAAGAAGTGCTGTTAGCCTAGTTCTTTGAAGATGTTGGGATTCAAACATTGTTTGAGGTATTGCTGTACTTTTGTTTAATAACATGCCCTGGAAACAAACAAACAAAAAAAAACCAACCCACACAAATTTTGAGGATTTTCTTTTACCTTTTTATATGCAGGTTCTTTTCTTCAAAGACAAAACTAGCTGAAGGACAGGTAATGCTTGTTGTGCACAGCCCTACAGCTCTGCTACATGAGCACAGTCTCTGCAGCTCCCTGCTGTAGCAGGAGCATTGCTGTGGGAGCCTGTTCTGCTCCTGTGCCCAGAGAGCAGGGGTGGCTCTGGCTGTATCCACACTGTGCCCACCAGCATGGATGTGCAGCTATAATAGCTGCCTCTGTCTAGTCCCTGCTGGTAGGGAAGTTTCTGGGCTGGTTTTGAGACAGGTGTTCCTGGAAGGAAACCTGGTGGTTTCCTGGTGCTGGAAATACTCTGAAGACACTTGCCTTCAGAAGAGATGCATCCTAGCTCCCATCTGCTCCTGTGGTGGCAAGGGAAGATGGTGCTGGAGCTTGCCTGGAAGTGTCATGGCTCTGGGAGGTGTCTGTCCCTGCAGCATGTGAAAGGTGGCAGCATCTGTAGGTTTTGGGTAGGTAGGTTTGTAGGTAACCTTTACCTTCAACATATTGTGGGCATTTTCACTGCTCATTGTAAGAAGGCAAGTAATGTGCTAGAGCACCAGTAGCGTCCCACGCTTATTTGCCTGGCAGACTTTTATTATATATTCAATACAATAATAATTGGAGTAAGAGAAGTAAACCCTGATGTATGCACTGAGACCAAGAACTGACATCTGGTCTTCTGTAAGGGTCCCCATTCCCAAATGATATTTAGTATTCCTCCTAGTTCCTGCTAGGTGATCATGGTGACTGGAAGCATGACAAAGAAATGAGAATAGAACAGCAACAGCATGAGGAAAACCAGTTCAGCAGAGTTTGGTTTAGCCTTAAGTTTTCTGTTAAGAAGCCATATTGCATACTTGGCAGAGGCATTCGTAGTGCAATGAAAGACATCAAAAAACAAGTCAGTAGTAGAACAATAAACATAGATTTCATACAAGTGGGAGCTTCATTTTCATAACAAAATACTTCTTGTGTGATTTTTGTGCATCAGCTTGAAGAAAGCTTAAGAAGCCTATGGGAGGGACTGAGTGGAGGCTGTCCTCCCATCTAGGCCTGTATTTGCTTCAGTGTCTGAATCAATCCTCTTAGGAAGAGCGTGGCAGGGGACAACTTCTATAATGTGCTTTCCTTTCTGGATTTATCTGCTGGCTGCATGGCATAGGGGTTGTTTGAAAGCATAGCTCTTACTACAGCTGTGCATCACTCACAAAGTGGAAAAACTGTTAATTACTTCTGCTTGGTACATTCAGTGATAACCTGCTGTCATAATATATTTTTTTTCTGTGGATTTGTGAAAGTTTTTTAATTCTCTTTGCTAGGAAATAGATCATTTCTAGCAATGAAATTGCAGATCCTTAGTGCATTCCATTTTTAAAAAGGGCAGGTCCAAATGTTACAGCTGAAATAATTTTGTAGCAAAAAAAAAACCCCATTCATTTGTTTTAGCTATATAAAATTAAAGAGATGAAAACAGTATGCTTAGCCTGTCATATAAAGAAAGAATTGATTGATTAGATTTAATCACTAAAGAAAAAGTCAGTGCTGCAAGCGCAAAGTCCCCCACCCCAACCCTAAATAAGATCATTCAGAGTGAAAATACAGGACAATTTGATTGATGCTCATTGCTATTTTCACTGCAATACTCCATCAATCTAATTAAACCAAAAATGAAGATTTAAGATGGAAATTTTAATCGCTTCTTAGAAGTACAAGGCAAAGGGTGTAGAGCCAGCATCGAACAACTATGCAGTGGAAAGAATAGAAATGAACTGATTCGGAATGGACTGGCTACTTAACAGTTTTTATCTTGATTCTGGTACAGTGAGGCCAAACAGGAAAATACCTTGATTGAGGTGGAAAGCTTCATTAAAAAACTTAATTTTTTCTTTACCAAAACTGCTTTCTACATCATCTGCTCCCAAGTGGAATGTTCATTCCATGTTCATCAAAAGATGGCTCTAGATGGAATGGCGTTGCTGAGCATGGTTGACTTTATTGGGGGTGCAGTGTTGATGACCATGTGAGGGATGAGCTGTAGGCTGCTGGAGCAGCTGTGGCTTGAGGAGACCCTCTAAGTTTGCGTCTCCTTGCTTTCTGTGAGTCTGCACCCATCTTTGTGCAACTTCTTCTGCTTTGTGTGCAAATCCACAGTCCTGGTGGTAACTTGAAGCATTCACCCAGCAAGCAAAGCTATTGCACAGGTGATAGTTTGCCATTAGCTGTCAGAGCAGACATAAGAGCATTTACACCAGCACTTGAAAGCTGCGATGAAAGAGCTCTGTTTCCAATTCAGACACGAGGCACACGGGCTTCTTCTATTTGCTCAAGTATTCCCAATTCACCATTAGACTGTGGCTGCTCTGTGCAATCTGTTTTGATCTGTTCCCATCTGCTGCAATCTGATGTTTTTTTCTGAAAAATGAAGCTGGCGGTGTGTGATTGTTGCGAAGGCAATCAATTACTGAAGCTGTACAAGTGTTCTGCCTGGTAGAGACGGAGTGTGCTCCTACCAGACTGCTGCACTTCTTCCACTCCTTAACGTCGCGCAGGTAAACAGCACCACGGGCTATTGGCACAGACTTAAACTGGCAGAAATAAAGGCAGCTCCAGCAGGTCTGCTGTTGTACAGAAGGACAAATCCGAGGCTCCCTGCTGCATTTCGTGTTTGGTGAGGGGACTTCTGTTAGTAAGAACAGCTACTGGTGGTGTGAGAGTGTCTGGAAAACTGTATGTGGGGAATAGTGGTAAGTGGCCAACTGTGAAAAGGACAGGTGTACTGACTAAAGTTCTTCTGCAGTCTGTCCTGGGTCTGGTGCTGCTCACTATTTTATTTTTTCTCTGTGGACTCAAATGAAGGAACAGAGAGTATACTTGACAAATTAGCACATAATACCAAACTCAGAGGGAACAAAATTCCCAACGAACTGGATGAATTACAGAAAGGCCTCTCAAATAGAATGCAGTTTTAATGGTACAGCAGATTCAGCAGTTCAACAGGTAGAAGCGCAAGAACAACATCTGTCCAGACATGGGATATTCTGACATAGCAATTAACAGCATGTATGATATATGTGAATCTTAATTTATTGTTGTCTAACTTCAGGCTTTGTAAAAACTAATGTTTTGGAAAGGTGCTTACATAAACGGTTCTTTTAATGAAGCTGGCCCAATGAGAAGCTAGCAGTGGAAAGCAATTAAATGACACTGCTAGGCAGAGATGACAAAGATGAATCAAACTGTTCTGATAAGAATACTGATTAATCCTGCTACTTAGCTATAAATTTGTTGAAGTTTAGATGTTGCTCTTGTAATCTTCATGGGGCAAATGTCTCGACTTTGAAGGAGTGAGTAAGTGCTACAGCATGCAGGCTGCTATGTGAACCGTAATCTTCAGACTAACAGGTGCCTAAATTAGTGATTTACAGAGTTATGAATATGGAAAATATTTTGCCATGATTATGAATAATTAATGCAAAATTGTATTGGAAACATCCACCCAGTAATTCATCCTTGTTGCTTCATGACAGAATGTTTCAAGCTGCCTCTGGGAGGGAATTTGAAAAGTAGAGTCAGAATGACAAAACCCACAAACTGTAAGGAGGTCTTGTGGATTGATGGCTTTGCAAACAAACTGTTGGTTAATTGGATAGGGGGTGCATCTGTGCAAGCTGGAGGCATTTTTGCATAGGAAGAGATGTATGTCATGCTGAGGGCTCTGAAGGCTGCAACTTGAGCAGTTATCACTTCAAGGGAGGATGGAAGAGTGAATGTTTCTATGCTTTGAATGTTAAGGTGCCTACAGTTTGATTCTAACTGGTGTCGAAATATAACTGACTGTGCATATGCACCTTCTCAGTTTTGCATCACATGCTACATCGTCAATGTCTGATACTCAGATTTAGAATTTCTGTTAACCACTCAAGAAGAATTAGACTATTTTTCAGTTTTTAACTGAGCAAAACCCCAGGTACTTGCTATATCCTTTACAGCTTTTAGACATCATCCTTGTCAGCAAGGTGAGCTGCTGAGGGCAAAAGAGGGGAAGCACATGTTGGAGACAGAAACGCCTAAGGAGGAGTTGGGACATGTCTGCATAATTTCAAGAACCAGGTCTTGGGGGCTGGTCTGCCTTGGGCAGTGGAGCCAGCCAGGCTGGGAGCAGAGTGAAAGCAGTCCGAAACGTCCTGGTGCAGCTCTGCAGGGATGAGTGAGGCCGTGTGTGCTGCTGCAGCAGGACAGTGCGGTGCCTGAACCAGAGCCAGGGACTGCACAGAGCCACTCGGAGCTGTGTGGAACGGTGCTCCCTCCGCACTGCTCTGAGACCTTTACTGTGTTTGACTTTGTTTTATTGCTGGGTTTTTGGTATGTCCACATGGTATGAGCCAGACTAACACTTTAGTAAAAAGTAATGAGTTGTGGAGCATGGTGCCAGACCTTGATCAATCAGAGGCCAGGACCCAGTCCTACGTGCCTTCCCTTTGTTCTTCTGTAGTTTTCCAGGCACTTCACACCCAGGCCCTACCTGGGCTACACCATGCACAGGTCAGTGCTTTGGTGCTGACTGCTTTCCTCTCGTTTTTGCTCTTCAGTCTCCCTTTTGTCGCAAGCTGCTTCTTATCCTTGTGCATGGGTAGGTCACAGAGGCTTTCTCGGTGTGTTCGTGCTGGGAGAGCTCCCTCGCAGAGGTGCACTGGGGAGGATTTTCTGCCAGCACCGTTCTGCACCATGGGCAGGGCTGCAGTTCACTCTCACTGCCAATGTGATTAAGAAAGCTAACCTGACCCCCGTAAAAGCACAGAAATGAAGTAGCTCCTATTTTAAGAATTGACTCTAAGAAGTGAGGGAGGAAATATTAATGAATGTTGCTGCCATTCTCCCTGACCTCGAGAATGGTACAGGTGGGATTGTTCCAGAGGGTTCTCAAACATCCCCAAATACAATGTAAAATCAATTAAAAGACAAATCATTTTTAAAATCAAGATGCTTATCTGATTATTAGGAATAATTCTTAAATTGAGTTGTACCAGGAACTGACTTTGTTTTCTTAGAGTAATAACTGAAGGAAAATTAGAAATTAATTGTGTTTTTTTTCCTCTGTGTGGAGCTCGTAGAAATAGTTGATGCATTGCCTGTATGACTCCCAACATCTATGTGAACAATGCTTGGTAAATATTTTTTTCAAGTTCATAACTTGTGAAGGCTCATTTACAGATATGATTTGAATCATGGTCTGTGTTTTTTCTAAGACTTACCCGTTTTTCTTTGACAAGACCTTGCTTGCTTATTTTACTTTCTTAATGCCTCTCAGCTTCCAATATTTGTTTTGCTCATTCTTACATATTGGGCTCCTTTTTCAACAGTGGCATTAAAGGGTTTTTTAAGCCTTCTGCTCCGTTTTTCAGAACTGCTTATCTTCCTCTCCTCCTCTTTTATGTATTGAATTAGACAGACTGTGAATTCCTTTTTGACTAGAGAGAAGGATCCAAGGCTTAGAAGGCACCAGATGGTGGCACTGGTCTTTCGCATCTGACAAGTCTGGATCATGCAGTGAAACATGATAAGTTTTATGCAAGCTGTACTGTAAGCTATCCGATTTCTTTCTCTTTCAAGCTGCATAGTTCGAATGAGGAGGGTGACATAGTTATGCTTATCTTTAGAGAGTGCGTAGAGAAGGTGAGATGTGTATCTAAGGGAGTAGAAAGGATAAGCCTCGGCGATATCTGAGCATCACTAGCACTGTTATTTTCTGTATTTGTATCATGCCATTACATTTCAGTTGAAATGTAGAGTAGTTTGGATGCCAGCTGAGCTGTGCCAGCTTATACTAGATGAGGCTGTAGCTGTGATTCGTAAAATCAGATGTGTACCTTGTATTCTCAGTCTTTACTGAATCTTACTCCATGCATAGTTTTTAATAGCTACTTTTTTTCTGAATGTAGCAGGTATTAGCTCTATAGTGATGTTATAGTTATTTGCTTTATATTCCTGAAATCTTGACTTCGGCGTTTTCATAGTGTGTTTAACAGTGTTCTGTTTCTCTGCTTTAAGGAGGAATGGCTGGAGGAATCTCTATTTGAAAGAGAGAATGAGGTCTTGAATTCCATGTGAAATATTTTGTTATAGAAATACTGAAGACAGAAAAATGCACTTCCTGCCTCTGGAGATTAATTCGTGCAGTTTGTGCTGTGATTCTTTCCTGTTTGTTTGGGCACAAACTGTGCCTGGGAAAGAGAGAGGACCTTCAGACTTGAAGGTGATGGGTGCAAAATGAGAACATAGGTAAAGCCTGGTTATGAACAACAAACACAGAAATGGCTAAATTCGTTGGTAGTATTGCACTATGTAAAAATGAGTTTATCTTTCAATATCACCTGTTACAGTCCTGAGGCGCTCACAGCAGCTGTAACAAATGTTGTGTGAAAAGAGGACAACAGAAAATTTGCTGGCCATCCATGCTCCCTCATAATCTACAGAGCAAACCTTCCTGCTGAGAAATGTCCCAGAACTACCAAAGAGGCAGGACATGCGACTCTACAGCCTTGGGTTTTGCCTACAAAGGGAAATGGGCTCTGAACCCCTGAGGTGTGTTTCTTGGCAATTCTGTCAGCATGCCTAGTCTTAAGGCAACTAAAATTCCGATGACTTGAGCAAAAGCAAGGTGAATTGGAGAGGTTCAAACATCATGTCCTGTTTGGGTTCATGAGAAGTTAACTGCCTTCCAAAGCCAACTATGAGCATTGCTTCAGGGTTTTGTGTTTTTCTTATGTCTTGAATAAAGCAATGGTGAGTGTTTTAAAGTCACTGTAGTCTTTACAATGTAAAATACTTCTTGGTTACAGAAAGAAAAAAAAAAAAAGTTGAAATGCAGTTGGCTTCACATAGCTTGCAGTCTTTCTTCATGTATCTTTGGGGAATTTAGGCTTCCAGTCTATGCAAGGTTTAGTCCACATCTGATCTATCGCTGCTCTGGTGCATAGTTCAGTTTTATTATAAAAGTTTGGCCCTCATGCCAAAATCAGTTAGAGATCTCTCACTGAATTACTGGGCTGAGATTTTGCCTTTTTTCTTTGCGTTAAGGCAAGCTACTTTTTCTAGTCTGAAAAACGTAGAAAAGCTCCCATTAGTCTCATAAGACACATTTTTTTTTTTTTTACTTAAGTATTAATGATTAGAAGAGAAACCAGCAAAAGCTAAATTGATGAAATGACCAGTGGGTATGTTGTTCTTCTGTTGGAAAGCTTGCTGTTAAGTGCATGCTAGGAAAGGTTGGTGACTTTTTTTAACTATACGAGGACAGGTTGCGGGAGCTGGGATTGTTCAGCCTTGAAAAGAGAAGACTTCGGGGGGACCTAATAGCTGCCTTTCAATACCTGAAGGGAACTTACAGGAAGGCTGGGGAGGGACTTTTTACAAGAGTGTCCACTGATAGGACAAGGAAAAATGGGTTTAAGTTGGAGGAGAACAGATTTAAACTAGATCTTAGGAAGAAATTCTTCAGTATGAGGGTGGCGAGACTTTGGAATAGATTTCCCAGAGAAGTTGTGGATGCCCCCTCCCTGGAGGTGTTCAAGGCCAGGTTGGACGGAGCCTTGAGTAGCCTGGTCTAGTTGAGAGGCGTCCCTGCCCATGACAGGGAGGTTGGACTAGATGATCTCTGAGATCCCTTCCAGCTTATGCCATTCTATGATTCTATGATTAAATATGAGTCAAAGTTTCAGTCTGAAGAAAGTATAGACTGTGGATCAAAATAGAGCCTGAAGGTTACAATGTGAAATCTCAGGATGTTGACGTAAACAGTGTGTACTTTTCAACTGACAGAATTTAATAGCAGCTATTATACGCTTTTTGCTTTCTTAGCAGCACCTGGCATTCTGTAGAGTCAGGCCTTTATCAGGCATTTGAGAAAGTTTTTCTGCTTTTACCATATTGTCACAACTTACTCTCCTTTGTCCCTGAACATGACCTCA
Source organism: Tauraco erythrolophus (assembly GCF_009769465.1). Lineage (NCBI taxonomy): Eukaryota > Metazoa > Chordata > Aves > Musophagiformes > Musophagidae > Tauraco > Tauraco erythrolophus. The sequence goes on from NC_141473.1 coordinate 35,728,370, forward strand.
GCTGTGGGCAGATAGGAGAAAGCATAAGTCATTCTTGATTGTTTTTGCAACATTACATAGCCCGTTTGCAAGAAGGGGTCCTGACAGATGGCACTGGTTTACAATATAAATGGTATTAATACTGAATTTAACTGTTCAGCCTGAAGTAAGGTGTAATGACGCATAGTTTTGTAGTTGGTTGTTTTTCCTTGCAGGGATATGCAGCCATCCTAAGCTGACCACATGCTATGAGTGGTTTCTGATTTCAGTTAAAGGACTTTTATTATCAGAAACTTGTAAAAGTAAGGTCTGTGGTTACAGTTTTCCATCTCAGTTGAGGTTGTTAAACTGTTTTGTCAGTGTGCAGGCATTGCATCTTCTTACTGCTCTTGTGTTGAGTGGAATATGTAGGGATCAAAGTGAGTATAACTGAAACCAGGGAGCTTGCATTGTGGCTTACTACTGTTGCAATAAAATTCTTTTTAGAGTTACTGCTTTCATTCCTCACTGTCGATTCAGACTGTTAGCAGTTACTTTTGAGAAACTGTGGTGGTCAAGTGTGGTGCAGAGGAAGGCAAGCATAACATTGTTCTTTCAAAAGGGCGGGGGGGTGGAACCCTAGAATGTCCCTTCCCGGCTTAACCTGGAAGAATTAATCTCTTTGTCAGAACTGATAAAACAAGGAGATAAGTAGTAGCCCACACTGAAACAATTGGTTTTTAGTAAATTCATCCGACTTCCTTCTAAGCAGGAAAATAGGACTGTGTTACAGAACAGGCAAGGACGGTAACTTCAGTGAAGCTTTTGACATCCCATGTAAGGTTCTCCAAAACCAGCAGTGGCAACTTAGAGATACTCATGAAATAACTACAGCTAGATACAACTTTAGCTGAAGACCAGTAAACGTTTTGGAGTATGACCCAGCTGGTGAGTCTCTAGAGTGGTAGAACAGATGGATTGAGAGTGTGACTGACAAGAAAAACCATCCAGAGAAATTAAGACAGAAGGTGGTGGAGTGGTTGGGTGGAGAGAGGATGCTCAAAGTGGATTTCGAAAGTGGAATAGTCTCATTCGTTCCGCATATCTGTAGTGGTTAAAACAAAAAATGAAAAGGCCACATTTCAGCAAGAAAGATGCAAGCTAGGAGTTGAGAGCTTTGCTAGCAGTAAGTCAGCAGAAGAACAGAATGCCTGGGAAGTTGTGGGCTCTCCACTGTCAGAAACGTTCAGGGCCTAGATAAAAACCTGTCAGTAAGGACATCCCTTCTAACTCAGTTTTGGTGATAGAAAACAGAGAGGCTATACACTGCCTTCTGGTTTAGGAGTCTTTTTCTTATTTGTTTATAGGCAAATTCTGTAGTTATTCAAATAATATGGAGTGAGATGGCTGTGAAAGGGGAATCGAAACGGCCCACAATTTAGTCTCTATCTTGAAAAGAAAATGTTCATGGACCTGCTGTGCTTTAAACAAATCCCTGAAGCAAATGAATGTTTTGAAGTGATCTCTGCTTATAAACAGGAGATCACAAAAATAATTCTGTCAGAGTATTCTGTCAGTACTTGTGTGGAGTTCTTTTTTTTTTCTTTTTTACAAGAACAAAGCAATTTGTAGATAAATGGATTCCTCAAATAAGGTATTTTTCTACTTTTTATTCCTGCAAGCAAGATGTTAGTTATACTCCCTGTAAGGTGCTTGTGATTCTATTTGCTCCCTTAGCTACCCTTAATATTACCAGTATGTAATTTCTTACTCAAAATTTAGTCTGAGGAAAGGCACATGATACTTGAGCTTATCACGTATCATATTTTAGAAACACTTGCATATATGGCGACTCACTTATGTGAGCTCTAGGCATGATCGGTTTTGCATCAGGTTGTAAGTAGATAAGAAAGCCAGCAGTGTTTTTATGCAATTACTGATTTTTGGCTACCTGGTTTATGTAGTGAGTTACTCAACTGAGAGGGCAGTAGTAAAAATCGTAATTTAAATACCTACAGTCTGAGCAACCTCAGCTCTTGCATTTTCACTGGTGAATGCTTGTTTATGCCATACAGGTATGCTTCATTACTTTAGCTATAGTTAAATGGCAAGCAAGTCAATGTTTCATTCTGACTCGGACTGACAGAAAATGCTGGAAGGCTGATAGGGAGGGAGGGGAGAGTATTTCACCTTTTCTAATAGGGACAAATATAATTGCTAATATTTCCACTGCATGCGCTGTGACCTGAAACGCGTTGGGAGATGGTGTCAGGGAAATGGTCCGTGCACTGACCGCATCCATAAGAGTCTGGGTATAATCAGTTGTTGTCTAAGCTTTTTAGCAGAGGCAGTGTGCCTTTTCTGTTTTCTCTGGTGCTAGTGCTTGAACTGCTTTTTTTGACTCAAATGGTAAACTCGAGCTCAGCTATTTAATGAGTTGCTGCTTAAAAGTATTGTAATTGGGGCCTGTTGTCAATACCAGGAGGTGATTAAGGTGAGGATCTACCCCAGCAGCCTTGCAGGTGCCCCAGGAGACAAAGGCTCCTGCCTATGGGGAGCTCTTCTCACAGGGCCGGTGGGTATGTTCACTGAGTTTCAGCCTTGTTTACCATTGTGAGAGGTGTCAGCTGGGAGCATTGTGATCAGCATGTTCTTAATTTGTAGTAAAAAGCTATTGCTCTGTCATGTTAGATGGTGGCAAGTGGATATAGGGTGGTACGTTTTGGGTTCTAGGTGAGAAGCTTGAGTTAAACTGGGTAGGTAGGTTCAGCTTAACTCCCTCATTGTAACACTTGGCGAATGGGTTGTGCTGTCTGCCAGACACGACTGCATTAAGTCCGTTTGTTTTACGAACACTTGATGCGATTTTAAGATTTTAAGAAAATGTATCCAAAAAGTTATCATATGAAAATCGATAGTTCTTTTCTATGTCATCTTGTTTATGAGCTAGAAGTAGAAAGAGGGTTCACTGGAGCAGGGCTAAGATCAATAGCTCTGTGAATTTTAATTGAACCTTCTTTTGCTACTAGCTGAGTGCTGTCTGGTTTTAACCCTGTAAGAGTAAAATACAAGACCCTTTGGCAACTAGAGACTTTTCCATCCTTCAGTCTTGTTGCAGCCACTTGTGGACTGTCTTAAACAGAAGTAGAAAGAAGGAAATTAAAGAGGAACTTGATTCTTAATACTACCATATAATTTCATTTTAAAATAACTTTTCCACCATTTTGGTTTCCTATTTAAGCTAGGTTAATGTATCCCTCTTTTTACTGCCACTTTATGCTCTCACATAGTCCTTGTTTCCAGTCTAAGTGAGTTTTCCTATAGTTCTTTCCCCACCTTACACGTGTGTGTTTGGTGTCACCTTACTTTACAATATAATTCTTAACATATTAAGCGAGTTAATGAAATCACTTTCTCCATGGACTCTCTATGGGATGTGGAGGTATCATAAAAAACTATGTTCATATTTCCTCATAAAGAAACAGTCTTTTCTCACTGTCACTTATCCTTCTTTTAGTCCACAATTGCAAACTGCCATGGCCAAAATAAGTTTATACTTCCTTTTTCAGCCTCCCATATGAAAAAAAACCTCTTCTGAAATGCTGTTAACAACATTCCCATGTCCTTTTGGTTTCATCCCCTATAAATCCACAGAGCTGGAAAAGTGTCTCTGTCCTCCATGGTCTCACTGAGATAATTGTTACTGCGGTTTCTCCTTCAAAATCTGAGTCTCTCAAGTCTGATATAATTTAGTTTGTATATTGCCCTACACTTGGCAAATCCTTTTGGTGAAACAATTCTGTCATCTGGCAGCGTGTGGGTGTTAATGAGGGACCCTTGACAGCACAGAAATTTTCTCTAGAACCACTTACTCTGTTCTGCCAAAAGTCCCAACCTCTGTGTTTACCGTGCTTAGATTCTTATCATCCATGAACTGGTGCTATGTGATAAGTTTATTCTTTCCTTTGCCTGCACACCTGGAACCAGGTCTCATCTGGTGACCATTCCCAAAAGTTACTATGAGAGGTGCAATGTGGAGTTATCTGCTCTCTGTGTCCTACAGGTTTCCACCAAAGAGGAAGTTTTACCCACTGACACGATTTTTATGAAGGCTGGTGCCAGGTTGCGTTTTTACAGTGTCTGCTAAAAAACAAGACCGATCACTGCTTCTTAAAGGACTTCTAGCTATGAAGTGGTGATGGGATTTATCAGAATGTGATTTTTTTTTTTACTTTGTTTTATGAGATAAGGTTGGTAGGTAGTGCTGTTTCTGCTGTTCCTGCTGTTTGTGATGACTTTTAAGAAGAAATGCTAAACATTGTGGTGTTCTCTAATTTTTAAAACTCCACAATAGTGTGACTTTACTGACTTGAGTGGTATTTCTCCGACTGTATGAGAGACTCCTCTGAAAAGGAGAAGATCTGTTTTGTATCTAACGAGGACAGATTCTAGTCAAAGACTGTGTTTTATGACTACGTGAAATTCCTCTCTTGTTTTCCTTGAAAACATAGCTGGTGAAATTTTATGGTGGTGTTTTAAAAGACACAATACAGGAATTATATTCCTGGGGGAAAGGGAGGCTGTCATGGCTCCTATTTTCTGTCCTGCTCCAGAGGATGCTGTAGGATTCGTAGAAGCTTGACGGTAAAACAGATGTTTTTTGGGGACTTAAAAAATGTAGCATATCCCATTCTGGCAGCTTTGCAAGTCATGATCAAAAACATCTATAATACTGTTATTGAGACCTTTTAGGGCTCAGGTTGTCTTCTTTCTTCAGCAATGTCCTGTCCTATGTCTGTCATCATGTTTCCCTTTCCTTGATGGAAACTGGGGGATATCAGCATCTTTATACCAGGTAAGCTGCTTTGCCAAATGAGTTGGAGCCTGAGCAAAGCTCTGATTCAGGATGCTTAAATTCAGGTACTTGGGCTTGTTTATGGGAGCATACTCAGGAAAAGATGCAGCCAAATCAGAATATCCCTGTTGAATACTTCTGGACTTGTAATTAAGCTATCTTGAACAAACCATCCTTAGGCTGTGGCAACTGCAGGAAGCTATGACTCCTCTTATTTTCTCTGAGGTTTTCTGTAGTGATATACTAGCTCAGGTCCATCACCCAGCTGATGTGCCTACAGGACTCCTGGACTAGAGCTGGCTTGGGGCTAGTACTGTGTACAGGGCCAGAGGGGTCCAGGTCTGTATTCGTGTAGCCTGTACCCAACTGTACAGACAGGCTGTGATTTCGGGGCTTATGTGCTGCTTTTTCATGGAAAAATAAGAATTGTACAATTACAGTGATTTATCTAAAGTAGTAGGATGGAGAGGCACAGAGAGAAAACAGCAAAACTGCCCTGGGGAAGGGAAATATTTTGTTGGTTTGGTAGAGCTTTCACTCAGCAATTGCTGAGCTCTGGAAGATGTGTTCAGTTCTACTTTTTGTTCTTAATATAATTTTAATTTTACTAAGAAACTTACAGTATATATTCTAAAAACTTTGTCCACTGGCAATTCTTCAAAATATATAAATGATTCATGTTTTATATTTATTTGTTTCCATCAGATCTCTTTGCAACTTGTATCTAATCTTCCATCCACTGTCACTCCAGGACTACTTTTGGCATTACTACTTTTCAATTCAAGGCATCTCATTGACTCCATGTTTCAGATTATTTTTCACTGAATGTATTTATCAAGTTTCCGGCCAGAGGCTCTCTTAGAGTTATAAGCCTCTTAAAGGAGGGAAAGTGCTGACATAGCCTTAAATTGTAGTATGGCAAATGTTACACTATAATTACCTTTATCTATCATCAAACTCCCTTTCAGAGCCCTGGCTATGTGCCGTGGGACTCCTGATAGAATGCTACATTACAGTGAGATTTTTCATGGGGGGAAAAAACTCTACAGCAATACAAGATAAAGTACTTCGATATGAGTAGTCTCAGTGGTGGTGACAGTGTGGTGAGAAGAAAAGAGATGATGGTGAGTTACAGGAGGAAATACTCTGTGGCATTAGTGGTAGATCTGTGTGAGAAGGAGTACAATATTTTTTATTTTTTTTTCCTTAACGCTGTGTCTTCACCTCATTACTTCTTGTCTACCAGGTACTTTAAAAAGTCAATATTTAGCATGACCTGTGAAATTTAAGCAAATAGCCTGTGTGTTTTTTCTACGTACTGGAGCAGTGGACAAAGACGTACAAGGTGGCGGACACCAGGCTGGCTGCAGAGTGGAAAGCAATAGAATAATGCCAGTGTGCTACTGCACTTGAGCTTATGCACGTGGCAAAACAGAGCTTGGTGGTTTTGGCACGAGGCTGTGTTGAAGCTGCTTTGCTGATTTCATGACTGATCTGGAGTTCAAGTGTTGTATCGTGTCCTTGGGTCTGTGTTCATTTCATTGCCTTGTTGCCTGGCCCACACTCTGTAAATTGGGGATTTGATTTGTCAGCTTCAAGTCCTTAAAACAAAGGTAAAAGAAAAGAAGCACTGAATTGAAAAAAACTGTGGAAGAGTAAAATTCAGGCCAAGAACAAAGGGGTAGATGCTTCTATAAGAGATGGGCCTATATGGGCCTCATGAAGTTCAACAAGGCCAAGTGCAAGTTCCTGCACATGGATTCAGGCAATCCCAAGCACAAACACAGGCTAGGCAGAGAATGGATTGAGAGCAGCCCTGAGGAGAAGGACTTGGGGGTGCTGATTGCCAGCTCACGTTGAGCTTCTCATCAATGTGCACTTGCAGCCCAGAAAGCCACCTGCGTCCTGGGCTGCATCTGAAGAAGCATGGCCAGCAGGTCGAGGGAGGTGATTCTGCCCCTCTGCTCTTGTGAGACCCCACCTTGGAATACTGCATCCAGCTTTGGATTCCCCAGCACAAGAAGGACATGGAGCTGTTGGAGCGAGTCCAGAGGAGGGCCACGAAGATCATCCGAGAGCTGGAGCAGCTCTCCTGTGAAGACAGGCTGAGAGAGTTGGGGCTGTTCAGTCTGGAGAAGAGAAGGCTCTGGGGAGACCTTGTAACAGTCTTACGGCACCTAAAGGGGGCCTACAAGAAAGCTGGAGAGGGACTTTTCACAAGAGCATGTGGAGATAGGATGGGGGGCGATAGTTTTAAACTGTAAGAGGGTAGATATAGATTAGATGTAAGGAAGAACTTCATTCTGAGCATGGTGAGGCACTGGATCATGTTGCCTCGAGAAGTTGTGGATACCCCATCCCTGGAATTGTTCAAGGCTGGGTTGGATGAGGCTTTGAGCAACCTGGTCTAGTGGAGGGTATGTATGGCAACACATACGGTATTATCTCAGTAGCTGGAATATAACACCACCCCCTTGTTTGACTGTTGTACTTGGTGGGTTTTTTTATATTAATCATGAAGACCTGTTAGTCATTTAAAACACAGATAAAGGAACACTTAAGGACAGCACTGATAACCTATTTGGGAGCTCTATGTGTGTAATTTATATATAGACAGACACACTTTTTTGGATTAAGTAGAACATTTGTATTTACTTGCTACTTGTCTTCACTGGCTTAAGTGACTTGTATGGTTGCTGTCTGCTGTTAAACTGGTAAGGGTGTGGTGTATCCATTCCTAAAATGTAGCCAGGATTAGTGCTGTCTAAAGTGTACGGGAGCATTTCATGTGCAGGTGCTATGTAAATAGATGGAGAAGGAAAAGAATTTGTGTATTAGAGAATATTAACAATTTGGGTGTGGGGTGCTATTGAGGTAAATAACATTCTCATAGACAGCTAAAGGGAAATGGGTTTTGTGCTTGGATTACTAGAGCTAGTTTAGAGTATCAGGTTGTATAATCGCCATTTGAGTATCTTTGTTTCTGCTCAGTACTTTGTTTTGGTGGCTAATACAGTTCTGTTTTCTATTTAGGGTATACCACACCAGACAGGCTTTTAAAAAAGAAAAAGGTGAACTAAGATGTTATAATTGCATCTCTCTTGCTTGACATGTTTAGTCGTTTATCCCAGATTACAGAGAATGCAAAATATTCTAGTCATGTTTGGTTTATTCTTCCATAGAAATGAATGAAGACTTGTGAATTGGGAATTGCGGAAACAGTTTCTTGTCCAATATGCTGTTACAAAATAGTGAATGAACTAAACATTGTTGAAGATTTGCAAGATAAACTTAAGTTAGGCAGGACTCAAAATCAACTACTTTGTTACAGACTAATGGAGTCAACTGAGGGGGATTAGTTGGTGTTGTTTGAGCCGGTATGACCCTCTTTCAATGCTGAGTTGCTGTATATGAGAGAAGCTGTGCAGTCTTACAGCTTAGGTAATCAGGCCCTCAAAAGCATGAATTGAGTGCATCTGGTGAGGGGAAGATGAGGGAGGCCAGGGAAGTTTTTCATTTGAATTTCTTGGCAGAAAGGAAAGGACTCAAAAGGACTTGAAATACAACATTGAAGCAGCTGCTCTGGCTTAGGATGCTCCTTTTGTGAGTTACGACAGGTCACCTTGAGGAGAGGTGGCAGGGGAGTGTTGGTAACCGAAGAGGTGGGTTTGCTCTTATGTGCCCTCTGCCTTTCTGCACCTAGAAGAAATAGTTTGCCCACAGCAGGAGACAGTGTGTTTAAAAAACGAAAAGAACAAACAATAAAGCACAAAACTTTTAGTTTTTAGCATATCGCATGCTCAATCTGTTGCAGCTGGAATTTGAAACGGTGGTGACATCTTGAACTGCCTTCATCCGTATTGAATGCAGGCTATCTGGCCTTTCTCCCGGAAAAAGGGAGAACTAGAGGATAATAGCTTGTGATTTGCACATCCTGTAGTGTGGTTGGTTGGAAAGATAAGAGCCTTATCAAATTTCTGCAGCAATCAGGTGGTGGTTATGTGCTAAAACCTGTAAATTATAATTCTATTAGTTTAACCTTCAAGCATCTATAGCAATTCTACAAGAATTTAACTGATGCACCTCAAAGAAATTAAAAGTCAAGTTTAGCAATTTACAGACCAGGGCTGGAAGACACAAGTTGTGAACTGTATTCTAGTTCTATGAATATTAATAGATCAGAATGATGAATTTTCTGTTTTAGTTATGACTTTGTATGGTGGGTGTAATATTTATTTATTTCAGACTGCTAGCGATTGTTATCTTGAAGGAGAACAGATTTTCTCAAGGAAGATGAGAATAAGTGAATTCTTCAAAAAGCATTTGTTTTCTAGGGGGATGAACCCCAGACACTGTCTTTTTTTGGTTTGGTTTGCTTTGGGGTTCTTCGTACAGAACGAATAGAAGCTGTCTGTCATCAAATGTTGGGTTTTTCACATTCATTGGGAACATTACTGACAAGGCACAAAACCCCTCTTTCTCTCCACTAAACATTTCTGGATAATCTTGGTTGTATCACAAACTGACTTTTACATGGAAGCTCCAATTCAGAAAAATGTTGTGTAGTGTGGAGTCTTAAACTGATATGTATCCCAACTTGTTTTGTGCTTTAATGAAATAACCAGACCTTTTCAAGAGCAAAATTCCGGATTTTGCTATTAAAGAAGTAGGGGCTGATATGTGAATAAAGCTGTATTCTCTTACAGCTTCTGTAGCGCAAGATAGCTGATAGATTTATTCAGACATCTAAGCATAAAGGTGGGGAAAAAGGAAAATAAGTGGATGCTGAGTGGATCCAGGAGTGAGGATCTTGGGTGGAAGTCCTCTATGGGACAGTTGTGGAAACAGGCATCCCTTGGCAGTTAGAATGTTTTCCTTTTGTGTCAACGAAATGTAGGAACTGCACCATATGTGAGACTTCTGTTGTTGAAGGGAGATGTTAAGTGGGGCTGTTACACATGGTGGCCTTCTGCTGTGGAACATGATCACCTATTTAGGCTGTGCCTTGGTCATCAGTGCTGGGTTGCTCATAGGATCGTGTATACGTACTGTTTTTAAAAACTGTTTTCAAAGACAGCATCACATAGACATTGATGTGCCCATAGTTCTTGCTTCCTGCTCTTCAGATTGAATCTGGAAAACTATTTTCCTTAACATGACAAAGTAATGTCAATATGAGCACATATAATTAAGGTTTTATTATACTTTTACAGTCTATAGAAGAAACAATAAGATACACTGGGGATGGACATTTTATTTGTTTACATGAGCCTAACATGGGAGTTTTAGTAGACCTTACTCTGCTGGTTTGGGCTTTTCTGTTAATAAAATGAGAAGTTAACTCCTATTTCAGGAATATCAAATGAAAAATGCTATTTAAGAAAGTATTTTTAAAGACTGACTTCTCAAGTTTAACCAAGACCTACAGATGAGAAGACTTTTCTCCTCAAAGCACTTGGCTCTGTTTTAATATATCTTTATTGTTCATTTAAAATGCTCTATATTTCTAAATACGAGCACACTGTGCAAAAACATAAGAAACATTCAGTATGTTTAAAGTGGAAGAAATTTTTCTGACTGATATTTATCTAATGTGAAATACCAAGGCAACTGAGAGCTGTCGGGCACATCTTGTCACGCTTAAAACCAGAAGTCCTAGGAGATGTCTGTGGTCTTGGAGCACTCTGGAGAATGCTGGTGTGCTTGAATGCATTAAAAATGTTTGTCCTGGAACAGGTAGTTTGAGTGTATGGAAATTCAAGTGGTCTTTTCCTGCACTAGAATACTCACTACACTGCAGGCTGTGACTGACAATGACAGAAGACCAAGGTCTGGTAGTGGACAAGGGCTGAACTCAGTTCTTCCATTGAAGAATCATCAGTCAAAAAGCCAAGAAAGTTTCTCACATTTCTAACTTGGTAAAATAAAAGATATTCAAATATGATTCCCTCCTTCCCTCTGCTCCTTCTAATATGTAGGCTTGTGTATTTTTAATTTCACTCCACTTTCTAAAAAGGATGGGATAATATGTTACACTGAGCATCTCATTTTCCATTTTTATGTGGGAGAAAATGCAAGGAATCATTTGACTTTGCATCTTTTAGACTTCTACAGTTTCTTCTGTAGAGCTCTGGGACTTGGTGTGGAGATTAGGGCTTGCTAGGAATTAACCAAGTATCTGTTTGTTGAGGGAATAGAGTTGTTTTCCTTTGTGCTCGAACTCCAAATCCATTTATAGTAAGGATGAGTATATATATAGTTTTGTTTACGTATATTAGCTGCTCTACTCTTGATAGGCATTAAAAAAAAGAAGATAACATCACTGTCATTGTTCTAAAAAGACTTTAGTGACTCAACAGGGCAATGAAACAAAAGACATGTTAATACAGGCTAAATTTTGAGAACCTTCCAAGAGCATTTCTATTTAAAACATTTCTTTGTGGCAAGATGGAGACTTTTGGAGTGACCAAAAATGGTACTTTTTACTTTGAACCTCATATAAGTTCTTAGGGTTCTGTATCTCCATTGCCTGCTTTCACATGAGTGTTTTTGCTGACTTTCTTGTAACTGATGTTTGTGTTTTGGTCGTGAGTGGGTTTTTGTTTTTCATTTAACATAAATCCTCTGGTATATGCCAATTTCTTCCTTATTCATGAATGAGAGGAGAATCGAGTCCTAAAACATTAGCCAGATGATATTATGGCCTTCGAAAATACATGATACCAGCTCTGGGGAGCAGTACAATTTCCACGACTGGGCTTAGTGATGTGAAAGCTGACTGATGAGTGGTGCTGTGTTTATGGAAGTGAGTGTGTAGAAATGGAGCAGACAGAAAGCACGTAACAGAGCTTTATTACCAGCAGATATGAACAACACGGGATGAGATGGGCTCTCTTGACCTTTCCAGCTGCTGGTGCATGGGTGGAGAGAGGGGAAAAACAGCACCTACGTTTTGTGTATCCACAAACAGCAGCACGACATTCAAGCCAAAAAGCACCTCAGTCGTGTGTGATACAACTGCTCAGCAATGGCTCCTCCTTACGTGCAGCGCAGCATCACTAATACAAGGTCTGTGCCTCTGGGTAGCTGTATGATCTGCTGGGACAGCGTGAGCCAAGGAAAGCAGAGCTGCAGGTCTCTGCCAGGGAAACGGCCTTCGTATTCTCTGTGGAGGGAGGATGCCGTGGGCTGCTCACAGTGCAGTTGGACTGGCTGTGTTTTCCAAGAGCCCATATCCACAGCCAGAGGTTTTATTGCTGATTTTTGCTCAGTTAATACTGCTCTGCAGATAAGAATTCTTCAGTATCCTACTTCCTATTTTTGAAATGACCCGTATGTGTTCAATGATCAAGCTGACTGTGCTTTATTCTAGGAACAATACTGACAGCTCTGGCTTTAGAGGTTGTGGCTAATGCTGAGAGTAAGCAGTTTGGCAATCCAGAGAGTTTAATGCAAAACCACAAGCGGTTTGATGCGCTCCCTTCTCCACCCTCCTTATTGAAGTGCTTTATGCTGGTTATCATTAGATAGAGCTATCAAAGTAGACTTTGTACTTAATTTTAATTACAAGTACTGTTAAAAAAAAACCCTGAATTCATGGACAGATTAAAGCAGAGTTTGACAACTGTTGTTATTTCTGGGTGGTAGTTGTGGGGGGGATAACTTTGGCCTGTGTAGGTGAAACAGCTGACGCTAACTGAAGCAGTATCTATGCAATGTGTTTAAGAATTCAGTGTGGGGCGACTGCAGCACTCTCCTGGCAGTGAGATCTTGTACAGATCAATAGAGCTACTTGACTTTTCCATCTCTATTTGTGATCAGCAGGATGTTACCTCTGATGTTTTGACTTTGGCAAATCGTCAGCCACTAATTCTGCTACTTTCAACCTTAAAGTAGAACTGTCCTTTAAAACCAGTTGTTATGTTAATCAAACAAGAGTGATTTGTAGCATAATTATACTAATATGGGTCTTTCCAGAAGCCTGAGATGGCTTAAACTGAAATGTTTCTATAGTTAATAAAGTGCTTTTATTTAAATCAAGTATTGTACTCCTCTGGTTTAGAGATGATGATTGCAATGCTATTTTTGTGCTGGATGGTTTTTTTGGTTTGTTCTGGGGGTGGTGGTGGTGTTTTATTTTAAGACAGATGGTCAAAACTGTAATGACTTTACAGGAAATAGAAGGTGACGATACAGCTAAAAACTGAATCCAAAAATATTTGTTCAGTAAAGCTAGAGAGGAGAATGCAGGGGAGAACAGCAGGTGCAAAATGCTCTGGTCACTGAGGACTAAATAAGTAAACTCCAGTAGGTTGAGTTTTGAATGGCACGTCTGAAATTTGGCTGCTAGAGGCAGAGAGACACCTGTGGGTTTGCAGACAAAGCTGATGGTCAAGGTTGTGAAGTTTGGGCAGGGTGTTGGCTTCCACCTCTGCAAGTGAAAGTGCCGCAAGATGGGTGACCACAATAGCAGTGACTGGCACTAACCTGAAGGAAATAGTAACTGAGGGATCCTGGCATCTTCAGTAACTCCTTCTGCACTGCTTCCTAGGGGTATTTGTAAAGCTACAGTAGTGAAATACATAGCAAAATATCCACTGAAACTTACTCTATTTGTGAATGAAACCTTGGAATGGAGAAACTACAGTTTGATGGTTGATGTAAACTGCTGAACAAGAATTTGAAAGCCCTTCATGGTTAAGGTGGTTTAGGTTTTTTGGGGGGATGTGTTTTCGTGGTGGTTTTTCTCACATGCACACACATGCTCCTCCGTGTTAATTTGAAATTGCGTGTCTTGCTCTAGAGCTAGAAGAAAGGCCTAGGTGTGAAGCTCCCCATTCTTCTCAGATTCTTGATGTCCTCAGGCTGTACGCAGCTCAAATCCCGTGTGACAGGAGATGTATACAGGTTCAGATGAAGAATGGATAGATGCTAAAGTCTGGATAAAAAAGTAAACTTGGAATGTATTGTTGAATTCAGTAAAATTAGAAGAACATTTTAAATAAATGTGCTTTTGTGAAATCAGTCATAGCTTTTAGAGTATTTGATTTCAGTCATCTTAGCACTACACCAAATGCTCAGAGTTTCATATTATAGGTATAAGTTACATTAAGACAATCAGTGGCCTGAAGTGGTACTTATATCCAGCAGGCAGTAAATAAATTGTAAAACTGGATTTAGACAAATGGAAACATGGGATGTATCACCATAGTAAGGCTTTTTTTTAATATGTAAATTAAAAGTCAAACTCTTCTGCATTTAAAAATAAAAGTAGAGAAAATGGATGGACATTATCTGTACTGTTCAATGCAGTTCATAGTGTTCAGATTTTTCTGTTGATGGGGGCCTTCATTTGCCTTGCTGCTTTAAGAAGAAACACTTGTGGAATAATCCCTCTATTCTTTTGAGCTTTGGCTGTCCATTTACCCTGGCTATAGTGATTTGTTATACAAATGTGTTGAGCAGCTGTTGTTCCAATCTTACAGCAGCATAAATAAAATGAAAGAGAGAGGCTACCATCAGGAAAAAAAAAAAAAAGCCCAGCTGTAAAGCTAAAACTAGCTCTCAAGCCTGCATCACCTTTAGAGCTGTAAGAATGACTGTTGCATGCTAACATTCAGAAGGAAAAAAAATAAAAAGAAGAGGGAGAGAAAGTAACAAAAAGGGATGGGAAGAAATAGACAAACAATTTAGCACAGCACTGGATTTCTTCCCTTGTCAAGGAATTGCCTTGTGTGTTTCCGTAATGCCAGACTGATGGAACAGGAGGTGTCTCATAGCTAGCGTAACTACTGTACAGCTTTCTCTGTGCATCGTCTCGTTTGCGCATCTATGTATTATTAAAGAGGACAAATAAATTCTGGAGTAGTCTTTGAACTTCTGTCAGTAAATAAGTGAGTATAGAAGTACTATTTGTTTGAAATTCCATGCGTTGAATTAGTCTTCTAGATGAAGAGAGCTCTGAGGAGAGATGAAGGAAAGCAGCAGAGAACAGGTGGATTACCAGAATTCAGAAAGGCAGAAAGTAAAAGCAGGATCAGATGTTTACAGGAAGGGAAATAGCTTCAAAGATAGCAACACCGAAATGCTAATTATGCTCTCTGGAAGACATAGGGGATGTAGCTGGTAATTGTATAATGCAGTCTGTAATGGGGAAGCAGGGCTCTGCTTAATAGGGCTGACTTTCCGTTCCAGATGGGAGGAGGGATCTTCCAGTTTTCTAATTGTGTCTTGACCCTAGACAGAGCCTTTGGGGATCACTCCTGCTGACCTCTGACTTAGCATTACAGGTGTACTTGCTGATCAGGGACTCTGCTATTTGGAGGAGAAGGTGGAGTTGGTAAACCTTGGGCAAATACATTTCAGAGTATAGAAGTTCTTACTGTCATTTAACAAAACAGTTTGTCAGCATATAAGCTTTCAATTGAAAATCATACAGTCATGCCTGCAGATGAACATACCAGTTTAATTTTCACTTGTTCCTCTGAACTTTAACATGAGTAATAATTGTTATATCTTGGCTTTGATTTTTTTTTTTTAAGTAAACCTTCTCAACTCTGATAACTTGTACATCAGCTTATCCATGAAGTAGTATTTAGAACAATTCATAACTTTTCCAAAGCTCCTTAGTTCCACGGTCTAAGCTTTTTTGGCGCGCTCTCACTCCCCACAACGTGAACAGCTGTCAAATGCTTGGCCAGCTACCTCTGTCACTGGGTGCTGTTACGCTACTGACAGGAAAGCAATGTCAGCAGGGGCATCTAATTACTTTTTGTATTCACTTAGCTCTAGGCTTTGGTATCCCAAGTATATTTTTAGCCTTCTTCTGTCTTTTAATTCCTTTAAAATACTTGGCTGTCTCCAGATCTATTCTACGTTCTCAATATTGTCTTCCAGCATCACTTTTTTTCCTTGTGTATGTGCACGGAAACTTAATTTGGAGCCCAACAGTTACAAATGTGTGTTGTACCCAGGGAATTCCTCTTATGGGACATGTTTTCCCACACTTTTTTTTTAGATGCAACTGTTTGATTAAACATTAAGCAACAAAAAAACAGAATAACAAGGCTTCCATGCTTCATGGTATATTTTGCAAAGTTAGAGCAAATATTTAATAAATTGCTTCAAATTGAGAAGTTTCCTAGGTTCATTGGATCTTTGTTCCTGCTTTTATTCTTGCACTGGTGTTTAAAAGAGGCTTCTAAGACACAGAGGGCAGTGTGTACCCAATTACAACCCCTCATTTTTCTTTTTTAGTAGACTGGACCAAGAGAAGTTCTTTATTTTTTTGTTTAATAACTCTGCAGTGGAGAGATAAGTTAATGTTGAAATTGTTTGTATTTATCTATTTCTAATGTTGTTCAAGGGATTTATTTAAAAGTAAGAATAAACATT
Organism: Tauraco erythrolophus; assembly: GCF_009769465.1. Classification (NCBI taxonomy): domain Eukaryota; kingdom Metazoa; phylum Chordata; class Aves; order Musophagiformes; family Musophagidae; genus Tauraco; species Tauraco erythrolophus. The sequence goes on from NC_141473.1 coordinate 35,744,577, forward strand.
CTACTGAACTGCGAAGAGGCTTACAGAAGTGGTTTTGTTTGTATACAGTCTCCAGCTGGAACTGCAAACATAAGCAATAGTTGAATATCTTACAGGCCATCTGGGAATGAGATTTGTTTAAGGGAAAAGCATAGAAGCATAGATCACACATTATGTATTTCTCTCCATATTGAACATCTTTGCCAAATATTCGTCTGGTATCTTGTCTCTGCCTCCTGCAGAGAGAAGCAGCTGCAGTCCTAAAGTGACCGTTTGCTCTCCATTTTAGAGGCGGCATCTCTTCTTTCTGTCTATTTTTCTCTTATTTTCCTCCAGAGAAGTTGGAAGCCTAATGGAGGCTTTTAGAAAAGCTGACGGACAGCCTCTTGGCAGTCCTTTCCATTGGTGATTTTGTCAGTCTGCTTTTTACTTCCCCCTACCCCCTTCCCCAAGCAGAAAAATACCACAGTTCAGTTGTGAAGCATCATAATATTACTGGTATTGATATTGCATTTATTTCTATCGAGCATAAGAATACACAATATAATTCATTATTCTAGTCCTGATCTATTAAAAATAGCTAAAACAGTATTGAGTAAATGCAGTCACTACCTCTGAAACGCTCCAATATGGCTGGATTTTACTCAGTGGTCTGGATGTTGTACATTACAGTGAGGTGACATTTGCAAAAGTGATTTAAAAATCCTTCTTCCTAGATGTTAAACCTGCTGATGAAACACACTGGGAGCAGTTTTAACTTGCTTTTTCAGTATGTATCTGCTGAGGTAAAAAAGGTAGTTTCTGTGATGTAGATCTATTTAGGAATAAAAAAATTCTGAGCTTTTAACTTAAAGTAGTACTAAATTACTTGAATTGAACATAGTACACTGGAGATGAATGAGAGTGAGAAGGAGGGATCCAAAATAGCACTGATGGACAGCAGATAACTGCTTCCAACCCTCCAGTGTAGTCGGTACTTCCTGCCAGATTGAAAAACTGAAATTAAATCTACCTGTCTGCATTGTGTTGCTTGATCTGTTTAGCAGGTATTGAATGGGGTAGTGCTCACAAGCTGACTCTTCTGTGGAACTTCTCAGCAAATGACCTTAAAGTGTCCTGCAGAGCAAGCCGGAGCTGTAACAGGGTTCGTCAATGCCATAACTGAGTCACAGAAAGTCAGTGATGCGGCTGTGAATGTTTGGCAGTCTATGGCACAGGTGTGTGTCTAACCTGTTCTGAAACACAGGTTACAGAACCTGCGCTTCTGTCTTCAGTCATGGCAGTAGAAAAAGCTGTATATACAAAAAGGCATGGAGTGGGGGAACCAAGGGAGGTGAAATCCAAGTACAACAGTAAATCTTGTAATTACACCTGGAATTTGTATTAAAATCCATTCTCATTCTACTTTTGCCAAATTAAGAAATGCATTAGCACAATTTATCCTTTTTTTTAAAGATCAACAGCTGCTTTACATTGATCAAGTGCCATATTTGTGAACTTTGGGTTTTTTAGTGTTTATGGAGAAGTGTTGCTCTGTATTTGAAGTAACTTTCAGCACAGAATGTCCTGCAGTGTCAGTGGAATTCTGTCCTGTCTTGAATAAAGTTGCCTCTGTTTAGCCTGCATCTAGAGCTAAACAGTAATCAGATGTTCTGTTATCTGATGACTCCTTCCCGCTTGAGGAGGGGAATTGGGAAAAGGAGGGAAGACCATGGGTTGAGATAAGAACTATTTAATAATTGAATTAAAATAAAATGGAAAATAATGACTGTAATAATATGTACAGACAAGTTGATGTATGGTGCAACTGCTTACCATCCTGTGAACAGTGTCCAGCCTGTTCCTGGCTAGGATCCCAGAGCAGGCAAATCCCAGCCTGAAACCTTGATCCTGGAAGAGAGAGAGTAGGCCTTGGGAGCAAAACAATGGGCGAGACCTTTCAGGGATGGTGACCATTGAGAAAGAGTGCCTGTTCCCAACAAAACTTCCAGTTTATGTTACATGGAATACCCATTTGCCAATTTAGGCGTCAGTCGCCCTGGCCACACGCCTCCTAGATTCTCGGATGTCTGGGTCATTAGCAAAAACAAGTTGGAAAGTCCTTGATCACTATGGATATCTGCATACCATGGTTGGCTATAAATGAAACCGAAGTGTTTTATCAACTTTGCAGCACCGAATTTGGTGAAAACAGTCTTCATAAAAATTCAGCTTACTTCAGAAATGTAGCTTCTCTCAACAGAAAATTGATTGTATGATTCTATTCCAGGGAAACCAGGACAGAATTAAAACATATATTTTCTTAGTTTTTTTATTCTAGCTTTCAAAGAAAGTCTGTTTCATTCTAACTAGCTTCCAGATAGCTCTAATTTCTTTAAATAAACTCTGAAGTCATGTTTTAGTGAATTTTTCTCCAGATAAGTATTTAGTATCTAGTTGCTATATCTTCTAATCCATGATGTTTTGATAAAATTCACTTAAGCTTTGTTTGTAGAAATAGGATCCTAACTCATAACTGAATCCACTTGTGATATGTAGCAATTGTTTAGTTTACGTTGTCAAGTACAAAAATGAAAAGGTAAGATTGCTTTATTTCGAGGGAAAGGTCTCTTTTTCTACCAATGGTCTGTGTGACTTCCGAATAACGACAGCTATGAGATGGGTACAAGTGTTGTGACAAGGCAGGTGGGGTGTGCCCTCATGCAGGGTGTCATGTAGCCGTCCTGAGGAGGAAATCACAACCTCCACCTTCCCATATGTCAAGAGGAGAGAGGTGTTTTGAAAAAGTATTATTAATGTATTGATATGGGAAAGAGACAACTTTTTCCTTCTATTTTTCTCTTTTTTGTTTTTTTAATAAAAGAGCTAAAGACAATACACTGAAACTAAAAAAGAGACTACTTAATTTTATGGGAAGTTCGTTTTCCTTTTTCCTTTAATATTAAGAGTTAACCTGTGGAACTAGCTATTGCATGAAAATGAACCCGGAATCAGAGCCAGTTAAGGAGACATCACTGATGATAGCTATATAGAGAGAACGTAACTGCAAATGACCAACATCTGTGTATATCACTATGTTAACTAATTTACAAAGGAATTCTCCCCAAAACACGTTCCTATGGAAGTGTATTACATACTTCTGATAGCAGGGTGCATTGAGCCTGCTTTGAAGGAATGAATGGTTTTCCTGCTTCACTGAAATATATTTTTTTGCTTATTAAGGTCTTTTTCATTAGCATAGATGCCTTACTCATAAAAGCAGATTCATAAATCAGTGTTTCTCCTTTCAACATTACAGAAATGAGTATATTTTAGAACTCTAGTTTGTTAAACAGGAGTTAATGTAGGTAGCTACAAAGAGCAAGGAACTGTGCGCAAGCTATTCCTTGCAGTGCGTGCTTGAAATCTCTTGTTGTTTGATCTCGAAGATAGAAGAATTGATGACCCCAAAATATCTTTCCCAAACAGGGTTTAGAAATTATTATAGACAAATAAGGAAAGGCAAAAGTAAAATAACAGGTAATTTTAGTACAGTAAAAGTAGAATCTGGGACTGTTACAGCTTTTGCATAACAATAGGATCAAATTCATTTTCCAAAACCATGGTCACTATCCTTTTTATTGTTTGCCAGCTTTTAAAATAATATTGTTTTGTATCACTGAGTAAAATTAACACTTGATTAAAAAGCAGTCTGAGCTGAAATCATGAGCTGTTTGTTGTAACTGGAACGATGAAATCTCTGGATCGCTACTGCTTTTTCTCATGTTGTGTGGGGAGAATGCTTCTATTTTAAAATGATGGAACTGGGCAAAAGGAAATTTATGATCTGAACTTGCTGCAAATCATTTGTATTGATCTGTTTTGTTTCCATTCTGCTGAAGCTAATGGAAATCATTTGTCACCTGACTGGTCCCAGTTGATTTGAAAAACCACCATACCATTTATCAGGCCAGTTGAAGGTCTGGAGCAAGTGTGCTTATGTCTGCAATCACGAAGATATATTTAACTTCCGACAAAGTAAAAAGCATCAAGCGAGAATATTGTTCTTATTCTAATAGTGGCTTGAATATACTGTCTGCATATTCATGTATCTTACTGAAATTGAGTAATTATAAACCTGATATGGGGATTGTGATGGGTCTGTCTTGTTTGTGTTTTTCTGTATGAGGTCAATAACAGGTCACAGTTCCTGTGAATCAACATCTTTATACTGATTTAAACAAATAGGTAACCATTAGGAACAGGACTGGTACCAGTCCTATATTAACATTTAGGTCCTGATCTACATTAAGAGCAGTGTGAGCTCCTTATCCTCTTTCTTCAAAAGAGGAAAGGATAACTGCGGTCTCTTAATATTCCCTGCACATACATTTTCACCAGGTGGCCTCTCCCTTCTGGTGGAGGGTGAGTGTGGGAGAGCATTGTGCTGCTGCATGGTACAGGCACTGGCTGTAGCTTGTCATCTGCCCTAGTCTGTGCTCGCATTTATTATTCATCAGGATGGGAGGAAGAGGCCTTAACTCTAGTACAAATCTAAATTAAGTCTGCTCTTTGCATCTCTAGGAGATTTTTTTTTTTTTTTTTCAACTCGGCACTCTTTTAGCTGTAGCGATCCCTTGCTATTTCCCCAGACTTAAAACTGATTCTGTCATTTTGATCTGAAGAAACGGTTGTAAAAACTGCCTTTCTCAACTCAGCTTCCTAAATGTGGACTTCAATGACTGAAGCTCTGGTCCTAATCGGTACAAATCACTGCACAATAGTGACTTAGAGTTGAACAAGATCTCACATGCACCCGAGACTCCATTTGTGTGGATAAGATTGGGGGTCTAAGCCCTGAAAGGGTGTGTTTGGTTTGTTTGGGGTTTTTTTTTTGTATCTGTCAGTGCTTTATGGTCAATGTGGCTTTGAAAAGGGAAGCTAGATTTCCTTGTTCTCCACCGTAATGGTCCTGAATTCTGCTTCAGTTGTATTTCCCATTGCAGAGTCATTAATGGTGATGTGTGGTAGCAAGAAGGAATGTTGTCTGGCTTTCGTGAAGATGTTCATTAAAACTGTCTTGAACGTACTATTAATGAAGAGTATTGAAACTGACAACCCTACAAAATAATTCGAATCGCATTTTATAACACGAGTTAAACTGTAGTTCAGTTAATTTAAAGCCAGGCCTAAAACATTTTGTTTTTAAATCCATCTGCTGCAATTCATTATAGGCAAAAGCCTTAGATGTCCAGCTGTCTGATCTGTGGGGTCAGGAACTCAGTTTTTACTGTGTATGAAATATGACTATAATTTAAGCAGTATCTTAAATAAAACTGTTCTGTAGGTGCTTAGTTGTTCCCTTTGAAAATAAGAAGTGTTTGAAATGCCTTGCAGTTCAGTTGGAAACTCCTATGTGTCTTTAAAGTTTTAAAACATCCTAAACTTTTATTATTTTTAAAATAATAACACAGTTTAAAAATGTGATGTTGTTTTACTAAAGCCAGATAAACTGACTTACTCTGAATCTAATGAATGTTTGTAGATATGGTGTGTACTTATAAACAACCCAAGCTTTAGGTGGTCTGACCTGCCGTGCAAACGTTCAGCTTAGTTCGTGTTCAGTGGCAAAGTCGGTGAATGGGAATGAGAACTTTAATTCATGTGTCCAAATACAGAAGCTGGTTTTATCACCCTGTTTGCTCAAGGTGCTTCTGTAGAGGTTTGGTTTTTGTATTCTACTCATTTTTAGAACTCTTGAGGAAATGGGCAGTTAGGCTAGAAAGCTGTAGACGCAAAACATATACTGCCAAAAACGAAGTATCTTATAAAACTCAAGAAAAATTAGAAAATAACTTTAAAGGTATTGCTTTGTTTTCTCAGTGGACTTAATTGTGCTTCAGTGATTGGAGCTCTTTGTAGTGTGTTACATTTACGATTTCATTGACGGAGAGAATGCCCTTTGCAATCCAATCTTTTCTGGCCTCTGTCCATGCACAGTTTCTCGTTATTGTCTCCAGCATAGTTATACGTTACAGTGTAGGCTTTTAGTATTCATTGGCACGCAGCACGCACATTGCATGAATTGTTTTTAGTGTTTACTTACAGCACAGTTAGGGCTTTCTGATCAGATGTCAGCTATGTGGAGCTACTGCTCCTAAAGAGCAGCAAAACTGAGTAATTCTCTCTTTTACTTTCCACGTGTGAGATGCTCTCCTCCATCATCAACTGCTGATTGCATCCAACAATTTAAGACTTTTTTTTCTACTGATGTAGTTGTAGTCACTCACTCTGCTGTGGTTTATCAACCAGGTCATCACAGATGGTTTTGTAGTGCTTAATTAAGGATAACTTCTGTCTATGGGATTTGATGTGCCTTCTTACTAGTATTTCAAAACCAAACAGTACAGTGTTTTTATTCTTGTATGGGGAAAAGTTCTCCAAAATGCAGTGTTTGACAAGCTCAGTGTAATTCTGCATTTCCTACCAAATCAGCCCTGAATATTACATTTTTTTTGTTTTTTCTTTTTAATGTGTGAGAATGTGTGACTGACTGAATAGGTCTGATGTAAAAGGTGTTTTTAAGTGAGCTCTGTTCCTGAATTGTGTACTTTTTCAATCTGAACGCAGCATTTACAACCGAGAAGCTTTCTCTAGAATCCCTTTCAGGATAAAAAATTTTCAAATCGAGTGACTAAATCTCTGCTTGGGTATCTGAGAAGCTCTCCGGTTTTCTTGGAGACTGCTGATCTCTGAAGTTGGTATAAGCTGTGGTTTGTAGGAAGCTTGAAATATTCTAATGAGATTGAAGAGAAAAGGTTTAATTAGTGTCATAATATGTATAATTTTTACAGTTCGTTTTGTCTCTCCACCACTCTTTCTGTAAAGCCAAATAAGGTAGTCTACCACTCATTTGCTCTATCTATATTTAAGTCAGTCTCTTACATTCTCTGCTTCACTGACTTTAAACAATATCAGTCTGCAAGCACTGAAGGGAAAACTCAGATATGGAAAGACTCATTATGGAGGGCTGAAATAGTGAAAATATCTTTTTGTGTGGATTGTGTGGAGCTCTGAGCAGGGAGATGAAGGCAAATTGGTCTTCAAACTCTTACTAACATCAGCAATGACTACACACAGTCACAAAAGTTGGAACCCGAGCTAGGCTCTTTACATTGCGCTGAACATCTCAAGCAAATATGGGAAAATTCTATTTGGGTTTCCCTAAGACGAAGTGTTCCATGGCACAACGTGAGCTGTGTGATTAGTACTGGCTAAATATCTGCCCAGTAGAAAAGACAAAAGTAGTTGGAAATGCAAATACTTGCTTCCAAGAAGAAGCTGCTGTCCAAAACCAAGGTGCACATGTAATTCAGTAGTAGTAAGTTAAAATGAGAAGTGTTTTTTTGTTTGTTTGGTGTGTTGTGAGTTTTTTTCCCCCCTTTTTTTAAGGGAAGTCATAGAAGGAGAATTGGAATTTTACATGTGCTGTGATGGGTAAGACCCTAAGATACAACTGCCTCCTATTTTTCATTTTCACAGTGGATGTGTTGTGTTTTTCCCTGACCTGATATAGTGCGTCATTCCGACATGGGCGATTGCTTTGGCTATTCCCTGCAACACCAATTCTGAGTGGAATATCTACATTCCTTGTGTGTCATAGACAACCTCTGTTGGGGTTGTCTTAGTTCTTCGTCTTCATTAAATACTTGGAATCTCTACAGCTACAGTATTTAATTTGCACTGTCATCATCTTATTGATATATATGTCATGAAGTAATATTTCTGCTATCTTTAGAAAGGCCAGGCAATTCATGTGTCTTTTCTATGTCAGGCTTTTAAACAGAAAACGTAGCCAAAATTTCACTTTGCAGAAAAAGAAACTATTTGGTTACAAAAGAAAACTGATTGAAAATGGGATTATCAAAGAGATGGGTTACTTAAAATTGTGGATCTTCCTGCATTCTACTGGATATGTTTATCTGTGGGCAGCTTGAGGGTTTGAAAATATCAAGAGTAAACGAAAAGTGGCACATAGGTGAGGAATGAAGAGACTCTTGCCTTGTGAATCAGGAATTGAGCTCAAGAGGGAGCAGAGGTATCCTATGGATAATGCTGCTGCTAGACATGAGAAGCTTTTACTTTTGTTTGTCAAAACTGCTGTTTATAGAGAAATGTTCAGGAATATTGTATAAAAAGTAAAATTGAGAGTGCAATTGGGTATGTGAGTGTATTGCTACCTTCCCCTGCTAAATTACTTTTTCTCAGAATGATTTGAAAACATTGATTAAAATACTTTAATAGTTAATATTGCGATGCCTGCTCTCTGTCAGATTTATCTTTACTAAATGTCTGAGCTGGCTTTGGGAACAATACAGCTGGTTCCTGATCTCACACCCTCAAGGTTATGGCTTACAATTATCTACCACTCTACTGGTGTTTCATTAAACAGCTATGCATTTAAGAGCTTTGTTACATTTATAGCTTTACAGTAGCAAGGGTTGGTCATTCTAGCTGTAGAATGTTGCTTTTGGCTTGATCTTTGGTCCTGGGCTCTGTTTGTGGGGTTTGGTTTGTTCACAAAATAGTGTGTAAATTTCTCAAAATTAAGTGTTAATGTGAGAGAGAGCAGACTGCCAGCCTGGGAAGCATGAGAGATTCAGGCACTGGTATCAGGTACTTCTTTCTGCTACTCTCCTAATGAGCCACTACTCCCTTCAGAGTGGTTCAGCCCTAAATGTGGGATGGGAGCAGAGTCTCCTCACTTACTTAGAGGAGTTAGTCAAGTGATGGTTGCGAGGAGGGCTATGTCTTGGATTTTTTGGTTCTATTTAAAAAAAGAAAAAAAAAAACAACAACCTAAAAAACCCACAAACCAACCAACAAAACAAAGCTGCATGTGTTCCCAGTTCTCAGTAACAATTTATGTTGGATTCGATGAGGCTATGAGCAGCTTCATCTAGGGGAAGGTGTCCCTGCCCATGACGGGGGGTTGGAACTAGATGATCTTTAAGGTCTTTTCCAACCCATTCTATGCAAAAAAAAATATTCTCTGTTAATTCAGAATTATAAATGCAGCCACATTTAAAATAATCAAACTTAAATGTAGACGTACACCAAAGTTTTTGAAATTTCTATCTTGATACTTATCCAGTTACTGTTACATCATATAATTTACTCTTTGTCTGGTTCTGTAGATATGACATTTTACATCTATTTTCAGGAAGATTTAACTCCAAGTACAGATTTATAATTACTTGCAATTGTAATAGTATCTAAATTCAAATATTCTCTGCATTGTATTTAATTTAACCATTGTATTTAAAGTATAATAATCTGTAATTTCAAGGAAATACGGGATTTCAGTACAATTAAAATAGATGTATTGCTATTTTCTTCAGTCAGAAATGGGAGTGCTGCAGTGCTGTGGGTTTTTTCTTGCTAGTGTTTAGCTGGCAGACCAAATAGATGCTTTGACAGACTGACATTGCATGAATATTTCAGTTTTATTACCAGTTTACATTGTCTATATTTTTTGTACGATGCTGTCTTTTTATCTGATTCTTTGCTTGTTTTGTCTACTGTAAAATAGGAGTTAAGGGCATATCAGGAGTTTTTCAGTACCTTGCTAGCTATAGGTTAGAGTTGGCAGTATTTTATCTAAGGCACTATGGCTTTCTTTTTACCTCCTTGCTGGAGTGACACCGATTGATCTTGTAATTCCTATTGGCCTCCTGACAGCTTCTGTAGTTCTTTGTCTCTATGGAATATGGTATCTTTTAGGATGCTGATACGTTTACCTGCCTGATTTGAAAGAGAATCAAAATTCAGGTTTGGGTTGGCTTTGCTCCTCACCACCCTTTTCTCCTTCCCACTATAACATTCTCCTGCTTCTTCTGTGGGTGTGCAGGAAGTCCTCACACTGCCCAGTCTGTGGAGCTAGGCTGTAGCAGACTACAAAAGGGTAAACTAGAAAAACGTAACAGTGTAACCTTGAAGAATTCGGATCATTTGAAAGAGCAAGGTGGATTAAAAAGATAGGGAAATGAATGTCTGATCCTATTGTGTCCTGGCTGCTATATCTCAGGAGGCAGTGCAAACAAATGTAGCATCCAAGAAAAAGGCAGCTGTCTCCTTCCGTCCCTGTGTTCCTTGCCCCAGGTGCCTGCTACTTCCCTTCTCCTAGCACTTGTTCCTGTTTCCATGCAGTAAATTGATTAAATGAAAAACTAATCATTTGAAGAAGCGAAGGAAAAAAAGCCACTTCCAGTGTGCTTAGTTCCTGGACAATACAGTCATGTGAAAGCAGGAGTCGTCTGTAGGTGTGTTAGGAAGTGTAACAGTTTCATCATCCAATTCTTGACATCACTAGATTTCCCTGCTTCCCATGCAGGTAGATGTGAGAAGCTGCCTCCCTGCCCTTCTCAGATTACGGCACCAGGCCATGCTGTGTGCTTTCTAACCAGCAGAAAGAATAGCTATAACTTTGCTTGGGCAGCCAATGAGGTTGTGTTCATTCTGTATTGGGTTTTGAGTTTGTTTTGGTTTGTTTGGGTGTTTTTTTATCTTAAATCACAATTTTTATCATTACTGAATAAACGTTTGCCCTTGGAAGTGTGGTTAGGCTAAGAAAATATTCTTTAATGTAGAAGAGTTTGCTGTACCCAATTTAAAGACCTATCCTACTATACTAGTGAATCTAATTCTGCTGGTTACCTGTGGACTACAGTGGAAGGATTGACACTTTACTGGTGATGTGGAGTAAGTCTGTGGTGTTTATGCAAATCAGACTTGCCAAGGAATAATTATAGTGATTGGACAGTAATTGAACTGCAAGCCGATATTCCATTTTAGTGTTTCGCATCCTTTATGCAGAGCAAATTTTCTAGCTGGAGACCGAGTCTGGAAAGCAATGGCTGCTGCAGTCTGAGATGTGGCTTGAAAGCAGGCACAGATTGTGATTCAAAATAGTGTTCTGCGAACATGGGATAATTATTCATTGTGTTTTCTTATTTTGGGCTCAATGGGGGAATGTCAAGCATCTAGGAATATAAACATGGAAAAGTTCCATAACATCTGCTACTAATTTCTGCCAGATGAAAGTGGTAATGATGATGAATATTTTTGTTGATGATGCTGATACATTGGCCTAAATAAATTCACTTGCTAGGCTGTGAATATCTAATTGAAAATACATGATTGTAGCATCAAATTGTTGACTTAGTGCTCACTTAAATTTTTAATTGTTTTAATTTGCTGGAGAGTTTATGGCTTACTATTTTAGAATAAAAAATAATATTGCAATGAGATCAGGCATTGTTAATGTATTAAATGAAGAGAATAGTTAGAGTTTACCTATTTGTGCAGTTAGATTTTAGGATTGGGTCGTAATGCTCATCTGTTTGAGTGGTACTTCAACCTTGCTAAAAAAGCTTTGTCTTTCAAACAAAACACTCTTTGAGGCTTTGACCATGTCTGATGTTGCCGTTGCAAATTCTTGCTGTTCTCAGTGCTCTTCTTCTATCTTGCTATTATTTCCTGCGCTGTTGTTGAGCACTTAAGGTATCTAAGGGAGAACAAGGGCAGTGACTGACTTCAGCCATTGAATGCTGGGTGATGGTTTTTGTCAGACAAAGGACTTCTCTGGAGAGACCAGCAGTGTGCACACTGAATATCTTTTCTAAGTTCTTGACAGTCCACCACAATTGCTGTTTCATAGGATGCCTAGGATAAGGGACTAAAACCTTTAAGACTGTATGGCAGAAGGGCAGTTCATCTTAGTGACAAAGACACATGCTTGTTCTGTCCTCATTTTCTTAGATATGGGTAATTTTTTTTTTTTTCATAAAATGTTTCTGGCATTGAGATCTCCTGTTTGTGCCTCTTGTGGTCGGTCCCAGTGAGAGTCTGGTTTTAGAAGCTGACAGTGAGATGGGCAAGACTTGTCTAGTCTTTGGTATGAGGCATTATTCATAGAGGGTTTGTATTGGCCTCTTCTGCCAGAGTACCTAAGTGAGTGATCTGATAGCTGTGCAGAAGCTGGCTTGCAATAAGCTTCAGCAGCAGCTCAGTCCTTAACTAGACGGGTTTGGGCCAAATCAAATCTGCATGCTTCGGTAGTGAGAATTTGTGAGGCAACGGATACTGTAGTTCACTCTCAACTGCCAGACTGCTAACAGACCAGAATGATCATAGGCTTTAAGGGAGAGCATTTTCTAAACTCTTTTGGGACCAACTACAGGCAGTCAGATGGTAGCCAGAAGCAGAATAGAAATATATCGGCAGCGAGAGATGCTCTTCGGTTTCCATGGGAGCTTGGGCCAGTTGGAAAGACTAGTTTCTGAATAAAAGTTCTTGATAACTTGATGATGATTTGCCTGTTAAGATAAGCAGATCTCGTTATCCCCAGATAGCATGATTTTCCAAGTGTTAGAATACACTAATCTGTTGTTATTTTAACAGCCCAACCATCTTCTGCTGTTATGGCCTACCGTACCCTGATGTTGAAGTTGACAGTAGGAGGTTGTTGCGATGTCATTGATGGACATACTTGTGGAAACATGGTACCACGTTTGTTAGGAATACAGCAAAGTGTCTTTGCTTGAAAACTGAAGTTGTCCAAAGCCACTTGCTTGTCTCTATCATTGCTGTGCCCTGTGCAGTAGCACGAGGATAGAGGTGAAAGCATTCTCTGTTAGTCACCATGGGGAGCTACTGGTTTACAGCAGGAGATGCAGTTGTCATCAGACAGTCCAAATCCAAGATATCCATATGCTTGCCTGCTGTCTTGGCTGTTATGGGTTTATGTATCTTAAGCTTGCTTTATTAGATATATGAGGAAAGGTGTGGCTGTGTTCTCTGTGCTGTTACATACATTTACTGACGCTTCATAAGAATTTTGAACTCGTAGGTACCTGAGTTTTTTTTATAAAAGAAGTGCAAGACTCTAAGAGGAAGTAAATGACACAGGTGCAGTGTCACTGATGACAACTTTCAGAATTGTTCTCTATTTTTTATTACAGTGGCAACAGGGTACTGACCAGCTGCCTGTTCTGTATTTTAGCCTAATTCTGGATCCTGTCCAGTATCCATGCTACCTAATGGCTTCCAGCAATAACTGTGGTGTAATACCAAGATACCTGAGTTAGAAGTGGTTGAAACCTCACTGCAGTATCTTGAAGCACTTCATGAACTGACTTGCTAAAACTGTCATACACCATGTCATAAACATCTCTTCTGGCACAACATATCCAGGTATTGATGATGCTAGGGATATAAAGTTAGCTGCTTGGAGTAAGAGCCCTCTTTCGGCTCCATATGTATGAAGGAGGAGCTAAGGAAGGAAAAGAGGTTTCCCTTTTATGCAGCAAGCTGAAAAGACAATCCTAGTGTATGGAGGAGCTAATGGCAGGGACTCAATATTTTTGGCTTGAGGGAAGGAAGTGAAGTGAGGGCTTATCAATCATAATATATAGAGACTGAGTTGGTCAGAAACAGCTGGAAAGAAGAGATGCATTAGGTGAGATTCTTGGTGGAGAAAGAATGTATTTACAGATAGCCTTGTAAGAATCATTAGATAAGGGACAGTGATATGAGTGTGTGTATTAAAAAAAAAAAACCCAACCAAACAAACAAAAAACCCCAACAAAACAAACAAACAAAAAAAAACCAAACCCCAACAAAACCAGTGTCGAAATCCAGTAGTAGTGGATCTTTAGCCTGGATATTAAAGGCAATTCAGGTATCACAGGGATATTCACTTTTGTTTTAATAGCATGTGAAGGAGGAAATTTTAAGAAATGTCTTATAATAGACCAATCTGAGTCTCACTGCCTTTGTGCAACTACTCATCAACCCTAGAATGCCATTCCAGAATCATAAATGTAAATTGGCTCCTGTTTTGATAGCATATCTGGGGATACTGCTGTAGATTATTACTAGAGGTATTATCTTGTGATATCTGTATTGCAGTGGCGTGTCTGAACGTGGGGATGCTTTGAAGCAGATGTATGAATTTGCACAGTAACCTGATTAGTCTTGAATATTTTTATTTAATAAAATATATTGAATAACACAGCAATATTTCTTCTTTCTACAAGTAATTGTAGTTTTAGTAACAGGTACGTCTACATAGTATTAATAAAATAATGATCGTTTTCAGAAGAAAACTAGTGAACTGTATCAGAAGAGCAAGAGTGCGACATGCATAAATATTTTGCTGTCTAGTGACCCTTAATATTAGAATTTTCATGAAGCAGCTTGTGTACAGCAAAGCTGGAAGGGACAATTTGTTTTACTTGGAGAATTAATCACATGGTGTGCTTAGAGAAGTAGACGTGAAAAGAGAGAGGCAAACAGGCGAGGACCTTGGTATAACACTTTATGTAATGTCTCCCTCATTATATTTTTCAAATTATGTTAAGCTGGACTCAGTATAAAACCTCCCATATGATGCCTTCTATGTGTAGAACCGATCTGCTCTAAACAAAAGACTTGTTCTTTTTTTTTAATACTGAAAATAATTGGCAATTTGAGAGGGCTTTTTTTGACAGAGCCTTGAATAAAATGTCAATGCGTTTTCACTTTTTGAAATGTCATGCATTTTACTTTCCAATTTTCTCATGTTATCTAGGGGCAATTCCTTGGATGATCTTGTATCTTTATTAAAATGTATGAAATGGTTGTTTACACCGAAGACTAGAAGTGTTTCATTTTTCATCTAGTCTAGTTTGCAAATATAAACAGAAATACTGCAGCTTGATTTTTTTTTTTTCCCCCATATTTCATTGTTTTCTTGTTGTGGCGTCTCTTATTTTGAAAATCAAATAGCATACCTTTATGAAAATATCTATGAGTTCCTACTGCTAGTTATAAGGTAACTACTTTCAAAAGCAGCTCAGCCAGATCTAGATTTGATGGGAGTAGTATAAAAGCAAAATGATTTAACAGAAGAGATTCACTAAAGTGCTTAGTTCTGAGGGGCATGTAAAGCTTTATGTGTTGTAGCCTTTTCACATATTGGTTAATGTAGCCAAGCGATTTCCAAGTAGTATTGCATTTAAAATGAATTGTTGCTGTTGAGACAACTCAGTCGCCCAGACACCTTGAGCATTAAATTCTTATTGCTTAGCAGCATTGTCAGCTACTCTGTAACTACCATGGAGATCATGTTTTCTTATATTCTGTTTTTTAATGAAAATATCTGGAGTTTCTTCTGATGAGGTGCAAGTGAAACCGAAACCTTGTAGCGTCCAGGAGCGTGAGCTGTAGTTGGAAATCAGAAGTTTAAGGGTTGAAAGAATGCTAAAACACAGCTTCATTTCTAATTTGGATGTTTGGTAATGATTTATTGCATAATGAATTGCTGCGCCAAGATGCCATGGAGCACAGTGGTTAATAATGGTCTGTGTTGTAAGCAAAGCCACTAGACAATACACGTAATCAAAGAAGCAAGAAATAAGATCATTACTGCAAATCAACAAAGCTGAGACAACTTTGCTGGCGAAAGTCAACTTAGAAAATTTCAATGCAGCATATGAAGGATGTTTGAAATGTTTTTGAAGCTTCTTTATTTAAAGCCAAATGCTGGGTCGGTGCATTCGGAAGGCTGTTCTTCCAAACAAATAAGATTTTGTAGCCTGGACTAGAATCTAAATTTAGCATTTCAAATGATCTTATCTTTGCTCTTCTGGACTGTAGTGGCTTGAGACAGTCTGACAGGTTTCTGATGTAGTGAGGCTGATAGTTTATCTGGATTTCTTTGAACAACTTTAAGTATCATTGAACATGTTTACCCCTAGCTGTTGTAAAAGGTCTTTCAGTCTTCCCACCTGCATAAAAAATGGCTTGCACCATCACCTGACTCGCTGTATGTGGGAGTTTGTGTGTGTACGTGTGGAGCTCTGGAGGGTATGAAAGCCCCACTCCTCAGGAGCTGTGCCTTGCCTTGCTCAGAGCTCGGTCTTGCTGCTGGTTGTGGTACCCGAGTACACCTGGACTTGGAACCCTTTGTATTAGATACTACTTGGTAAGTTGAGTAGTGTAGTTAAGTGCTATGGTCCTCGTTTTACATGTGACAGTCTGGGCATCGTGGTATTAAGAGATATATCATGGTATTAAAGGATACGTTTCCTCACCAAGGTGGTAACAACAAAGGAGATGGTTTTATGTCTCTCAAATATTATGATAATATTTAAGTCACTGGATTACAGTATTCCTGAACAAACCTTTCAAACTTCTCACTGTTTTATGTCTGATATCTCTGACATGGTAGCCTTGATGGAGGCGAAAACTGAAAGTTATCAGAAAGAGTTTAAGATATCTGAAGCTACTACTACATCACTTTACTGTGGAGGTGTGAGAAATAAAGGAGGCATTGTCATCTAGCCATAACTCTACAGCCAAAAGCACATAAACTTTCTGAAGCTCAATGCGCATTCTAGTTTGGGCAAGTTGCTTAGAACACTCTGCTTTCATTAGCCTTATTTTGCACAGCAGGAAACTGATGATGGTTTACTCTTGTTCCTCTGGTCTCTGCCAGCCCCCAGAGCAGCATCTGAGGGTGCACTATGGAAACCAAAATGCTTTTGGGCACTCTAGAGCCATCGCTGCTCTTGTGCAAGGCCTCCGAAGGGTACCTGTAAATCTTCTCCCTTCAGACTCCCTCACAGAGACCTGGAGAGGGAATGATGTCCCAGGCAAATGAGCCTCGTCAGGCTGTGTCCTGCAAGCAGCCCAGATGACCTAGTGCAATTTAGACTCGGGTTGCTCATGAGCTTTGTATTTCTTAGGGAGTGTTCGTGGGTGATTTAATGCCTTGTCCAGCTCTAGTCTGCAAGTCCTTTGCTGTCGCTAACCCTAAGTTTGTTGAAATAGCATAGCAGTGAAAATAGTTAAAGCTTTATGAGAGCAGAAAGACAGAATTCCCTGTATTTCAGTATGGTGAAAAGTGAAGTCTGCTGTGTAATGTAAAAGGACTTTGGAACTGGGTATGAAACAAATGTTGATTACACAGAGAAACATTGAAGAATTCCGTAGGATAGGTTTCTGACAGAAGACCATGCAAGAACTGTATTTTTTTTGATAGTGAGAACTGACAGACATGCAAGAGAGCCATTTTTCATGAGTAAAAGTAAGTAAATATAAAAATTGTATTAATAAATCCATAGCTTTGATCTTACAGACTGCCTGTCAAAAGCAGAGCAAAGTTAATTATGAGGAAATCACAGTACTACAAATTACAGTTTCAGTTATTAAATTCCTAAATCATTTTGGATTGCATCCAGGAAAACGAGAACCAACGTAGATTATTATAAAAAAGAGTTTACAAAGAAAAATATGTCAAAGACTGATTTTGAGTACTTTCAAGTGGATATAAGATAAAATGCCACAGCATAACACAACATACAGTCAGTGACAGTATGTATATATCATGGTATCAGGTTATCTTCAGTTTTTGTCTGAAGTTCATTCTTTCTCTCCCATTAACTCCTTCAGTGATTTGTGAGAACAGATTTTTCATTGTCATGATAATAAGAGTGATTCTCTTTGCATTTGTACTATTTTCTGAGCTGTAAACACATGAAGTATCATAGCAGTAATGAGTGTAAAACTGAGCTTTAAGCAGTGTCTATGGGTTTATTTGTAATTTTGGGAATTAATTTAGTGATGTTTCTGTAACAGTAGTTCTTCTGTAGTAAACCTTGTGAAATATTGCGGGGGGGGGAAGGAACATTCTGTCCTGATCTTCACTGTGACAAAGAAAAAATACTTTACTTTTGGTAAAATTCAGAAGAGCTTCAGACGTTCAAATGCTGCCAAGTAGAGTAGTGTTAAATTGCTCCTAGTAGCAAAAGTTAAGGATATGTGCCAGTTGGTTGACTGGTACTTTTGAAAGTTATAATCCAAAGCTCCTGTCTCAAACTGACAAGCAGTTTAGAGCATAAGTTTTGTTGAAAGCAGTAGGAGCATGGTTATTAAATGCTTGTTGCTTTTTTTGAAACAGAAACTTTGGCTCTGGAATTGCTTTTTGTGATTTTTTTTTTTTCTTTCTTAGCCTTAAAAGGCTTTTATTCTTAGTTCAGAAACCTAATATTTTACTACTTTAAAATTAAAGCTCTTTGTACATTATGTTCTTTAATCAAATATACTTGGAAAATAACTTTAACAATATCCTCAGGCACTGGAAAAACTTAGGTCTGTAATGGCACTTATGTAGAATAGTACATGACACCAGTGAAACATTTACAATCACGTTTTTAGTCCTTGTGATAGTGATATACAATATGCAACTACAGAGCAGTAGGAAAGGATCAAGGTATTGTGAAGTACTTTGTTTACGCTGCCTTCATAGAATACTCGTTACTCGAGCCCTATTCAGTCAGCTATATGGCTTTCCTGTGCACATAATTTCCATTAGATTATGTAAGTGGGCTTCATGCCATGCCAACTGATTTAGGGAAAGCTTGATCAGTGCTGCCGTGCTGGAGGGGGAAGGAAAAAAAAAATTCCTACCTGGGAGTTGGTCTGTTTATTCTTTTCCTGTTTGCTCAGAGTTGAGTAGTGTGTAACCAGACAGGCTGACATAACTTGGACCAGAGGTCCAGGTGGTTTGGTGTGTTCTGTGGGGGTGACTTCACCTTCAAAGGGAAATCAATGGTCATGAAATGCAGAATTATGGAAAACCTTTGCAAAGGAGAGCTTTCATCCTGTCTCTCTTTAAACCGAGGCTGCCTTACAACCTAGAATGGTAGAAATGATATCTTTTCCACAGGTAGATGATTTAAAAGTTATTTCTTATTGTAACTTCAGATGTTTTCCTCTTCCGTATGAAAGATCTCTTCTTTTGTGGAAAAGGTCTGATAGCTTGAGTCACACAAAGGAACTTTTGGCTGGACTTACAAGCCCCTTAAGGTGGTATACTGGTGTCTAAATTGCAAGGATGATAATGGGAAGCAAGGGTGGTTAAAAATGCCATGTTCTTAACAGGAGTCATGTCTAATGTTTCCCACTTCCTTTGTCCTAGTGAATTGTAAAAGAAAAAGAATATGTAATAAAATAAATGAGATAAAAAGCAGTAGTTATATACTCAGAGTTTGAGAAGGCATTTTAAAATAAATTTATTTTATAGAGCATAAAAAAAGTACACATTGACACCTGCCAATGAGATGAAAACTATTTAAAACAGTATTTTACAAAACTCGTAACAGAAATTGTACTGCTTTAAAGAGATTCTTGGGGAACCGAGTTCCCAGCCAGATGTAGGATATACAAAGTTTTGGGAGACAACAGCATACGTGGAGGGCATCCACTGATTCCAGAGGCCTTTAGCGTTGCTAAGAAATTTGCTTTCTAATTTCAGCTTTCTCACAAAACTTTCACTTCATTGACAGACTTGTGCAAAAGGACAATGTTGCCAGGAAAAAAAGATGGCATGCACAGAGTCATTGAGCAGAACTACTCGGTGATTTCTGGAGGGACGACTGACACAGTTCTTCAGTGTCCCCGCTGCCTCCTGGGCTCCAAGCAGGACCTGATTAGTGCTGCCAATTGCATTCTGCTGCTGCTCAGCAAATCTGTAAAAGGCAGTGGAAACATAAGCCATTTTGTTAGTATTTGCTGGATGGTTGCTTTCCCCAGAGATTCTGTACTGCTTTTTGGGGAAATTTTGTGCAGAGCCAAAAACATGACATAAACTTAGCAAACCTTTGGAATTTGTGCTCCAGAAGTTGGTGTTTTCTGCTTCCCATCTGCTGGTGGTAAACAGGAAGGTAGTCCACCTCCCCACCCCCCCCAGTTTGAAAATACAAACTTGGAGATAAGGAAAAGAATTTAGTTTAATATTTTAGGTTTTCAGGTAACACACATGCATGGTTTTCTACAATGTAATGGGATAACTGAGAGTCCTTAGTGAAACTGGAGAGATAATATTCCAATGTTTAAGTGTGTTAGGGTTTTGAATTAAGAAGTGCTGGAGATTTTATAGGCTGCGTTCTTGAAGACAGAGATGGATGGGGGTGAATATTAGGAACATGAAAGTTTATGAAAAACTAAGCATCTATTACTAAAAAAATTACTAAAAACCAGATCAGAACAACACTACAGCAGGGAATACACTTAAGTGTTAATTCTCCCAGGAAAATTTTTGCTTCATTCTTAATCTTTGATTTATAAAAAGCTCTTTGAAACTTTCTTCACACTGATGAAAAATGGCATTGACCCCAAAATAGTTATTCATTTGTGTAGATTTATTCATGTGTTTGAGTCTTTGCAGCCAGGGGATCTTAACTAGTTTTGCTTGAATTGAAATTTATAATGAACTTCGAAAGAATCATAGTGAGTATTGATTTTTAGCCATTACATTTACAGAAAACTGTAACTATGGGAATTACCATACTCGCAAATAGGCAGAAAGGAACTTGCTCAAACGAGTAAAAGGCAAATAAAAGGGATGGTGATGACCTGTAACTTACTAAGGTAAAGCATAATGGAGTTCCAGGAGATCTGATTACTAGGCAAGCTCTCAGTTTTACCTTGTGATCTTTCTAATTTTCCCTATTACTCCATTAAGTATGATCAGTAGGTGAAGAGATACAACAGAGCTCCCTAGCAATAGGGATCTTTCAGGCAGGAGTTACTTGGATCATGCTTAAAATGAGATCCCATTGTAATAGTAGTATAAATGTAATAAGCCATGCCTTATGTTGTATACTCAGTTTGTTAACGTTCATCTTGAAAATGTTCAGCTTTGAAGATACAGGATAACAAAGTGATATTTAACCATCGGTTTCAGATATTGTTTGCCAGATGGAGGCAAATTGCTGCTCTTTGCTTTACTTCCCTCCTTTTTCATAGACCAAACAAATATTTTTGCTTAGTTTCTGAAAAAATTGCATATTTAATTCTATAGGGCAGCAAAATTGGGACAAGTTCTGTTCACAGTGATATTTATGGTTGCTGGTAATGGAGCATAGATGTACTGCTATATGTGTATTGATTTTGCTAGCATGTGACTAACCATTTCAAATAATTAGGACGAGAAAGTTCACTGAAAAATTTTCTTGTATATTTTACAATATAGTATATTATACAATATTGTTGATTTTACTGGTAATATATGCTTTAGAGAGGAAAATCTTAAGGGGGAAAAAAAAAAATCACTTTTTTTCAGATTCCTGCAGTTTTGTTTCATGATTGAAATTTCTCATGTAAGAGAAATCACTTAAATCACTAAAAAGAAAGAGATAATATATTCCAGGAATATATCTGGTTTGTTAGAATTGGCTTCTCCATGTTGATTAAAGAAAAGAGATTGTGAAAGAAGTGGAAACTGTATTTTTGACTGTCTCCAATAGACCTTCTCTCCTGTATTGGAAAGCTGACCTGATAATTTGGACAAGTGTGAAGGCTTATTCTTTTGGAAGTTCTTGTGTCTTGATCCTGCTATGAGCAAGGGATGAGGTAGAAGCCTCAAGTAGAATGTTTGATTCAGTTTAACCCTAATATTGAGTGTCCAGATTGCGATGTTATGCTCAAAATCTTGTGGGCAAAAGGGAAACATACCTTATATATAAAGTCACCAATTTATTGCTAGTATAATAAACCTTCACAGTCTAATTGAAGAATCATTATGAGTCCACATTGGTTTACTATGGGAAAAATAAACCAAAAGAAATCAATGCTGCATACAAAAGTATATCCCAGTAATAAATAATATAGGTAAAATTATTACACACACATTAACTAGTTTCAATCCCTTTTCCTGGTGTTATGCTGACCTTTCCTTGCTCCTCACCGTTCGTTGTGCCTCTGAATACTAAAATCAAGAGCTTCAGTTAGGTGATGCACCCCTTTGCCCTGGAGTATGTTACATTGATGGCTGCTTTTTCTCCTCTCCCTTTTCTTTTCTTGTCCCTTTTAATTTACATGGGGCTGTTTTTGTGTTCTAGCATGCTTTTGCATGCACATTCTTTATTCATTGGTCTGCAGCTCCATCCTGCATCTGAATTTATAGGGTATGATTCATTTTACATGTTAAATACTACTACTCTTATTCCTAAAATCTGTTTTGGTCCAGTTCCAGGTCTGAATTTCTTTACCTGATCATAGATGACTTGTTTATGGCCCTGAGGCTCCATCTCTTCTTGTCCTCTGCTGTGCTGGTCTGCTTTGCATCCTGTGTCTACACTTCTCAAAGACGGCCTCTGCTATCGTACCAGGCCTGAATTTTTGTATACCACATCATGGTGTTAGCTGTAAATATTTCATTCTACACAGAGCAACTACTTACTGTTGCCTATGTAAAAGTACAACAGTACCTCACAAAAGAATACCAAGTTAATCAGAGCTAACTGGTCAGAAGAAAAATGTTGTTGCAGCTAAGGAAGCCAAAACATAGCTGCAGGCAGACCTGACGA
Organism: Tauraco erythrolophus; assembly: GCF_009769465.1. Taxonomy (NCBI): domain Eukaryota; kingdom Metazoa; phylum Chordata; class Aves; order Musophagiformes; family Musophagidae; genus Tauraco; species Tauraco erythrolophus. The sequence continues at coordinate 35,766,950 of NC_141473.1, forward strand.
ACTTCAGACAGAGCAAGTCTGACAAGCCTCTGAGGTCTTGCAGACTTAGTATGTACAAAGTCAGTGGTGAGGTGACAGCATGCATCACTCTCCTCAGCTGGTTTGGAGGGTGGTTGGTGCTTTTGAATCTGATGAGCAAGATCGAGTTCGGTCACTAAAAACGGGAGGGCATAAGATCGTTGCATGTGCTTGAATACTTTGTTCTTTATTTCTGCATGCTTATCTCTCAAAGCTCAAATAGAGACAATTCAGGCTTCTGTGAGATCTTTTGCAGTGCTTTGAATCTCTCTGGATAAAAAGCATAATAAAAATGCACAATAGTCCGTTCACCATTGCTTTGGATGCAGAAGACATTCACAGTAGAGCCATAATGCATGCAAGTAGCTTCCCTTCCTCTCCCTCCTTTTTTCCATTCACGTAGGCAAACTACATATGAGGTACAAAGTAAGAGTTTTCAAAGCAGATCCCTTTGTCCATCTGTCACAGCTTTCTGCCTGCTGGATTTATTATCTGTTGTGCAAACAAACTTGATTTCTTTCCTTCCTGGGAAGCAGGAGATAATATCTTGTTGGGGTCTTCTGAAACAGTGTTCTTGCTTGGAATAGATTCCCTTTCTGGGTTAGGGGCAAATTTCGGTGATAACTAGATCAGAAGTCCTCAGGAGTGCAAAGATTTGTTCATTTTAACTTTTCTCGATGCTTATTTACGAAAACTTTGGAAGAAAACTTAAGGCTGGATTGTATATATTTTTTCCAGAGACATTTTCTTTTCCTGTGGAACACTTCCTTTTGTTGCTTGAAAGTATCAGGAGAGTTAGCTTTGGCTGTCGCCCTCATGGTATCTGGAGAGTCTCTGTGGCTCTGGAAGCGCTGGCCGGGCTTGGGGGCTGGCAGAGCCCGGAAGGTTCTGGCAGGTTCCGAGGGCGGGGCTGCCCGTGGTGGGGCGCTCTGGAGAAACGCCTCAGGGCGAGAGGGTGCCGGCAGGGCGCTGGGTACTGCCTCGCTGCCCTCAGGGGCTGGTTTGCTTATTTATTCCTTTGGTTTTGGTGTTTGGTTGTTTATGGGTTTGGACAACTTCAGCAGTTTCGGCCAGCATCCTGATTTACCTCAGGCCAAAATCTCGATTTACCTCAGGGACCGAACTGGCCAAAATGGCGGTCAGGGCGCTGTTAGGACGCGCTCTGTGGAAAGGCGTCATGGTGCTGCCGAAACAGCGAGGAGGAGAGGATGGGTAAGCGAGCTGTGGCGGGGCAGTGAGGAGAGCAGCGCGTTCGGTGGGATTTTGGCACGAGAGTGGGAGCAGGAGGGGTTGTGGTGGAGAAAAGCTCCATCTGGGTGGGAGGAAGGTGGTGGTTCACAGAGTGGGAAGGAGACCCCGAGGAGGAGGCCCCTTCCTGAGCTCGTGGGGGCCTCAACTCTGGCTCTCTTGTTAGGAAAACTGATTTTGATTAAAATTTCTTCACTTTTTTTTTTTCACCAAGCAAGATAATTGCCTCATAGAAAACATGTCGGATGGGCAATTTACATGTGACCACACATCATGCAACTGAAGGGATTTTTTCCAAAGTCTTCTACCTCTTCTCAGCATCTGTATTATAAATGCTTTTTTTTTTTCTAGAAAACACATTAACATGTACTGGAAACTGTAGAATCCAGTAATGTAAAATGTCAAGATGCATTGCAGACTAACTGTGCATTGAACAACAAAAAAAAAAAAAAAGAAAAAAGAAAACAATCAGATTAACTCAGATAAGCCAGAACTAAAAATCACTCAATATTCCATGACCATTGTAGTACTATGCTGGAACATTTTACCTTCATTGTTGTAGCCAGATCATTGCTGGCTAATAATCTTGGCATGAGATTTTTTTTTTTAGCTGTGTTTTTATTTTGACTTAAATAACCTGAAGTTAATCAGTTTTTCTTCTTGCTTTTAACTGCAAGTTGTCTTCTTTCAGATCAAACATATTTTTATGTATATAAAATATGTAATAGCATAATAAAAGAGCACTAATCTGTGTATAAATTAGTTGATGAAGAAAAAGTGTATACAGAATATCTAATTAAGTATAACAGCATCCATATCTTAAAAATTAAGTATTTGCTTTAATTACAGAAGTAGCTGCTAACCATTCCACTATAAAATTAGATAATGTAGCAATATTTTTGGAAAAAATAATTTTTTTGCTGCACCAGAAATCATCAACTTATCTTTGCACTTAATTAAATTCTAACAAATGTAAACCGACAATGAGGACTGTAATACAGTTAAGGAACTACATATGCTTCATTGCTTTTTAGTTATGTAGCAATATCACATTGGCAAAGGTTGCTCTATGAGTCATTTGATTTGTAGTGCACCAAGCTTGTCCCAGCAGGAATGGAGATTCCCAACAAGGAAGAAAGCCAAAATATAGGTCAGAACTAGTGAGAACACGGTTCTGATATCAATTGTTCTTGAAATGATAATTCATAAAGTTAATCTGCTTTCACTTTTTTCTTGTTATATATTCTCTTGCGCGTGCATATGCTCATCTCTTGCTGTTACAGGTACGCAGTGTTTTGAAGGTAATGTATCTTTGCAAAATTTTGTTTTGTGATATCGGAAGTAACGGTCAGGTGTTGTAAACCATTTCCTCAATTGCAAGAGGTTAAAGTGGTTGCTCCACTCATTACAAGAAATGTACCAGAGTGCCATTGAGGTTTAGAGCTGTTGTAAGAAGCTTGTAAGAGAGAAAGATACCAACTTTCTGCTCAGCAGGCTCAGGAGAGTGGGTTTCTTGCTAAAGAACATGCCACATTGCTTGCTCTGTTTTGAGTAATTACATATGTGGTGTGTGTTTGTTTGTTTTAAATAGTCTCCTCAACACTGTTAAATGTAGTTTCAATTTGGTGAATTTTATGATCTGAAAATCCTAGAACTCATAAATGGGGCAGGATTGACTCCAGCCAACAGATGCAGTGATTCACTTATGCAGTGTCTGATTGTCCAGGGATGTAAATGTCAACATCAAAAAGCATTTAACAGATTGAAGTGAGCTAATTGTGCACTCTGGTAACTAAGGGATTGTGTGTTGTATAGCTAGTATGCTGAACAGTTGCTCCAATTTTTTTGTCAGTTTCCATGGCTTTCTGTGTATTTGACTTTCTGAAACATAATTCGGAACAGGAATGTGCACAGATCCAGGCAGCAGTGCTGATAGTGGGCTGCAGTGCTGCTGTCCTGGTGTGCTTCCCTCACTACTGGCTAGCAAAGATCCATTGTTTAAACATGGTTCTCTGTAAGTTATTCTGTCGCCACTTGTTAGTCTCTATAGTGTAACACCACCTACAGCTTCCTGTAGCTTTAGGTCTGCTTCAAGGATTAATTACTTAGTGCATGTGCATTTTGAATGTTTTTCTTCGTGCAAGGTGGTTCACTGGAGCCATCCCTCAAAAGCCTGTAACAGCTACTAGACTAAAGTTCAAAATCTGAAACTGGGTAGGCAATTGTGGTTTATTAAAAATACATATGGGAAACAGTTACTGAATCTCAACAAAGAAATTATTTGAAATTTCAGCAACTAGAATCTAGTGTTGTCTCCTTGCATTCCTAAGTTGGTCTTCTGTCAATGAAGAGCCTGGCTGTCACGTGCACAAAACTGACATGCTGGGTAGCATACGTTTACAGCAGACAGGAAAGGCAGAATTCCGCTCAGTGGAGCGGAAGCAAAAGCGTCTTGTCAACATATTTTAAAACAATTATCGGAGTTTTTCTTTATTTTTCTAAAACTTTTTCATTCCAGTTGCTGAGACTTTTACACTGAACAGTTGTGTGCAATTATGCCATGGCACTTTCCAATTAACCACCCAAGGTAGCACAGTTCAAAAAGATAGCTAGATGATGCATCTCAGCAGTAGTCCACATTTGTTAACCAGGGGGCCGTAGCAGTAGTCTTTTGGAGTGGTGCATCCATTTTGTGGTGCCCTGCATGCTGTTTTAAGGAGTACAATTTTTCTTTGCATCCACATGTTCATTCTAATGATGAGTGTATTTGTGCCTAATTACTTCAGACTAGAAAGTTTTTGCTCTTCTCTCCCCCCTGCCTTTTATCATTGTCTGCCCCCCCCGCCGTGTGTCTTTGTTTCTTCTTCTTTCTGCCTGGTGCAAATACATGTCAGATGTGGAGGATGCAATTTCGGCTCCTTTCTCCTGCTTGTGTGAAATGGAGTACTCTGGTCCTGAAACTTTTCTAGTAGAGCAGCAGATGTTTTGTGCTGTTCGCTATCTACTTACCCTGACCCAAGGCATCCTGTTGATTGTGTGCTGCCTGTGGTGGTTGCACTCTGTCATCTTCACTTCCGTGGCCTGTAATGCCCTGGCCATGAGAGAAATGATATGTGTGCAAGCCATTCAGGTCTCGGATAACGTGTGTGTAGAGCTCAGGCTCCAAAACAGTCCCTTCAAGTATGTAATGTGGCCAGGTTTGAGTGTTCAGTCTCGTCTCTGACAGCCCTAGAAGCTTCTAGTGCAAATCTTTTGAGTCAGGCAAGGAGACCATTGTCCTTTTTGTCGTCTTGTAATTGCGCTGTACCTAAGCTTTCCTTTGTGGTTAAGATCTCATAGTATCTGGGGTCACTAGGGGCTTTTGTCAGGGAAGTGACGTTGTTCTTGCCAAAGCAGTCATCTAGATCTGTAGACAGGGAACACTGCAAGTTTGGTTTTCTGTGTGGCCGAGCAGCATCAGCTAGCGTTTGTCTTTATTCCTGAAACCATTTGCAGCCTTCAAGGACGGTACTGGCTGCATTCCAGTGCTGGCACTGGAACAAGTCCCTGCCGTTACACTTCTTCAGCCATTCATCCTCGCAAATGTGCTTTTCCAGTACTGATATTTCAGCAGCAAAAGCACAAAGCAACATTCCTTGCAAATGCTGCAGTTTCTCTTGTGCAGCAGTATGGTGAGTAGCCTTTTGCTCCTTATTGCAGAAGGACATCTTGCTGCAGAAACGTAAAGGACATGCCATCCTTCGAGTTGGTGCACCTCTGTGTAGCCAAAGGGAGTATTAGGCTCCATGGGAAGAGTGATATAAAGTAAGACAGAGGGCTTGGAGTCCTTTTGTGTGTGTGTTTGCCAGCTCCTCCTTTTGACCTGAGATTGAGGTGGAATAGCTCCCATTTTCCAGCATTTGGTACCAAGATCATAGAATGATTTTGGTTGGCAAGGACTTTAAAGATCAACAAGTTCCAACCCCTCTGCCATGGGCAGGGACACCTTCCCCTAGATCGGGTTGCTCAAAGCCTCATCCAGTCTGGCCTCAACACCTCCAGGGATGGGTTCAAGGTACTCTAATTCTATGCAGTTGGAGATGAAATCTTTTTTGAAGGAGCTTTTACAGGTGCTTTTGAAGCTGTTCAATTAATCCCATTTCTGTTGTCTTCTGCATCAGATTTCTTGTGTTCCTGGTTGTTGTTTTGGGTGGGGTTTTTTGCCTTTTTTTTTTTTGTTTTTCAAATGAGTTATCTATACAGAAAAGAAATAACATGATTAGGTTGAATGAGAAAGAAAGCAAGCAGTAGAAAGCTTCCTGTTTACTTCAGTCAGCTTTAGGTTATAACCACCAACATTTCTACTATTGATCAAGAAAAGCAAGCATTCCTTCTTTCATAATTTTATTGGCCAGTTAGGATCTCTGACTATTGAAGAGTTGCATGACAGTCAGATTTGAATACTAATTTTGAAAAGTATTCTGTTCACATACCTATGCTTTAATGAATTTTAGAACATAATAGTCAATCTTACAGGTTGGCATGCAATAAAAATATTTTTATTATAAAATAAGGTATCTTATAATGGCAAATACATCAAGTAATATTTTTGGCTTTATATTGACATTTAACAGATGTAGTCGTCTTAAAAACAAAAATTGATGTGGTACATGTCACAGAAAGCATGAAATAGGGAAAGAAAACACTGAATAAAATGACTTGGTTAATTTATTAAAACTCAGGAAACCACCAATTGCATTTCTCATGAGTGTCATAACACATCTCTAATTAGTTTGGAAAAAGCTATAGCACTGAGTCAAGCAGCCAGAATTCATCTAAGTTGTAAGTGGTGAAACATTTCTGTTTTCTTAGGATGCTGATCATGTTTCCTTGCAAAAGCAAAATAAGCTAGGATTGTAAGCTCACTTTGCTCTGTATGCAGAACATTTATTTACAAGCATATTTAAGTTTTCCAAGATGAAAAACTATATTTAAATGCTTTTGAAAGGGAGTCAGTGTAAATTGTCGGCCTTACAAAATTATCACTCCCTCTTTCTTGCTGTTTCAAGTATGCTTGAATAGCTGGCCAGCCTGTTGTTTTAAGAAGTCAAAGTGTAAATCAGGGTACTATTGTCTCTCATTAATGATCTCGTTAACCAAGCACTTTCTTTAGCAAAGTATCTTTTACCAAACTGCATCTGTAAATACAGGATGCAATCTTCTGTGTTTGTGCCAACAATATTTTTATTGTGGGATTGCTTTTTGGTTATTGGGGTTTTTTGTGGGTTTGTGTTTTTTTTTTTGTGGGCTTTGTTTTTTTTTTTTTGCATGACAAACTGAAGTGCTGCTTTTGACTTCAAAAACAGAATTGTTGAATATGGAATGGGAAATTACTGAGTTCTAGCTATGTGTGATAAATGTCTTGCAAAGCTGTTCCAGGGACTGAACAGCTCATCTTTATTACTAAGTATTTCTTGTATCGCAGTGTATCATGTTCAATTACATAGTGACCAACACTGAATTCTGCTTTTGCCCAGCAGTTAAGCTTCATATTGCCACCACTTTGTAGCTCAAACTTAAGGATGTTGATGTTAGTTTTAAATCTGTTAAGTCGTCCTCTTGGAACCACTTTCTGCCATGAATATTTCATTTTGTCCCTCTTCATTGCATTCAGCCTAGCAGCATCCTTTGTTAAGAAAATGAATTCAGAGGTGCTTGATATTGGATCCTGTGAAAGGTCGTAATAATCGCAGTCTGGAGAGATGGTGCACAAGTCCAGCATCAAAGGACGCAGTCAACCCAATGTTGATTTTTCTGAAGCTTGCGATGTACTGTGTATGAAGGTGGATCATTTTAGAGCTTCAGTCAGATTAGACTAAGACCAGAGCACCCAATTTTCTTTGCCTTTTGCTGAGTTTTCTTCTGACATGTCTGCCATAAAGTTGTTAGAGAAAACCACAGGTTCACTTCAGCAGAAGTTTATTGCTTTCTGATTATAATGGAAGCCTGGCACAGTCAGCAGGGAGGCAGGAAAAAACTAGGAAATCTCTCCTTCATCAGAGCATTCTTGAGGCACCTTATACTATATACTGATTATCTATAAACATACAAATATTTCAAAGTTTCATGTAGCAATAGAAAAACCCTTTTGCTTGGAATGCTTTTGTGTTAAATATTTGCCTAAATGCCTTCTGCTCAATCATTGGTTAGCTCGTTTTTAAACAAAACACACTCTAACAATTCAAGTGGTCTACCTTACAAAAAAAGTATGTATTGATTTTTCATTTTTAACTAAAAAGGCTACTGTAACCAGTGGGATCAGCAATGTGTCCTGTTTATTCAGGGGTTTGTAATAAACAGAAGCTAGGAGGTTGGACAATACGGAATTTAATAACTAATCTTTCATTTTATAATTTTTTTACAGTATTACCTCTTCTTTAATTGCTTGCTTTTTTTTGTATTACCAAATACCAGCCGTTTTTGCAAGTATTGTCTCTTATTTAATAGACTAGTTAAAATACTGCTCTAGCTAGAGCAGTATTTTATTAAGCTTTCAGATGAGATTTATGACTTTTGTTTTATCTAAGACAGGTGCCTGTAGCTTCTATGGACCTCATGCCAGTTCGAGAGTAACATCTAATCATTTTAAACTCTGGCAATTTAAAATTATTTGTTAGAACATGTGTTGATCTTTGGTCATAGACTTTAAAAATGCCCTTTTTAAAATACATGAAACGCATAAAAAGTGTAAATGGGTTCTACAGCTGTTGAAGACATTTTTGTAGGAATACATCAATATCTTCTTGGAGCAATCTGCTGACATTATTCACGTGTTGAAATTATAGTTTCAAACCATTAGATATTTATCTGGAAAGCACTGGGGGGTGAGGAGGAGAACCCTCCTATAAGCCTGAGGTTTTTATAGGATTTGCAGTCCATTAGTTAGAAGATGCATTACTCATTTTTTTTCAGTAGAGGAAGATTTGTGTTCTCCAGTTAATTGCTCATACTTATGATTTTAAAGGAGTACAAGGAATTCACTTGAGAATATTCCTTTATATGTTCTCTTTTATATATATAAAAAGTTGTAAAGCTGTACAGAAACTCCAGTATGTGTCTTATGAGGCACAACTAATATGCACATGTTAGTTGGAGTGGGGTTTTCAGCAGAAGGCTCTTTGTTGTGTGGTGATGTACTATCAAAACCCCAAAAAATCTATACAATTTGCATCTTGAAGAGTAAGCTGCAAGACCAAAAACAGTTATGAGAGGTGATTTTTTTTTTCTTTCTGCTAGAATAGTTACAAGGAGCTGCAAAATACAGGGCTCATGTCTGTGTGGTGGCTGTCAGCATTATTATAAATCTTATAATTAATAAGAAAACAAGAGTTAAACATAATCTTAAAACATGCAGGAATTAATTTCAAAATATGAAGGAAAAAATTATCATCTTCTACAATGGTGGTAGTTACCAAATCAAAGTGAGAACAAAAGGAGGACTTCTACAAATGCAGAAGTTGTTTAGGGACAGATATAGCTAGTCATTTCTTCTTGTGTAAGATATACTGGTATATACTGCATTTAAAGTTTTAAAATACGTTTTAAAGAAGAGAAGCAATTAGAAGCTGAAGTAGTTCCTGTTTGTGCTTTTGGAACTTCTTCCAAGATAAAGTAGAAAAAGTATACAGAGTTAGTTACTTTGGAAATAATTGTGTCAAAATGTCAAGGCATGTATTTCCTCTGGTTTACTTTATTTGCTTTGCAGCGATAGTTGTAGCATTTTTTTTTTCTTCCAGTTTACTGTTTCTCCTTCATGGTACTGTAGTTTTGAAAAGGCTCCAATGTAGTAATAAATTCTGTGTTTTGCGAGCTTGTGAGATTTGTAATTCTTCTCAGTCTCCAACAGCTGAGTTCCGTAGGCTTTAAGAGACTGGCCTATGCAGCTTTGCCCCTGGGCTCTCATGAGTGTCATCTAGATTTGATAGTTCAGATCTTCCAAGAAGGTTGCCAAAACCAAATTATTTTATGGGGAAAAAGTTAAGGTTTTTCGGTTAGCACAAACTAATTCTTTAGAGATACTTGAGATGGCACTTGATCTAGTAGTGATGTGCTACTTGGGTAAAGCCAGTGTTACATGGTAGAAATCCAGTGTTACACAGTAGAAATCCAGCACTGCATGTTTCTTCATAATAATTTGAGCAGCTTTGTAATCCTGGATTGAGTGAAAACTCCTTTGAATTTCCAGTAGTGCTCTGTATAACTACTTGTGGGGCACCTTCCCACAGGGCCTCATGCAGAGGAACACATGTACAAAGAAAAACGGGAAAATAAAACCAGTGGAAATTAAAGTCTTCTACTGTGTGATGATAACTTTCCTCATGCCTTCACCTCTGCATGCATCTGGGAAACCTTATTTTGGTCAAGATGCCTTTGGTGTGATTCGTAACCACAAATATTTTTGTCCATCATGAACAAACCTGATAGTTTGTAAATTACAGTCTGACAGAAAAGATTACTTTTGAAACATCTTTTTAAAGGTGAATTTTTATGTTAAAAGGTCTTTTTCTTAGAAAGTAAACCTGTCTGCAGAAAATTCTTTTTTCTTTTTTTCATTCAGCTGTTTGAAATCAAGTAAAAGTGTTTCAAGATGGTAGTCAGCTCAGTGCATGACTTCATTGAAACTAGTTTTTGTTTCCTCCTGTCCTTTTGCTAGGTGAAGAGTTCCTTCCTCAGTGCTTCTGATGTGCTGAAGAGGGTCTTTCACATAAATTACCGTGAGGGTATGGGTAAACCCCATAAAGCAGATCTTGCACAAAGACAAACATGTTGCAGGGGGGCAGAGCATGAAGTACTTATTCTACAGGTCAACAGTCTTTCACAGAGCAAAGTATTTTAGGTTTTTTTTCTATTTTCTTTTTTTAAACTAAGAGACTTTTTTTTCTTAAATTTATTCTAGGTCCAGTTGAAACTCGACATGTAAAATCTAGGTCTAATAACTCACTGCACTTCAGAACTTTTAAACTTATGAAGTGTAGAAAGTTGCCATAGAAATCTGCTGTTTTGCAAACTGTTTTCACTGCCGTATACCAATAGACCAACTTACAAAATCCTATATAACAAAACACATTTGCTTTTAGCAAAACTGCTGAGGATTTCAAAGGATATAAAGGTTTTTAGGTTGTCTTGAAGACTTTCTTACCTGGAGCTGATCATAATTCTTTGAAGTACGTGGCTGGGTTATGCATATGAGCTTTCCCAGAGAAACTCTGGTTTGGAGTCAGTTTGGCTGAGCTAGTTTCAATAGGAATTTTCCCATCTTTGTCTAGTACAGGGGCTGGATAAGTTGTTTGCATGAGTCCATGGAAGCTTGTCTCTTCTTTCATGTTTTGCCTTTTAAATGCACAAACTTGATTCTGTGCTGTCAGGAAACTTCCCGATAGGCCTTTTCGTTCTGCACTACCCTGCTGCTCATATATGCTCATATATCTTATGCTTTCCTCGTGATCAATGGGAGACTCTTCCATTTTAAGTTAAATAAATGTCTATTAAAATATCACACTGTCAAATGTCAGGACTTCAGAAGTAGAGCCAGTATTTAGTATTATAAGTCTCAGAGACTTTGCCTGCTCTGCTAGGATATGGTGACCTCTGTAAAATGCTGCTGGGTGACTCTGGTTTCACTGAGGTTTGGGTTTTTTATTGATGAACCGAAGCTGTGATCTGCCTTAGAATAGAATGGAATGGACTATTTCACTTGGAAGGTACCTACAACAATCATCTAGTCCAACTGCATGACTACTTCAGGGCTGACCAAAAGTTTAAACATGATGTTAAAGGCACTGTCCAAATGCCTCTTAAACACTGATAGGCTTGGGGCATCAACCACCTCTCCAGAAAGCCTGTTCCAGTGTCTGACAACCCTCCTGGTAAAGAAATGCTTCCTACTGTCCAGTTTGAACCTTCCCTGGCACAGCTCTGAACCATTCTCATGTGTCCTGTCGCTGTACCACAGGGAGAAGGGCTCATCACCTCCCTCTCCACTTCTCCTCAGGAGACTGTAGAGAGCAATGAGGTTGCCCCTCAGCTTCCTTTGCTCCAAGTTAGACAAGCCCAAAGTCCTTTAGCTGCTGCTCATAAGACATTCCTTCCAGCCCTTTCACCAGCTTTGTTGCCCTCCTCTGGATGTATTCAAGGACCTTCATGTCCTCCTTAAATTGTGGAGCCCAGACCTGCACACAGTGCTCAAGGTGAGGGTGCACCGATCCTGAATACAGCAGGATAATCACCTCTTTTGGCTGGCTGGTTACGCTGTGTTTGATGCACCCCGCGATGTGGTTTGCACCTTAGCATAATTCGTGCACACTCGAAGTGGAGAAAATAGAAAGATATTTTCCTGAAATGATCACCAACAGTTTTCTTGCTCAGAAATTTCTAGGCCTCTCAACAGTGTCCTGTAAAAGTCTAATACTTGTTTTGTCAGGTCTGTATTCTTAACGCTGACAGCATGCTTCTTCCGACGGATACCTCTTGCAGATACCAACAAATACGCTATTTGCAGAGATTTGCTTCTGCCCTAGCTGTCTACATTGCTGCTGCATTTGGGGGGCTTTGTTAGTGTTCCTGATGAGGCAAGAGAAGTGTAATTGGGATAACCACGGGCTTTATTGAAGATTGAAGTTTTAGGATTGCCTTTGGATCCTGGGCTCCCTTGATGGCAGCCATTAACACCTTCCAGTATAGTATCATCAGGCTACTAATAATCACTGTAATCCCTTGTTGAACTTTACAGAACCTGCCTTAAGATGTCATGGGAAATCACACGTAGACTCTGTAGATTAATTTCTACCGTCATTACTGTAGTTTGCTGCATCGTTCTTTGTATATTTTAGGGGATTGCTTTGTATGAGGCATGTATTTCAACGCAAAATTTCTTATGCATCTTTACATTACATATGTAATGGATTGATGGATGGCGCAGTGGCACATGCCAGAGAGTTTGACAGGAGTCTGGTCAAGGGTGGTTATTGCCAATTGAGCCTGAATTTAACACAGGAATAAGGAAACGTACTTGGCAGAGTGATTAAGTACATCTGATAAGAATCAATAATGCTCTGTCAGATTCTCTATACATCCTCTTTGAAATGATGGATCTACAGTGTCCACAGTATTTTATAGTGGTTGTTAGCATTATGTGTAGAAACGGAGTACATATGTGTAAATGTGGTGTGAAAAACTTCAGAAGTGATGTGATTGTGTAACGAAGAATTACTTAATCATGCTGGTGGAAGTTAATAGCATCATTCTCCAGAATAAAGAACTATATTCCCAAAAGATATTAAGTTAAACTCAGAATGGCAGGAATATAATAGCAGTAGCATAATCATCTATATTTTTTCTCTTTTTAAAAAATTGCATTGTTAATTAAACATATAATTGACTTTTTCACTAACAGACAACTGATGAAAACAGAGGAAGGTATGTAACGAAAACTAGTTAGTTTCAATTCTTTGCATCTATAATTCAGAATTACTGTTACACTGAATGCAGTTGTTTCAGTTACTTAAGTAGGGGTTGGAATAAATTTCTATGACCATGATAGGGTTTAATGTATCTTTATATTTGTTCAGCTGAGCTTCAAAGATAGAAATACTGTTTTAGGATTCTAGGAAGGAGAAGGAAATTAATAATTTTATTTAAAAGGTATTGTACTTTGCATTTTCTAACAAAAAGCCCCACAAAACCAAAAAAAATCAACAAAAAGGCATTTGCACCACGAGATCGTGCCTTGCTATGTTAATGATGAATCCTCTGAAAGAAACTTGCTCTGGATATTTTTAAAATAGGCCTCTATTTTCAACCCTGCTGTTGTAACTTTGTTGTTGTGTCTTATTTTAGCCCAGTGTTCCCTAAACTGCTTTCAAATGGAGCACACTGGAGAGATGTTTAAAGCCTCAGAGCAGTTGTGGGCAGAACACTCATCTGCCAGGGGCATATGAAAAGAAGATTATTTTGTTAAAATTTTGCCTCCAAACTGGAAAGAAAAATGCTCAGTGGGTTTCTTTGGGCTCTGCCTGAATTCTTCCACCTCCGTGCATGCAGCATCATCAGTCTGCTAGAGATCACTTGTTCTGAAGAGCAAGAACATTCTTCTGAAGAGTGAATTTCCTGTGAAGAGCTCTTAGACATTGGTAGCCTGGCAGTATTGTCTTCCTCCTACGTTCTAGTAATAACAAAACATTTTTTTCTTTAAATAGAAAGTCAAATTGAATCTCAAGTCACTCCTCTTTGTGAATGGAGTTAGATGAGGTGGTCTAAAGTGATCTAACAGCTTGTGGCAAATAAAAGATGCAATCTCACTCCTCCCACACTTCTGCTTGTGTGTGGCTCCAGTTCTGTTCATCTGACCCCTCAAGGAGCTGCTTCAGCTCACCAAGCCTACAGCAAACTAACACTGGAAAGTTGGAAAGTCCGAGTAATTTTCTGCCGTCTTACTGAGTTGAAACTGTATATGGCGCAGTCAAGGAAGTGGCTATGCGGTGGGGTATGGAAAGAGAGAGGACTGGATAGCCAGGCATGGAGCAATTTGGAGACAGACAAGCAGTAAGGCAGACACTCTGGAGTGCAGTGACCTCTTAAGATTAGCTTAGCTGTCCTGCTAAGTGTCTTTAAAGTCTGAGTACAAGTATTACTATCTTTGGTAAGTGAACTCGTCATGAACAAAAGGTTTTTGTTTTTTTTTTTTTTTGTCAGAGAACATTGCTAAGCAGCTGGTAGGATGGTAGCAGTTAGAAAGATTTATGTGACATAAGCTTTATTATTCATGTGAAAGTTTTGTATTTTCTAGCCAGCATCTCCTCCCCCCAGATTTTCTGTGTTATTTGTTCCAAATTTTGTAGCTGAAGTTGCACAGGACTTGGGTCTGTTTTGAAGGTATTGTACAAAAGCCTTGTGCTACATAAAATACTTGCTATTCTCTCCAAGTTGATGGGGCTGCTATATATGTTCTGACACAGAGAGTTCTCATAAGCAGATTAACACTATTTTGGGAGGTACAATTGTCTTTACTAGTAAAACTGAGTTTTGAGGTAGAAATTGTAACTCTCACTTCATGGGAGTGTTTATCCTGTTGTTTCTGTTGTTGTGATCTGAATGAGAGTGGTCTGCAGGATGAGGCACGATTCTCACCTGTTTACAGATTGCATCTACTGATTTAAACTGTCACACAGCTGGCAGTATGTTCTTATAGTGTAATGTTCATAGTTTATGGAGATCTTTGGAAAGATTTAAATGGTGACATAAGGTGCAGGGCATTAGAGAACTACAGTATGGATTCTGAAGTTTGTCCTTTAAAATTCATCTACGTGTTTACTGCTTAATGTTCTTGTTGCCTGTCAGAAAATGGATTATGAATATATGTGACTACTGAGCAATGGGACAGATTTGTTCTTGTTCCCTTGACTTCACTGAAGTCACTGGTGATCTTCGCTGGTCTAACTGCAGTGCAAGTCAGGTGCTGTTATTCGTTCTGCTCCTGGAATCTTTTCTCCATATCAGATGTAGTCTACTTGTGACATGACATTTCAGATTCCCTGCACGTGCAAGAATTATGTCTAAATATGAAGACAATTTGGAAAGAAGGCTTACTGGATATTTGTTTCTCAGTTCGGACAATGATGTTTCATTCATCCTTTCTTCAATATATATTTATATTACATAAGTTTTGGTTTTTCCTTCTCATTTAGTAATGCAACAGTAATAGTAATTTCAATGTCAGGAATACCAAAACCTGTAAAATGTTTATTACTTTACTCCTTTTGACCAAGATTTTCCTCAAGAGCCTTTCTTAATGGTTTCTGTATTTTAGATTTATTTTTTTCAGCATTACTTGTTCTTGGTATTATCTTCCCTTTTTACTGACTTAAAAATATACTTTAACCATCACACTGCAGAATTTCTACTATTTTGGACATCTTTTTTTATTGTACTATTCTTCCCTAGTTCCCTAATGCTTAATCATGTTGGATTAGTCCTAGAGGCTGGAATAATGTTAAACATTAGGGGGAGGAAAAAAAACAACCCTCATCTTGTGTTTTTAATCCTCTATGGCTTTTAAAATCTGGTTGTCTCTGAGATGCAGGAGAAGATGTGTAGGCAGATGGATAGTTTAATGGCCTCATAGGCTTTCAGAAGTCAATATGCAAATGATATTAACCCCCTGTTGTTAGCAGGTGCTTTAGCCTCCATCAGTTAAACTTCAAAGCAATAGTGAGATAAGAAAAACAAAGAAAAGAGGGTCTTGGGTAGATTTGTATGAAAATAGCAATGCCACTTTGAATAAATGTAGTAACAATACTAGATTTAGGGCTCTTGTTTTCAAAAGTTTACTCACAAAGCTCTCATGTTATTTCAAAATGACGTCTTGTTGAAGATAAGGATGCTGTGCTAAATCTAAATAGCTTAATAGGTTTGGATGGGAGGGGGTGCTAAAAGACTGGTGGTATACTTGCATTTCCTTTGGTCTGTTCTTCTGAACTTTTCGATAGATTGAGCAAAATCTCCAGAGAGAAATGAATGGGAAAAGTAATTGTGCTAAAAAGCAGAAGTTGAACAATCAGAAAAAAATTAGAAAGCAAATTAACTGACCTGTTACTTCATCAAGAAGAAAAATACCAGGCAAAGGAAAGCAGAGACTAATTTGGTTTTGGTCTGAGTATAGTAAGCATACAAAGCAAAACTTGCAGAATGGGAAATATTTTTTGTACTTGAAGAGAAATATGATGTAGTTGGGTTAAACGAAGCATGGCTAAATGAAGGAGTAGGGTATTGAAACACCAAGACAAAGCATTGAAAAAGTCGGATTTCACAGGGTAGGTGGCAAAATAACATCTGCCTTAGGCCTGATACTGCTGCTGAGCCAAAAAGTGACTCTGCACATACTTTGTGGCTTCTGTGGTGTGTCCTCAGCAGTGCAGGAGGGCACTGTGGTGAGCTGAACTGCAACTTTAATTACATCATAGGAGTGGCAGGAGGTCAATAATATTTGTAATATGAGCGTTTGTGACAAATCAATTGTATAATGAAAGCGATTATAACATCATTAGAAGTCCGATAACCCAATAACTTTGTGATAATTACTTCTCAGTTACAGGGAATAATTTACCACAGGAGATGCTGGAATATTAGATATGAAAGCTAATAACTGTAGTCATATGAGACGTGTGTGTCGTTTAATATTGAGTTTGAATCCTGTCATTGATTTGAACATTGTAGGTTTTTGACAAGCAAGGGCTGCCTATATATATATGTATACGTGTCTGGGTCCCTAAATAACTTGAGAATTGCGACTTTAATGTGCCCTTAAATAGAAAGATGATGGGGGTTGTTTTGATCTTTGGGTTTGCTTTTCGTGCCATATCAGCGCACTTGCTAGAGCCAAGGCAGAGGGAGGGCTGTGTTAACAAGTGTTTGAGGGCAGAGGATGAGAGCAACAGTCCACTTAGAACTTAGCTAATTGCTATCAAAATCCAACATGAAATTGTGCCACACTTCACTTCTGAAAATTAACTTCTACTCCTAATTAACTTCTGAGATATTCCCCTACCTCACACCTATTTATTTATTTAACCTATATAGCTGATTAAACTAATTCCTGGGAACTGTGCTTGTGAAGCAAATAGTAGGTTGTGTTCTAAGACTAATATGGTCATATGGTTTGTTATTTATGAAACTGTCCTGTTTGAAGAAAGGGCAATCATTACCTTTCAGAGAAGTTCTTATGGTAGACTATTGACAATCATAAGCAAAACCTAGTTTATGGCACATTAGCATTTAGTAAATTTAGTACTTTCTCTGCTAGCAAGTGTTTTCTGTCCTATCATCATATGACTGGAATTTATTTTTAAAAAAAGGATATGATGCTGAAAACAAATATGTGAAGAACAATTTGCCTGCATTGTTTCTGAACTTGATAAGGGATATTGATGTGCATTCATACGGCTTCTTATTCAGTCTAATCATTCTGCTGGCAGTTGGTCTCAGACTTGCACATAGGTTGTGTTCTTGCTTGGTACTTGTTAGTCAGTTTTGCAAATGGTTCTTTTGGAGATGCCTAAAATGCTGACTGCGGCCCTCTTCAAACCAGGTATTTTAAAGAAAAGTTAGTAAGAGAGAAAATAATATTGGAATTACAGTAATATCTTGAATTATGTAACAGAATTCTTACTTACGGGGGTTTTTCATTATCTTCAGCTGATTTTATGTTGTATCTTCTTGTAAATATAGTTTTTTAGTCCTCAGGAACATACTTGAAGAGAAGGAATTACTGGTTTTCACTGATTCTAGCACATTGATTGGAGTGTCATGACACAGGGGTGTTTCATTTCATTCCTCACTGAGGTGAGGAACTCAGATCCATAAAAAAATGAAGCAAATCTCTATGGCAATATGTTAATCCTTTGGTGTAAACAGCACGCTTTCCCTTTGCATATTCATTACTCCAAGGAACAACATCCTTTTCTAGATACACGTATGTATGTTTAGATAAGTGCATGCACACACACACGTATGTAGTAACCGTTTAAAATGAAATGTGTTAAAGAACTGAAGTTTATGTTCTGTAAGAAGACAAAACACAGCAAGCAATCAAGACCTGAACATGTCAGAGCTCCCACTGCTGTCCTGTAACGCAGTCATTCAGAGAGAACCCTTCTCCCTGCTTTCTGTGTGCCAAAATGTTGCACATGTTGGCACTGTGCAACATACCTCTATTTACATTTAGTGTTGTTGAAGTGCATGTTGTACTGGATTCCACTGGTGTTTGTTCTCCTGTGTCCATGACACACCTTGCTTCTTGCTTACTGTTTTCTTGGTGTCATCTTTGGATTTTACTAGTTGTGTTTTGTTTCCCATCAGGTGGCTAATTGTAAAAAATAAGTTATTGAAAGCCTGTAGAGCCTGAAGGAACTGGTTACAAACTCTGCTCCCCTGATGAGGATTTTCTGCTTTCAACTGAGATTTGTCAGTTAATCAGCTTTTAATTTGATTAGCACATGACATATATTGACTTTGTTTCATTTGAGGCTCTCAGACAATATTTCAGGAAGTACTAGGTCTAATTTATCCACATAAAATTCTAACTACATCAAGCAATTTTCTTTTTAATACAAACTTTTAATCTCATCAAGTGTAGTTGAGATGCATTTTCTATAAACATATCCTTGTTGGCATTAATTATATTATTATCCTTTAATTCTTTGTTTATGAAGGTATAACTGGATTGTAGTTTCTTTGTGTGAACTATTTTATAGACTGGAGAAATATTTATAAGTTGAGGTTTCCGGAAATAAATCTGTTTCAGTCTGTTTTCAAAGTGATTCAGATTTGGGCTGTGCTTTTTTTTTTAGCATTTTATGTCACTAAATCAAATGTTCTAATGTTCAAGGGTACTAGTGCTGTTGAAATGGAATACTTAGTTTTAAACGGGATTATGATTGGTGATAGGCATGAACATGACTTTTTTTTTTTGTGAGTGCCCTTACTAAACAGTTTAATATCAGTCTCTTCCTACCTTAGTAAATATTTTCATATTTTTTACAGGTGGTGCATAAACATTCACAGGAGTTGCAGGCCACTGCCTGAACTTCTGGCACCTGCGCTAAGAGGCTTGTCTTTCCTTTGGTTTTTGTTACTCTAGATGTGAAATGTTTGTTTAGACAAAAATTAATGTGAGGTTTCCTTATTCCTGAGAGATGTTTACCTATTTTTCCAAGTTCTGTGACAGGAGGTTTGAAACCGATAAACTACATTCCTTGATATTTATCCTTATCTACAGCACTGAATAAATTAAAATAAAAACTCGCAAATAGCTTCTGATTATCCAAAACTTGTCACATCCACCACCACCCCCAACTCACTCCTTGAAAAAGTCTGTTTATGTGATTCTGTTTACCTGCCCTAAAGCAAGTAAGAAATTGTTCTATGTGTGTTTCTGGTATAACATAACTTTTTACACTAATCAGTGTGTTAAAACTGTAGTGAGTTTTTATGACAGCAAGCACTACCTTGGATCAAAAAGTACTTATAGAACCATAGAGAGAAGTAATTGACAACGTAAAGCAGTAGGCAGATTTTTGAAGATACTTAGGCAAGCAGCAGTCTTGAGTCGTCTTGGCTGGCATAAATGAAATTAGTGGAAAGAGTATCTGGATACTTTCTAACACACTTTCAGGAAACACTACGTTTTGGAGGCTCCTAGATCTGTTTCACATTACATCCGTTTCACAGTAGTTTCCTCCAAAAATTTTTAAGGAACGTGAAGGTACAATGTCACTGTACGTTTGCATCAATTAAAATGGAAGGCAAATCCTGTTCTTTTTAGGTATGTGAACAGTACTTTTCCAGAAGAGATGTGAACATCTTGTTTTCAATAGGAAATTTAGTATGGATGGTTGTTTCTCTTCGCTGCTGCGTGTTGCAAAGTTGTTAATTTGTCGAAAGTGTTGCTGTAACTATGACTGCACAGGCTTATGTCCAGTACTGGTAGGGGACGTTCTGAGATCTCTCCTCCTTCAGCTGGAGAGGGTCTATTTCACTTGGAATACTTTTTCTAACCTTCACTGAAAACTAAGGAACAGCTTACAGTAAAGGGTTGCTGCACTTCCTACCGTGCATCCTGTTGTAGTACAGTGCTGGAAATGATTAGCGACAAGTTGCAGTACAGTGTGTTACATGCAGTTTTTACCTATGGCAAGGTTTTTGCACAACCTTTGTCTGCCAGGAGGTTAAAAGTCATATGTAGCACCTATTCTTTATTATCTAATTTTGACGTGTTTCTTGTTTTATAATGTTAACATCAGGCACACAAGATTCGATAAGCTTAAACTGGCATTAGCAGTTTAATTATATATAGTATTAGACAGCTCAAATACTTCCTTTTCTATGTTTTGATTTTATTGCTAGTCCATCTTTCAGCTTGTCTTTTTAATGACCACAGGCGAATTTACTGCCTGCTTGCACTGCTATTGGATTTCAAAAGAGAATGCAACAGGGAAAACTATTCCAAAAATGAAGTATTTCTGGTTTGAATTAAATTAAAAAGTAGAAAATGTGAAGCTTTTAGATTAAGGATAAGTAATTAAGGCTGCATGTTTGTGTGTTTTTTTTTTTTTAAATTCTAAATCCAACATGTGCGAACAGTGATTGACTAAGTTAACCACATTCCTTCCCCTCACCCCCTTTAAGAATGCCCTCTCTTTAGCATTTCTAATGCTGAGGTCTGGGGCCTGTGTTTGCTTGGAACTGAAACAGCTACTACCACTTTCTGAAATGATTTTCAGAAAAGATAACAGGAACTTTTTTACAAATAGATATTTAAGAATCTATTACATTCTATTTCTACTTCCTATTCCAAAACTCACTTTGTTTAAACATGAATAAGTAGTGGGAGTTTTCTGTCCTTAAAATCTTTTTCCATTCCTTTTCTGTGCAAGAGAAATGGTATGTGAACCTGAACGAGCCAGGGCAAGCTTTGAAATGAGAGGCAGGCCAAACATGCAGCTTTTATAGAACCATAGAATGATTTAGACTTTAACGTATCTCTAGAAGTCATGGTGTCAAGTTCCACACTCACATGCAAGCCAATTGATAACATTGCTCAGTAAAGTCACTGTTCAGCTTGGTGATCATGATTCTTTGGTTTTATGGCCTTGTTTCTGTGTTTCTCTCTACTTTTTAATATGGGTTTTGTTGTGAGCAAATTTTTTGGGAAGAAGAATTATGCTTTAGTCAGAGAAACCTGCCTGCTCTTTGGAACCCAAGAATTAATTTACCACCCAGCTAGTCACAGTACTCTACTGCAACCTAACAGAGCTCTGCCATCTCATCTGCTGTACTGACCAAGGTACAACCACCCTCTTATTTGGTGTTTGACTCTTCTGTCATCACGCATAGAGTCCTGTGGTTGATGAGCAATCTTTAAGTTGATGCGTTGCAATCAGACATCAGCATCCAGATGTCTCACTGAGATGTCCCTCATGCATTTTCCTCACCCTCATTTAGGTTCACTTGGAGCTGTTTCATGCGTTTGGTACAGCATTCCACCTATTTGTTCTTCACTGGTCTGCAACCTTATGCTGTATTGAAATATTATTATGTGAAGTGTACTATTGAGAAATACGTGGTGTGGTGCATTTCAGGATCTAAAGTTAGGTCATGTGATTTAGACAAGTGTTAGACAAAAAGTAGTTTATATATAATCTTTATTCAGACTATCCTCTATTCAAAAAATACATCATGATGTTTAGGCAAAGGAATCCCAATATCCTACATTTTTTGCCAGAGACTGATAGCTGAGCAAGAGGGGCCACTCTGCCCATCAATTCCAAGGGATACAATTCTGCTGTGGGATATGTGCGCCATCAGTTTAGACAACTGAAAGAAATCTGCTGTTGCTGTTCAGTGATCCCCACTGTGTAATGTACCCTTCTCATTTCCTTACTAATCAATGCATGATCTCTGTTTTTTGTAATGGGTCAGTCAAAATTATATAGCACTTTGCTGTGAAGTGTGAGTATTGCACCCCTCAAACTAAGAAGACATAACCAGAAAAGTACAGAATTTAAAAAATTAGGTGTTGGAGTTCAAAGATAATGACTGAAAATTATATGATCAGAGTTTTTATTAAAGACTTAAGACATGTTATTTACAACTACTTTGGAGGCTATACTGTAATTAATAGAAGCTAGCCAAAGGACACTCTTTGACAAACTGATTTAGGGTAATTGAGCAACGGACAATCTTAATTTAAAAAAAGTCAATTTATTAACACAGTTATGGTCAATAGGAGCTGTATCTAGCACTTTCAGAAATCAGGTCACTGAACTTTATTCAACGCAGTAACTTAGTCTAGTTCATGTCAAGACAACAACTTTATCTATCTAGAGCAAGTCACTAGTTAGAATTTCTTTCAGGCTCCAAGCCGTTTGGGTGGGTGATCTAGTCTTAAGTGTAAAAATGATGAACAAATGCAAAATTTGTTTGTAGCTGAATTCACCGTTCTCTTTTAAGCTATTAAATTTTGTTACTATGTTTACAGTAAACTTTACGAACTCAAAATACTTATGGGGCAAAGGAAATGTTGCAGCTAATCTGAATGCAGGATTTCTTCACATTTCAGACTCTGAATTGCAGAAATTGAATCCTTTCCATGAGCATGCAGAGAGAGAAAATGAATTACACCCGTATCAGTAAAAAAGAAAAAATTCTAAATGTGTATTGATAAAGAAACCACAGTAGCAATGTTCTTGGCTGAAAAGTTTTCATCTTACCCCACTTGTTAGTATTTTTAATATGGTAGCATAAGACTACTTATCTGGTTAATGTTATCATATGTGAACAGCAATCTTGACCTGAGAGCTGGAGAATGAATTATTCATAATTGAGGAGAAGAGACAGAGAAGAAAATTCAGCCAAAGGTGAGAGGAAATGTGACCTCTTAGGAAGGGAAGGGGAGATAAGGGTTCTGTTCCTGGTCTCCTCTGTGACCTTGGGTAAGTAGGTTTATCTCGGCTTTCTCCATTATTTCTCCTATCATTTGCCTGTCTTGGCTATTTAACCTGTGAGCTCTCTGAGGCAAGGGCTGTGTCTTGCTACTGATGTACAGCACACCGAGGCCCTAATCTTAGTTGAGACGTCTGCATGTGACTGCAAAACAGAGAAGAACTAGCACAGTTTGTGTGCATCTGTGGGAGGAAGTTTGGAAGATGAGAGAAGTAAAATAGAATGGGTACAGCAGTAGCTTATCCTTCATCCCAGCAGTACATACGTATACCCAAGACTGACACAGGAAAATGAATGCCCATTGTACTTGCTTTAGACTGTGACGTTAATGGATTTGCTAAAATTGTGATAATATATTTCTTTTAAAGAGTCATTCTGGCAATCTGACAAACCACCGTTTAGCTCTAACAATCAGTTTGATCCTCATCTTGAGCAATAGACTTGTTGATTGCTTCGAGAAGACTGGAGTTGCAAATGTGCCAGATGAGAATAAATTAAGGAATTGAATTGCAAAGAGGCAGAACAGGGTGATGAGATGCTACTGTTTCCAAGCTTCTTTCTTACTCGGAGGTTTGAACCATTCTCTTTCTGCCATCTAGGTTTTTTTGGTATCTTATTTTTGCATGTCGTCTCTACTGTCTTATTAAAACTTTGAGCTTTGTCTGCCTGCTTGCCCAACTCCCACACAGATGCCTTGTGCTTTTTTCCCATTTAATCCTTTGCATAGGACAGCTCTCCTGAACTAATTTGTCTGCTTTTCTCCATGTCCCAGTGTCTCACAAGAATGCAGCTGTTGAACACATGTTGGGAATAAACTGTTCTATATTTACAAATTTAGACTTCCACTCAAGAAAGCAACTAAAAATCTTATGTATGGTTACATCCTCATGGGTAGAGACTTGTTTCTAGCAAAAGCCCTTAAGAAGCAACTAAGCAAGACTTATTACAATCTGTGTCATATATTAAACCTCCTGACCAAACAAAAAACAGCAACAAAAAAAACAACCAAAAATAACTCCTCTGACCATCTCTGTCTCCTGCATGGAAAGTTACTTTTTAACTGGTGCTTTAGCTTTTATTCTTTGTCTATAAACTATAAGCAATTTAGGGTGTAGACCTTTTCTCCTCTTCTGTTAGAAGGGTGACAAAGCACACCAGGTATGTTTGTGTCCCATACTCTTTTACTCTTGTTGTGTTTCTGTTGTCACTTTTATTTGTACAAATGTTTGTATACAAGAACTCTTAAGAATTGCTTATTCTGAACTTTATTCAAGGGAAAGATGGAATGAATAATCACCATTTCAGGATAGGGATTGATTGATTGTGTATGTAAAGCAGTATTCTTAAAACTGGGCTCAATAACGAAACCAGCAAACCAGAAATCTAGTTTGTATGTTTTTGCAGAGGAATCTCTGCAATTTTGTGAAACAGATAAAATCCTTACTTTCAGTCAAAGCAGTTACCCTAACTCTTTTAACAGAGTAACTACATATGTTTCTGTGGAGATAGGAACATATTAGGGGAGAAGACTAACTTCTATCTACAAATCTGATCTATTTAAATATTTTCAAATGAGATACAGGGATAAATTCAAGAGTCTACAGTACACTAGTCCACTTCTTTCCATATCCCCCAGAGAAGGAAGTATCTTTTACAGCAGTTTCCTGCCATTTCTGCAGAACTATTAGGTTGATGTAATTCCTTCAAATGCTTCATAGCAATTCCTACTGTAGAATGAACTCTTACTACGCTCTTTGTTTACATATAGCAGCCTTCCAATACCTGAAGGGGGCCTGTGAGAAAGCTGGAGAGAGAATTTTTGCAAGGGCAAAGTGACAGAGCAAGGGGCAATGGCTTTAGACTGAAAAGAGAGGAGATTTCAATTAAATCTAAGGAAGAAATTCTTCACTCTGAGGGTGGTGAGGTACTGGAACAGGTTGCCCAGAGAAGTTGTGGCTGCCCCATCCCTGGGAAGCGTTCAAGGCCAGGTTGGATGAGGCTTTTGAGCAACTTGATCTAGGGGAAGGTGTCCCTGCCCATGGCAGGGGGATGGGAACTAGATGATCTTGAAGGTTCCTTCCCACCCACACCATTCTATGATTCTATGGTTGCTTCTTGCCAGCTGTGCAGACTTACCTTAACTATGTGTCCATACAGCTAATGTTATTTTCAAAAATATATTTGGAAATATAACTGGGCAAGCAAGAGCAGGTAGAAAAGGGAAATTTATATAATTTCTATTCTGAGAAATAACTGACTTCAAATTTTATTTAAGGTTATTTATTCAAATTAATCTTCTTAATAATAACGGAAGGAAAGAAGGATTAGAACTTGTTAGAAAGGAGGAAAGAAGAATTAGAACTTGTTAGAAATCTAATATATTGTCAAAAACCTTATTTGAGCTTCAGGTATAGTCTTTTTATGGATGGAGTATAGGCTGAAATTTATTTTAAAAAAGTTAGCTTGGGTCAAATCTCTTGGGCTTTGTGAAATACAGGTTATAGCAAGAACTTTCAATTACGATATGAGAATGCGATAGGGTATGTTTCTGTGTTGAGCCACCAGTTACTACTGACTGCTGTTCAAATCATTCTTCTCATCCCTCTCTGATAGCATGTAGAGATCTGGTTTCGAAGCATATTAGTGGAAAGGGAACTTGGCAGTTTTCCTTTCAAAACAGTTCAGTAGATGGGAGCATGGAAGTTGGGACAACTTGGTTTCGACATGCATTTGGAAACCACTATAATTGTTATTGTCTGCAAACTATAATTGTTCAGGAGGGAGGTGCATTTTTGTATCAAATGGAAGGTGGACGTACTGGCATTATAGAGGCTATTTAGAATGAAAAATTTGCCAGTAGGACACAACAATTCTGCAGTGTCAGAGTTCCTCCTTCACGATTATCAACCTTCACTGTAGTTGCTCATTTTAAATTTGTGGCATCTGTCCCAGGATCTAACCTGAACTAATACTGAATAAAAACACAAAAGCCCTCATGATACTTAATCTATTTTGGCTTGAGAAATTAATTTTTCAGGATCAGTATTGTTAAACTACTTTTGAAAACTTTTTGTAAAAAACTGTTAAAAGTTATGTCATTCAGGTTGTCACTCATGTTGCCCAGGAAGAACTTTTTTCAGTTATTCTAACAAAGGAATTCGTGTTTGTCTGTTGAACTTGACTGGAATGTAAAGATTAGGACTTTACATCCAGTGGGAAGTCGGAATTTTTAAACTCATTTGTCCGTGTGTACATGAGGAGAATGAAGCCCTGGTGGATATCTGGCTCTATTCTGCTTAGTGTATGCTAATGCATTCTTCTCAAAGTAATCTTTTACCTTGCCTAAATAAACTTTTAAATGTGTATTTCTCTCAAGGTGCTCATAGAAGTTTACGTTAGTCTGCAGTGTGCAGCAATTCCCAGAAAAATAATACCAGGAGAAGTCACTGTGAATTGTGTTATCATAAAAGCTAGAATCACTTTTTTCCCTTTACAATTTAAAACATTGCACAAGACTCTCCAGGGTAGAAAAAACATCTCCAGCTGGCCTGATTTGTGTTACTAAAAGTAACAACACTGAAAAAGTAGTGCCTTTTATAATTTAAAATCAAATACAGACCTTACTACCAGAGGAGGAGGAGTGCTTTTCACTGCAGTTCTTATGGCAGTGTCAGTCAGGAGCAAAAGAAGAAAACCCCCCACCTAATCACAAAATATCCTGGATCATAAACATTTGGTAATGAAGATTAGAATTCAGTAAAAATCCACTTGAAGTGTTTCCATAAAAAGCAGTTGTTATGGAGGTTGAGTGTATGATACAGCTTCTCAAAATTAGTCTTTTAAAGTTCTACCCGTTTTGACATTCTGAATTCACTTCGTGGCTTTTCTGTTCAAACAGCTTTAATTGTCTCTTGCTGAAAGACATGAAAATATAAATCAGCCAAAAGTTATACGAATTGAGAAAACATTCTGAAAGTCACGCAGTCTAGATTGGTGGGTTTGTGCTTGTGCAGAGGCAGTGATGCTTCACATGAATTTGTGAAGGCTGTCTTAAGTAGAGCAGTCATTGCAGGACTGTGGCCACCATATTGTGTATCTCTTTATATACGTAGTGCAAGGAGAAGCAAACACTGTAGGGGAATAAATACATTCTGCAGTGCTCGAGGTTCTAGGCAGTAGGGTAGGACCTCTAACAAGTTACATGAAATCTTGGATGCTGTTATGGGTAAAAGGGTTTAAGAGTCAGCATTTAAGAGTCAAAAGTCTCCTTGACTTGAATGAGATCGGAGTTAACTCAGCTGGGTAAAAGCTGCTGTAAAAGGATCAGAAGGGAACAGATGCTGTTACATGGCAGCTCTCTGAGAGAATGGAGAGCAGGATCTATGTGCATCGTTTTTGTGACTCTTCTGGGGTTTTCAACAGGTAGGCTTGATGCATCTAGTAATCACGTCTTAGGCTGTTACCTCTGATAACTACTGTGCTTACTGTGCTTATTGCATCCTTTTGTTCAGGATTGCTGGTCCTTCTGCAGTGACTGGAGGTCTGAGTTGTATTCCAACCTGAATTGCTTTAGGATCCTATGAACTCTATTAGCCACTTCAGCACTACCTCAGGCACACACGTGTTTTCTTCCATCAGCACTGCTATGGGGCTACAGTTCCTGGTGGAGAGATGGAGCAGGCAGCAGTTGAAGCTTCCACAAAGGTTCTGTTGTTGTGCAAGCGTGAGAAACTGTCAGTTAATTTGCCACCTTAATTGGTCTGATTTAATCCATGATGCAACTTCATTAACTTCAACTGACCCCACAACATCATTAAAATGATAGAAAGGTATTGATATTTCCCTAATGCAGCAAAGTTGTTGTAAAAGGAGTCACTCTAATTTTTATATAAGGGAACTAAAAATCTACATATACCTTACTTGTTGTTTTGTAAATACATTCTGTTGAATACAGCAGTGACTATTTTAGCTTGCAGCAGTGGGTTTCTCTATGTAACAAACTCATTGATTCCTTGACATAAGGATGTTAATTTGTCTGTTAAGAGCCAAAGGGTTGCTTGTGGTTTATGTAGATGAGTAGGAGAAAAAGAAGAGAGTTGGAGGGACAGTATATGCTCTCAGACACAGCTCATAAACCAGTTCTGTTCTAATGGCAAACTAAAAAGTGGGTACGTTTACCTGTTTGAAGTAGATGAAAAGGTAAATGATATTTTTCTCAAATTAGAATATTTCCCGTTTACTTGTAGCTGCAGTGGGTTGCGCAAGGAGAGCTGTTCATGTAGAGTGTTGAAAGGGTTTTGGAACTACTACTCCTATCAAATTTTCTAAACCAAAAGGAGAGTCTAATGTGCTCACTGCTGAGAACATGTTTTCCTTTGTATGTCCTATGCTGAAAAACAAGATAAGCTGGTTGGTTGCTGCGTCTGAACTTCCTTATATGTATTGGTATTACTTTTCTCTTCAAGAAACACTCATTCAGCCTGATTAGATGTAAGTTTTCAATAGTTTTAAGTTATATTTTTGCTAGGATTTTTTTGTTTTAAATTCCTCTTTCTTTAAAAGATGGTCTACTTGATCTATAGCTAAACCCTGATCAGTTCTGCTAAACTCCTGTGTACCTTAGAAACTGCTGTTTCCATTTCTCATATGAAGAAGGACTTTTATGTCTGAAATAGTCTGACTTTTCCAGGAATACCAGTTGGTCTAGTGAAAGATACTATTTCTGCCTAAGACGGTTTTCCTGCCTATGCGTTTACTCTTTTACAGCTGTTGTAAAATATGCTGCAGCAAAATGTTTTGGTATTGTTGCTGCTAGAATCAGTTTACAAACTGACCAAATAATTGGTCATTATTTCTTCAATTAATCTCTCTTTTGCTAAAATGATCTACCATGTGATAAACCTGAATCCTGTATCAGGATTGTAGAATCATAGAATCTATATTAGAATCTATATTAGTTTTACAGAGTCTACTGAAAAAACAACTTTGAGTCACCCAAAAAGTGTTTTGAGCCATCTTCATTTATTGAGCACCCTTCTGGTTTGGCAATAGTTTCCTGACATCATCCTTCTGGTTTGTCCTTCCTTGTGAGTGTCTGCCTGACACTGTGACTGCTTACAGCCCTGAAGCAAAGTAGACTCTGAAAGAAATGTAAAAAACAACTTTGAAGAGGTTATTTCCAAAATAACAGCATAGTTGTGTTTTATGGTTGGTTTGTGGTGGTTTTTTTTTCCTTGACCCCTCAGACCTTGGTGCTAGCTTAGCTGTATAGGGTTGAATGCAGCAAAAGCAGGAGAAACAAGAAATGGGATTTTGCCTGAGGCTAGCAGTCATTTTAAAGACAATCTGGGGTCATGCTCAGTTACTTTAGGTGATGAAGTAAATGAAATGAAGAGGTTAGTGGGTCTCCACTAAGTGCTATATGGAGATGTTTCTTTTCAATTGTCACAGCCTCCATTCCTGTCCAGAGTATACGAGTTAACTGTAAAACTGTGCTTGACTTCTTAAATTTCAGGATGGATATGATTGATTTTTTTTTTTTTTTTATTCTGCTCTTGCACCACCTTTTAAGTTGGAGATCTGGATGAGGGGAGCACTTTGCCCTAATCATAGGGAAAAAAATCTATCAGGAACGAGGCAATGTTCCCACTCTGTTTAGCTCTAGACTAGCCACCATAAGTTACAACGTGTGTCCCTTTGTGCCAAAACCAACTAAGTAAACTCCTGGTTTAGGGCTTCAAATGTCAAGGATGTGCCACTACCATTTGTCTGAAATGCAGTTTTATTTTTTGCCTCTCTTTGTCTTGAGGCAGTGGAACCAGCTATGTTTGCAAAGCACTGAATAGCAGAAGGGTGTATCTGAGGTAAGACTTATTATTAGCTCTTTTTTCTTCCTGGTATCTGAAAGATGATGTTATGTTGTGCCTGCTGCTTGTCACACCCCCATTCCTGGCTTTGCTGAAAATACACTCTGGGTGCTACTTCAGGATAGCTTGTCCTGTAGTTTGAGATTTGTCCATGTCCTGTCAGTGAACATGGAGAGGCTTTTATTCAGCTGAGTAAGCAGTGGTTTCTTGCAGAACATACCCTGAAAATGGGAAGGGCAGCATAGCAAGTCTGTAGGAAGACCTTTAAACTCTGAGTAGGGTATTGAGGAGGGAAGGAAAACAAGAGGCTGCTGGTAGAATTGTCGTTCATTAATTCCACTTGGAACTGAGAGGAAACACTCAAAGACCTGTCTTCTCCCCTCCCGCAGCCCTTAACTGCTTCAGTCCAAATAATGAAAAAGCATCTATTCTCTTGCTCTCTTCTTCACATTTATTGTTGTTGGTTACAGAAAAAAATATTAACTGCTCAGTTCAGTACAAAGTCTGCACATTTATTTCCATCAGGATTTGAGATCCTTCTTTTCCTGCCCATGCACCTCCCCCCCTTCTCCATAACTGGTCATATAGAAGATGCTTTGGAGGAAAATCAAGACTGCTGTTCTTCCAGCCAGTCTGTAAATGACATGTGACAAGTGGGCTTAGATAGTTAGATTTCTAATACGTTTCTCTGAATACATTGCTAGTCCAGACTCTGCTTCTTGTTTTCTTCCTGCTTATTACAGATGACACGTTTGGCCCCAGAAGCTGTATTCCACCTGTTCTGTGAATTCATCTGTTTTTCTGCAAATATTTGTTTTAATTATGTCAACAGAATCAAAGCGTCAATGACTATCACTAAATGAAAAAAGTGTATGTATAAGAAGAGAGAGTAAACATTTTGTAAAAAAGAGGAATATGCTTCGTTTTGTTGCATCGTAAGAGCATAGGATAACTCGGGTTGGAAGGGACTTCCAGAGGGCTTTAGTCCGACGTACTGCTAAAAGTAGAATGGAGACTGCAGAACCTGTCTGGGTAATGTGTTGCAGTGCCTGACTGGCCTCAGGGGTCCAAGATCTGAACCTCTCTTGCTTCAGCTTTGTTGCACTCTGTAATGTAACAAATTAGCTTTTTCCTGAATTTGTTGCTTGGTTTTGAAAGTAGCAGTGGGGATATGTAACGGACACATAACTCTTGTTCCTGCTGCGTGGGGCCAGAGGTATTCACAGTGTAAGGTGGATCCGCATACAGCTTACGGTCGGTTCTTACTGTGAAGAAGTAGAAGGCTGTTGAAACAATTCCTGTGTTATGGTTACTAGTTGTTGCCTTCCTTTACTTCTGGAAAGATCACATAAATTTATGAGTGCCTGAGAAATTATGTCAGTGAACTGACCCAGTTCAAAAATAGGGAAGTATTTCGCATGATCAGTTTGTCCTGTGGCTAACAGCATGAGGATGCAGGGTTAGAGAACAGGAACTCTAAATTGGCTTTTCTATTAGTAAAGGGCTAGAAGGAACTCTAAGCTACAGGCTGGAGATCTGTAAAGAGGCTGAAGAAAGACAAAAACTTTGAAAGAAACATAATGCACAAGATAAAACTGGCTGAGTGCAGCTCTTCTCTTAGAACAGCTCAGAGACTGGTTGGCTGACCAATTTTGATCGACATGCATTTTAGGAATAATGCATCCTTTGAAAAAGTAGCTGACACTGGTGGAGTTTTCATGACCACACTGAGCAGTTTATTCGCTGAGACTGTGATGGAGACAGCACTAATATAAAACTCAAGTTGGTTTGCAGATAAGTACCTGCTATCATGGAACAAATTTAGTTCGCGGATCAACTCCCATTTATGGATTCTGGTGAGTGTTCTACTGAGAAACAAGAACAAATAAGCTGGAGATAGTTCTGTGAAGCTGAGTTAATTATTTCTGTCTATCCCATCTCAGTATTTCTGCAGGAGACATACCAGGATGTAAATCGTGGGGCTCGTAAATGAGACTCAAAGCATGAAAAGCTTCAGACCAGGTTCAAACTTCTCATTCTGTTAGTACTGAGCTGAACTGCTGTTGAAAGAGTTTGGTGCCTTTCTGACTAGGAGTGAATCATTACTGATACAATGATCTGAGATATGACCTAATCACTTCTGCAGTATATAAAACCAGCAAGAGTGCATTTCACTTTCTGCTAGGTAGTTATATTAAGGTGACATGTTGGTCCTAGAAATCATTTTTTAATGAAAATATGTGCACAGCAATGACTGCTGTAGTTGAGGATGTATGGCTTGTTAAAGGGAACAGAAATTTCTTTCCCAAAAAACAGAGAAGAGCCCACAGGAAAACCAGCAAGCTAGGACAGAGGAGATGCTAAACAAATACTCACAGTTCAGCCTGGATAATCTGGTTCTGATTTACTGGGAATACTTAATCTGAGAAAGACAAGCATCTTGGTGTGGATTTAGTATCAGTATGTGCTGCTGCAAGGTCATTTGGTGAGTCCTTGTGCATTTCTACAATAGAATAATCTCTGTTCACCTGAAATGCAAGAGGAAGAATGGTATGGAAATAGTTTTACTAGAGTAGAATAACAGGTACTATAATCCTAGCATTGTTTTAGCTGAACAGTACAGGATCATCTCCCTGTTGCTCCTTGGTCTTATTTTGTTCTTCCTCTTTAGATATTCCATCATCACATAGCTACCTACATCAGCAGTGCTATTCTCTTGTTACTTCTGTGCACATACCGTTCTCGAAGACAGTGCAACCTTATCACAACGTAAATTTAGAATGAGCTTTTGAAAAAGCCATGAACTGTGGGTATGAACTCAGTGCAACACGTGAATTTCTCCATGGCTAATCGCACCAAGACTAATCTGCAATGACCATTTTTAGTTTATACTAATAACTGCATCAGATAATGAGCAATGTACTAGATGGACATTTAGAAGTCAGTCGTGTTACAGTTGCTTGATAATGTAAATTTGACAAATTAAATGTAATAATTAAAAAGAAGAATCCATTTTTAGTGCCCCATGGTATCAGATGTGTCAGTATACTTGTGCCTTAGCTGACCATACCAGAACTTAGGGACTTGCAAACAGGATGAGCAAATTTACTGTGAAACAAAACAGTTGTGTTGATATAATTACAAAAATGAATCTGATGGCTTTGGGAGACAGTTGGAGATGGAGGCTGCCATGACATGAACAAAGGGATGCTGTCTGTCTGCATCGCATAATGGGGCATGTTGGGCTCATGCAGGCTGATGCGAGAAGGGCCGGTCCACAGCTCAGTGTCTTGCTGAGGAGAGGTGCGCATTTCTCAGCTACAAGTGGTGCTTCAGTTTCTCATCTGCTGCAGGACCTGATGTGCAAGACCAACATCTGCATCCCATATATTGTGTTAATGGAATTGGAGGAAAGCTGCCTTTGGGAATGTATGAGTTAGTGCTGAGGCACAGTGGGAGATGTGGGCTAATGATCCTAGTCCTCTGTGCCTCCCACTTTTAATCTGCATCTTGCAAAAAACTGTTAGTTAGAAATTGTCTCCCAGCTCTTTGAAGAAGCTTCCTAAATTTTCCATTAGGTGTCACCCTTTTTAGTGATGCTCCCAACCATAAATCCTAATATGCCATGCAAGTATCAGTTCAGTAAAATTCAATTAAAGGCCATAGACAGCATTAACCAGACTGGTTATAGTAGCTGATAACTAGCACAACTGGATATTATTGCATATACCTCAGGGAAAGGGTTGAGTTGTAGTATGTTCTGAAGGGAGGAGCTGTGTTGGGGACAAGCAGAAACTACTGTGTGGTTTCACAGAGAAAACTCTAGAATGGAATGTGAAGATGCAGCAAAGGAATAATACTGCAAAGAATTGGATACAGATGAGTGAATATCCTGAATATTATGTGATCGTGTCATATCAAGCTGTTAATCAGACAGAACTAAATCAGGATGCTCAAGTCATTTACAGAGCACTTTGTGTTCTGAGGAGCAATAGTCTTGCTTTTGACTGCAAAGGGTGATATCGATTACTCTTACCCAGAACATTGAGTATTTGCCGGGTTGTAAAAGACTTGAAGAAAATTGTACTGTGTTAAAACTTAGAGGTGTTTTTTTTTGTGGTGGTGTTTTTTTTCCCTTTTATCTGGGAAAGCAGCAGAGCAGAGTCTTAAATTCCATCCTCTTCAATTTTCCCTCTCTTCCTTGTTGCCTGAAGTTAAATAATTTCTTCAGAGCAGATCTTAATGAAAGTGTTGGAAGGGCAAGTTGATAATAGACCTCATGATATCTTTTCTTTTGGTTCAGTTTGCAGCATTACAATGCTTTAATCTCTTAGTTCTTTTTTCTGGTGGCTGTAGCATGTGTGCATGAGTAGATGTGGGAATGTACCATGCACTTGTCATGTGTGTTTGAGCTGTAACAATCATACTTTTGCTGAATAGTGGGAATCAAGGCTGGCCTTTGTAATTGATAGATCAAGTCATGGAAAGTTACAAGTTGTGTATTTGCTGGACATGGTCCTTATCCCTTCCTGCCACCAGGACAATGTTAGATATGTGATTTTATAAATTCTGATGTCAGTAGGGGTGAATTGAGCATAGAATATGGCCATGTATATTCATTTCAAGAGAAGAAAAGTGGATTTATTTTTTTTATCTGCAAAATCCCTGGAATGCATTACATCAGTATATTATCTGCCTTGTCAGAGAGACTGTAAACTGTGACATGCATCATCAAAACACGCTTTCCTCCAATGATTCATGTATGAACATGGTGTATTAGAGGTAATCCATTTTAAAATTGCCATGAGCAGCCAGAATAATTTATACTACTTTTTCCTGTAGAAAGAAGGGCAAACCTGCATATGTTTTCTAGCGTATAGAACTTATACCAAAGTTCAGAAAGTTAATGTGTAATTTTATATTGCAAAATCTATCCACGTGTTAAAGCACACATTGTACAAGCAGTCAGTAGCGTAAAGCTGCCTTTGCTGTGGAACGGTTAAAACAGTTTCATTCATCGTGTTTGTTTAGGTAGATGCTGCATGGGAACTAAACCAAACATGCTTAGGGTTATTCACTTTTTATGTGACAGAGAGGAAAATAAACATACTTTGATCAATGCCATTATTAATTTGTCCAGTCATGCCGTCATAGAATATTTGAGAGAAACCAAACCGTTTCCCCCTTCCCCTTTTTTATCTTGTGTTTTACTGTGGTGACATTGTTTGAAATTCCCTGTCCTGTGACCAGTTCATTATCTTGCAAGGAGAAAGCTGGGTATGTTCTGCTGACTCATGGAGACAAACATTTCTGTGTCTATCCAGGCAAACAGGCTCGTGAGGAAACTTAAAGCAGAACTGCATCTTTTGTAGCTGCTTCTGTTAACAGACACGTTCTGGAAAAACAGACCAAGAATATTCATTCGTATGTTTGGAGAGCTTTGTTCTGAACTGTTGGGGAAAAGGTAGATCTTGGGGCAAAGGAAAAGTTGCTTTGTGTGCATTAGCTTTGGTGCTATTACTTGGAAGCCTATCAGGGCATTAGGACTAGGTAGATTTGAAGCCTAAATCTTTGGAGTTCATGAAGGAAAGGTAGGGTTGGGAATTTGGGGTCACCTGAAAAAAAGTGAAGAAAATTCACTTTGAAGGAATCTCAGGTTTCAGCAAAAAGACCATTGCTAGAACAGTGGGCTTTGAAACAGTAAGAACTCTATGTAGAATCACTGGTGAATTACTGGACTGCATAAGAGGAAAAGGGGGGGGGGGTGTGGAGGGAAGAGGAAAGAAACTCTGAAGATCCTTTTACTTCTACTGCAATGTACTGTGGCTTTTTACTTATAACTACTTAATAATGACAACTGTTTTAGGCATAAAAATGCTTTCTTCTTTTCTTCCTTCCTACTTATGGCAACTTGCTTTCTTGAAGCTTCTTTGGAAGATTTTGTCAACTGAGTCTTGTTTAACTATGTGCTTCGTGACTCCTTCAGAGAATTGTCAGATTTCTGAGGTGTGACTTCCTTTTACACAATCCGTGTTGATCCTTTTCTAGTATATCACACCCATCTATATGCTCACAAATTGTCTTTATTATAGTTTCTATCCATTCTCCATCTATAGACATTGGTTCTACTGGTCTGTACTTCCATCTGTCTCATGTCTCATGAATGTACTTTTGTTTTTCAAAATCAGTATCTTATGTGTAACCTTCTGGACTTCTCATAGCCAGGCCGTTCTAAGCAAGGGGTTACAAAGCACAGTTAACTGCTTTGTTAGATTTGTACACAGGTGTTCTATTCCTGATATGTTTCAAAAATAACATGGTACTAGGTTTTGACTCTCATAAGATGATCCTAAACCACTTTCTGTGTCCCTTTTCTTTGCCTGTGTTCTTACATTTAGTCTGTCAGGATTTATGATCCTTTCTATTTCATTTGGACAATCTTTCAGCTTTCTGAAGGATATCTTCTCACTTCTTAGCCACTGTTCAGCTATGTCTGCTTTTGCATGGTGTTTCAAAGGTAAGCATTTACCTTCAGCCTCCAAAATGGTATCTTTCCTTTTTTATCCATGTGGGGAAAAAGTTCCTTGTGGTTTTGTGTGTGTGAGAATTTAATTAAAATGAAGTTAGAACCAAACCCAAAAGCTTTGCTGTTGTGATAACACCACTCTAATGCAACATGATATTTAAAGTATACTTACAAAAGAAAAATATTTGAGATTTATTATCTCAATAAAGAGAATCTGCAACATTCAAGCCTCGCACAATTAATTAAAGTAACAATGCATTCCTTGGCGGTTGAAAGAAATAAAGAATGAAACTTCTTGGTCCACATCCATTCTTGGTCTTCCTAGCAAGCCTGCTGAAGACTGTAGGACTTATTCTCAAGTAAGATAAAATTAATATTCTGTGCAACTATTAGCATTTCAGTATAAAACTATTGAGCATAATAAGGTTATGAAACAGTGGCTGTAGTTGTAGCAAGATATATCCTGTTTCTTTTTTATGTTTGAGTTAGTCCTATAGTAAATATTGAAGAATGTAGAAGTGATATTTGGGGGATTTTAATGAATGATGTCTGGGGAAAAAAGAAATTCTTACTAAATCAGTTTGGAGAAGAGTATTTCTGCATACAATAACTAATCAAAGGATTAAAAGCAGAAGGTTATGGTATCTGTGGAGAGAACCTTGAAGGTATAGTAACCTGCAGGGAAGTCTTTTAGTACAGGTGCGTTATTTGAATGTATTTTTGAAAAGTGTGTATATTTAAGTGAAATGTAATTTTTCTCACAATCTGAAATGGAACAATGAGTTAAAATTTAGTGGCTGAAAACTCATGCAAATACTCTGTTGTCCATGTAATTTGAATTAATACGTTACAACATCAAGTAAATTAATTCAGTTCACTGTGAATTTCTCTAATATTCTGGGCTGGATTTTAGTGTGGATGAGCTACTTGATATTATGTAGGAAGAGCTTTCCTTGGTTTCTCATACTCATTAAACTTGCTAAGAACTTTCCAGCTTTGACACTGTTGTACTGCCTTTGCTTTATTCAGGGTAATGTTTATATGCATATAAGTTCTTAATACATGGTTTAGATTATGGAAAACAAACCCAGCGTGGTCAATTCTGCACATATCTCATTGTTCTGTAAGAAACAACTTGAGGAAACTGATAGGTGAAACATCTTGAGAGGAAAGCCCTTGCTCCAAACTGCGTAAAGCTGATAGATGTCTAGAGAGTTGTCCTAGAAAACATATGTTCCTTCTGTTTCTTTCTGTGGAGATGAAGATCTTGCTCATTTTGCTTTTCCTGCATCAGGAAGCTTGGCACTTAAAAGCATAGACTTTACAAAGCTGACCAAGAACACTATAGAATAGTCTTCATGCTTTTACTGTAAATTATCTTTTTATTTATTTACTTTTACAAATTGTGGCTAGTGACAACACTATTCTGCATCTTCTCTAGAGCTGTTCAATATCATGATTTTCAGGTTGTGTTATTTGTCATCTTACATTTACTGGTTAGGAATAGCTCTAATTGGGAACAGATCTTCAGGTTCCGTAGCGTGCTCAAACCAGCTTGAAGGTAAGAGTATGCTGTTTGGGAATTCACTATTCAAGTACAATCACCTGAATTAGATGCTCTTACTTTCAAAAAATATATTTTTAAACTAGCAATGCTGTTTTCTAAATCTGTTATGTCATTTGACAGATGCATTTTAAAATTTTATTCATGCTATTATTGAATATTATGGAATTGTGTGGAAAATCAGTATAAACCAAATTTGCAACATTGTATTTTAAAGCTGTTACAGTAATCTCCTATTTTTGTGCTCTTTAGCATTAGATGGCACTGTTTTCCAAGCTTGCCTTTCACCAGTGAGTCTGAGAAGTTGAAAGCTAAAATTGAAGTGCCATCCAGTAATGGAGGTTTTAGTATATTTACCATAAGGTAATTTAATTAAAATGTGGCAGAGTGAATTGGAAATGTATTGACCACTGTCAGGTGGAAGTATAGAGACTTTCCAAGTGAACGCTGTTACAATTTTGGATTAATGAAGCATCTCCTCAATACACCAGACCTCTTACCAGTCTAATACAACCTATTAATGGGACCTTTGAATTTATCTTTGCTTATGACTGGTAGAGATGTGGCTGACACTAAAACAGTGAATAGTTCTCCTGCGTTTTTACTTGGTTCACCTGTTTTTCTTTGGTTGTGTGTATGTTGTGGTTTGTTCCCCCCCCCGCCCAGTTTCCTGTCCTTGCAGTCCTTAGGGTTTCCATAGCAGCTTTGCTTCTTTCAAGTGCTCACCTGCACCGTCTTTTACATAAAATATAATTTGCCTGAGAACCACTGCATGAATTGAAATGACGAGAGTTCAGCGTGCTCTTATCAGTCAGCACAGCAACAGGAGGAAGATTTCTTGCAGCTCTGGCTGAGAAAGCTGTGTGTCTCTGAAGGTGCACACCCAGCAAGTGTCCCTGCTTGCCCTTTGAGAGTCTCCTCACTCCTTTCTCTCTCCTTTTCTGACTGTGCAAAGCAAAGGATGTTCATCAGCCGCCTTGGCCACAGCAGGAGGTGGCGGGTGGATGGTACTGCCAGGCCGGAATTAGGCTACAGGAGTGGAAGGGTTGCTAGGATCAATACAGGCTGTGCCCAAATCTCTTGATGGTTCAAAGTTGGAGTTGATCAAATATTTCTGAGCTTTCCAACACTGTAATCTGCTGTGAAGACTTCTCTAGAGCCAAATTCCATGTGCTGTCTGATGCTTCACAAGACACAACCAAACCTAAATGTACATGAACATGAATAGCAGTGCAGTGCTGTCTCCAGCAGAAGGGAGCTGTTAGCATAAGGAACGTACATTCTGCTGTCCTGAACCAGGATTTGCTGCCTTCAGAGTGATCCTCTTCTCAGCTCCCCAGGATTAGCTGCTTCTTGGTGGGATTTGAATGCATTCTCACACATCGGCCATGCTATTATTGGAATCTTTAGGAAACACTTTTTTTTTTAGTGGATGTTTAAAAATAGCATTAGGGATAAGAATGTCAGTGTGTGGCTTAGTATTTTATAAGAATACTTTGAATATTAATGTAAATTTAAGTACTACTCTTTTAAGAACAGATTAATTCCATATCTTCAGTTAGCAAATCAATGATTTCTTTCATTTTTATCAAAGAAAAGTTTAGAAGTAGAACAGGAGAAAACTTTTTCACTCAAAACTCCAGCGTTACCTTTGTGATTTTTAATTTACATAATTTTCCTCCTCTTTGGAGATATCTTTTACTTTCTGATTTAAGTCTAGAGAAAACTGTATTTTTATAGAGGCATATATTGCAAATGTCTAGGAAAAAAAAAAGTCTAGAATGCTTCTGTTGAGACCTGGGTGGTTAAATAGACATGCTCTTGCTGCAGGCAAATCTCTCCTTTACTTTTCAAGTGTCAACAATGTTTAAAGTAATCAATGGAAATAAACAGGAGTGTGAATGGTCTCTCTTATTGTGAACAGCAATAAAAAGTGTGCAAGGGTGCCACACTTGGGAACTGGCTGGAGGTATAAGGGATTTCCTTCTGCTGGGGCAATAACCTGTATCCCTCTGCTTTCCCACCATAACTGTCTTCTCATGTCCCTTTGCAGTCAAGTCATAGCTTTGGTGCAAATTTATTCAGTGTCTTCAGTTCTGATACCATTTAGGAATGACAACAAACTTAACCAGCCGCCTTTAACCAGGTGTGATATTTATTTAGGACAACAAGCAATACAGAGAAAATTAATGTTGAGTCAGTAGGGGGTTCACACATGCTGGCTGTTACCCACTACCTGTGCAGACTTGTGTGCGTGTGTGTAGCTCGTACACCGTGGACAAATAAAAGCTCATTCTCTACTTGGCCCAAGTTGAAAAAGAATTGTTTGTGACTGACTGAATGAATACAGCCAGTGCAGGGAGAGGGGAGTATAAAAGGCACAGTCTGTTAATCTTGGGCTAGACTTACCCGTGTTTGATCATGCATGGCTTTCTCTTGTCCTGGAGCACTGACAAGGTTTACTTGTATCTGCTTGCAAAGCACAAAACAAAGGCATCCCTCGATACTCAAGTTTATCAGTTTGTCCTTTTTTCGAATCAGTAAGCATCTGCAACAGGGGTGTCCATTAATTCAAATTGTCTTTTGTGTTTAATTGACTTTCTTTGGTTCAGGAGGTCTGTTTCCCCTTGTAGAGGTAAGAATTCAACAGTCCTGTCACTTGCTTCTGTAATTTATATTAATTAGCTTCTCCTTTTCCCCTCAGACTCTAGTTTCCACAGGGAATTAACTTTGAGCCACAAGTACAAATGATTGTAATCTTTGTTATGCTCAATATTAAAAAAAAAAAGAAAAGAACAGTGACCAGTGTCAGACACCTCAGTGTATCTGATGTGAATACTCTTAAGACTCTGATTTCTCTAATATGATAGTTAAAGTAATAATGCTGTGCTAAACTTCTAAAATACATAAATGTTTATTCACTGGAGTACGTTTCAGTTACTGAATTGGCTGTGGTACACCCTCCTTTTTACAACCTACTCTGTGAATGCATATGGTTTTTATTGCATGCTGTGCTCAAAATACATTTTGAAGATCTCAAAATACACTGAAGTATTGAAAACTATTTTTATAATTCAAGAAAATTCTGTACTGTCCTAGTTTACTTTATGAATGTTAGTTTTGCTAGTTGGCAGTTAGGTACAAAATAAGATGGGAGGAAATAATGTTGTTCAGTGTAAGCTGCTATCTGGTAAATACTTTAGTATTGTTACTAGACAATGCCAATATAAGAAAATGCTCAAAGATATGGAAAACAGAAAAGCTTTAGAGAGTTTCTTCCAGATGTGGAAGCTGTAGCAGGCTACAAGAGTTTTCTGATGTGTCTGTGGTGTCCTGAGGAAATAAGACCTCTGCAGTCAATCCTTTATCTAGAAGAAAACACTCAGTAGTTATGCGAGAAGGCTTTGCTTCCACTACAAAATTAACGTTATGCTGATTTAAGTAATGTTTTCTTGTCACAACATGTCGATGCACAGGACTCTGGGGAAAATATTGAGCTGAATCTGTTGAGTAAAAGAAAGTAGAATCTGCTGGCCCTGAATTTTGGAAAATGGCACGCTTGTGCTAGCAAAGATGATGAGACTGGAGTCCTAAGGTAGTTGCTTTGTAGAGGTCAGAAAAGAAGCTGACTTAATCTATCTACACTATAAATATGGTATTTCCTCCCAGCCCGTCTTAGTTGGTAAGTAAGAGAACAGGTGCTGTGAAGGTTGCCCATGTGTAAAAGTTCCATATCTGCTCATCTTCAAACCTGTTTAAGGTGAAGGATAACTGTGGTTTCTGATTGTCTGTGCACTGTATATTTGAAGAAAGTCTGTGGAATTAACTTTAACTGGACTAGCCAAGTGTTCATCACTGAGGATGGCCTTAGGAATAAACACACTGACACTGTCCCAAATCAGAGGAGTTCACTGGATATCTCAATAGACAAACGTCTTCATTCAGTTCCGATTAACATTTAACCTTTAAAATTACATTCTCTTCACTTTCCCAGGCTGTTTTTAAAATTGAACTGACTGCCAATTATCATTTAATCTGTTATATGACATATGACTACACATGCTCTATAATTAATTTGGATCAACTGAATGTGGGTCAAAAAAGCATTTGATAGACTCCTCTCTAAAGACTTCCCATATCAAAATAGAGGATCTCAATTTACAGACAGGTTAGAAGGCAGTTCATTGGGCATCATGAAAGCATACTAATACAGAGGAGAAAAAAAAAAAGGATGTTAAAGTGCTTCTAGTCTTTTTTTACAGACTGGTAGCTTTTACTCAGCATGTCTGAAAATTGAGTGATAAAGGTGCAGGTCAAAATTTTGGAGCTACATCTTGGGGAAAATGCTACACATTGTGTACGGAATTTCTCTTAAGGCTAAATGACTAATTGGGAAACTTGAATATAGACCTGAATTTTCCTAAAATCTTGATGTATTTGATGTCTGGTGACTTGACTGTCTCACCTAAGATCTTGAAACTCAGCTTACTTTTTTTCATTGCAGAATCAATGACACTGTCATCATCAATGTACAGATCCTTAATTGGCTTTTAAATGGAAAATTTATACTAAAAATCCTGACACTTCATTTCATTGTGAAGGTGATTCTATTGTCTTGTTATGTACAGATGAATTAGAAATGTACAGTTTCAGAGATCAGTCAGCATCCTGTTCCACGATTTACTTAATTCTGTTAATCTTCCTTGGGAATGAGAACAAATGTACAAGACTTGGCAATATTTAACAGCAGAGGTTTGAAAAGTTTGGTAGGAGTATAGTTACTACTTTGGAAGAAAACCATACACACTGAATAAATTGTATTAATGCTGTATTGCTTGATGTGTAGTCTTAAACAAGTTGTAAAATAGTCTGCATTGGTGAGTGTATCATGAGGACTTAGTTTAACAATGTTTAGGAATTTGCAAAGTGCTTTAGAAGTCAGTAGAACTGGGATCTGATTTTGGAATATACTACAGTATTGATAACACTGTGGATCAGATCCTCCCCTCGGATACACATGCTAACAATTCAAATAAAAGCTAATATGTAAGGCTAAAATGAAACTTTTTTGTAAACACTAATTTTTGTTACTTCCATTTTTTCTTCACAGGCTTAGACATATTTCTGTTGCAAATATTTTTAGATGAAGCTACTAAACATCCTTAGCTTTCAGTGAGGAACTTGTCAAGATCAGAAGTATATTCAGGGTCATGGCACCTGTGTATAACTGAGTCCGGGTCATAAGTTCATAACGTAGTCCTGTTGTGCTCTGTAGGCAACATTAGCTAACCGAATCCATAGCGCTGTATCTGCAAATAATTGAAGCTGTAATTAACAGTATTATGTTGCTTATACAGAGGGTAACTTATCACCTAGGAAACTACTGGTGTGCAGAACAACAACAAAAAAAAACCTCTCAGTTGCAAAATTGATAGAAATGAGTATCTGACCAAACATTTTAAGTGTAAGTGTAATAGTTCCAATATTTAAGTAAGTTCTCTACCTTTTCTTGTTAAATTCCACTTTGAGCAGAAGCATTTATCATTAAATTCATCTAATTATGACTAATAGTTTTTGTCATATGCTATTTAGTTCAGTCTTCTGAAATACAATGATCTTTTTCCGTTTCACTTCCCTGCTGTGCATTATGTTTTTTATCTAAATCAGATTTAAAAAAAAAAACCAACTAGGATTTTGTTTGAATTGTTTATATGCTGCTGTTTACCTTGATGGAAAAAAATATATTTTTAATGTTGTGGCATTTATTCCTACAGTATGCAGTCATTGCTTGCTTCTAAATGAACTGGAGTCTAAATTCTAGAGACTTAACAGGGTTTTTTTCAGTCAATGGACTCTATCTGATGTTGTACTGTAAGTTTATTGAACTAAAGTTAATTCTGCATGAGCTGACTAGGGTTCGAAATTGTATTTCATTAGTTATATGCTAGGACTTTTGTGGGTAATTCTGAGCTGTTACATCTAATGAGTCTTTGCCTGGTCAGCTCTCAGGAGGTGGTGGTGGTAGTAGTTGTCTGTTAACATCATCTGTGTTCATTCTGGGTAAATGCATTGGAGAAACTTCTCCTAAGATAGTTTTTCTTAAAACTCATTGCTGAGCTGTGGAGGGTTTTTTTGCCACAGAATGCTGTGATAAGATCCCACACAATTGCAAAAAATACTTGGGCAAATTCATGTCAAGGAAATTCTGCAAGGAGTTTTAAATACAAACGCACCGCTTCTTGTGTAGGATCTCCCTGAATTGCAAATGGCAAATGTAGAGTTCTTGAGCTCTTTCCCAAGACTCTACTGTAGAGAAAGTACTGTACTGTGTGAACCTTTATTCTGATCAGATGCAGCTTTTCTTGCAGAATATACAGACAACTTTGTGGAATATGCTTAGACTCCATTCTTCCTGCACATAGCTGCCAAAGATATTCAAGGACAATGTAAAATCACTGTGACTAGACAAGAATTATTTTTACTAATACAGAGGCCAGCTGTCACTGCAGGGGAAAAAAATTCTTTGTTTTTCTTTAGTCACAACTTTATTTTTCCAAAACCAACTCCCTCCTATGAACTGTACAGCTTCTGGGGGATTGGATGAAAGCACAATATACTTGACTTGCTTTGTTGTGTGTATTCTGGTGCTGAAAAAGACTAAAAAGAGAAACTAAAAACTTGATTTGTTTAGGGTCAGTCATTCTCAAAGAAGCTGCTGAACTTTTAACTATCAATGCTAACCTTACATTGAAGCCAATAGAGAAGGGCGTGTTAATGTGTAGTAGCATCAGTACAATTTGAAAAGCAGAACTGGGTGGAAGAATGCGTGCAGATTGTTCTTTTCAGTGGTGGAAGGAAGTGATTGAACACAATTCTCTGACTATAGTATTAAGCAGAATCTACACAAAGCTATCTAGCCATACGTACTCAGAATGTTTGATTTAAGTTAGCAATGCAATGCTGATAGGGAGCAGGATATGAAAATGAATCATTAAAATCTGTTTTGTTGTAGCAGAGGAAGGAGTAAAAAGGAACATGGGAAATAAATGAAGGTAAGATTAACAGGAGGGTTCAGCACTGGTTAGGGAGTCCTCTGTTGTGCCAGATAAAGCACAGGTACATGTAAAGAACTGGAGATACTGCATCAGTATTTCTTTGAAAATTAT
Organism: Tauraco erythrolophus; assembly: GCF_009769465.1. Classification (NCBI taxonomy): domain Eukaryota; kingdom Metazoa; phylum Chordata; class Aves; order Musophagiformes; family Musophagidae; genus Tauraco; species Tauraco erythrolophus. The sequence goes on from NC_141473.1 coordinate 35,811,872, forward strand.
GTCTTGTTTTCTGATAACCAACTAAGTTGATCTAAATTATTTTCAGATAATTAATCTACAATCTCAGTGAGTCACTCCTAACAGATGAAAATGATAGTTTGTAGAGTAATGGGAGATATAAATGAATATTTATTCAAGATTTTAAAACTCTTCTTGAATAAACCAATGTATTTGGTTTATTTATTACAAACCAATGTATGGAGTACTATAACTCTATTAGAAATCATATTAGTATAATTAAAAATTGAATTACTATATAGCATATTAAAAATGTAAGCCTACTTTATTTTGAAAAAAAACCTGTTGAAACAGTGTGTTTTGTTCTCATTCATGTTGTGATTTATTTTAATAACAATGCTAGCATTAATTTTAATAATTGATATGATCAAAGCTTTATTCTATTAGATACAGTTCATTTCAACGCAATGCATTATCTTACTGTAAGATCACAACATCTCAGTAGAAAATTCATGTTGCTTTTTTTAAATTTGAAAAGAAAAGTTTGAGGATTTCTCACACACATCTAACTGTACCAAAACTTTCTTTTGTGTGAATTTATACATATTTCCCTTGTTTGTTTTTTCTCTCAAGGCTGTTGCTTGGTTTCTTTAAAGATAAGAACTCATTGGTGCATACAGAAAATATGCATAATTGGTACATATGCATAATTGAAAATATTGGTGAATTCAGAAAACAGTTTTCAGACATGCTGATCAGGATTTGTTCTACCTTGTTTTTATGCACGATTTTGAGAGCCAGCTTTAAATAATTGCCGTGTTGTGGGTGACCAAAACCCAGTATTTGCATTAACAGCCAATATTGTAACCAAAATGGGATTACAAATTAACAAAAAATAAATTAAAATAAATACAAAACCAATAGGGTTAAACAAACTTAAGAGATTGCTTTCAGTTTGGTTGCATACAGTCAAGAGAATATAATAATATTTATGTGCAACAATTTAATGGATCTTACTTGGAAGATATACCAATGACACTTTAAAACAGCTGTTAATGCATTTTATTTTTGCATATACATCCTTAAATCTGTACCTTCTCAGACATGGGGCTAAAGGCCAACTGAGAGTCTGGTGGTGGGTTTTTTTTGCGAATATTACTGTTGCATCAATATAGAACAGTTCTATTCCACTTCCGTTCTTTTAAATGAGCTTTTTTCCAAAGACCAGCACAGACCTCCTGGTAGAAAAGCAAACAAGTGCAATAGTCCTAATAATAAATGTTTCTAGCCTGGCTTGCACTACTTCAGCAGCGTGCATTACAAGAGTAACTGCCAGAGTATCTACTCATATGGTCTAAAATCTCTGGCCATGTTAGCCATGTAGTAAAAAATGCAGCAAGTGCAATTTCTGTAAAAATTCTAGGTGAATTCAAATAATAGTCAGATATACTTACTGCTTTCTCTAGGAAGGGCATATGGATAAATAGATACAGGCTGGGGGAGTGGAGAAAGGGAGAAGAGAATTGGCTGCACCTACTGTATGCTGGTACATTCCAAACAAGAACCATGAACATGCCTTCAAAAAACTGTAGAAGAACAAAACAACCCCCTACTGAATATTAGAAAAATTTAAATATGTAGCAAAAAAAATAAAGTTGTATGAAAATGTAAAGGTACATTGAAAATATCTTATTCCAATGGTTTGATTCAACATGTGGAAGTGATGTACGAGTCTGTCTCAGAGAAGGCAGGCTATTGATCTAAAACAGCTCAGTTTTTGTTTTGTTTAATTGAATGATTTGCCAGTACTTTTGGCATACCTGTCTATACTGTAAGGAAATCTGTTGAAGCAACAAGGCATACACTAGCTGTTGCATGCTGAAGGAAACCTGCTCTGTTGGTGCGTGTAGAGATGCTAAACTTCAAACTTGTCCTTCTTAAAAGATTAGAATAGACTTATCTTTAATTTCCAGCATAAACCAATATGCATCTTTCCATATCATCTTTGGAAAAATCTGGTAGCACTGGACATCCTAGGTCTTGTACCACTGGTTTTCTGAGTGCTGGTAGTATCTGGTAGTGCTGCCCATATGATCTAATTGTTGCCAAAAATGAACTGGTATTGCAGCAATCTGGTGTAGTTTAATTGTCAAAATACTTCAAAAATAGGTGATTGAAATACTAAATAATATAGTTCAGGATAAACATTTATTGTTGCCACTAGAGAGATTTGGTGCAGTTGTACCTTAAGGGGGAACAAATTCAAAGCTTAACAGCTTGATTCGTGTTTGTTCTCTGTTCCTCCGTGTGCGAGCTCAGTCCTATGAATATCAAGTGGTTACATTACAAATGCTTTTAGCTGCAAAGCATTCCAGTGTACTGCATTGATGTTTCTGTCCAATAGCTTAACCTGCTTCTTTCCACACCCTGAAAAGACAACCAGATGGTTCCGTAATGTGCATCAATGCTCGTGCATAAAACTCAGTTCAGTAGCGCTCTACAGCTTCGTGCTGGCGGATCCCAGTGCAGTGTTTTCAGAACAGCGATTGCTTCAAAGGAAGCTCGTTTGACAGAATGTGTTTCTTGAAGGTGGTTATAGCTTTGTTGATGGGTACATGTAAAATTGTAAGGCTGTTTTACTCTTCTTGTGTGAGAAAACTGGTCAGTTAACCTTCTCTCTAAACAAAAATCCCACTCCAAAAGTTCCCTGTTCCCCTAGAGCATTAGCTGTGATGATTGTAGGGCTCTGGTTTAACTGTGTGTTGTAGTGATACACACAAACACACATTTGGAGGGATGGATAGTGTGAACTCAGGGTAAAGGTTCCAAATAGATGGTCCTGTTGCAGGGTTGATGTCCAGCTATCAGTACTTGGGGTAAGGAAGATGGGAAAGGGATGGTTATAATGATTGAGCAAATACACAAGTCACTGGCTGGTTGGAGTGTTACACAGCAAGCATGTACAGCCTTTTTCATCATGGGAGACAACGTTTTTCCAAGGAACTCTGCTCCAAGAGCATAGTGGGAACATTGAGCACTGAGGTATTGTTTGTGAAATACAACATTAATATTTTTACTAATTAGAATATTCCTCCTCCAATAAAAGACTTTCTTTCTGCCTTTAAAAAGTTGAAATTTAAAGTGCGACAAACACCTTTTGGAGGCAGTTATAGATAGACAATCTGGAAATAAAATGAATGTAGTTTAGCTGTATTGAATAACCACCATCGAAATATGGAATATGTTTGCAACTTGGCTTCTTTAAGTTCTTGTGCATTCATCTGCCTGAGAAATGGGGAAGAAGGAATTTGTAAGATACATCAAAAAAGTAAGAAATTTGATATAGCAAAATTAGCCAATGTATTTTGTAAGTCTATGGAAAGGTGGTTTGTTGTTTTATGTGGTACTTAACTGTAACACTTAAATTAAGAAAAACACCTCTAACTTATGATGGGCCCTTGCTGACCTGGTAACAAAGGCAAGCAAACAGATGAAAATGGAGCAGATGTGTTGGCTTGCCCCTTGTCTGTAGTACTGCTCATATCATCACTGTGCCTAACCAGCATCTTGCTTTCTTCTCCCTCCCCTCCTAAGCATGAAGGAAACAGGAAAATGTTTCCCTGAATCGTAGTCATCTTTACTAAGAGAAAGTCTAAAAAGCACTGTTATTCAGTAACATGGTGCTCTTGAGAGCTGTGTGAATCAATAATAATAAAATACCTGTTTAAATGGCAATATAACTTTTTAGGCAGTTCTAAATATACTGTGTCTTTTTTATCTCTACAGACAAATGGTTCTAAATTAAATGACAAAATACCCTGTATTGTTAAAACCTACTCCTCATAGATGTTTTGATTCTGATCTTATCTTGTATTTTTTGTACTGGGAGCTTGACCTGGCAAAATATTTAGATTTGAGCCTTTTTGTGATCATCAGCTAATGACTTCTGATGTGTTACCTGAAGGAATAAAGGAGCAGAATTTAGGCCATTATAACTTGAATTTGGAAACTTCGTCGATTTCCTGAGTTTGGATTCTAATCACGAATTGTACCAGTTTATACTAGGGCTTTAGGGCTTAGGAGGGAAGAAATGAAATTTTTACAAGGCAAACGTCTTCAGGCAGGGGAAGATGACAGACTCCTGTTACTTGAATGTTGGAAAGAAAGGACTTAGGGAAACTCTGCTGTGGTTATATTGTAAAGTAGCTAAGGTGGAAGTGAGAAAAGGCATAGAATTTAAAATGCTTCTGTGAAAGGCCCGTCTTCAGGAGCTTCTTTAGGTACTGCAAATAGGTATTTTGAGAAACAATAAGCACTCAGTAGTTGCCACTGACAGTACCCAGTAGCTCTCATTCCGAATTAGAAAGTCAGGATATGTCCTGCTTTGAGAATTATCTGTGGATTTACTAACCTAATTTTAGTTGTAACTTAATTTTTAACAGATTTGTTAAACTAAAAGTTTTACTGTGTGAATTCAGGATTATAAGGCCATTTATTGACTGAGCACAAGCTGCCAGCTGGTGAATGAATGGTCAACTACAAGGTTTATTTTTATGTTTCTAGTGTAGAATATAACGTAAAACAATAGTAGTGATGTGAGCAAAACAGAGGTGTAGCATAGGCTACTGCTAGATTTTTCACGAGCCTCTTGTTTTTGGGCTTTGTCCTATCTTCCGTTAGCCTTGCTCCACCTCTGTTGTCAATTTAAAGCTGTAGTGATTGCTTTCTGAAGATGCTCCATGAGAAGACTCTGCAACATTGGTCCCTTTGTGGGGTTTAAATCAAGTTTATCATCTTTGGTAGGTTCTTGCATTCTGCATCCTTCCGTGTCCTTCGCAAGAGAAGTACGTTTCTGGTGTTAGTACAAAATAGGAAAACTCTCCAAATGATAAATCTTTGTATATGACATTCCACTAAAATATGTTTTTCCAGAGAGGTCCTAAATTCGCACCTGAAACAACATTGTGTCCTTTTGCAGTTTAAATTTCCTTTGTAGTTTCCTCAGTATCTCACTCATTAAGGTACGCTTGTTTGGATGTTTGCACAACTCTGTCTTAATGGGATGAAGCAGATTGGAGCTTCAACTGATTCCCTTACACCTCAGAAGAGGTCAAAAGACTAGACAGCACAAGAAATATGTAGCTGTAGTACATTTCCCCCCTCACCCCCCAAAAAAAAAAGTTGTAATTTTGACTTGGCAAAACCACATTTTATATTAATATAAATGTGTCTGCTTTGGGGAGTATTTTAGGTTCTGCTAGAACATAAGCTCTCTTAGCACCTTTGTAGCATTACAGATGACACCTGTAACTCTTCCATGTGATCCTTGCTAAACACTGGAGAATACTACAGCTTGTGCCTCTTACTCGAATGGAGTGGTATACAACCATCCAGATGAGAATCCTAGCTAATGTTTTTCTAAATTTTATAAAAATATCCCTAAATAAATAAAACCACCTTTGCTAAATGAGAGAAAATAGAGCAGCTATTCCTTTATTCCCTGAACTGAAGCCGAAGTTTCAACTTTGTGCAGAGCATGTCTTCCAGTACATAACAACCAATGTACGCATTCCTCTGCCTCTGCTCTGTTGCAGTTTTGAATAGAGAATTCCATATAGACCTAAAAACACTACATGAAGTCTAGTATATAGTATAAATACTTTGCTTACTTTATTTTGAAAATGTTTGTCTCCTTTCTACTAACAGCACAAATTGTAAATCATTACAGAGTGGGGATTTCCAGACTGAACACTTGCTTAGTTCAGGAGTAGTATTGATAGATTGTCCTGTTAGTGCCAGGAGGAAGAAAGAAGCAGAAGTGTTCAGTTCAGAACATTGTCCAGTTCAACTTCAAAACCATTTGGCACCTGATTTGATTTTAGTCAAGGTTTTTAATGTTAACTTGTCTTCTACTGGAAATATGTCTTATTTTTAATAACAATATCACGAACCTGCTTGAAGTTTTTCTTGTGACAACATTGTGTTCTGCTGCTAACACCTGATGAAGACATTAGTTCATTAAATGATCTCTGCTTAGAGGAGGTAGAAGGTGACTTCTTAAAATGCAGCTCTCATTTGAGTCTAAGACGAGTACCAACCATGTTCCACAGTATTAGGTGTCTGTTTAGTCATGTTCGTTTAACTTGGTGTAATGGTTGGGGCAATTTCTATGCATGGAACATGAATCCATATGATTGAGTACATACCAGGGTGAGCTAATAGTTACAAATTGCTCATTTTTCCTAAAACTGTACAGTGAAAGTGCATTCCCCATAGGAAAATACATAATCTATTTTTTCAATATGAGAAATATGTAGCTAAATTATCCAGATAGTTTTTAAATTCCTTGTCACGTGCTTTGACATAACCTTTCAGCATTTTCTTTCTCTGTTCTTTCTTTTCTGTAATGGAAATATATTGTTACTTGTATACAGCTGATTTTATATATTTTTTTATTAAATGTGCAATAGAAATTCTGAAAGGAATGTAGTGCTAAGGTACATTAAGTTGGAGTGTTCTAAATTCTCTTGAAGTACTATTTTGGTGGAATAAAATGGCTTTTCTATTAAGAAGAAGAATGGTTGCTCTCTGGTGTTTAAATGATGGTTATTTAGTACTGAAGGCTTGCTTATGTTTGTGTACATGTGCACCTTTTGTGTTTGTTACAATTTTACTATACTATGGAAAATCTAAAAAGCATAGGACTCTTCAATAGGTAATGCTGCACTGTAGAATATTTGAAATTGAATACCTGAATTGGAAAGATAATTTTGTAGTATCTTAAGAAATGATTTTATTCAATTTTGGCATGCTTTAAGAAAGGAGCGTTGGTTCTGGACATCTGATGTAAGTGAAGGGCTGTGATATGTGAAAAAGGGCTATCTCCCCTGGAAGGACTCCTGGATATATCCAGATTTCCTATACTCTGTGGTTTGAAAGAAACCGTGATATTAAATTCAAATATTGGTCTTTTAAACTTTATTGAAGGAACTTTAAATTGGAGGGTGTTCTTACTAATGTTAAATGAATTCTAAAAATTTAAATTGGGCTGTTTTGTGTGAGATCTACCAGGAGCCACAGGTTGGAGTGTAGAGGATAGCTGCAAGTATGGTCATCCTTCTATTGCCAGAGCTTTGTATAGCACAGTCATAAAAGAAAAATATTTTGGTATGTGCCTATGCAGTATTACCACACTCTCAAAGCTGTGCTGTTCAAACACAGACTGAAAGCTGTGTCTGTTCTATATCCACATTTAGTGGAAAAGGATGTAAAAGCAGTAGAATAGCGTAAGCGTTTGGATTTCTTTCCGCTCTTCAATTTACACAGTAATATAATAAGCAGTGTATTGGGAGGATCATTTCTCATTCTGAAACCAGGGAAGTGTGGTATGAAAATCAAGATTAAATCTCAAATCTTCTCATTTACAACATTGTTTCTATTGATACACAATTATTTTTCCAAGAGTTTATTATTTCTTTTAATATTTTAGGAAGTATTAAATAAGGTGACATCTGGTGCATTTAATGATCTCATTCACCTTTTGCAGGCCTAGACTTGCAATAAGCAAACTAGGTTTGCTAGTTTGCAACTAGCAAACTGAAGTTGCTGCAACACTTCAGGTAGCTGATGGGGGATGAGGAGCAAATTCTTACTGCTGTTCATAATGGAAGTTTCTGGACACTTATTATGATGACTTCTATCTTATCATGAGGCAATCAAAGAATATGGCACTTGGTAATACTTTTAATGGCTTACAAATACAGAAACTTGTATTTGTTTCTTGTTAGATAAATAAAGACAAAATTATTTATCATGTATGTTCCTAAAACTACCCTTGAGATACCTTTTGTATCAGATACAGATATACAATACTGGCAATATCAGTAATGAGACATTAAGAAGAAAAGTAATTTCCCCATTACTGTGCTATTGCATTATCTTTAATGTTGTACAGAATTTTTTTGAGATGACGGCCAAATACAATTTTAGGGATAAAGATGAATGACTTCCTCCAAACAGGCCTGATTCTTCATTATAGCTTAACAAAATGGTAGGCATGATGATGCTGGCAACACAGAATGTGACTAATACATTGAGAAGCCAAAATACAAGATTCTACAGTGCACAAAATAACAAAAAAAAAGAAAGCGAAAGATTTTGCAAATAAGGTAAACAGATGAGTAAGTTTGAGGAGGAAGTTGTGCCACCTTTCTTTTCTATTGAATACAAACGCTAAGAAAAACATTTAAATGTTGTAAGCCTTTATTTTTTTTAGGTCAGTTTCCTCTGGTCTTGAATGTAGGTAAGCCCTAAATTTGGGGCGATTGAGGGTTGTGGTGTGAGTGAGGAGATTTATTAATTTTGCATGTTGATTCTGAATTAGAGCTGGTTCTATAGAGTTCAGTTTTGAAATATGCCACAACCTGGGTATCGTTTCTAAATATGAATTGTCCTGCTTTTGTGGTATATATGTGAAAAGACATGGTCAGGCTGTACTACAACGTATTTTGTGACTTTCCTGTATATGGTGTATCATTTAGGACATTTGATCCCTGGTACAACGTGTGGGACTTAAGTAACAAATGTATATGGATTTGGTAACATGAGGAAAGCAGGCTGTATTGTCCCTGGTATAACAGCACGTCAAGCAAGAACGCAAACTACCTCATGCTCCAGTCACATACGTAAGAATATTGCCCTTATCTGCTTAAATGTTACTTTTCTTTCTGGAGAGCTTTGTCATGTGATTATCTCTGCCCCCTTGTTCACTACTTGCTTGGTTTGATTTGTATCTCCGTGTTAAAGTCCCTTGACTATTTAGAAACAAATTTGCATAGCTGAAAAATAATCTACATGTGAAACAGCAGATTATGTCTACTGGTTGAACTCTCCAGTCTTTCCAGAAGAGCATTTATCAATGACATTTAATAGGCTCTTTTTACTGGATTAAGCAAAGTTAAATCCTTTCCTGAAAACTGACTAGGCCCCCAATGAAGCCTTATTTCACGATCCTTTTAAACTTTTCCTAAGCATAGAAATAAAATATGATTTCTGCCTTTATTCTGGTACATCTCATTCATTCAAACAAGATGTTTTAAAATAGTTCATAAACTACCTTTTGATATGTAGCTTGACTTGTCTGCGTGAAGTGGCTGATTATTTCCTCTAATGATATGATTTAATGGTTATGTGTTTCAATATTAATCTCCTGCCATAAAAAGATTTCTCACCCCCACTCAGGACTTTCAGTTGACTTATATGAACTAGAATAAAAAATTCATTCTCATGGGATATCAGCAGAAGCAGCTGTCACTGACTTCTCATTTGCATCTTGTAATGACTAGGCTGATTTCCTTATCAGACAACATCTTTCACGTGTATAAAATCCTGAAATCTCCAGTTCTTAAGTGGTTCTAGAGTCAAATAATAAGGATTTTAGCAGCTACGGACTGTTTGAGGGCTGAGGCAGATAATTAAGGTGGCTTGTTTCCAGTTGTCTGAAAACTTTCTCTGCAGCCCAACTCTAGTTGGACAGAGCAGAGGAGCTAGTGCAGACTTTATTTCCCAGCTCTGTAGAAGATAGTGGTTAAAAATTTACTTATAAAAAGCAACTTCAAGTGTCCATGTCGTCAGTTTCAGCAAAAAAAGCTAAAGGCTAAATGAAAATACAGAAAGTTTTTCTTTTGAATGAGTTCTTTCTGATTTATCACTGAGGCCCACTGTTGAGGTGACAAAGGGCAAATAGCATGCATATGCAGATATCCAGCGCTTGAAAGCTGCTGATTTATCAATCTTGCACCTTTCGAAGCACTCAGTAAACTCATTGTGTAATGAATAAATGTGTATTTCCAAGGAAATGCAATGAAATAAACTGGATTAGGTTGTTTCTCTGATGAAACACTGAAAGGCTTACTCAGAGCTGTCAGGTGTGTGTGTGCATATACACACATATACCTGTATTTGCGTATATACACACAATCTTTTCTTCCCTCTCAGTTTCTCAATCTGTACATACAATTTTGTGAATATGACAGGAAGTTCATGGCAGAGGCTTCTGAAAAATAGTATATGAAAACTGATCCATTGCTACAAAAAATACTTATTGCCACCTTTCAGGAACCAGAGTTTTCTAACATGTTCTATATTTCATACTATTTTTTTAATTATTATTTCTTAGCATAGAGTCAGTAAACAGGACGGATGTGGAAGTGCAGCCTGGAATTGTGTGTGTTTGAACAATCTCTTAACGAGACTATGCATGAGGATCCCGAAGTACTTAGGTATTCAGCTTGAATAGGTTGATTGGAAACCAGGTGCTGATGAACTTTCAAACTAAAATCTGTTTTTGTAAATCTTTGTCAAGAAATAAGAAACTATGTAATTATAAAAGATTATTAAATTTTGAAGGATTTTGAGAGATTTTGTTCTCTTCCCTTATGCATCTCTTCTGTGAAGCCAAGCTTCTAGTTATGGAGGGCAGCTGCAGCTACGATTCTTTTGTAAGACGGTTATGGGTCTTTTTAATTAATAAGAGCAATAATTTGAAAATGCTGATGAATTTTCTGTAAGCAGTATTCAGGTTTTGATCTGAGAGTACTTTACAGATGATGCAGCAGAGGATTTTTCTTTGGCAGGGTTAGCTGCTGTTTGCTCATGCAGAGGTGTCAGGTTTTCCTCTGCATAGGCCGAAGCCTTGCAGCACTGCAAAAGGAGCAGCATTCGAGCCTTATATGATGATAGATGCCAAAGGCTTCAGTAAAAGTACTTGCAATGTAATTTTGTTAAAAATATCTTATGACTGTAACTTCCAGTGTTAGAACAACTGGGCTTGAGGCAAGGGGATGAGAATGAAGTTATCTGTGTGTCCTAATCTTATGTTCATTCTAAGCTATGAGCTGGTTTTGGACAAAGACCGACTGGTTGTGTTGGTATAAACTCAGACAGCCAAACTTGCGTCTACCTTGACATCACTAACCAGACCATCACCTACGGCATTTCCATAGAATTCGTGAGACGCTCAGTTCCAATGGTTTATCATGCATAAGGTAGGTGTCTCCTGGTTGCTTATAAAATCATGAATCTGGTACTTTCAACTGCTTGACTTCACAAGCTTGTCAGTGCTCCTTTGATATAAGCAGTTCAGCTGAAGAACTATATAATAGTATCATAGAACGGTTTGGGTTGGAAGGGACCTCAAAGATCATCTAGTTCTAACCCCCTGCCATGGGCAGGGACAGTACACCAGGTTGCCCAAAGCCTCATCCAACCTGGCCTTGAACACCTCCAGGGATGGGGAAGTCACAACTTCTCTGAGCAACCTGTTCCGGTGCCTCACCACGCTCAGAGTGAAAAATTTCTTCTTTATATCTAATCTAAATTTCCCCTCTTTCAGTTTAAAGCTATTTCCCCTTGTCCAGTCACTACATGCCCTTGTAAAAAGTCCCTCTCCAGTTTTCTTATAGGCCCCCTTTAAGTACAAGGCTGCAATAAGATCACCCTGGAGCCTTCTCTTCTGCAGGCTGAACAGCTCCAACTCTCTCAGCCTGTCTTCATAGCAGCACTCCCCAGTCCTTCTCCTGTTCTCCAGCCAAGCCCAGGCTGCTCTCTCCATTCTCCACCCAGCCTGTTACTTATGCTTGGGATTGCCCTGGCCCACATACAGGACCTTGCATATAAACAGCAGTTGAGTGTGTTATTGCTGGATATCAGTGCTGCTTTTCAGTTCTTGTAGGAAACACTAAGTCTAAATAATAAATACTTACGCTCAATTTTGTAATTGTGAACAAATACTTACTTTTTGGCATTCCCTAGTACACTTAATTTCTAAACTTTATCTTTGTGTTTATAGCATCTGATAGTTGCATACTTGCAATTGTGGTAAGCCATGTGGTTGATCAAAATGTTAATGTTTGTCGTTGACTGGATTCCATAATACACTGCTTACACTGGCAAACTTCCTCAATACATTGCATCTGTTCTTTAGGTCTCAGTGCTGATAGACAGCCACCTATATTGTCGGTCTGTTGGAAGCAAATTTCTAGCACTTAAATCAGTGAGAAACAAAATTCACTGGTAATAGTTTTTAAAGGGGGAGAGCTAGGAGGGATTCTAAATTTTGAAGTCTGGCTTTACAGAGTTTTTTTCTATAATCAAAGTGACATTAAGAAAAAAAAACGCTGGAGGCCAAGGGTGGCACATCCCTTATGAATATTTAATAATTTCTAATAATCCTCAGGGAAGTCTTTTCTATTCTGCCATCTTTTACTTTTCATTTGCCTTTGTTTTCAGCACTTTAAACTCCTCCTTGTGCTAGTGATCTGTTGAGATTGGAAGTCTTTGCTATGCACTGTTATGGATTAAATGCTCCATCCATTCATCCATCTTTGTATAAGATACAGAAACCTCCTGTAGCTTCATTCTTTCCAACGCCTCCACTTCATATGAGAAAAGGAGAGATGGGTTCTTCACTGTAAATCCTGATTTGATACTGGAGGAAGTTGGTACTGCCCATCTTTCTCTTTTAGAGTCATATGAAGTTGTATGCCGTTGTTATTGTGTGGAACTGCATTAATTTCCAGAATTGAAATCTCAGGTATACGAAGACTGCATTTCTCTCCATGAATCAAATAGCAATTATATTAAACAACAGAACGCTTACGGCTAAGCTTACGGAGGGACATTGATAGCTTGCAGTCAGACTGCGATAGCAGAAGGTAGCTGAAGAAGTGACTGTGTGTTTAAGCTTCTGTAAATGGTTTTAGCTGTCACTTCCTAAATGGGGCTTGTTGCCTATCTATCTTTTAATTCATAATAATAATAATTTACATATATATATTGGCCCTTAAAAGTCATAGAATCATAGAATGGTTAGGGTTGGAAGGGACCTCAAAGATCATTGAGTTCCAAACCCCCTGCCATGGGCAGGGAAATCCTCCACTACACCAGGTTGCCCAAAGCCTCATCCAACCTGGCCTTGAACACTGCCAGGGATGGGGCAGCCACAACTTCTCTGGGCAACCTGTTCCAGTACCTCACCACCCTCAATGTAAAGAATTTCTTTCTTATATCTAACCTAAATCTTCCCTCTTTCAGTTCAAATCCGTTGCCCCTTGTCCTATCACTACACGCCCTTGTCAAAAGTCCCTCTCCAGCTTTCCTGTAGGCCCCCTTTAGGTACTGGAAAGCTGCTATAAGATCACCCCGGAGCCTCCTCTTCTCCAGGCTGAACACTCCCAACTCTCTCAGCCTATCTTGATAGCAGAGGTGCTCCAGCCCTGTGATCATCTTCGTGGCCCTCCTCTGGACTCGTTCCAGTAGCTCCATGTCCTTCTTGTGTTGGGGACTCCAGAGCTGAACACAGTCGTTGGTTCCTGTGCATGTTCATTGTTGTCCTAATAACTGAATTGCAGTAGAGACTATTTTTGTGCACATATTGGAAGCTGTTTTAAATAAATACTGTAATTCAGTGTAAAGAATGTGGCCGAAGTCGTTGAAGAGGTCTATTGATAGTTCCTAGCCCCGAAGACACTGCGTAAAACCCTACAGTCTAGCAGCGTCTTTCTATTGTTCTTGATGGGTTATGTCTCCATAGCTGACATCCAAAGTTCGTTGATCCTTGGAATGGAGTAGCAAACAGAACAGCTGTTAGATTTCACATTTTAGTTGTTTCAAAAGGACGTAGCTTATTTATACTGCAATTATTTGAATTTTTCTCTGAAAGGGTAGAGGAGTAGTACTGTGCTGTTAGAGGACTGCAGAAATCTTTGTTCACAGGATCCTGCCTATTTGACTGTCCTGTGCTGAACTGCAACATAGGTGGGGAAAGCCAAGTACATGTGTATACATGTAGTCTGTGGTTTGACATCCATGTCTTAGTGCCGTCAAAGAGGTACTGCAAACTGCTGCTGGGGTCGTTAAAAAAATTGACTAGTTACTCATTACTTATTAATGCTTTGCATATCCAAGTTGTAACAGTTCATTATTATTCAGCAGACAAAATAACCCACTTTTCTCTCTCATATGAATTGTTTGTAATTTCCAAATACAAAAATATAATTTGTTGCTGGATATGATTGATTATTTAGGCTTTTTTGCAAAGAAGCATTTCAGTATCTGTTAAGTGTTAATTGCATATTACCTTTCTATCTTTCAAACAGTGTTTAACATGGTATCTTCTAGAGAGTATTTTTATGTGGAGACAGCTAGGGTTCTTGAACACAGCTAAACTACAGTTTTAAAGCAAAAGGTATCAAACTTTGCTGAATAGCACTGCAAATCAGGTTTTAGCTGGTTGTGCTAGCAACTTCTGGATGTAGACAGACACAGGGAAAAGAGCAAGGACTGCCTGAGCGACTGGTTACTTGCGTTGCTAGTACACATGGCTTCTTTCATTATCCCTCAGGCTATAAGTGACATGTTTGGCGTACCAGACAAACAGTTCAGCTTTCCTTCCAGTCCAAGGCCCCAAAAAATCAGTATTTTACATTTGCAATGGAAACTGCATATGTTTTAGTTCATAAAATCTTTTTGAATAATTGCTGTTTTGAAGTGACTTTTATTTTACTTTGCTGAAATTTCTACTGAGTCTTCATTTATGTTATTTCAAATATTGAAAAGAACTTTAGCTTTCAAATAGCAATTTGTTGGAAACCTTAGTGGTTGAGCAAGTATGTGAGAAGAACTCATAGCCCAATATAAAGGTTACTGCTTTCTGTTTCCAATTAGAAGAACACATATGGTTAACCCAGTTTTGAGGTTGGGAAGGTTCCTAATTGCCTACATTTCAGTGTTATGTCTAAGGAGTCAGATCCTTCTTGCAGAGAATCTCCCTTCCACATTGAAGATTCCATGTAGACTAGTCAGGCTATAAAAAAACCCCAACAATAACAATCTAAAACCCAACAAAAGTCCATGACATTATTTATCAGTAATACATAACAAAGCTAGTGCTGTGCTCAGTATTTTAGTTCAGTACTTCTAACAGTTACTGTATTTTTTACTACTCTTCAGGAATTATAAAGCTAATGTAATATATTGCCTGTAAATGCTTATTGCAATACAGTAGAATATTAAACATTAACTCACTGGCTTTACTGTTACTTTTAAACAATTGAAGCTGGTCAGACTGTCATGCAGCCTCTTCATCCCTCATGTTCACTTCTTGTGCTTTATAGTAGTGGCTTAGGCGTCACCCTGCAACGTGTTACACTTTAACAGCACCTCTGTGGTCATTCAACACAGCACCAAGCACATACAGCTATCATCCTTTAGTACTCATCTGATTGAACAAAGACTGCAGTTGTGCTGATGGAGTTTGCAAAGTCAACAGCTTAGCAGTTTGGTTCCATGCCCATCCTTATTGGAATCAGCAATGTTGCAATAGGGAATGTTTGAGTAAAAAGGCAATATTGATAGTTATCTCTAGATTAGGCCTGTTGGCAGGTTTTAACTCAGAGCTGGCTTATGACAGCTTAGCAGTAGACAGCAATACCTAACTAAAGATGTCCATTTAATAAAAATCTTAAAATGATAGTTAAAAAAAATCCTTTACAGATATTTAAGCAGTATCGATGTTCCGTGCAGTAATAATAGTTGCTGCCTTTCTGTGAAGTAGAAAGGTGGATAAACCAAGTCTAATGGTTAATTTGTATTTCCTTTATTTAACTTCTTGTTCACTTCACATACATATTCCTTGCATTTTTGTCGATACTGGGCCATATTGTTTAGTGAACATTGTTTTTATTTCATGAAAGTTCTGGTGGCTGTATTATTTAACATATTGGCAGGATCCTAACAAAGCACGGTAAGAACTGGCAAGCATAAGACACAAGAAAAAAACTTTTTGGACACTGAGGACAGTTTGGTTTTAATTTTTTTAAAACTTAACACATTTAGATATTCAACTAGTGCTGCATATATTTATGAAGTACTCCTGTTGTAGTAGCATTAGAAACAGGATTCTGTTTGGTTATGAAGCAGTATGTAAGTGCAAGGTGTTTGAGAATTAAGCTTTCAGCTTAGTAAAGAGGAAGGTGGGAATGCTCTGTTGCTTCTGTCCATCTTCCCCTTTAGGTAAGTATCTATACTGGAAACCACTGCACTTGGTTAGCCTGTTTGAATTCAGTTAAACATCTTAGGTGGGAGAGCCATCCTATCTTTAGATGTTCAGAATATGAGTAGGCATTTCCTGAGGGTTGTGTGTTTGACCAAAATGGGACGAATCACAGCCCTAACAGGATTTCCTCCTGTCAGACTATTTTGAGTAGATAAAAAGATCCTTAGACATTGTGAGCTTCCTTCTGAAATGCTCTGAGTGGATCTTTGAAAGTGCATATTTCCCTTCAGTGTGTAGGGAACCTCTGCACGTGTTTTCACATCAAATCTAGCCTGACTTGGGACGATTGCTGAAATATGTAGACCTGACCCTGTGGTTGGTCTTCCCACCAATGGGTAGTGACTTAACAGTTTGAGTCAGATCACTTCATCGACCAAGTGCACATCCCCTCAAAACCCAGAAGTTTTCTGGCAGACCGTGGATACAGCCAGCTGATCTTTAGATTGAATGGCAAATGGAGTAGGACAACCCCCAGCTGCATGTGAGTGAGGCTGTACAGAGGAGCACCATCGTTTCAACAAACAGATGTAGTTGGATGAGGTGATCATTGGAAAATGTGTCCTAAGGCTTCTGACTTCTGTCCTCAGCATCGCACCCAAAGTACATGCGCAACAGATGGTAGGCTCACTGAATTTGTTTAATATGCAATCGCAGTATTTTGTATGTTCTAAGTAAGAGACTAAGTCAGCGAGCAGCAGAAGGGAAGGTTCCTTTTCACTTTATCTTGACTCTTGTGTTCTGGGTTTTGAAACATCTGTGTGTGTGTCTGGGGAGGTGGAATGCACAGGCTGCAAGGATGCTTGCAACTTGACTGGCAGATGCCTGAAAAAAGCAAAGAGCCTGTGTGCAGTTGAGAGAATTGGATCAAAATTTAAGGCTTTGGAAATGAAAAGAGTCCTTTCTAGGAACCAGAACTGTTGGGGCAGGAAGGTGAAGCTGGAGAGAGGACAATAGAGGGGTTGACCTCAACGCAGACTCTGCAGGTTGTTGGTTTTGAAAGAAAAAGTTGAAGAGCCATACTGGAACCACACATTGCATTAGATGTGGGTTTTTTGTTCAGTTCTGCCTTGCCCTTGAGCAATAGGGGCTTTTGTCTGGTTTGTTACTCTTGTGATTTTACTGAAATGTCGTACTGTTGGAGGGGTTCAGAGACATTCAGAGTGCTTTTTTTCAATACAGGGCTACTTCAAACTAAAGTTTGTTTTCATTTGTGGTCATGTTCCCCCTCCTAGAAAAGGAAGCCTGGACTGCGTTAGTTCTTGGCCTACAACATATTGTACCAAGGGTCCAAAATACCCCCAGGTTTTTATCTATCTTGAGAGCAGTAATTAGAGTAACTGTTTTCCTCATGTACTTTTGTTAAAGGTGTCTGATGTTGTTATTAAAAAAAAGAAATCAAGAAAAGTATCTGAAATTGTGTTATGCTTGATGAAGAATTCTATAGTTTCCAGTACTGCAGAATTTACAACTCATTTTATACTTTCATCTTCTATAGAATACGTTGTTTAAGCTGTGCAAAGCATGTCATCCATGTTAGGTAACAAGCTTTGCAACAGCTTTGTAAGGTTATATGTAAGGATCATTTCATTCGCTATTCCGTTAACTTGAGGTCAGCCTATCGCTGTTCAAAATATCTGTTAAAGATTAACTCTTATTGGCAAATTAAGATGCTGCTGTTACAGGTTTTGAAGATGCCAACCCTCCTGTCAACTCCAAACAGCTGGGAGCCTGCAATCTTGGCACTGAATTTGAGTTTGTATCTACACAATTTTTCCAGTTCTTTTGAGGACAAATGAGCATCTCGTTACTGAAAAGAGCATCTTGACACCTGGCTCTATTTATATTACAAATCTGGCCACCTTAGTCTTACGCATGTGATTTCTTGAGGGCACTGAACAGCAGCATCATTCAAAGTCACCCATAGCTGATGTTTCTATTCTTTATATAATAGAACTGTCAGCTGGAAGCCTTGTAAGTTTGGGAAGACGTTTAACTGGAGTAGTTAAAACCAGATGTAGATGGCAATGAACACTTCCATCATCCTAGAAAGCGCAATAGATGGTTTTTCTTGGAGCAGTAAATAAATCAGGTGTACATCTGAAAGATGGCAGAATCTGTTAACAGTAAAAAAAACTGAAAAGACCTCCATTGACTTTTCATGATTTCATTAGCAAGTATTTGTATTAGATACAAAGTTTTACACAGTTTCAGATGCTTGTAAGGTTGTTCTGATGACCCAAGAAAAAAATTAAGTCTCCTATGTATGTTACCCCTTGACTATCTCTTTGCTTTCTTGGAGAAATGATCTTTTAGATAGAATAATTTGATCTCTCTTCTCATTCAGAAGTTTGGTTTCTGATTCATAAACCAGTACTGTCAATGTTTTTTTGATGACGTACTTATTGGTTAGGAGAGCTGTAGAAAAACTCAATATGGATATTTTTGGACAAAAGTAAAATACTTGCAAAAGAATTTCCATTGGAGTATTTTTTGTTTGTTTCTTACCAGAGTTGAAAACCAAGATATATTTCAGCTCTTTAAATCAAAACATAGACTAAATGTTAGAAAGTATGGAGGAAAGTGTCTGTGGAATAGGCTGTTCTGAAACGTATTCATGTAGAATTAAAGAATAACGTAGTTTGAAAAGGACCTATGGACGTTGTCTAGTCTAGCTCCCCACTCGGATTTCCTGTATTTATGAAACATAAACTATTGTACAGCTTGTACAGATTTGAACTGGTTTCCTATATGTGAAAATTTGATTACTAATTTCTAGAGTCGATTTATTCTTACGATGTCCCAACCATCCTTCTTATTCTCCACGTCTGCAGCTTGTATCTCCTTCCTCATTGGTAGAGGGTCATGCAGCCATCTTGGCTGGTGTTCTGGCTCCCAGCCTGTCTTCTGGCTTTCAGACTTGCTCTCTTCTGTTCTTTTCATGGAAACAAACTCTGGAGTTGAAGAGTCTCTAGGATGGAGAAGTGTCTTGACTTAGCACTGTGGCTTTTCTGTCCTACAGTGGTGCAAATATAGATTGTTTGCAGAGGTTAGTTTGGTTATGAATTGATTACCTGCAAATAGACCAACTGTCCCTGAAACTTACCGTTAAAGTGCATGTACTCCTATGACTGGTCTGTGTAACGAAGAGCTGGGTTTGCGTAACTAATGCATCGTTTTCCTTTTGACTTCTACTTCCCCCACAGATTGATTATGCCATTAGAAGCTCACTAATAATCTTATAAAAATCACATGGATAATCCCAGATGGGGGATTTGTTCTGTGAAAATAACTAGTTAACTCTCAAATAGCAAATACTGCAGCTGGTTTTACCTGCTGATGACATAAAAGCTTCGCTCTAGGAACAGCACTGGGAATTTCCATCTAACAATTTGGCATCAAAACATTGATGTGAAACCTCAGATGGTTCCATTCTTTTTTTCCCCTCCTTTCACTTACCATGGAGTTTTAAAAATATATACAGTTCATCTTTTGCTGTAAGCTCAGAGAGCCTGGAAGAAGAAGAAAAAATAGGCAAACCTTTCCACCCCTCCAGTGAAATGTTTTGTTGTCGTCTTAATTCATATATAATTTTTATTTCAAAAAGTGCAGACTTGGGAAAAAAAACTCAATAAATTTTGTCAAAAATCTACTGGTTTTGACACAAACAAAACAATAGTTTACCAGGTCCAGGATAGATTGTAGCCATATGGAGAAGAAAATGCCAGCGTGCTCATTACTGCTGCTGCTAAGTACTGGCATTAACTTTGTCTGATTGAGGCTAAAAAGATACACAAACCTGGTGTTACTTACTCTGGACTAAGCTTATTTCCAGTCTGTTACTCATGTTTTACATTATTTCCTTAAGTACAAATATGTATTAATGTAGTGATTCAGTTGTCATCATCTATTTCATAGATTTATGCGTTTTCCATTGGAATTGGAAAGTGAAAAGTGAGCTACAGAAGTCATATATGTAATAAAATTTGGCTTTACCTTAGTGAGGAAAGGGAGTCCTCTAAAAATACAACATTTTTTGGGGGAGGAGATTCAGAGGTTCACTTTGAGCAGATTTCAGATATCTTCTACAAGTAGATAGTAACTGAAGAATAATTCAGGAAATACTTCAGGAAAAAAGGAAGTTACACAAGTCCTGAGTGGAAGACACTGCTGGCAGAGGTAACTTTAGGTCTCTTAATTAGAAAAGCCAAGTGTGAAATGTTGATGATGAGGGCTAAGTATAACAAAGTACTACTAGAATGTGAAGTTGTGAATTGCCTATATCTAGACTGAGCAGGGAGGGGTGGTGCACACAATTATTTTGCTGACACAAGTTGCTACAACCTGCGTGATGCTCTTGGCCAGTGGCAGACCCGCCAGCTTTGGTGTGCACACTGTCTGTCTGCGTGTGCACACTGTCTGTCTGCGTGTGCACACTGTCTGTCTGCGTGTGCACACTGTCTGTCTGCGTGTGCACACTGTCTGTCTGCGTGTGCACACTGTCTGTCTGCATGTGCACACTGTCTGTCTGCATGTGCACACTAGCTAGCAGCCCAGCTGTGCTGCTTCAAGCTCTGCTGTTGGCGTAGTCCTGGCTTCATAGGAAAAGTTCCGCCTGGAATATAGACTGACCTTCTCTGTCATGCTGGAACAGAGATCCTTTGTGTCTAAATAACTGTTCTTCAGGTTTTACAACCAAGCTAAGCATAATCTCTTATGTAATGATGTAACAAGAAATGGTTCAGTAAGTAAAAATATCTATGATAGGGTGAAGTTCAAACTACCTGTGGAGGGACTGTGAAAGATTGACATTGATAGAGGTGGATGAGTCAAACAAATAAAATACAAGTCTGAGCCAGCATCACTAGTCTTTTTTTTCCACAAGGAAAAATAAGGTCCAGGAAGCAGCATAAACTCTTCTGGCCAGGGACCCTATCTTGAGTGTGAGTAGCACAACATTCATAACTTAAAGGTTGAAAAAGGAGAGAGGCCCACATTGGTGTCCCTGGAATACTATAATTTATCACTTGAGAATATTGTGTTTATGACTTAAAGTAAAACAATCATATTTAAGAAATCCTAGCAACTTAAAATGGATTTTGACTATAGTGTACTCCAAATTAAAGTACAAGGAATACTCCTGGAAATGAAACGATGCTTTGAAAAAAAACACGTTGTATAGGAAACTTCTCATGTTTCAATATTGTCATGTGTCTAAATGTGGATTAAGCAATCATTTTGCCCTTATTAGTCGGGAAGAAGATGAAGGCAGGGATTCTTTAGGATTTTTAAATAAGTATTTGGAATGGTATGTGTGGTCCCATTTGACAACGGACTTGTCAATATTGTACTTAAAGATTCCCAAGACAAGTCAGTATTGTATTTTTAATGGATAATTTTAAATCAATAAGACAAGATAGTAAATAATATTAGAAAATTAGTTCTGAATTTAATTGTTAAAAACTGAATTTGATTAGTAATCTATTTCCAATTACTTGTATTTGTCTACATCCCTTTGACCTAGCCTGTGGGCACTTAGCAGCACTCAGCCTTCAGGCTCATGGCTTCCATGGCCTTGAGTTGGGTGTCTTCCTGTGACATGCAGAGGTGAAGTGAGGCTTAAGTGTTTTGAGTGGACTGAATGTTTTGGAAATAGTTGACTTTTTTTTCTCAGCAAGATGACATCCTCATTTAAATTATCTGGAAGTATATCAGAACTGTATTATTACAGTTGTATAAAGAATTCAGATTAGGAGTTGTGTCTAAATATGACTAAAACACTTGATGCTTTAGGAATGGTTGTGGTAGAAGTATTTGAAAAGTGTGGAGTGGTTTTTTTGTGGGGGTTGGTTTTTTTTTTTTGTCGTTGTCCCGTCCCTGTTCCCCCCCACTTCCCATAAAACCTATAATGTATTGTGACCTTCCAAAAAAGACCTTAAAAACTATGGCAGAATCTTCAGACTTTAAGCAGAAACCTTGATGGCAGATGGTGGTGGGATTCCTTTTCTTTGTCCTTCAGGCCAAAGCAGGCAAGTTGTGATGCATGAAAACATTTCTGTGTCAAGTCATTGCATCCCTGCGCAACACCGTTGTGTCTTTATGTTCTGACAGACTGTCATCATGTGTCATCATCACGTAGTAGGGTATGTTATCAGCATAATATGTAGGAGGCTCTTACTGGCATGTATTCTGTACCTATTCAGGACAGACCCGTAAAAGTAATGAAATACATCTAAATGCAAGAGGTTTCCGATCTAAAATAATCAACCCAGGTTATTGTTTCTGAATTTCATATGCAAATACATTATTGCATTTAAAGACTAATATTGGAAGCCTGCATATAACTGGATGAGGAAATAAACTTGTGACATGTATTCATCATGTTGATACATTTATTTTATTTTTGGAAATTAACCAGACATCAACTTGTCATACTAGAAAGTTTCCAGGAGATATTGGTTGTAAAAGTAGAATCATATTCAACATTGCTGTAAAAGTATAATGTTAGGAAATATAGGGGCTTAGTGCATATGACTATAACTGACATAATAGAAGCAGAATTCAGTTACACTTACTGAAAATTTTACTCTAAGATGGTAAGAAGTGTTCCCTTTTGTGCTTCGAACCCTGATGAACCTAGTCAAATCTGTTTCTCTTTCTATTACCCAGAACCCAGAATAGTATGCTATTGAAGTAAATGAAGTCAATTAGTTAAATTGCATCTATGTTTAGATAACTGATTTGCAAAATTCTTTCAATTTTTCTTATTTCTGATATACATAATACAGCATGTTTTTTTGGACAATAGTAAAATAGATCTAATTGGACTCTGCAGATTTTTAATGAAGATCTCAAATGAAACCCCTTGAACAATCAGGGAGAACTGTCATCCGTGACTTTTGGTTTAGAGGCACATTAATATCCCGGTCTGTCTGACTGCAATCATCAGTGTCGATAAACACGTAAGAATCAGTCCAGATCAGATTTCTTCATTGCTAGTAAAGCAGCAAAATCACGATGGTGCATTTTAGTGAAAACTCTGCAAAAAGTCTCTGTAACTTGTGGGTAATGCCATAGGCTATCAGCAGAGTTTTTTTTGAAAGAAATCCTACTTACAGTTTGCTCCCTGTTTGCACTGAAGTGCGCTTTAGCACTTAATTCGAGGTTTGTGAGCATCAGGTGCGTTTGGACACGAAGGCGGCGTTCGAATCTATATACAGAGTTTGTGGGAGTGAACTGAGAAAATACGAAAGAGGTCAAGTTAATGTGTTTAATGCATAATGTTAATCTCTTTTAAATGAAAAGATAACATGCAGATTGAATTCCCTTCTATTTGCATTTCCTTTCAAAGAACAGATGTGGATTCTGTCTCTGGCCAGCACGTGTTATTATTCAAGTATGAGGGAGAAGAGATGATACTCATTTTTCCAAAGAGATCGGGGAGATATAGTGGCTAGCTCGGCATTATTTGCTGATTCTCATACCATGATATCTCAGAGTTACAAGTACAATATCTTTGTTAATGAATTAGCTACTCCAGCCCTTGTCCTTTGTCTCTTCTGTAGCTTTTGTAGGGATCAGAACAACCTCTTTTTCTTGCTGTTCTGGAAATTGTCTGTTCTTATTGGTGGTATACATATAGACTCACAATTTTGAAGTGTACTATGGCAGCCAGTAAGCAGCTCTGACTGCTAAACAGTAGAGTAAGATTTTGAAGAACAACTTGACTACTGGAGTTTCCTGCAGAGCCAGTCAGCCTTCATTGCCTTGTTGGCTCCGCTGGAAAGCTTCAGCTCTTTCATGCTCGTGCAGATTCAAACTTTGGGGCTAGCCAGTCTTTAACAGCAGGGTCAGTTTGGAACTACTGACCCTCTTCGTGGGAAAGCCCAAACAACAGTGCGAGTGATTTTACAACAGTGTTTTGTAATGCTAGTTAAAGTCTAAATATAACAAGGAGACGCATTGTTCGTGAGAACATAGAAAGAATTTGATAAGCAGGTCAGGAAGAAGTCAACGTTTTGAAGATTTATATTTTTACTGTCCAAAAGAGAAGCCTGCTTTTTATGAAAGCCTTTTGAAATAGAACTAAGAAATCTTACAGGGCATTTAAATTCTGTTCAGTTGGATGGTTGTTTGGTACAATTTTTCTTCTGTAAACTTACAAATGCAAGTCATTACATTTGAGATCTTAACATGAAGAAAAAAAAATGCTTCTATGTTTGATGACATAAATGCCTATCACTCTTTCAGCCCACCCAAACACTGTAGACACCGTAGAATTTTATGAAAAAAGCCTATTCAAACATATGGACACCACCTAATGGCAGGCAAAATTTTGACCTTAAAAAAATGCTAATTAATAACACATTAACTTTACAGATACATCTAAAAATCGTGCTTTGGATCACACTATTGCCAGTCTGAAGTGTTAAAAATCATTACTGGCTTGAAATGATGAGGGTTTTCTTTTTTAAACTAGCATCTGTGTTTTATTTGCTATCTTTGTGTAGGCATTTGAGAGTTTGCTCAATTTTTACTTTGTAGCCTTGCGGAGTGGAACTGCTGGAATATATGCTATTTCAGTATTGATCACATGAATATGAGCATCAGAATTTTAAAAGTACAATTTTAAAAGTACATTTCTCAGAGGCCAAAGTTTCTAGTATCATAGTGATTTCTGAAAGCCTAGTCAAATGCAAATGCATGCATTAACTGGGCCATTACACTTGGAAATATAATCCCAAAAAATACAGCATGGGTTTTGTTGATAGGTATAATTGGGAGAAACAGTTGTTTTGTCTGGAATTTTCTTCATGGGTATCTTACACTGAAGAAAAGATTTAGGACTCTGCAGATGGTAAAGCCCCATCTTAAATCACCATGGGCTACTTAAGTATTTTTTTGTTTTAATTTAAAGAAATAAATCTTAGAAAAGGAACTGAGAATAAAATACTACATTGACTTCCAGACTGTGTATGCTTACATTCCATCTTCTCTACTTCTGTGTTTTTGACTGTGTGGTCTTTAACGTTTTTTTTTTTTTTTCATCTTGGAAGCTTTCTTGCAACACTTGCACGTTTCTGTATTTCTCAAAGAAGCATAAGTATCTACTGGCAAAAAAAAAAAACACAACAAAAAACAACAACTAAAGAATTATGTGAGTGAATTCTTTTGGTGGAAAACTGTAGGAAGCCAAGAAGGCCCCAGACTGTTCACAAATTGTAATTTCTCGTCTCAGTCTATTCCTTAATCTATACTTGTAAGTTCTTACATGCTTTTAGTCAAATTTCAGTATTCCTTTTATGTCCTATTTTAACATGAAAATAAAAGTGTTTATATTTTTATAATCTAAAATTGTTGGATTATTTTTGGTCACAAACCATTTATGCAGGGAACTATTATAATGCATGACATTTTAAATGAAAAACATTGTTTACCTGCTGAATAAATTATTATTGCACATTCTTTTCATATTTATAAACTTCATGTTGTTCAGTAGATCTGCCTTGTATATATTTTCCTAATATAATCAGTCTGAAACTCACTGTGATGATGGTCAGTTGATGGTTATTGGTGTCTTGAAATTTATCCACTTCACCTAAAATACATAATTGCAGTGTCAAGAGAGTACTAATATAACAACTTGGCAAAAAAACCCAGACAAAACCAGCCATTAAACTACTGCAAATCAGTTGTTAAAATAGTTCCCCATGGAATATTATTGTGAATTCTGGTTTTCATTCTTTCAGGCTTGCTTGTATTCAGCGAGACAAAAAAAAATCAACCCATCACACCCAAGAAAAAGGTAGAGGTTTTTTTATTTGTGTGGGTTTCTTTGGGGGGTGGTTGTTTTTGTTTGTTTGTTTTATTGTAATATTTGAAATCTTTTTTTCTTAGCCATTTATATTTTTCTAGATTGGATGTTATGCACTGATCTGCAGAGTGCTTCAGTAGTGTGCTTTATCTGTCTGAATTTCAGTCAATGCAATTCATTTTGATGTGCGATTGTTATGACTTCCTACAGTGAGAATAAATGTCAGGGCCAACTGTTAAGTTGCACTTACAGCATTTTCCTTTTTGCCGAACCTAGTGCTGGGTTTTTGAGAGCAGTCTTTCTAGGTGGAACTAAATAACATGGAGTTTGAAACATGTTCTTAAATATTCATTATTTATTTAAATAAGCATATCATTTTTACAAATTGTATTTTGTATTTCCAGCCTTCCTATGTCCATGATTTCTTTGGTGATGGTTGAATTAGTTTAGTAATTACTTCCCTTTCTATTGAGTAGTTGAGCAATTAGTAGAATGATCATTAAAGTAATTACTACTTTGTTGACTAAGAGCAATCTTGATAGTGAAAATCCATACATATTAGCAAATCAAAATGTGAGAGGTTTTCTGATACAGAACTGGTTCACCAGACAAAATTAAAGAGGTTATATGATGAGGTGGATTCTATATGTGTTGTAAATAGATTGAGCATTTCTGTGTTCCCAAAGGCATTTTGAAACTATGTTTCAAACTGTATGTTGTGTTATTTATTTGCATTGAGGCTAGGGCTAAGAAATTAAGCACCTCTTTATTCTTTTTAAAGAGAACTATCAATGAATACTGCAGTAATTAAATTCTTTTTCTCGTTTGGTAGGATCTCATCCTCCCTACATTTTCTTGAAAATGAAACATACATGAAACTTAAAATTCAGAAAGGTTCAACAGTATTTTTATATTGTGGATAGATTGGATGTATAGGTATTCTATGTCTGTTAAGTATTATATGCTAAGGAAGGCCTAATTCATCAGTGCAGCAGGCTGCACACAAACATCTGGGCACTGTACATACTACCTGGAATTTGTAGAGCTGTATCAGCCTTGCTTGTGCATTGTAAACCCCAAAGATTGAGTCTGCAGTTTGCCTTCGCTGATCCCCTGTGGCAGGTGTGCCACTGCTTCGTTTACTTCTCAGAATGTTGTTTGACTCGAGTCAGTTGTAAAGACAAGACAAGCTCCTTGAGCTGGGCAGCCTGGTAGTTTACTATAATTAGAAGCTCTTATGCTATAGGTATTGGATTATTCTTTAGCGTAAGACTTTAGAGTGCTGAAAATGTTGAGTCTGTGAGGCTTGTGCAGTGTCTCATGCAGACTTAGCCCAATGCGTTTCTGTGAGAGAGTTGCTCATAAATTAGTACATGGGAGCTACTAATACTCAAAGCCTACACACTTGATTCAGTAGGGCTCTTCAGTACAAACTTAAGTGATTCAATGAACGGGGGCTTCAGTTCAGAAGGGCACACTGTGTTGACAGTGGTGTGAAGCTTTCACATGAGCATGATGTTATCTTTTTGTCCATATGCTTGAACTGTGATCGTAGGAAAACCAAATTTCTGTCTTTGAAGTGTACTTAAAAAACGGCAGTTTTGCTGCTCATGTTCCCCACTGCCACACCCCATGTGCGTGATCTGATTGAGGGTACGGTTCCCATTATGATACGTAATAGACTTATCTTTGTGAAGCCTTCAGCTGGTCAGGTAGCATATATACTGTATGTCTGTAGGTTTCCCCACAGGTTCTTTGGAGAAAACTTGAGTTTATTCTGCTGAATGTTTTAAGGATCACCCAACTTGCCTTCTTAGGCATCATGTATTTGCAAGCTTGCTCGTGAATGGTCTTGGAAAATGCAATAGCTAACACAGACTTACAGCTCGCATCACAAGGAGCGTGGTCATGGTAATATAAGAAGTTTCCAGCACTTAAACAATTCTTGGAATGAGATCTTGTCTTGTGAATGTTCTTTTGTGACTTACTCGGGCAATCGAACTCTTGACAATCTTTATGTTGGCTGTCTGTCCTTAGCATATTACCAGCTATAATGTCCTCACAGTTTAAATTTTCTCTTTAAACCTTTAACATATTTAAAATCCCCAATAATGTTTCATTCAGCAGCATGTATGTTTTGGGGTCATCATATGTAATGTGAAGGACTACAGTGTCTCCAGTATCAGTTTACACGGGAGATGTAAGCATTCTGTCTTACTAACTGACAGAGTCTACTGCAAAGGATACAGAAATCATTCTAGATAATGGTTGGAGTTTTTTCCAGATGTCAAAGATTTGTCAAGCGTTTGCATTTACAGTAAAGCTGGCTAATAACTCAGATACACTGTCTTATCTGTGGGTTACTGATTAGTTTGGTCTTTATATAAAGACATTTGAAAGGATCTTAGTGCTACAGACAATATCCAAAAAATATACATGGAAAAATCACGTTGCTCAGCATTGGCTTTGACTGGTGTAAACTGTACTGAGCCTTTTGCAATTCTTTTGTGTTTCCTGAAGCAACTCCTTGGCTCTATTTCCTTGCAGTATTTTCCCTGAGTACAGCACTATTCTATTTAACTTTTACAGTTAATTGAAGTAGTTGGAGGTCAGCCAGTGTGACCAGAGAGCTACAGCCAGGCCGTTTTATAATCCTGAAGTACTTAGCACGGAAGATTCTCTGTAGAGATTATAGTATTGAATTGGAATTACTCTCCATATATCCAAAGTGTATTAAGCGTTTGTGCTGAAAGGGGCAACTAGTAGGGCAGGAAGTCTTTTATCTACATCGAATTAAGATCGTTCTAATTACCCACATTGGCAATTGGGGAACAGATCATGCAGCCTAGGGGAATTGAGTTTATTCTGCCTAAACCATGACAAGTGTGAAACAAAAATCCAGCAGCAGTGTTACTTGGAAGAGTTCTGGCCCCGCAGCTAGCCTTGCTTTTGAATTCAGGAAGGGAGGTGTCCTTCATGGATTTAGATTGGAAGGAGAGAGGCCTCAGGTACCAAAACGTTATAGCTGTAGTTGGCTTTATAATTTCACAGAACTTTAGAATATTTGAATAAAAGGCTCATAATTACACTTTAGCATTAAGTTTTAAATTTAGTCCTTAATTGTGACCCTTTTAGAAAATGAAGCTACTAATTACAACTATTATTTTTGACTTGATTTCATTTTTACAAAATACTGGGAAAAAAAAAAAGATAGAAATCAACCAAAGGTTAAAAAACTATTTCTGGATAACATCATGTTTTAAATCTCTGGTGACAAGTAAGATCATATAATTCTTTTGAGTTTCAAGATGCTCTAAAAGTGCATTTCATAGTTGTTCTATTGCATATTTTCTCTGACTTGTTTATATTAATCTTAAACTTTTTATTGTAACTTTTGTTAGGTCAATGTTTAAAAATAGCAATGACTTAGAAATGGCTTCGAAGATAAATCACAGTAGATAATCTAAATAGTTATTCATAGAAATAAAGCTATAATCGGAGCACTTACTGATTTTCATAAGTTTTTGATGAACAGCAATATACAATTGCAACAACAAAGTTTTTTTAGTATAAAATAGTTTTCTATATAAATTTAATTTTCCAATGCCTTTAACTGTTACCATGACAAAAAAGTCCCACCCAAAATATCAATTTTCTGCATAAATAATTGTAATAGTTTTCT
Organism: Tauraco erythrolophus; assembly: GCF_009769465.1. Lineage (NCBI taxonomy): Eukaryota > Metazoa > Chordata > Aves > Musophagiformes > Musophagidae > Tauraco > Tauraco erythrolophus. The sequence goes on from NC_141473.1 coordinate 35,841,437, forward strand.
CTGAAACTTTGCATTCTCCCAACAGAGAACTATAAAATGGCACAGTAATGTGAACTGGGTTACCTTCTTGCCACTGGCAATAAATGGTATTCTAGAAAACCTAATAAAGTTGATGATAATGGGAATGTAGACAATAAAAATACCAGTAAAATTTTCTTTTTGTTTGAAGTATGCCTTTCAGGGGGCAGGGAAATTGGCTAGAGAAGGGGAGTTTATGAATGTGCAGCCGAGTCTTTTTAACAAACTGTTTTCATCTGGGGAAAGAAGATAAATGTCCATGTTTTCTAGTCCATCAGGCTCTTCTTACTGACTTAAAGGTGCTTCTGCCTCTGTAATTCCAAATAGGCATTTCTGGAATAAAGCCAGTATCAGCCCTCTGAAAACCAAACCAAACAATGAAATGGGATCTCTTGAGGTTGCTGCATTCTAGGGTCACTTCTTGTGCTCTCTGGGGTCTCAAGTCATTATTCTGATTAAGTCAGCCCCAAGTTATCTCTTAGTCAGGATATCCAAGTTCTTTTATTCAATATATGCTGCATCAAAATATTATAGTTATTTGCCTTTGGAAAACCAATCCTCTGTTCAAGATAAAATTAATCTGCCTCTGATAAGCATGAGGCTACTGCCTAGAACCTGAATAAACTCTTTTTTCTGGATAACTCTAGTCCCTGTTCTGCAGTGAGGAAAGATCTCAGCTGATTTAGCTGATTTCCTCGATCTCCCAAGGGAAACCATTCTCAGATGTGTGAGCCCTTTCCTCTATTTGTATGCAAGTGGTAAGATTGATGGCTGTTTGTTATTATACCTCAGCTGTTTGTGGAGATAACCCACTTTTAAGCCATTCAATCAGGAAAATAAGGATGAGGTACATATCAAAGTTTTTTAGGATACAGAAAGTGAAGGGAGATGGGGAGAGGAGCCGAAAAATCAGTTGCTTGATCACAGCAAAGGAAAGATTTTCAATGTTTGTAATCTGGTTCGTTGCATAGGCATGGCAGGTGTGCTGTTGGAGGTGGGGTAAACTCCAAATAATAAAAAAGTGTATGTTTTAGAATATGACCTGTGTTTGTTGTATCTGTATTGCCCATCTAGATCTCCTGGCTCAATTTATTTAAAATATTTTTTATATTTTGTTTTACTTGCATAATATAAGAAGATCAGCATGTCACACATGGATTCCTTGTGTTTAATGGACTCTGCCAACTATATCAGATGCATGACTGATAGGATGGCACAGCTGCTGAGGATAGCTGAGTATGAAGGCTTTTTGCTTTTGAGTAGGGTCAAGCTCAACATAATGATTGAAGTTCTCTGTTAAAACTGAGCTCAATTTTATTGTATGGTTTGTTGAAGATGAGCAGATTTTTATTTACTTTTTGCAGGACTTTGCAGAAGCGTGAAAGTGAGTAGGAGTATTAACAGTAGTGTATTCTCCAACAGTTCACAGAAATGGCAGCCTAGGATTGATAGCTTTTGGTTTTCAAGGCACCTGTCTTAGCTGGAGCATTTCTGAAACTTCTCTAGCCATATCACCTATGTTGAGAGGAGCAAAATTAATCTTGTGATGGTGTATTTGAGTTCTGCAGACCTACCCTTTTCCCCTCACTCCTTCATATGTCAGTATGTGCTTTTGCAGTCTCTAGTTTGAACCTGATAGATTTTTTTTTTCTTTAATAGTATTGAAAAATTAACAAAGTTCTTTAGAATTATTAATCTACTGGAAAGATTTTTAGTGATCTTCTTTACTAGAGATCATTCAACTGGTAACTCAGTCTTCAAATTTAATGAAGCATAAGGCAACAGGCCTCCTGATGTAAATAATGAACTCCATATCCCACTTCTGTCAAGCCATTCAGAAAAGAAGGATTCATCTATGCCTCACTAGGTAGGCAATGAAAGTCTTCTCTACTGAAACTTTTTTTTTTGAAGGTTAAACAGCTGTCAAAATATCAAAATCTGATTTTTCTTGGATGTTTTGTGATTTATTTTTTTTTAACGCTTCTTGGATTTGTTACCTAATAAATAGCCTCTGGTGTATGTCTATTTACACTTATTAATGCAAAGGGTAAACGTAGTTGTTTGACAGAAGTATAGGTGGTTTTCCTGTGTTAAAATTGTAGTTAACTCTGAAGGAAGACAACATCCCTGAGAACAATAGCACTGCTGTCCTGTGGCACACTGACTTCGCGAACATTAGGTATGGAAGGAGCCAGTACTGTGTGTAAAACATTAACTTGCTGTGCTTGACACTTTGTCGGTAATTGCATGGTCCAGAGAGAACAAGAAGAGTAGACGAGGAGGCAGAGTAACAAAGACAAAATAACATAATGAGGTATGTAAGTTTGTGTATAATTTTATTTGCAAGTGAATATTTCTGTAGCTTTAGCAGAGTACTACATTGCCTGTGTAGGTGGCTTGTGACACGTTCACGGTATTCAGGAGTAACAGCACAGTTGCATTCTGAGCAGAATAGATCTTACAGTTGTGCAATTGTGCAACTGTTTCTAGGTTGTACCACAGAAAAGCAGGAAACTTCCCTTGTCAGGATTCAGCTGGGTCAGCACAACACTCTCCATGTATTCACCATGATATACCCTGTACTTCTAGACAGTGTAATCAACATTCAGTTATCCATGAGCAGTTTATCTAGACTGTGTTTTTCCGTGCTGCAGGTGCAGGGTTCAGGTAGCTCCCTGCAGTGCCAAGTTAGGTGTGGTGGGTCCTGGTGACTCGGATGCACTGCAGCAGAGAAACAGCAGCCCTGCTCTTTGCTTGTCTCAGATGTGAAAGCAATTAACTTACCTTTGCATGGATTGCAGCCTGCTCTAAGAAGTCTGCCAGAATTAAATAGACTTTCAGCAGAGCTAGCCAGTGTTATTACTATACTCCAGGAACTGGAAACATAAAGAATTATACTATGTTAGTTTAACATGTTTACCATATTAGCTGAAGTCCAGGTGAATTTAAGTCTAGCTTGACATTGGGTCAAAGGGGGAAATTAGGCTTTTGTGCAGAGCTGTGCATGCCCTAGCACTAGGCCACCTTGTCCTCTGGGTTTTGGAGGTGTTCTGTTGTGTGACTGTGGGGAGATGTGCAAATTTTGATGGTGAGCTTGAACTGAAACAGCCCAAAACGTTTAGAAGTTTTCCAAATATTTTTACATGAGTCCTATAAATGTTTATTGCCAAGGGCACTCCCTACCCAAACATACAGGTGCACTGTGTTCTGCAACATGCCCTGTCATTCTTGTACCTTCTGGGTTCTGCTGTTCAGGCTGTGCCTGTCCATACCAACAAATAATGGATCACAATAGCATATGAGAATCTGGTGTCTGTAAACAAGCAGTGCCTCTTTCTGCTAAAGAGTCAGAAGTAACTAGGAGTGAGTAGGGCATAAAACAGCGAGGGAAAGACTACTTCAGAGTCCTCTCTGGACCAGACATATGGTCTGAGAACACACCATATCTCATCCAGCAAGCTTTTGGTATGCAATGGTGCACACCTCCATCGGGCTCTTGAAATCTCTCTATGTTTGTGTATTGGATGTGTTCCCAGATGTGTTCCCACACTACAGTCAGCTGTCGCAGATGGTTATGCCCGCTTGTTGTCTCCAAATATGTCATGACATTTGTCCCAAGGTACTGTCAGTTGTCATGTGTGTAATCAGTTCTGTAATTTACTTTCACCTGTTGGAATTAATCTCCATATGTAGATCAGTCTACCCGTTTTAATGACATGCTAATACTGTGTTCGGACACAGGTCAAGATTAAGTTAGGGCTAGTTATAAATTCAACTGATTCCTGTGATGACTTTTAAAAACATGTCTGTTTCTTTAAAGGTTGCCCGCTTCACCCAAACTAATTTTTGTGGGAAAGGAGAGTATCCAACTAATCTACAGGATAAACTCATATTTATAGATCCATCATGCTGAGATCTTTGTTGCAAAGTTTTGTGTGTGATCTTTTTGTTTGTGTGGTGTTTTGAGGTTTGTTTTGGTTCTTTTGGGGTTGAGAGGGTTTTTTTTAGGGAATTCAAAATTGGTGTGTTGAAGTAGAGAAAGAACTGGTGCTTAAGAATGAGAGTTGTCTATCTGGAGAGATGCAGAGAAACGCAGCAGTAAGCAGGGAGGGAAAGGGTAGAATTTCAGCTATCACTACTGCCTTTCTGCTCCCTGCATGCCAGAACTAACTGTCACAGCTAAAAAGTAATCTCTACCCTCTCAGTTCCTCAGTTGAGAGTATTTTACTACTTTTTTTAAGTCCAGCTGCATTAGCCAGCTGAAATTCAACCTTTTCCATAGTTCAAAGTAAGAATTTTATGCCATATTTGTATCTAATTTAGCTGTTGTAGGTTGATTTCAGGAGATGGAACATGTTTAAGAATATTTTTTTCATATTAATTTTATGGATTTGTCTAGATCTATACTTGTAAGAAAAATAAGGAAGAAGGTCTAAATACCACAAAAGAAGAGATGTTAAAATCTGCCTGTAGGACTTAGGAGCACAAATCTCATTGAGGGATGGTCCCAAAACACATGACGTTTTAGAAAAACCTGCCAGAATATGCATACAATGGTATGCCACATATACATGGATTCTTCCAAAAACAGAGTTGCTTCCTCATTCTAACCCTGCCACTATCACCAGGCAGGTTCACAAATTCCTTGTTCCAAGCTGGAAAATTCACAGTAATTATGGCTGTCTACTGCTCCTTTTTTTATTTATTTTTATTTTAGCAAAATGTGTAAATCTAAATCTGGAGATTTCACAATTTTAATATGTAAAAGAACAGGTTGGTATTTGAGAAGCTGTGAATTAAAAGCAAAGGAAGAAAGAACAGAGTAAGTTGTTAACTGAATAGAAACGTAAGGGGAAAAAAAAATCTTCAGACAAATTTCAATTTCTTCGATTTCTTTGCTCCTTACATTGTTCTTTCTCTTCTAACCTTCCTGGCAGGCTTTGAGCTGATCTGTAAGATACAAAAAAAATCCCAGCTTCTTCAAATTTAGCTTAAGATGATGTAATATTTTAACAACTTTCTCACATTTTCTTTGTGTAATAGTGCAGAGTCATTTGGGTATTCGATGTTATATCCTGTGATTAGACTTCTTATTTTAGACAATTTTACCATTTGAGACAAAATTTTTAAATTTTGCTTTGAACTTTTCCATTTGCGCAACCCCTGTTCAGGGCTGCAAATCGTGCTCTTGGTGTAGTGCATTATGAGAGGAATTGGTCCACTTGCTCCTCTGGAGCTGACTTTTCGCAGCACTCTGTGGAGGAGCAGTTGTATTTGTTTCAAATGAACACGTGTGTTCAAAGAATTAAGCAACAGTTGAAGAATCAGTATGATCCTCTCGCTAAATAGCACTACAGATTACATATGGTATCAGACTTTGAATAGTGGTGAGTTGACCACAAAGGCACACTGGAAGTTTCATACCAGAAGCTGTGGTTTTTTTTTCCCCTCAGAGGCATCCTAAGCCATAAAAAGACTGACAACTATATATAATTATTTTGAAACTTCTTGTTTGTTTGGGGATTTCGCGAAAAGCCAGTGGAGTCTTTTGATAAAGATAAAGGATTCATTTGGTACATCTTTGTTACAGCAGCCTTCCTTGTTTGGAAGGGAAGAACTTCAGTTCACTTATGTATTTTCAATTAGTTAGGAACTTTTCTGCTTTTGACAGAACAGCCAGGAGAGGAAGGCTTGGCTGGTGTTTGTACTGCCAGGCTGCAGTGCAGCTATGCCAGGCTTGCTGTGTCAGCCAGAACAAATGTTGTTTTGTAAATCACTTTCCTGTTGGTGTCTTTAGGTCTGTCTCCTTTACCAGCTGTTCTCTGAGTGGACAAAGCTGAATGGACTATCCCATTGCCTTGTTTTTCGCAGAATCATAGGGGCTGGAAGGGAGATCTAGTCCAACCACTCTGCTCAAGCAGGGTCAATTAGAGCATGTTACTCGGGGCCATGTCTGTTCAGGTTTCAATTGTCTCCAAGGACAGGAACCCCACAATGGTCTCTGGGCAGCCTGTTCTAATGTTCAATCAGCCTTGCAATAAACAAGCTTTTCCCTCTGTTTTAGATGAAAATTTAAATGGAAATTGCCTCTTGTCCTTTCCTCTGAGAAGAGTGTGTCTCCATCTTTTCTCCCTCCTGAGGTGTTGAAAAGATCGCCCTGGAGTATTCTTTTCTCAGGACTCAACAATCTCAGCTCTCTTAACTTCCCTTCATATGATCAGTGCTCCAAATCCTTAATCATCTCCATGGCCTTTTGCCGGACTGTCTCCATTATGCTCATGTTTCTGTAAGGCTGTTTTCCAGCCATTGGGACCCAGGCCTGTACTGGTGCTTGGGGTTATTCTTCCTCAGGTACAGAGAACTTTGTGAAAGTTCACAATGTTCCCATCGGCCCATTTCCCCATGTTGTCGAGGTCCCTCTGAATGACAGCACAACCATCTGGTGCATCAGCCAATTCTCCCATCATTTGTCACATCATCCAGGACATTAATAAAGATGTTAAATTGTGTTGGTCCCACTATCAACCTCTGGGGTACTCTGCTAGTGACTTGACTCCAGCCGGACTTTCTGCCACAACCCTTTGAGCCTGACACTTCAGCCAGTCTGCCACACTCTCCACTTACCTAGTCTGTACTTCATCAGTGTCAATGAGGATGTTGTAGGAGACAGTGCTGAAAGCCTAACAAGCATCAAAATAAACAATATCTGCTGCTTTCCCCTCATCCATCAAGCCACTTTTCTCATCACAGAAGATCATCAGGTTGTTCAAGCATAATTTCCCCTTTGTAAATTCATGCTAACTACTGCCAGTCGCCTTCTTGTCCTTCCGATGTTTGGGAATGGCTTCCTGAATTATTTGCTGCACCACTTTACCTGAGAGTGAGGTGAGGTTGGCCAGCCTGTAGTTCTCAGAGCCTCCTCCTTGCCCTTCTTGAAGAAAGGAGTGACATTTATTTTCTTCCAGTCCTTTCCCAGTGACCATGACCTTCCTCAAAGGTAATGGAGAGTGGCCTTGCAATGATATTAGCTGGCTCCCTCAGCACTATTGAATAAGGAAAATAGAGGGAACAGTGGTAAAGTGAATGGACTGGGTTTTCAGACAGCAAGATAGCAAATAAATGTTTTGTCAGTGAATTTAGGCTTTTTAAGCATAACAAATAAAATTTTGTGTATGAAGGTGTTCAGGGAAATACTCGATGTTGAACTGACTGGGTGAGAATTCTTGTCTTTTAACTGTATGTAGGAAAAAGTTACTTTTTTTGACAGAGAAAGACTGAACATATGCAAACTCATTGAGACGGATTCTTCTCAAGGTTAGTTGAGATACACCAGTTTGCAATGGCTTTCTCACAATTTTCTGTGATTATTGGTACAAAATGGTCAAATACATGCACCTTGATTCAGTGCAGATTCTCTAAGGTTAGAGACCCAAAGAAAGAGGGATTTAGAAGGCTTGGTTCAAGGCTGAGATAATTAATAAATCTTGAAGAACAAGTGATTTATAGGTTCATGGAAACTTAACTGGGGAGGGACATTCAGCGTGGCTCCCTGCAGATCCGGTGCCTCGATTGTCCTTGGTATGCAGGTGCTTCTGATGTGGCTTTCTTCTTTTGTACAAACTCAGATTTTCTTTTGAAAGGAATTTAGAATGTAGAGGCAGGAAGGTTGAGTTTGTGATCTGAACTGTAGATTGCTCCTGTCTGTAGCATCATGGTTTGGTCTTGGGAAAATAAAAGATTGCTTTTTCCAAGACTCATTCTGGATATTCTAGCTCTTAACATATTAGCTGAAAAAGATTACTCTGCACATGGGAGCTCCTTTTCTGTGTTTACTTGGTGCTGTTTGTAAGTTATCTAATTTCAGGAGTAAGACCTTGAACTTGATGAGCCAAGAATCTCTCTCTCGACAAAAGTGTGTATTTCCACTTGAAATCAATGGAAATTTCATGTTCACATCAGCTTCCAACTCAAATTCTAATGTCCATCATTGTGTATTTGGTGGGGACTGGAGATCATTAAAGAACAGTAATTAAGGGCCTTCTCAGAGAAGCGCCCAGGAGAAGATGGGATATTTAAGAGTATTTATCATTAATTTTAAAACAGTTTCAAGTGGCAGACTGTTAGCTGCATTATTTACATTTGTGCAGTTGGACGTAAGGGTTTCTGTGTCTTTTTGTACTCTGATGGGCTTGGCAGAATGGAAGATTTGGGATAATGACGGGTATAGTTTTAGTATAAAATTATAATTTATTTAAACTTGCAAAATGATCAGAGTTGGTGTGTGTTTCTACCAATCTGTAGTACAAATAATTAGTATTATTAGGCTCTTTATATATGATTGTGGGCCAAATGTGACATTTTAGATGTAGAAATGTGACTGAATTATGGATTGTTTTTTTTTTTTTTTCAACCAGTTCTAACAGTGAAGCAGAATGATGGAAAAGCACATGGTAGCCTGGCGAGGGGCAGACTCCACTAACAAATAAATGCTGAATTGGGCAATTAGGTAGGAAATCAAAATGAGGATTCACTCTAAGGCAACACATGGCACATGATACAGAGCAGGTCTAGAAACAACTTTAGAAACTGGCAGAGCATTGTCAGCACCTGGTAGTGTCATCTATAGCCAGTATCCTGCACTGGGGACACTAGAATGGCCTGAACATTTATCTTCTCTCTTTCGAAACATTTAGAGAGCACCAGCTTGCTCGAAAGTTTTTTTGAAAAAAGAAGAGGGGAGGGGGAAGGGAAAAAGAAAAAAGGTTCCTGCTAACTGGAAGGAAAAGAGAGGGACTTGGTTCTTTTAAGTTCAGTATAGAAAAAGGCATTCTTTTTTGTTTCAGTAAGTACCCATTATGGGAAGTAGTTGCTATGTAGTGAATGAAATATCTGAAAATAAAATATTAGGAAATACTTTCACTAAGTATTATGTGTTGTTACAGGCTGGGATAGTAAAACTTACCACTGCAAGCATGAGCCCAAACGAATTTGTAGATTCAGCAATAATCACAGCGTGAGACTTGTGACTAAATAGGTCTTGTATTTGTTCATGTTGGAAGGAAATAAAACAAATGGATGTATAGAACAAATTTCCAACCATTTTTCTACGTAACCCTGAATTTGGCTTTCTGTACAGACCCCAAGTATGAGTACTTCTATTCTGGGCCCCCTCTGCACTCTCTCATCCAGATGATCCTTGCTTCAAGGTTAGCAGGTAGAAATTCAGTGGCACAGAGAGACTTGCTAGCAGTCTTCCACACAGAGTTTAATTTCCACAGAGTGGTACTGTATAATGCCGAAACTTAAATAGCTCCTGCTTGTGTCATTAATACTACTCTGTCAATAGCAGCATTTGTCCAGACAGCATATTGAAACCGGGAGTGAGGTGGGCATCATTCTCCTGCCAACATAAAGAATAATTAAAATCTCCCTTAAAGAGTGTTCTGCATTATTTTGCAAATATTTTTTGTATCACAAAATCTACATAGTAACTTCAGTCAGGCTTTTACTATCTTGAAAATGGCTCAGATTACTGTGCCACACCAAACAACTGGATTTGGATGTTTAAAGCACATGTTGAGGGTATGAACACCAACGTGTGCTGTAGGATTGAGACTAAAGCGGTGTGGTATTCCAGCGAGACCTGAGTGCGAATCCCTTGTGTAACACAAGCTGGCTCTGCTCTCCGGTTGCTCCTGTTTCAGCTGTAGTGCAGGCAGTTCCTGGGCAGGGAGAAGGGTGGAGACTGGAAGGTAGATGTGTGTGGAGCGCTTCGTGTCTTAGTGTGAAGAGCAGAATCTTAGCCTCTAGTTGCAGTGTTCCTGGGTATTTCTAGTGATATGTGTACCCTGAGAGAGGTTGCTAAAAGCTGCCATTTTAGTGAAAAAAGTAACTTCTTGCATAACATCATCGATGTCACAGAAAAATAAAACTTGTGGAAATCCCTAGGATTTGTTTATATCCTTTCATATCATTTGATTTCCCATGGTTCTCCTTTCTGTTACTTCATTGCTGGGGAGAGTGAATCCCTTCACTTCAACAGAACCCGATCACAGGCTCATGTACATTAACTGAGTGAGTTCAGTATGGGCTGTGAGAGTCAAGTGTTTTCTCACTTCTGGTTCAGATATAATTTGCATAGTCAAAACCAAACCTAAAAACTATTTTCATGAAAATAACCTGGCAAGGATTTGCATAGTATGTGCTACCACATCATTTGATTATGGGATGGTAAATCATGGTGAGCTGGGACAAAATCTCATTTGATAATCAAGCTCAGCTGTGGTGTCTGATGTACTGCTGTGTGCCTAATAACTCTTGTTCTTGCCCAGTTCTGCTATAATAGGAAGTGATACCTAATCCATGTTGCTGGAATGTGGTGGGGACCTACCTGTGCCACAGTGAACCATTTATGTTTAGGAGAAAGATTCTTTTCACCTGGATATTGAACAGAAAGTACTAGAGAGGATTACAAACTACTGAGACTGTCTAACAGATAAGTAAAACCAAAATGGTTCAGAACATCAGCATTCGATGGTGGCTCTCAGCTAATACTGTCTGAGCCTCCCTATTGTTGGATGTAGCCTTTTCATGGAATTTAAGTCAATAAATGTGTGGAGTCAGAGGCTGCGTCTCAATGTGTTGAAGCACGTGCTTTGATAATAGGGCACTTCAAGGGTAGGTTAATTAGCATTAGCTTCCTTTGCTCATACGTATTAGGGAAGTTTTCATAAAAAGAATGAAGTCCTAATTACTCAGATCAGCAAGAGTAATTAGGGAACATTAGCTGCATTAATAGAACGTGGGACAGATCTTAACTACTACAAGATTGATTAGGGTGTCTAAATGGGAAGAGTTGCCCATGCATTTTTCAGATTGGCCAGAGACCCTAATTTTAAGAGAACTGGCAAGGATCAGAGGTCTCGGCAACCCAAAAATTAAACTTATTAAAGCATACTCTACACCTTGGCTTTCAACATTGAATTCAGAAGGGAACAAACCCTTCACAAAAATATGCTGGTAGTTACTTAATGCAACCTGTAAGAAAGGTTCCATGTCTCACTGTTTGCTAAATGTTCTTGAGAAGACAGTTCTGTGGTCCCTCCGTCTACCTTCTAGTGCTTCACCTTTGGGTTCATTGCTTACCACAAGGGGTGCTCTGCCTCATCATGTCAGTCCTATTGCGAGAGAAGAAAGCTTAACACAGTGCTCTGTGCCACCTAGTCGCTTAGGCACATGCTGCATAGCTCAGTGTTGTTGTGGAAATGTTTACAACACAGGATCAACTTTGATTTTTTTTTTTTTGATGACAAACTAAATTCCTTCAGGATACTGTTTGTGTAAGACAATAATAATGACACCCTCCTAAGTAAAGGCAAAGCAAGTGAAAACAGATGGGAACTCAGGATATTCAGAATAAGGAACCAAAGGGTAGAATAATAGAGAATACATCTACCTGATAGTTTTCTAAGGTAGAAGCTATAGATGCTTTCTTAACCAGCACAGCCTGAACCAGTGCAATCAAAACTGAAAGTTACAAGAAGAGATTTTTAGATAACTACAGAATATTTCTGTGTGAATGTTCATTTATGTTGTCTTCTTGGGTGAGCTTGGGCTCATTAAGAAGATCAAGACCCAAGCCAAATAGTTTCCCTGCAAGTGGTAGCTTTAAGTTGAAAGCTGAAAATGTGATATCTTGGTGTATTCAATTATTTAATTTCTTTAACACCTTTGCGACTCATTTCCACAGGTGGTAAAGAAAAGTTATTAGAGTTAGATTATCTTGGCTTTTCTTTTTTTTTATTGGTGCTAGACTCTTTTATTATATTCTAGACACAATTATTCTGCTAATATTAAGAGTATTCACTTGACTGTTCTTGACCTTCTCACTGACATGGGCTTTGCTTTGGTATCTAACCAAAGGAACCTGAAGAACATTCAGGGAAAAATGACCTTTAAATGCCTGCTCATCTCAGGTAAGGAATATTAAGGGTTCACTGGCTCCCAACAGATGGTAGGCTTTTCTTAGGTGTCAGTACAAATTTATTTCAGTAAAAGAGGAGAAATGGCTACAAGCTACTTGTGCAGAACTCTGAATTTGGTAGCTAGATAGAAATTGACTTGAATGACATTTTTTCACTGGGTAATAGTTGACTACCTGTGATCACGAGAGTGGTTTCGAAGGTACAGCTGGCTAAGCCTGGTTTAGATGGTCCAGTAAAACTGTCCTGTCCTTCAGCCTTGTCTTATTTTTGAACACAAAGTATAGATAGTTTATGAAAAGCTTGATTTAGATTAGAATAGAAAGGAAAGCATTGCCCAATTTGTCTAAATAAAGTTGTTTCAATGTTTGATGAAAGCCCATATAGGTTAACAAGGGTCTTTGCTTTGAGATTAGTGGAATTAGGTTAGTTCTTATTTCAGTACATCTGCCTACAGGCATCAAAACTATCTGTAGAATCCAACAATTTGTTTGCACACTCCTCATTTGTGGTTAGAGGATAAAAATTTAATCGGAAATAGAATGGATCAAAATCTTTCTATTTTCAGCAGTTACAGTCACTGCTAACCAACCAACCTGAAAGTTGTACTACCTGGATACTTTGAGGTAGATAAAGAAATTAATTAAAATTAAGCTAGAGATCAAAATCTTACAAACCACTCAATCTGCAAACACTGATAAGATGTATTTTGTTCCTGCTTTTCAAACAATAGGTGTAAGTCTTTCAGGGATTTTGTGTTTGCTAACCAGAACAAGCAGTAAAATTTTTTTCCTTCCCTGACAAAGCAGCTTAATGCCAGGAAAGCCGATACAGCTAAGTTCCCTCACTTCCAATGAATGGACAAATCAAAGGCAATTCAATGACATGGATAATGTCTGACTGAGGGTGATATTCATTTTCTAAATTTGTCTGTCTTGGTACATATGTTTCTGCGCAAGAACGTTGGCCAAAAGTAGCACTGCTCAGTCATGTCACTACAGTAATGCTTCTGGCAAGTGTGTTTGTGCCTGCTTGACCTCCTCAAGCTCAGTGTAAGTATCAGTATCTGACTTATCGTTGACTATACAGTATGCTTCAGAAAATCTGCACTACTAGAATTTTTAAAAGCGCTTCTCTCTTCGAAGAAAATAATGTTGGAGGGGAATCAAGGTCAGTGTCCATGTCCCAGGTGGCCTTAGGGGTCACAGAAAAAGAGTGTGTCTTTCTGTTTAAAACCAGTTCAAAGAATCAATCCACTTTTCTAGAGGAAACAAATGAAAACGCAAGACTCCAAACTACATCTTATCTTCTTAAAACAAAGTGTGAGGCCATTTATAACTGTTGAGACTGTTTCTGAATCGACAAAAATAAAAGAAAATTCAGTGATAAAAGGCAGAGTCTGACCAAAGATATTCTCATCCTTGGCAAGGAGAGGGTATGGGAAGAAAGGCTGGCACGAAAGGATAAGGTGTACTGAGAAAGAATTAATGATGTTAACTTTAAAATGTCTATCTTCCTTTTGACTGCCTTTTAATTTGTCTAGATATAAATTAAATCTTATGCTATTGTGATGATCAGAATCTTTATCCAATGTTCGTATGAGAGAAACAGTTGAGGGCTCTTTGCAGCCTGTTTGAAATACCCCTGTGTTAGCAACTGGGGTGATACGGATGGATACAGAAAGAGGTGTCATTGAGGGAGGGAATTACAGGGAAAGATACTGGTGACTTTAAGGAAGGTCTTGTTTTTGATCACCTGGGTGATTTTGACAGGCAATCAGTTCAGAGCAGTCAGACTGACGTTGCTGACAGTAATGGGTACACTGGTGACCTGAGAAGAACAGGAAGAATCAAGAAACAGATGGTAGAAAGGTTAGTGGAAAAGACTTAAATTTCAGTTTTCTGTAACTTGAATGATTTCCCGTGTACTTGGAGCAAAAGAGCACAAGTTATATTTTAATGCTGCTTCCTTCTTAAACACTTCATTTTTTCTTTCCTCCTTCTCTTCACTTTTGTCCCTGTTTGCATCCAAGGAGATTTGCTGCTGTTACAGTTCAGGTTGCTTTTGCCAGAACCTGAAGGGGATACGCACAAAGGTGATGTTTCTTGGAAAATGTACCTAAAACTAGGGAGGAAAGATATTTGTTGCCTCCTGTGGCAACAGCTGAGTGACCCATACTGCTTCTGCAGAGACAGCCACAGCTTAAGATGGTAAAAACTAGCAGAAGAGATGGAGAAGGCAGTACCACTTCTACTGCTGCTTTCTCTTGTAGTGGTTTCCTGCAGACTGCTTCAATTATGGCTCCACTATCAATCCTCAGAAGCGCTTCATGAGCACTGAGGATCAGCAAAAAGCTTAGGCTTGACAGTGAGCAACAATAAGACTTAAACATTCCTGTACTGTTGTAACTAGGGAACAGAAACAGGTTTATCTGCAGCTCTGGTAGGGTGTGCTGGCTTGCAATGCCTCCTAGTGAGCTGTGCTGCTCTTCCCAAGATGGAAATATTTATCTGCTCTTGCTGAGTTTTGACAGATTTACTCTGCAAATCAAAGATTCCAAGAAATAAAGAGAGAAATTAATATAACTTGTTACTGAAACCTGACCACACAATGCTGTTTTCTGGTAACTTTCTGGAGTCAGTATTAGCAATGAGAATGTAGCCATCTCTGGCTTATTTCTTCTGGTGTTTAACAGTAGAAGCCCAGAGAAAAGGAGGAAGTGGGCTGTTTTCCTCCATGGCATGATTGTGTTAACAACAGAAGCAACTGTGAAGTTGCTATTAGAGTTTGGATTAAATCTTTGTTTCTCTTATTTTCTTTTTCCTTCAGATAATGAAGGTAACTGAATGGATCTAGCCTTGAAAATCTGCGAGGCAAATTTCTGTTTTTATATAGCTCTTTACTCTTTGGCCTTTACTCTTCAAAGGTGCGAGGAGCGACTGTGTAGAAGCCTGCCTGTTTCCAGTACTATCACAAAGATGTCATAGGGATGCAGTGACTGCCTTTCAGCATGCCTCTGTAATGAAACCTGGATTAGCTGTGCTTTGTCTAACAGCCTAGTTGCCTTCTCGAGATTTCAGATTCGCAGAAAATACACGTTATAAAAATATTACCTTATTAAACTAGAACATTGCCAGAATATCAACTGTTTATCAAAGCTGTGAGATCGTTTCGTTCAGGTTTTGCCCGCAATCAAACCTATACAAGACAATTATCAGTCTTCTCTGAGAGCCCGCTATCCTCCCTGACAGTACTTCTGAACAGGTACTTATGTGTAATCACCACTTATTTCTTGAGCTAAGAATCAGAACTGGGCCTCTCTCAAAAGGCAAGACAGTATACCAATGCTAAAGGCCTCACAAACACGTGATGCAGGCAGTTCTTGCCTATTCTGTATGAGCAAAAGAAGAGTAAAATGAAACAACAGATTTTAGGGATGACTGAGCGTTAGAAAAAAAGTCTATGCCTTGATATGGTTTGCTGTGGGATGAAAAGGACTGGGTCACAACCTACAATGTATCTGCCTATTAGTAAATACCAAGACTTCTAATGAATTATTTTTCACTTAGCATTTTGCTCATTATTAAATACAGCATATTCACTGTAGTGCAGAAAGAAGTAATTTGATTGGGAGTTACTTTACAATGTAACAACTACTTTTTTTTCCTTTTGCATAAATGTTTTCATTTTAAGTATACAGATAAGTATTTGTAGAAGGTCTTCAGTAAATTTCATTTGCTATTGCAGGACTTATTTATCATAAACTGTATTTCTGAGAAATTTCAAAGCGAACATGATTCATTTGTTTTGAATGTGACTTTGGAAAATAGTTTTCTTCCCTTAGTTTTGCAGGTGAAAGAGTTAAGACTTTGCCTGCAGTAGATTTATGAATGTTGCTGCAGGCAAAAATTAGCTTAGCGGTTTTTGCTAACAACTCCATCCTTTTTCTTCTGAACTCCACTTTCATCTAGCAGAACTGTAAATTGTGTCCCAATAGAGGAAGTAAACTGAAGGTCAAAGAGAAACGTAACGTGCTGAATCACATGGCTTCATTTTCGTGAAGGTAGGAAGAACTCTGTCAGAGCAAGTCACAACCTGAAAATTGTGGAGGTCAAAACCCTATAGAAGAAGTAAATAATTTTTTCCCTGCAATGTTTTTATAGTGGGGGGTGGGAGTCTTTTTTTGAAAAGTAAGAAGCAAAAGTAATATACTTAATCAACTTTTTGCTTTGCTGCGTTTAAATAACTTACTTACAAAATTTACGAGTAGAGTCACCTAGTGTAGATTTTATCCGTTGCACATAATGCTTGTGGAAAAACCCTGGAAGTTTTCTTTGCCTTTGTGGATGCTTCTCTGAGGTCAGGTAGAAGGGCATTATAATTTCTGTTGTGTTACACAAAGCTGTTTGCTCTTTAATTCTACGTTGAGGTCTAATGCAGGAAAAAAATCAGTAAGACTTGAACTTACTGGCACTCGTTAAACTGCACCATGAATGGTGTAGCATTTCTGCTTCTGCGGTCCATAGGCACCAGGAGAAGGTTGGTGATCGCAGCGCAATGCTCCCTGGTGCTGGCAAGCAGTAAATTGATTTCACTTGTTAACTCTTCAGAAGTATACCTGCAAAGAGTTTGAATACTCGTACTTCAGATGGATAGTTTATATTTCAAAGCAAATGCAGAATGATTGAAGACTTCAGGATTAGATTTATGTCTTCAGCTTTGCCATTTGCTCTGTCAGCGGCCAGGAACAAGATGCTCAGTATCTCTCTCGTTTGTCACAGGCTCTCTCTAGTTTTGTATTCAGAGCAATTTTCCAGGTTTATTCTTTCCAAGTCTGTTCTCTTAAATCTGACATAAAACTTTCTTCTCTACTTTAAAAAAACTCCTTTTCTGTTTCTAGAACTGAGCTTCTGTCATGTCTTACCCAGTACAGATGGGATCCCTACTGCTTGTCTTGACATCTTCTCCCACTTACTGATTTTTTGAAACATCTTTGTGTTTCTTTTAATGGAGCTAATGCCAGTGTGACCAGGTAGAATTAAAAAAAAAAAAAAAACCCAACACTAAAGCTCCCCTCTGTTGTTCTTCCTATTGTTCCTGACAAAGCTCCTCTACCATAATGGTTATGTAAAGCTTGAGGGAAGTTATTCAGCTGGTGTAATGAGTTCAGTGGTTTTCACTATGATCCATCATTTACTCCCTCGTCTGTCTTTATCATCTTTTCAGTAATAGGGCAAAGCTGGGGCATGGTCGGCTGTCTGGTGAGACTGGGGCTGCTGTCCAGCTGTTCCGGATGAATCATTGGTTAACACTAGTGTTTCATCACTGTGCGATTAAAACAATCGTAGGATTTGGGTAGTTCTCTACCCCAGGCTGGAACATTGTCACTCTCATCAATTTCACTCTACTTGGCAGGAGAAGCAAAAGCCGTGTTCATTTTGACAGGACCTGAATCAAACCTCTTGATCTGGGTGTGAGAAGTCTGGTTGTTTGATGGAAGCCCTCTTTATGTTCCCTTGCTGAAGCGGGGGGTGTGTTTTGATGTGTTGAATGAGTCTGCGAATGTTAGCACTGCTATTTGCTTAGACTACTTAAAATATACAATATATATCAAATTTATTATTAGAGAAGTTTTCTCCTCTTTTTTGAAGACAAAACACTTCCCAGGTTTTCTGTTGTTCTGTGATCCCTGATAATATTGGTAGAAGAACTTGCTATTTCTTGGTTACAGTTTTCTCAATTTGTTTAGTTGTACATTTTGAATAACATTGTCATCTACTGTGTTGAAATGCTCAAACTACGTTTCTGTAATGTCTCTTCCTTGTTTCTACCAAAATCGTTTTGTTGAAAGCTTAAAAAAATAACGTAATAGACATTTCATAGAAACATGAATATAATTAATAGGAAATACAATTTATTCCTGTAAAACTTGTGATTATTGATTTTTATTAGAGAAGGATCATTATTTCATGTTTTCCTGCAGCTGTTTTATTTAAAGTCTAGAATTCTGCAGGCAAAGTACAACCTTATGCATTCTGTAGGTTTCAACTAAAAGTTTGCTTTTGTGCATTAAATTCAATTAGCTCAAATTACTATATGAGTAATCAAATTAAAACAGGAAAAAAAAGGTATTTAAATGTAAACTATGAATATTCTCAGAAAAAAAAATTCTTAACCACTTCTGTTTCAGTGGTCCCTGTATACTTTTAAAGCAGAGTCATTGAAAGTCCACTCATGCCGTTTCAAAACAATAAATTGAAATGTCTCCTGGACCTACATTTTAGTAGTCAGGTCTGTTCACCGATCGCTCTCTCTGGGTGCTGCTTCTCGTGAAGACGTTAGAGGAGGTTTAGAGATCGTAGGGGACCTTTAGTTAGAGCTGTGCATAATGATTCTCAATTAGGTCAGGTAATGGTGGATATCAGCATTCTGCAGTAAATGAAGCTTGAAATGATTTGGGGATGGAAGGTTGGTTGAATTTCTCCATAAGATGCTTTTGCTGAAGTTCAGGAGGGACTAGAGAAACGTTACTTTGTGTCCATTTATGTAATCAGCCCCATAAAGGATATTTTTTGGAGGAGAAAAAAGAAAACTCACCCAAAACCCCAAACCCAACCAAACAACAAAAAAACCCAACACTGAAAAGCCTACTTTGTTTTGCATTGCAAAAATACAAACACGCCTACACAGCATGATGACCTTTTTTAATACTTTGATTCGCTTGTATTGAAGTGCTGTGTCGTGCATCTGTGTGAATGTAGTATAAAATATTTGACTGCCTATTTTACTAAGTGTTCTGCTGCCTTCTCATAATTTTGTGTTTTCTTAAGAATTAATCATTTCTGTGCCATTTATGCACAGTTTAAGGATTATCATAAGTATTCCAAAACTAATTATATTTTCTATTTGTATGACAAATGGATTAAGAATCTTAGTTATGAAAAATACTTTTTAGACTCCAATTATCATTTGGTCATTAACGTTCTCAAATAATAGGATGCTTTTGTAGTAAAGGAAGATGCATTCCATCTGCAGGAGCTGCATCGTTTTTCAGTCTACTTAAGTGGAGATTTAGAAGATTTCCTAGAATGAGTAGAAAAGACTCATTTCTCACACTACATCAATGTAATCTATTATATTTCATCTGAAAGCCTCATTGCTTTTATAAACATGGTTATTATTCATTATCTGTATTACAGTAACATCTAGAATCCCCTGCTGAGATCAGTTCCCTTTGGTGCTAAGTGCTGTGCAAAATCCTGAGTGAAACAAATTCTCCCTGAGCATGCTAATGTCTGAGCACACATTCTGTGTGCGTGCTCTGTGCCATGGAATTACACTGAGCATGAAACTCCCTGCTCCCAGTTGGTTAGACTTGTTGGACTAAGGAGCTGCAGAGTCCTGTGGGAGAGGTGTTCCTCCAGGGAGCCAGAACAGAAGGAGAAAGTGTAAGCCTCAAGCATAGTTGCCATGTGGCAATATGCTTTGGGAAAAATGGATTTAGAACTTTCTCCAGTGAGAAAAGTTCTAAATCTAAATTCGGAGTGAACCATTATAGACAGACTTATTACAATGAATTATTTTCGTACAAAATGAGACGGTTAGAAAGGGAATATTTTCATTGATTATTTTCCCAGAAAAAAAATCTGAAATTAATTGGTACTTCATGATACCTGGATATTACATCTATACATACAGTACAACTAAATATGTTAAGTTCACTGAAGAAAGGAGAGGATCTGCTTTTTTTCCTAGGATAAATCCTTAATATTCTTTCAGTATAACAAAGGAGTATTTTAGTAAATTGGTAAGCAAAGTCAATTTGCTAGTGCTTTTCTAGAGGCAGTATTTTAGGTAAAAACATTTTCATGGATTTAATAGGAACTGGGAAGCATGCCGCCTCGGCGTTCATGCGTTTTTGATGCTTGCAATGACAGTTCCCCATTGCCATATAGCAGAAGCAAGCCCTGGACTATGTGTGTGTCGGCTGCTTGAGTGAGCACTGAAGATTGAAGGTTCTGTTCTCTCCAGTTTGCTCAGGAACCTGAAGATGAATTTTAATATGAATGTGAGGGGATCCATTCTCTGCTTTGAAAGCCACTACAGCCTGTCACTGGGGCATGCTGAAAGCTTCTTGAGGCTATTATCTTATGAGGATGGAGATCAGAGGCTTTTTTTTTTTTGTAGTGAAAGCATTGTTTAGATAATTGTGGAAGTTGTGAGAATGTGATTTTTGTCTCTCTAAATAGGCAGAATGAGCATAAGCAGCCCTCAGCAAAGGAGATGTGGAGTAACTGTAAGCTCCCTTCATATCGTCATGAGCTACAGCTCTTTATTTGTGTCCCGATATAATTCTCTCTTTGTAACTTCTAGGGGAGCCCTGTTCAAGTCTTTTCTGTTTATTTTAAGTCACTTTGGAAGTAACTGAGGCAACTTTATTTCAGAATGAAAAGCTTTCACCTAGCGAGTTCTAATGGTGTAATTAGATCAGTATAGATAAGCTGCAGGTGATGCCAGGATCTCGTCTCTGCCATCTATGACTGCAGAGGTGCTTGGGATCTCGGCTGAGCTCTGGGCCAGTGCTGTGCTGCACAGCACAGCTCCTTCCCAGGGCCTTGGCCTGGGGCTTTCCAAAAGGTTCTCTGAAGGGTCCTGAGTGAGGACAATGGACATCCCTTCCCATAAGTTTTGAGAAAGATTTTTTTTTTTTTTTTTTTTTTTTTTTTAATTTTGTCCCCCACTGATAGAAAAGCTTTTGGCTCCCACTGATTGAGGTTTACTTCAGTGGGGAATTGTTGTTGTATTCTCACAGTTTTTGAGTCCACAGCTGTGGGAAGCAGACCCAAAGGCTCAGGAATCTGAGAAAACTGTATATATATTTAAAAAAAGAAAAAAATATTCCCCTCTGAAATGATGTAGAAGAGATGAAAATCTTTGCCTGTCAGTAAAATTTTTAACACAATACAGTGGACTTTTTTTTTTTAAATGAAAATTTTACTTTTCAGGCTTTTTACATGTGTTTGTAAACATTTTGTCATTCTATTTTGCCATAAGTTTATAAACGGTGTTTTTAAAGCTTACCTAGTATTTGCATTCCCCAAGTCCAATTTGTAACATTTTATCCCACTTTCCCATTGTAAAGGCAACACAAAGGGGGGAAAAAAAAAAGAAAAAGAGGATTATAAGTGAAATTAAAAGGGAAAAATAACTTCAGAAGTGAATTCAGGTGTTAGCACTGTTTGGGTGTGAGGGTAGACATGAGTGGGGAAACATCCAACTGCTTTCATTTAGAGACTGGGGACTTTTTAGTTCCTTATATTGAAGGTGGCTCCAGTATTTCCACAGTCCTACTCTAAGGTGAATGTTTGCTCTGTTCTGCTGGAATTGCCTTGCTGATGGTAGAGATTGTTGGGTCTGTAGTCAGTCTGGGCGAGACATATTCTTGTCCTGCGGCCTCTGCTACAAGCACAGGTCACAAAGGTGTATCCAGCCTTGTTTTAAACAAGCCAGCTGAAGTACCATTGGCCATGTAGCTACGACAACCTGTACCCTAGGGTAGCTCCTTGGTCTCAAGCTCTATTTCCTTTTCTCTTATTTATTTATTAATACAGCTATTTCCCTGTTGTCTTGGACAGGTTTTATGCCGTATGGTTTGCTTTGTTAACAGTATCCCAGCTGATTAGTTTGAAGGTAGTGTTACTTTTGTTACAGGTGCCAAGTGGCCTATCAATATGTTTTACAGCAGTCAGAATACTACTCGTGCTAGATCTTGGGAGTGGCTGGAACATTTTCAAGTTGGAAACAATATTTGATTATCTCACATTTCTGAAGCACATTCAGTGTTTATGTATTCAAATATTTGAACATAGTGACAGGCAGAGAGATAGCCATCGGTGGTGTTTTCCATAAGGTATTCACAGAGCTTTAAAACTATTAACTGTAACATTACATGAGACATTCATGATATGTTGGTTTTCTGCTGTACATTGACCGAGTGTCATGAGTACTTCATGCAGTTACCTGATGTTAGCAACTGGTAGATTGCATAGGAGACCTACTCTGCCCTAGGGAACTTTATATTACTTTCTTACGTACAGCTAAGTCAGACTGACACCTCACTCCTGTCAAAAGGAGACAAGACATCCCATTTCCTATTCCTTCCAAAACACGCACATTCCTTGGTGGTGCTGGTTGCCCGTTCCTTCCTTTATCCTTTGTGCTGGCTCCAGCCTTCATTGATTCCTTTGCTGAGCCAATTCAATCTGGCAAGAGAAAAAGAAGTAGTGGATAGCTTTCTGGGAACTTAAGTGCCATTGGCTTGGTGCAGGCTTCATCAAGCATCCCTAAAGTGCTAGGAAGCAGGAGGAGATGGTGTGCATGGGAGCAGGGCACAGGAGGATCTCCCTGTTACTGACAGCTGGCCTCTAGATCAGCACAAGCTGTAATAGGTGTTCTGGGTGGCCAAGCCCAGGGGCTTTGTGTATTGTCCACATTACAAAGCAGATTGTGGCTAAAACAAAGCTAAAACCAGGACACAGATGAAGGGCTGAAACATGATTGTGTTGATACTGTGGAAAACAGAGAAAGCAGAACAAAGCCTGAAATGTCGGTGCACCCGTTGTCCTTTTAAAATGACTTTTGTTTCTCCTTAAAACTTGTCAATATACAGTTTTCACTATGTATGCTGAACAGAGAACACAACAGTGAAAAGAAGAAAACAGGACCACATGTCACTGCAACACCACAAACTGACTTTCAGCGTGCGGCCTTCCAGTACTTAAAGGGGGCCTACAGGAAAGCTGGAGAGGGACTTTTTACAAGGGCGTGTAGTGATAGGACAAGAGGAAATGGCTTTAAACTGAAAGAAGGGAGATTTAGATTAGATATAAGGAAGAAATTCTTCACTCAGAGGGTGGTGAGGCAGTGGAACAGGTTGCCCAGAGAAGTTGTGGCTGCCCCATCCCTGGAAGTGTTCAAGGACAGGTTGGATGAGGCTTTGGGCAACCTGGTGTAGTGGAGGGGGTCCCTGCCCCATGGCAGCGGGGTTGGAACTAGATGGTCTTTGAGGTCCCTTCCAACCCAAACGGTTCTATGATTCTGTGATTTATTCTTCCTGCATGCGCAGCCAATTTGGCCATTAGCAGTGATAAGTGAAAAGATACTAGTTTTTTTCATTTTTCGATCAAATGCTTGGGTACTAAGTATCTCATTTGGCGATAAACCTTAAGATCTGTTATAAGCAATTATGTCTTTGTTTTATTATTTAGCTTAGATGCCTATACAGTGATTATGACCAGTTAGTCATGGGGCAGATCGTGAGAAAAGAGGTTTACAAGGAGAATTCCTTCTGTGTTTCAGGTTTTTTCCTTGGGGACTTAGCTTTTTTCCTGGCTTTCTACCTTTACAGTGTGAACCCTGCTACACATGATTCCTGAGGTTTTCTGAGTATTGCATTCTCAATTTCTTAATTTCCAGCCTGTGGGGAAAAAAAGCTTGCTTGTTTTATGTAGAGGTTTGCTTCTCTATGTTGCTGAGGGCATGTGTGTCTGAGACAATTACAGAGGCTGTTAAAGAATCTCAGTTGTGTTGATCAAAGAGTAGGAGCAGCTTATGTCTTAAAAGATTTCCATGACTGTAGCTTAATGATCTTTGTGAACAGATCTGAAGTTAAAGAGGTTGGTTTAAAATGATTGCCAGGCTATGGGTTATGGGTATGAAATTTCTCTGATTATTGTTTCTGCTGAGACTCATAATAAAACAAGTTTTTTGGTAGTTTTGTATTTTCAACATAGTGTTAACCAAGAAATATTAACACTTAGGGGGAAGCAACCCTTGATACCATGAGAACTAAACCAAAATAGGTAATTAGAGAAATGAAAGGCTACATGTTGAGGCCTTTACTTACTCAAGGTTTATTTGATAGCAGTGATTTGGCAACTTTCATACCCTAGTGTGAAGTCCTAAACCTGTATCTAGAAAATTTAACAGCAGTGACTTCCCAAACAGCTAATATTTGAGGTTTTGTTCTTGATACATAAGTCTGAGATTGGCCCATGCAGTCTAGAATAGACCATGGTCTACAAATGTGGCTTAAGAGACACTCTTGATCTTGCCACATCCTGTGGCCACTCAGGCAAGTGGTTAAAGTTTAGCAAAGACTGGGTCTGTGACTCAGTTCCCAGCATACTAAATGGGGCTCTGACACTTCCTTCTGCCTGATTGTTGTGTGTTTTAAGTAAGCTGTCAGAGGCAGGGGCTGTCTTGCATCTTGTTACATGCTTATCAAACATAAAGTGTGATGAGACCTTTTATCAGATGGTTCATTTGGACACTACTGTAACAATAATGCTGTAATAAATAATAGTAAAATCCTGTCTCATCTCCCGAAATCCGCTTCTCTTATGTGCCTCTAGAAAATGAGGGCCTTAAAAATTGTTCACCTGGAGAAATGAGTACACAATGCTAATCACATCAAAACAATCTGAAATCCAGTGTTGCTTTCATTATCCTAAAGTCAGCAATATGCTATCCTCATTGTTCCTTTGTATAATGGAATTTATTGAGGCTATTCATCCTTCACCCACACTGCAGAAGTGCACTTTGTAAAGCTGAGAAAGCTGTAGAGTTAATAGTGTAATAATTCAGCAAGAAAAACTGATTTGCAAGTGACCCATGTATCAGGTTGTCAATGGTGCTTAAAGGTAGTTCATAAATTCTTGACAAAGAAAGGTGTGGGCTTTGGGGACCACCCTTTTTTATAAATAAAATGGCCTTGTAAGAGTCGGTCACAGGAGCTTAATGCAGAATGTTATTCTTGCGTGTAATTTACATACCACCAGAGGAGAGGAGGGAAGGAAAACAACATTTTGTGATCAAGAGCTAACACAAAAACACTACGTCTCTAAGGGCCGAGCAGTTTTACTTGAACCTAGACTGTGTCAGAGATGCTGCAATATTCCTTCTACCCCCTACCACTCCCAGGGGATCTTGAGCAATCAGTTTTTCAGGGTCATCATTCTTTAGATCATACTAAGGCATAAAACTGCCACCTGGATGTGACATGAGGCCATAATTTTCCTCTTTCTGTTTGCGAGGATCTTCTTAAGTCAGTAGTGCTATGAAAAAGCTCTCTCTGCCTGCTAATACTATGTCTAAATTAAAAATTATCTCGAAACTACAATTTGCCCGAGTGGGAGTTATCTGGAAATGTTTATGTTGCTGTGCAGTCTCTAGGCACTTACTCTAAAGCAGGTTATGCTCTAGCACTCTGCTTGCTGGATGAGAATTAAAGGAGAACTTTATTCTTACTGGCCAGTCTTTGAATGGTGAAAGGATTATTTTGCCACTTTATGGTTCTTTCTTGAGTAGGGTCTGGCAGCAACTGCTGCCTTTACATTTCCCTGGTTGTGGGGGCTTTGCTGTGAGTGTTGTTTTGTTGGCTGAGGAGGTCTGAAATCAGTGTGCTCTGCTGTCACGGGGTGGCTCTGCAGTGCCCCAGCCAGTGACCAAGTTACACAGGAATGGACCTGAGATACTGGTTACTCCACAGGGATGAACAGCCTTAATTTTGCACCAGCTGTGTATGTGCAGCTAGTTGCATCATATTAAAAGCAGTTCTTACTGTTTCTGTACAAATTAAAGGTAGAGGTACATTCAGGCACTTAAGGATTATTTGACAAAAACATGTTTCTATGGGTTTATATCCCTCCTATGTAAGGAATGGATACAGCAGCTCAATAATTGCTGAAGTTAGTGAGTACTGTAATAGCCCATTAGTCTAGAACATCTCATCAAGTCAATCAGTACCTCAGTAATTTCAGACAAAAATGCCATGTGGTAGGTTTATGCACACTTTAGCAGATTTGGATGTGTGAATGGAATCTTTTTTTATTAATTTAAAAGCTGATTTTTATATAATGAAAACATGAATCAGAGGTAGGCATTCAGGCGATCTATTCAGATTACCCAACTGAGTTTCTGCATGGGGCACTGAATAATTACAAACACATTTCATAATGCTTCCTAGTAGGCTTTTTTATAGAGACAGAAGCTAATGATCAAGGTATGAGTGTATGAATTAGACCTCAAAGGCATCCCCAAGAAATTTATTGAAGGGTCTAGTAGAAGAAATTATACCTTGTGACACACAGAAAATCAAATCACATCAGATGTCAGCAGCAGTCATACAGGAGCCCAAGAAATTGATTTTTCTTTAAAAGGATTTTTATAATTGCTTTTTGGAAAATGAGTGTAATGACAGTGTACATAAAATATATGTCTGTTTAAAACAAACAGAAGGCAATAGGAGAAAGGCTCTGTTTTTTAATCTGTTTTTATCATCTCCTTATCCTCTGCAGCACTGGGAAGTTAAGGTTCAAAGAGGATTCCGCAAGATGGTCTCTAGTTGACAGTATGGTATTTGCCACCAAAATTTCCTTATGGGTTCTTTCTGGGATAACAATTAAATGTTTTGCCTCATTTAAAAGATGACATTAAGGTGCTATGACAGCTAAGCTGCTGCACTCAGTAGTGTAACTGAAAATGCTTGTACGTGACTGGTTTTGATGTATTGGAGAAGAAACTGAAATGTGTATTACCCCCACTAGAAATGCTAAAATTCTGTTTTACCTTTGCTCCTTGCTGGCCATCCCTACTCTTCCTAGGAAGAAAAGCCTGTGTTCTCATGACCTTCCAAGCTTACTGAAAGTATGATAATGGAGCCAGTGAATATTAAGGTTTATTGTATTAATAGAAAGTCAGAATCATAGGTCTTACTCAAGTAAATTTACTTTAAAGCATAGAATTTCCTTTGTTTTTATAAAAAGCTGAATAAAAACGGAATATAGATCGATTACAGGAGTTACAGAGCAAGACGGTCATTGCTGAATCTACGTTTGTACTCTGAGGTACAGATGCTTTAAGTGTTATTCTTTAGCTGTGCTCATTCAGTTCAGACCTTCAGTTAATCTAGAAGCAATTTATTAAGGTATTTAGTGTGTGTGTGGGGGAAATTACCATTCTTGACATCTAGAGAAGTCAAATTACAGCGCATCAAGTTGTTGCTCAGCAAAATATGCCTGTTGGGGGGGGGGGGAAAGAATGTGATTTCCTGCCTTTTGTGAAGGGTGTTTTCTACAGGGTCCAGTGCTAGCACGTGGGTGATGGTGTGTTTCCTAATGTAGATACGGTCTCCCCTTTGGGGCAGACTTATTCTGCTGTGCGTATGTACAAGAGCACACCAAACAGCTCGTAGTTCCTCCATTTTCATATTGGGTGGCCTCTAGGTTTTCACTTGTTAGTTATTTTCCAGAAGAGTTGTGTAAAGCTGAAGGCAATCATTATAACGAGATCAGATGTATTCATTTAACTTCATGTCTAGATCAGTGGTCTACAAACTTTTTTGATTACACACATCTATTAGTTAAAAAAATATTTGAGCCCACTCCCTCAATATTTATTTATTAGTACTACTGTACTGATATACTATAAAACATATGCAAAAATAGAAATTGGAAAAGGATGAAACAATGCTGAAATAACCACTATTCAAAATTATTTCATATTTTTTTATTAATGGTACAAAAAAAAAATATCTTCCCACACCCCAGTGGATCACCTTGCCCATTCCTTCGGATGTACATACTCTATTTTGGATACCACTGGTTTAGGCCCTGTACAGGAAATCATATTCCCAACTCCCACTGTCTTCCCACTGTGTCCTTAAAAATCCCCACATCTTTCTTATCTCTGAATAAACCCCATGTCTTTCATGTTCATCTAATAATAAAAGGACATATGCCAGGAAACGTTTGAGAATCTCTTCTTATTAGATGTGCAGGGGATTTTTCAATGTTGATTATGAGACTAAAATGCATAATTCAAAGTACATGTTTGCTCTGCATTTTGTGGGAGAATTTCCTACAGAAATATTTTCCAGTTTTAAAGTGTTCATTTTCAATTTTATGAAAATCTATTCAAAGCTGTTTAAAAGGCTTAGTAATTTTGAAATTAAGTGAAACAACTTGTTCCTGGTCAAATTATGTATTTTATATGGAAATACATTCTCAGTCCTCATGTTTTGCTGAGAAAATTACAAAGAAATATATTTCTAGTCAAGATGAAATGCTCTTTGGGTTGTGGAGCAGTTTAAAAATGGAGTTGGAAAAAACAATCATTAACACAGCCCCACAAAGGTGGAATACTTTTCATTAGGGACCTTCAAGAAAACCTTTGTTTTGCAAGAAAAAACAGCAAGCCAGTGTGGATTGCCTGGCTGGGAAAGGCTTGGGGGGGCACTGGGAGCCCTGGGCTAAGCATGGCTCTGCCTGTATCACTGCTTTGGACTGTGGGCAACAGCTCCAAGAGCTGGCAGGTTGCCAGATCAGTGTAGCTGTAGTTTTCCTTTTTTTTAAAGAGGAGGGTTGAAGGTTCTAAGGTTTATACTCATATAGGAAGTATCTTTTCCATTTGTGGTGTTATTTTCAGTGCTTGCTATGAGACTAAAACCAGCAAAACAAAACAAACCTAAAGCCTGTAGCTTTGATGAAGCAGTTTCTGTCCTACTGTTCCTCTGGGCACAGGACCTCCTCTGATATTTATGGGTGGGAGAAAGAGCTTGTTCTTGCTTTTGTGTAGGGGAGAGTGACTTTAGCATATTGTTTTGTAAGCATTTAGAAAAAAAATATATACATATGTGTGTATATATGCACATATGTTTATATTTGTGTGTGTGTGAGCGCCCCATTCTGCCTTGTAATCTCTTTGGAACATGACTGTCATGCTGCAGTCGAGCTCTGGGTGGCTAGCTTGCCATCTTCTGAATGCTTGTCTGAGGATCTCAAGATTGCTTTCTTGGTTGTTTTGCGGTTTCTGGCCCATCTGAAGGGCCTGGCTCTTGAGGGAGAGGTTAGAACTTCTCTGTGGGAGTCCCTGGGCAAACAGAGTGAGGTCTCTGCTCTGGAGGGGGGTCATCCCAGGAGACAGACTGGTACTGCTGTGTGCTGGAGAGGGATCAGAAGCTTTTGGCTTCTCTGACATACTGACCCAATGCCAGATCTCAAGTTTGAGATTGGACTCATCAGACCTGCATGTTACCTTCTTTGTGAAGATGTGGCCTTTTAGATCTGTGATACTAAAAGAAGCTTTAGCAGAAGATTTCTTTTGCTACCCCATTGCCACATGCCTGCCATGCTGCACAGGTAGGGCTTGACTGAGAAGCTCAGAGTACCTGCTCAGCAAGGGCCTGCTGAGTGTGCGGGAGGAAAGGAAGGTCTGAGAGAGGGCTGCCAGGTCTAAAACAGGACTCAGCACTGTGGTGTGATAAAAGTTAGTGCATTGTCAGTTGTAGCCTGCTGAGCTAAGGAGCTGTAACCACAGAGAGATGCGAGGTACACTGAACGTAGTTAGGGGTTTCGTAACCACCAGTGAAACTCTACACCATGGAGTATGCCGAAGGAGGACAGGTACATGTCTTCGAGTTACTACAGGGGTGCAGGACACAATGCTGGAACTATATCCACTTAGTCATACCACCAAAGGCCGTAGAGTCCATACAAGCAGTTTGCTTGGCAAATGCAGTATCACAATAAAGATTTTTCATGAGGTTGGGTGGGATTTTTTTGTTTTGTTGTTGTTTTGGGTTTGTGGTTTGGTGGGTTTTTTTTTTATGTGGTGGTGTGTTTTTTTTTTTTTTTTGAGATGTGGAGGGGTGCTATGACATCCATGAATATAAACTTAATTACAGAAACTTTCTTTCTTCACCAAGAAACATTACCAACAGAAATACATCTCTAAGCTGCAAAAAAACCCCACCATGTCTGCAAAAGGATATTATGTCTAATAAACCAGTTTGCTGTTTGGTTGAATGAACCAAAACACATTTTGTGAACTTCGAGATGATTCATAGTGCTGCCTCAGAGTAAAATCCCCAAACAAAATTAAATTGCATTTGGCATGCTGGTTGTACTCTGTAATTTCTTTAAAAATATAATTGATTAAAAAAGATCAAATGGACAGGCAATTACTTGGGCGAGATTTTCTCTCTCCAACTGGCTGAATAATGAGTATTTTGCCTCATTGGAAAACCTACAAGCTGGGCAGAGGGGGTGTAGAGAGTGAAAAGAAAGAAGGGATGATTGAGATGACGCCCATGTAACATGAGTTTTCTTGCTGGAATAGGAGAAAAGAGGAATGTTAATTTGATGTCAATTTTGTAATAATTTTGCTTTTTCAAACTCTATTTTTTCTCAACAAAACAAGTTACCCCTTCTGAATGAAATATTTGGGTTTTGAATAAGCAAAATTTTTTCACTATTACTGAAATATCCAGCTGAATTAGCAAGCAATGTAGGATTTGGAGCCAAATTTATTTAAAAAAAAACCCACAAAAATTTCTTTCGGATCTAGTCTTTGTGCCCATACCAGCCTCAGTGTAGTATTTTTAAATGCTTGAAGCTCTATGTGGCGGCTTAAAAAGGACTCCATGGTCTTCCTGAGGAGTCTTTCCCACGCTTTGGTGCTATTGTAGGCAAGCACAGACTGTTTCCTAAGAGACTTTGTGTGTCCCCCAGGCAGGGCGACCTGGGTGCCTGGCACAGGGCAGAGCTCTCCTGAGGCTGGATAGGATGGGCAGGGAGTTGCCATGTGCTCATTGTATTGCACTTGGCTTTTTGCAGTCTTTGTAAGTGGCTGTGTGAGGGATGGCACAGAGCTGCCGTTATTCGCGTAGCTCCTTAGCTGCTTGAGGGTATGAAGTTTTGCACCGTGCATTTTCAAAGTGCAACATAGAAAATCATCCATGGAGTTAGCTGCAAACCATTCAGCAGCTGTAATCACAGTTACATTGAGCGGCTTCCGTGATGGTATGAAACATATTGAAATACATAAAAGAGAGCAGGAACAAGGGAATCGCATGATACTGTGAAATTTTTGCATAAAAGTTGGTCACAGTAGTGAAATGAAAAATTTTATTTGCAGCCGTTATTTAATCACCAGCTCAAACCACTTAAAGATGAACATCATTGCTTGGATCAGGGACAACTTTATTATCAAACTGCCTCTAGAGCTGCTAAGGAATTTTCTGTTGACTCTGTTGGGAGCTGTTGTAAAGATCTGTAATGGTGAGCCTACATGAAAAGGAAGTGTACAAATTCTTTATAACGCTATAGTATAAGGAAATGTATATCACAAAACAGGTATCCACTTATAAAAGTTGTCCAATGTACATAAACGGTGTTCTTTTTTTTAAAAAAGGTTTTGGTGTGGGTGACAGATGGTTAAGTCCTTACACCACGAAGGCAATTATCGTGAAACTGAAATGCTTATACAGGTCTTCATAGGAACATTGCCACAGCCCTCTCACAGGTATGATATAAACTGACTTAAAAGGTTACAGCTCCTAATAAAAACTAAGTAGCGATAACCTGAACTACTAGAAGTTTTTCTTGTACTAGTTTCAAGAATTTATTACATTTCTGTCTATTGAGGGAGGACACCTTTGCTTGAAACACAGGACAAATGCTAAGCTGACCAGAAAATACAACCATCCTCCAAGAAAAGAGTTACTTTTCAATAAGAAATTGACTTGAAAATTGATTATAAAGCCAAAAGAAATTAGTTATGGACTTCAGTTAAAGCAGATTGCAATGTAGTTTGGCTTTAAATAAGTGGCAATACATATCCATTACTCTGTTCAATATGCTAATGGAAAACGAGATGAGAATAATAAAGTATCTAATGAACAAAAACCTTGAGAAACAGTATCTGATCTATGTTTAGCTTAATTACAGGATAGCAGCAGTGAAATGCAGGCTGTCATTAGATAACATTTCATTTAGCAGAAAACTGAGAACTAGAATACCTGTAGCGCCTGAAATTTATGCCAGAGTTCTCCAGAAGTAAAAAAGGCTGTACGAAAAAAAATTGCATATGATACTTGGTCACAGGAATTGTATTGTCCACCGGTAATGGTAGTCTGTTGCTGCAAAACTCACTCAAGTCCCCATAGGCGGCCCTGCAGGTTTGCAAGGTTGACTTATTAGATGAACACACAGTAATGAAGAATAACGTTACTCCTGTTTGCCAAAAAGGATAGATCAGAGAACGTAGCATGTGGTGTTTCAAGAAAGAAAATTGCAGGACTGACTGCAGTGGATTGAGACAGACGGTCTCCACGACATGATGCTGTCAGAATGAGCTGGTGTATCGTGTACGTTGTCTCTTGTAGTCATCACGTGGGTGGCTCAGAGCAAATGTCTGTCACCAATCAAAAAAGACTTTTTCCTTGAATTTTCCTAGTCAGCCTAGCCAAGTGACAGGGTAAGTGAGGATGGTAGAAATAAAGCAATAACATTTAAAAAAATGAACTTAGGTTCTACTTTGAGAGAAGGTTTAACTAGATGACATTTCCTATCTGGATTTTTCTTCATCTCTGTGAAATGTAATCACAACGTAGCAGACTGAAACTTAAACAAGCAAACAACAAGTAACTAAATAAATAAAACAAAAACTTGAAAATGGTATAAAAAAAAAACTGATTTTTTTTTTTAAAAACACAACAGAAATATGAAACCTAATGTAAAAGCATGACAGAAAAACTTTTTTTACACCTCTTTTTTACATAGATTGGGGAGAGACCTGTTCTGACAATGTATTTTAAGGGATCATGTGAGTGGATAGTCCTCAAAGGGAAATTCTGGTTGGTGAGATTGCCAAACAAATGCTGGAGTATGTGAAAAGAAATTACCAGGAGCAGATGTTATCATCCAAAACTTCTGGAGGATTTCTCCAGTGAAATTGCTGTCTTTGTACCTGACGACGAGAAGGGAAGGGTTGTGTGTTCAATCACATTTTTAAAAGGATTCCAGAGGAAAGTCGGAGCACTAATGGCGTGAGGCTTAATGTCTGCTGGGGGTGAGAATGGGGACACATGGGGGGGAATAGAAACCATAATAAGAAATAGTGAATGGACACACAGACAAATATGATATTTTGGGAAGAAATCGGCACAATTCCAAAGGAAAGTCAAGCTCTGCACATCCAGTGCAGTTCTCTGAAGGAGTAGCTAAGCAAATGGATAAAATAAAGTATGCTGATATGTAATCCATTTGTGTGTTCAAAAAGACATCTAACAAGGTCCTTTGCCAGTATTTTTAAAGAAGCTTAGCCACTGTGTGTTTTTTTAAGGAATAAATAACCAGTCAGGGATCAAAAGAAATGGTCAGGAGAAAAACACTGTGATGACTAAGTTTGCTTATGAGATTAAGTTACTCAAGATAATAATGAGGAGGTCCTGAATGTGAATATGAGGTGAAATATCTCGTAATACTGGGTGACTGTGTGATAAAATGTCAAATGAAATTTAATGTGAACAAAATGCGAAATAATAGACATGAGAAAGAATAATACCTTAGTAGTGCTTGGTTTTGATTTGAACATAAGCACTAACACAAATAAGTTTATGATTGATAGTTAGAAAAATGCCACAATTGTGCTCAGTAATGATAACAATAAATAGGAATATTAAAGGTGATTATGGTGGGAATAGAAAACACAATGAAAAACTGTCATTAATGTTGCCACATTTACCCATGGTACATATACATCGACTAACATGCACCAGAAAAATCTAGTAAAACTAGAGATGGAGGTAGCAAGCATCTTTAAAGATGGAGTGTATTCCCTATGGGAAACTACTAAATTGACTCTTCAGCCTAGAAAAGAGTTTTATGTTCTGAAAGGTGATTTGAGACATGGTAGAGAAAACCTGACCCTCAGGTAATTCCTCAACCTGTTCAAGGCGGTGTTACCCACAAAACCAGACTGGGGGGGAAAAAGGCGAGAGTAGGAAAGTTGCACACCCTGTTCCATACTATCTCCAAGTCAGTGCTTTGTAAAGCGATGTTGTAGGCTGAGGGGATGTGGAGAAGCATCAGAAGTGGGAAGAAGGGAGTAGTAGTGTAAGAGTTATTGGACGACTGAAAAACATCTCCAGACTTTCATGGCCAACTTCTTTTGTTGCTTGAAATGATCAGAAGGAGAAGTGTCACATCTGTATGCCTGGGGCACCTGCAACATGTGCTCATCTTTAGAAATGACTGAAAGATGGAGTCAATCTGCTTTGGGTTCTTGGGATTAGTCCTTTGTCTCCTTGTGCTACCCCAGGTGAGTGCTGCGGGGTGCTAGGTAGCAGTGTGGGTTTAAGGAATTGGCAGCCTGGGGAAGCTGTGCATGTTCTTTTTCAAAGAAACAGTTTTAAAAATCATAATTAGTTAGAGGGCTCTGAAGGTATGATAAATTTGATTTGCACAATCAAAGCCTCATCTGCTTCCCCAAAAGTGTCCCTGTTTACATGCAGTCTTGTTTCCAAATCCCTGTAGTGGGGAGAGGCAGGTTTCCTTTTTGGAGAAGGAGCATCAGTGTGTGTCTGATTCTATTGCTTTCTTACCTAGTGGAAAGAAAGTTTCAACCCAGTAATAGCAGAGCTAAATAAGATGGTTTTGTGCTGTGCTCTCCTGTGCCTGCTAAAGCTGCAAATGGAGTTTAGGGAGAAAATGTATTAAGTTCCCTTTCTCAGTATGATGCTTTCTTTGTCTTGCGTGATAGTGATGCAAGCCTGACTTCCTCCGTCATTTAAAATGGGCAATGACCTTTTGTGCTTTGGGGTGCACGGGTACCTCCTGTATTGATTTCTACTTAAAGAGGGAAGAACATGGATGCAGCTGAGACATGCTGAACGTGTGAGCTTGATTCTATCATGGGAAGGAAACAAAGGTGTCATCTGTTTAGGTCATTCTTTTGTGTCCTTGAACCAAAAGATAGTCTCAGCATGTAGAATGGGAGCTGCGCAGTGTATATAGACACAAGAGTTTTCACAGCTGAATTCCTATTACTGTAAGGGATAGAATTTCTCAGACTATATCTGTAAGTTTTTAACAAAACTTACTCGGGCTTGTCTCTGTAGTGCCCATGTAGGTGACTGCTGCTTAGCTGATTTTTTTTCTCAGTGCTTTGGTCAAACCATGTCTCTTCATGTTTTTATTGTGTCAGTATAAGTTATGTTTTTTGCCTCATTAAAATCATACCATTCTCTCACATACAAATTGATGATTCCTAAGTGGGGTACAAGTTTCATGCCAGCCCCTCACCTACATATTCTGTTTTGAAGATGCAGCTTTGTCCCTTCTGCCTTGCTACTCCTTGCTCTCAGGAGGAGCTCTTCTTTATACTTCTCTCCTTGATGACGGCCATAAAACAACTTGACCATGATGAGGCTGCTGAAGCTCTGGGGGTGTTGTCTGCAGCGCTGAGCATCAGTAGTGTTGCACTGTACCTCTCTGTTGGTTTGTTTCTATCTGTTGTCTCATATCTTATACTATTTCTAGAGTAAAGATTAGATTTTAAGCAGCTTTTTAGTCTTTTCTTGGAGTAGCACCTGGTGCTACAGTGCAGGGTGCTAATAAGAATGATATTGTAATGGTTGTAGTATGGCCCAAGTCCTGTGGACTTCACTGGGAACATTTCCTGGAGATTTAGCTGTGTAACTGACAGTGCTTTCCTACCTGTTTTTAATTATGCTTAGTTAAATGTAACTTGTTAAAAGAAGTAATGAGGTAAATGCTTAAATGAGGTTGAAATGGGTAATAAACTGTCCCCAAAAAGAAACTTGAAAAGGTTTGAAGAGAAATGACCCTCCAGCCAGCCTGGAAGACAGAATCAGGCAGTCTGACATACGGTAAGCACAGACATCTGATCTGTCATGAACGCAAACGTGGAAACGCATCAGAAACATGTAATAGCAAATAGTGAAACCACGTGCAGCCAAAACAGACTTACACTACAAGTTTTCTGGATCAGGAACTGTTGTTTCCTGCCATGTACTATCATTGTATGAAACAGACATCTGCCACTGGGCAAACTGTAGCTGTGGCTTTTTGGCTACTGAGATGCTATGAAAATGCCATCTGAGAAGCATCAAATTAGATGTCTCTGCCAAGTTATTATTAGAATAACTATGTTAAAACAGTATCAGTATGGAGTTCTGCCTTTCGGTACTGTTTGCGTTGAGCTGGCCCTATTACCCCCATGAATCTTGTTATACTTAGATGAGTACAGAAAATGCCAGGAGGATTTAGTATCATCTGTGCTATTTACCAAGATGTTTATCTTCAAAATCTGGTACAATGTAATGATCCAGGGTATGTTCTGACAAACTTATGCCCGCGTCAGTCTGGACATACCAACATTTGGAGAAGGGAATGAACAGTAGAAAGCGGAGTATCTGTCATTCTCTGCATCGATGTGATCCTGTTTGCTCTTCTGCAGCATTAGATGGTTTCCTGAGATTCCTATGGTAGAAACATCTCCAGGAAAGCTGGAAGTTTTATTGTGCCACTGCCTGACAATTCAGAGTGGTTTCAATATGCACAGGTGACAACCATCGATAACTGGTAAAGGCTGTTCACTATACTAGGTATTATGTATAAACCACGTGATGGAATGTTGAATAGGATAAAATTACTATTTATAGCTAAACTTTAATAATTTGGAGTAGAGAAAGTAAATGTGTGTGTGTGAAGACTGTTAGTACTAAACAGTGCATGGTTGAGTCTTGTTTGAGACACCAGTTGCTGTGTCACTGCGGGCTGTAACCCAGTGAAACAATTCAGCCTGGAGAGAGAGAAATAGCAGTTTTTCCTCTGCATTGTCCAGAAGATAATCATGTGTACAATGACAGTGCTTTTTCAAATGTTGGTTGCTAGAAGGTATTAAATCTCTGGTATGGATTTTTCCTAACCTCTTATGGAATGACTTTCTTGTGAACTGTATTGACTATCTCAAGAAGCTCATGACTTGTCTAACAATGAAATACCTGAACAAAACTAGAGCATTATTATGCCATAACCTTTGTGGATGTGCAGGGAGCATTGGAAGCTTCTCTGCTTGAGCTGGGCTTTTGACTTTTCTGAGAGACGACTAGGTACGCTGTGGATTCCCCAGTGCCAAGCAGCAGAGTCCGTGGTAGTAGAGAGAATAAGGCCTTTCTTCAACTCAGATCTTCTCAAGGAAACCTATAAATGATTTACAACTGCAAGTTTCTTCTTTAAACAATGCATCAACCAAAGTCACTTTTTAGTCTGAAGTATCTCTGCTTTTGGTGGATTGTACTGGTTGCATTTAATCCATTAAATAGTTGATTTGGTCACTTCTTCCCTTTTTTTTTTCCCCCTTCTCCTAGAGTTTTTTAGTTGCCCACTACCAGCTCATTTAGAACAGTGAGGCAGAAAGTTTTGTTTTCAAAATTGTTTAGTGCCAGGGATAACTAAAATTCTCGAAGAAAGAACAAGCCAATTATTAAAACTATTTTTATAAAAGTAACTAGATTTAATTATTTTTCAATCATCAACTATAAGTGACTAATTCAGGAAAATAGAAATCTCAAATTTTATTAAAATGTAAAACAAATGAAATTCATTTTAGATTTAGAAATTCAATATTACAATAATTCTCTATAATGATTTATGATAGTAGTTCAGAGTAGCATTCTGGCTTTCACCAATGCAAGTTCTGCATATGTAGGAGGGATCACCATCAAAAATTGCAATTGAAATTGCTTTTGAAATAAAGAAAATGTTCTTCTTAGTAGTGTATCCCATAGAAAAGAAATTATGTAAACAGGTGCTGAAATGTGTTGATATTTAAAAAAAGATCGCATTGATGTGCCAAGGCTTATAAAAGCATAACATGCTTAGATTTAATACCTTGAAAGGACATGTATTATGGAAGTTTCCTCTTGAGCAATGAAAATCAAGAGCGGTGGTTTAAAATTCTAAAAATGCCATGAATGGTAGTGTTGAACTGAGGTTAGTTAATGATCAAGATCATTGGCAACCTTTAGGGAAACAGCATTGTACAACTTCCTGCAAATTCAGTGAAAATAAGCTTGCTTAATAACATCAGAATTCAACTTTATCTAGAGAATCTAGAGATTCTAAATAAAATAACCAGAATAAAAAATTATAACAAAACGCTACACTTGAAATTAGTCAACTACTATTAAGGAGGAGAAAAAAAAAAAAGACAACTGAAACCCAAAACACCAAATCCCTCACAGCTCCTCTTCATAATACTTACAGAAACATGTGATATACACTTAACTATATGCATATGTCTCAATGAATATTCCAAGACTAAGTGATATTTCCAGGTCAAGGTTATGCACGTGCATGTGCCTAGCTGAGGGCTGAAGTAACTGTATGAATAAAAGTCAAGGGTACAAAAATCACATTATGATTTTCTGAATACCACTGTGTAATCTAGTTGGATAGAACTTTAAGAACATAAATTGTTGAAAGGTAAGAAAAGAATTTAACAGAATATGTGATTTTCAGATTGAAAGAACTAGAAATGAGCAATAAGAACATTGGAAAAGACTTAATTTAGGATATAGTGAAGCATTTATGTTATTTATTGAGTTGATCTCTCTTTTCATGGCCTAGTTATATTTCTGTTTCTGTTTAAACTGAATGTTGCCTGAGCTGAGTCACATAACCATCCTTTCCTAATTTTATAACAACATGTAACTAATATTTAAAGCTTTCCTTAGAATATCTTATGAAACTGAGCTCCTGTACTGGTTGTTCTGTTCACTTCTTGAATGTCGCTTTGGGATTGTCTGTTTTTACGACCAGTAGCAAAGGAGAGAAATTGGAATTTTATGGTTGTTTCTCACAGATCTATTCCAAAAAGAATCTGAGGGTGTGGGGTGAGAGGAGGGAAGTTGAGAATAATAGATTTGGTTTCCTATCCATTAGCTCAGCAACTTTCCAGACTTAGAATGAACTTAGAATCCTCTGCAAAAGGATTTGCAGTGGAAATGGTTGGCCTTTTGGGGCTTGAAGATGACTTCAAAGTTAGCTGTCTTTATCACTGTAGATGTCTATCAAAGAAAAGATTGTCAAAACTAAATCACATATAACAGCCCAGTGTAAGCCTAGGTAGAGAGAATACACAGGAAAATAAAACATCCACAGAAGACGATAAAGACTACTTGCAGTTTTTATGGGTTTACTGTGGCCCATGCTAAGTTACCGCTCCAAAGTGGTAACTTTAAGGATGGTTCTTGAAAGCATATGACATTCACTCATAGATGGAATATTTCTGTGAGTGAAAACACGCAGCACATTCAAAATTGGTGAGGCAAAGTATATTGAAATTTACAGGAAAGATACTGGATAGAATAAAACAAATTAAGGCAAGGAATTACTAGTCCTCCTAGTCATCCATGAATAGGGAACTTTTTTATAAGAGTCTTAATACATCTTTCCTGTTTTCTGAGATGTGTATGGATATCGAAAAGTCTATGCTGATACACTTTGTATTTGTAGCTTCATACACCATGTTCAGTAAGAATGTTATGATGTCAATGTTCATTTATGTAAAGACTAAGTACAGTAATGAAATATTCAACTGTTTAACCTTAGGTATCTTGCTGGATACCTAAATCAACTGGATATCTGCAAAGCTAACTGAAAACTGGAGTAGCGAAATATCAAAATACCCCTCACAGTCACCTGGGGATATTGATCTCTCCAGAGAAGAGCATAGTCCTGCTAAATGGTTATTCAGGGTAGATTTCTAGGTGCTGCAGATGCAATGAAACTTTGCTGCCTTTTGAATGATGGGCTAGAGCCAGGCTGTGACTGCCACGGGCAGCACCGAATCAACAGTTCATCTGCCTGGTAAGAATTCTATAATTCAATCCATTTCTTGTTTTTAGGAAGAATCTTAAAAATCCTAAGCCTACTTTGCATAGGTAGCTCCTACATTAATGGACCCTAATATTATTATTAGGAATTGACATCTCAGTGATATTAAGTGCTGTTGGCACAGAAACCTGAATGGATGAGATGAGATATTAATGTTCTAAGTATTCTAGTGAACCCATATCTTGAAGACCAAATTCTGAATTATATTTTAAATAAGCAAAAATATTTTTCTGTGCAATCTTTTCAATACTAAGTACTTCTATCCTGAAGAGTAGATACTAAGATTTTTTTTCCTATAAAAGGCTAAAAAAAAAAGTATTTCTCTATAAAAGAGTGTTTCATAGATTTCATAGATTTCTAGGTTGGAAAAGACCTTAGAGATCATTGAGTCCCAACCATCCCTAATCCCCGTTAAACCATATCGCTAAGTAGATCATCCACCCTATTTTTGAACACATCCAGGGATGGGGATTCAACCACCTCCCTGGGCAGCCTATTCCAGTGGCTGACAACCCTTTCAGAGAAGAAATACTTCCTAACATCCAACCTGAATCTCCCCTGACTAAGCTTATGCCCATTTCCTCTTGTTCTGTCACCCAACACTAATGTAAAGAGCCTTTCCCCTATCTCCCCACCATCTTTTCTCAAGTATTTGTAGGCTGTAATCAGGTCTCCCCTCAGCCTGCTCTTCTCCAGGCTAAACGGCCCCAACTCCCTCAGCCGCTCCTCATAAGTTTTATTTTCCAGCCCCTTGACCAGTTTAGTCGCCCTTCTTTGGACTCGCTCCAGGAGCTCAATCTCTCTCTTAAAGCGAGGGGCCCAAAACTGGACACAGTATTCCAGGTGCGGCCTCACTAGTGCCGAGTACAGGGGCAGGATCACTTCCCTGCTCCTGCTGGTCACACTATTCTTGATACACGCCAGTATCCCATTGGCCTTTTTGGCCACCTGGGCACACTGCTGGCTCATATAAGGATGGTAGTCAACCAAAACCCCTGGTCCTTCTCCGCCAGGCAGCTCTCCAGCCACTCTTCCCTGAGCCTATAGCGATGCTTGGGGTTTTTACACCCCAAGTGAAGGACTCTGCACTTGGCCTTATTAAAGCTCATGCCATTGGCCTCAGCCCAACGATCCAGTCTGTTCAAATCCCTCTGAAGGGCCTCGCTACCCTCGAGCAGATCGAGACAGCCTCCCAGCTTGGTGTCGTCCGCAAATTTACTGAGGGTACATTCAATCCCCTCATCCAGGTCGTTGATAAAGATGTTAAACAGAACTGGACCCAGCACTGAGCCCTGGGGAACCCCACTGGTGACCGGCCTCCAGCTGGATTTAGCCCCATTTACCACCACTCTTTGGGCCCGGCCATCCAGCCAGTTTTTAACCCAAAGGAGGGTGTGCCTATCCAGGCCAGCAGTTACCAGTTTCTCAACCAGAACACTATGAGAAACTGTATCAAAGGCTTTACTGAGGTCAAGGAAAACTACATCCACAGCCCTTCCCTCGTCAACCAGGCGGGTCACCCTGTCATAGAAGGTGATCAGGTTTGATTGGCAAGACCTGCCTTTCATAAACCCATGTTGACTGGGCCTGATCACCTGGTTAACCCGTATGTGCTCATTGATAGCACTCAAGATAACCTGTTCCATGACTTTGCCCGTCACTGAGGTCAAACTGACAGGCCTGTAGTTCCCCAGATTTCTCTGAGACTGATGAAATAACTCACTTGTAAGAAATAAGTAGCCATGTCTGAATCAATGAGGAAAGACAAACGTGTGTTGTTAGCTGCTAATATTTTGATGAAGCCTAAAATCTAGAAGTACTGCAGATCTGAGCAAGTAGGGAATTTCGTAGTCTTAAGCAGTTCAGTGGATCCTTAGGTGTTCCTTTCAGTATTTTATTTTTAGTGAACTGCACCAAGGAGATGTTCCAGTCCCAGATGTAATCAATATCTTTACAGACCTTTTTATTGGACAATCCAGTCTTTGACTGCTGGTGATGACTTTAATAATTGCATCATTCAGTTGTCCCTGCCCATTACTCTGCCTGTCAGGTAAGCTGCACTCAGCTTCAGAGAGGTTTCAATTTTCCCTGTTGTAATTCTTGTTCTTTATTGAAATTGGTTCAATAATACAGATATATAAGGTGTCAAAATAGGAACTTTACATAGTAAAAAGGGAGAGGAAGAGATTAATTTCTTCTTATATTATAAACTAATTGGAATTTTATAGGGCAAGAGGAAGATCATTTTCTTGTTCTTCTAAAACAGCACATAGGCTTTCTATTTTTTGGAAGTAATAAAGATGATTCATATAGTTGATAAAAATCTGTCACTCGAGGTGCAGGAAAAATTACGCTAAATTGTGATTATGATATTTAGAGCACGCTCCATTTCAGATCATACCTAAATTATAAAAAAGTGTTTATAAAATAATAATAAATTTTAAAATATCTGTGTTAAATTTTATTTATTCGAATATTCATGTCTAAATAAAATACTTTAAAATACAATAAGGCTCAAAACTGAGATTTTTATAAAGAAGCAATATTTAAAAACAGATCTTACTGTCTTTCATATCCCTCTTGGAACTAAATGGTTCCAATTCTTCCAATCTCTTTATTTGCTCTTTTCTAGACAGCCTGTAGCTCCCCTGGCCTTCAGTTTATTCATATTTTTTGGGTGCAGTATTCCAGTAAAGGAATTCTCAGAGATAGAGAATACATACTTTGCCTGCATGATAACACAGGCTGCCTCCCTCTCAGTACTCTCCAGGTGAGTTTTGTTTTTAAAAAAAGTACAGTCTTGCTCATTTATTGCTGGCTTCCAAACCTGGTGAACACCTACACAACCAATCAATCCATTGTTAATTTTTCTTTTGACTAGTTTGATACTTGCTGGTTTGTAAAGTAAAATCAGAGATGCTAATACTTCACGTTTCTAACATTAAGCTCAATATCTGGGGATGGTGCCAAAAGGTTCTCTCAGTCAAAAATTGACATTAAATTTTTCAGGTCAAACTTTTAGGTTTTCGTTTAAACTTGCAACACCTGATTCAGTAGTAAATTAAATGTTTTTATTTTATTTTATTTTAAATTCAGTGTTAAGTATGTTCTTAAATGCTTTCCTTATTTAGGACCTATAAAGCAAATAGATTCTTGATGTTATATCACTGGCTGTGTTGTTAATGCTAGTTCAAAAAAATTATTGAATCATTAAAAGCTGCACTTCAGATACATAAATAATACTTCAAAATTCTGATTAAAAAATATTTCCCATATTTTAAGGACTTGCTGAAATAGTGCTGAGGCATTGTTAAACATTGGGCGTAGTAAATTTCTGTCTTTTTATTTGGTCTCTGAGTATGCAGGCCCGAGTGTGATACATAAAAAGCAAGTGACTCATAATCAGTAGTTGTTGATTGATCTTCATTAGGGCAGAAGAGAGATTCAAATTCAGGCTGAAAACTGTCCACATGAACACAAAGCTCTCGCTGCGAGACTCTCCGTTGCTATCATTGGTACTGAGAGCCACATTCCCTCAAACCATAGTCACCCTTCAGCAAGAAACTGCATTCCTAACCCTGTAGGGAGCCCTTCAGATGATGGACAATAAAAGAGTAAATCCTATGAGTGGATTCGGAAAACTCCAATTATGGTCAAATAGTTTAAATATTCAAATAGCTTGCAACTAAACATGCACTGTTCAGACCACTGGCTTTATTTCTAACTGGATTTTGGAAATGGGATAGAAATTTGGAATTACTGGTTGTCTACAGTTTACAGAAAGTCTTCATGTTGTTGTCACTTTCTCTATTTTAGCATAGCTTAATTTTAATTTTGATACTCTTTTCAAACTTAAGTGAGCATGATTTTTAGGTAGACAGTTTAAGTTGACTAAATAGTTTGCTGTTGGGTAGTTATATCACAGCCCATAAATCTACAGTTGTTTTTAAGCGTTTCGCTGATTTTATTCAAACTTTTATTTAAATTTAGGAAAAAAAAAATATCAAAATTGACTGTTTTTCTTGGCTGGTCTGTTTTTACTAGAAATGCTTATTTTCCCTTTTGTAACATTTTTCATCTGGACATAAGTGCCAGAAAATAGGTTTAATTACTAGAAGAATTTTGCAAGTTTACATCACGTTTTGGTAGTTTACCACAAAATTATTGAAGGACTTCAGTTATTTTAAGATGATTTTGATTGCCATATACTTAAATTTTCAATGACACTTGTTAGATATGACTGTCAATTTACTGTCTCCTTTTCCACAGCAGTAACAAAGACATTAACAGCTAACAGCATAACAGTTAACAGCTCTTTTTGTCAGATGAAAAAGCAAGAGGTTTTTGGTTTTTTCAGCACCAAAAAAAGAGTCAAGGTGGTTTTTATCCCCCCACCACATATAAGGTCTTTGATCTTTTCCCCTCAGCCTTAAGTAGCTCTAA
The DNA here is from genome assembly GCF_009769465.1 of Tauraco erythrolophus. Lineage (NCBI taxonomy): Eukaryota > Metazoa > Chordata > Aves > Musophagiformes > Musophagidae > Tauraco > Tauraco erythrolophus. Next base: position 35,885,643 of record NC_141473.1, read on the forward strand.
TAAATCCAAAGAGACTTGGACCAAACTTTCAAATAACATTTTGCTACACAGCAAGTGACAATGTGGAGGGAAACAGATTCAGAACATTATAGTTCTGTGAAAGCTGTGAGACATTAGGAGTCTCTTGGCACATTTTACCATTAAAAAGGATGGAAAAGAGTTTGGCAGGAACAGGTTTCTTTTCATATGTACAATAAAAAGTTTGAGGAAAGAGAGTGAAACAGGAGATAGAGTGCAGAGGGAAGACTTAGAGTAGAGGAGGATTAGGTGAAAAAGAATATTGTGGACAAAGAGAAGAAAAAAATGTTTGCTTTTTAAATGCTGAACTTAACTGTATGACTCAGTAGACTCTGTACAGTGGGTGTAAATTTAAGTCACGAGGTGGTAACTGGTAGACAAAGGACATTTGTATACAGAAGGGATAAAGGTATTTTGTTCATCTTACTTTAAAAAGATGACAGTTTCTAGTTCCATAAAGCTCTCATTTAATTAGTGTTTGGTTGTTTTTGTTTTGTTTTGTTTTTCCTAGAGTAAAGCTCTATTACAGTATAAAAAGGAGTGTTGGTCGTGTTCTTTTGACACATATGTACAGCAAAATTCATTGCTACTGTCATTAAGTTTCTTGTTGATACTGCATGGTTTTAATTTAACTTTGTTTGGGTTTTGTTTTTTGTTGTTTTTGTTGTTGTTGTTGTTTTTCCCCTGAAGCAAATTGTGCCTGTTCAAGAATTCTGCAGTGACAGACAAACCTGTGGACATGGGCAAAAGACAAGTGCCTGCTATAGTTGTCTACCAAATCCAAAACATTTTTCAGGAGTACAGGAAGGTGGAAATGACTTGGGCACCTTTAACTTTGAGATGTAGAACCATTATCATAAATGTAGCCAGGCCAGCTCTGCTTGCTTGAAATCTAGCCTGAAGTATTGTCTCCTCTGTGTGTGAAGGCAGCTGAATATGTTTTTGTTCTTATAATCTGTGAGTCACCTAATGAAATACTCTTAACCATTTCAGTTTGCAAAAGGTTGCAAGTAAGATAGGATCACAGCATAGTTTGGATTGGAAGAGACCTCAGAAGCGCTGTAGTTCAACCTCCTGCCTGAAGCAGTCATTTCTGGGGTCAGACCATGTTACTCAAGACTTTATTCTGTGACATCTCAGAAACCTCCAAGATGGAGATAGCACAACCTCTCTGGGCAACCTGGTCCCTGCTGGGCTTGCTTCATGGAGGAAGAAAGATCTCGTCAGTCTGTTCCTCCAGCCTATACAGATTCTTCTTGATGGTAGCCCTGCCCTTGAGTCTTTTTGACTGTTGCCCTCATTTTGGCGTTATCTGCAAATTTAAAAAGTGTGCGCTCTGTCACCTCTTCCGTGGCATTGATGAAGACATTAAACAGGACTGGTCTCAGGACTGATCTCTGCAGTGCTTCACGTTTCGCAGGCATCCAAATAGAGTACAATATCGTCACTCTCTGAGCCCAATCATCCAGACATTTTTTTCACTCCATCCTTCCAGACTGTAATAACCTAACAAGAATAGTGTGGGAGATGGTGTTGAAAGCTTTGTCAAAGTAAATGATATCTGTTGCTCTTTCCTCATCCACAAATGTGGTTGTTTTATCTTAGAAGGCACTCAGGTTGTTTAGGCATGATTTATCCTCAATAAATCTATGCTGACTCTTCCAAATCACCTTATGTTCTCCTTTATGTGCCAAAAAATATATTCAAACAGGACTCACTGAATGCTTTTCCGAGTGACTTGGAGAGGTTATCTGTTCTGTAGTTCTCTGCATTGGCCTTTTGACTTTTTTTGGAAGATACTTTCTCTAGTTGTTTGGTATCTCTCTTGGTCTCCATGAATCTCTAAAGATGACTGAGAACAGCCTTTCAAGGACAAATCCAGTTTTCTCAACACACTCAGATGCAACTTGTTGGATCCCAATGACTTGTAAGGATCAGTCTCTCCCAGGTAATTTCTACCTCAATCCCTCTATATTGCTGATAGCTCGTCTTCTCTTTGAACCATTTGACTAAGTACAGAGGCCTTTTTGGAGGAGACAAAGGCGAGGATGATGTTGAGTAGCTCATCTTCATCTGTGCTGTCACTAGGTCACCCGCCTCATTCACCAGCAGGCCCACGTTTGCCTTGTTCAGCCTTTTTCTGCTAATGGAGTAGGACACGTGTGGCTCAGTTCAGCCTACGCATGAAAATGGCAGGGTTTTTTCTTCTAGCATGTAGGCTGGTAGAGTCTGTGCAGACCTTTGATCTGATCTGCTCATGTTAAGCAGTGGTGGCCTGCTGTGAACAGCCACATGTTTGGCTGTGATGCTGGCTCTTTCACAAAGAACTTGGTGTGCAAGACTTGCTGTCTGATAATTAAAGCAGTAAGACTGCGGGCTTGGAGCTTGTAAACTTAGGTTGTGGGTTTTGGGTTTTTTTTCCCCTTTTCTCTTTTTTTTTTTCAGGTGACCAATAAGTAGCTTTGTGTGGTGTCAAATAGGTTTTGGTCTTTTGCCTTCCTCTCTAGCCTGAATAAGGCTCTTTAGAGCATCCTGATAAATTTCTGTATCACTTGGTTATTCCCTTTGCTATTCAGATTAATAGGAACTCAGAAAAGCCCAGATATCGTGGTAGCCTGGTTTCTGACCTGCTTCCCAAGGGGATGCCACTCAGTTTCTCATGAACAATGGACTTACCAGGAGTTTGAACATCTTCAGTGTGTACTGGATGGAGGTGATGCACTGGTATCTCCAGTAGATACTAGACAGAAATAGAGCTATATAGAATTAATCCATTTAGTTGGTTGAATCCAGATTTATTAAGTGTATCAGGCCAACTTTCAACTGTAAAGGCCAACAGTTTCCTGACTTAAGAAAAGCAGTTATATTTGTCTACATATATTAAAATTTTAGCCACCAATACAAATAATAGAAAACTTGGGAGCTTTACAAATAAGAAAAACAATGTGACTCTAAGGGTTATAATGTTGAAAATAAAGAATTAGAATTGTGTTAATTAGTAATTAACTGTAAACAGGTTAGCTTCTACAAACAATGGGACCGGTTCAGCATCCATCTGTGTCTGGTAAAGCCCTGTTGAATGTGACTGAATGCTGTGTGGGTCCAGACAGTACTTGCATAACTGAAAGGCATTCCTCTTGGAAAACAGGAGAGAAGAGAATATTTGGCCTTGCAGCAGAAACGGTGCTGTAGCCCCAGCCAATTTTCTCTAGCAATACATGTGTTTACTAAAGCAATAATTGTGTGAATGACACAAAGAACAACGCTGTGGGCTGGAGTTAGAGAGGGTGCTGTTGGGAGAGACAGTGTGGTGGTCCTGTGATTGCCGTTTCCTTGAGATCCCATTGCCCTCAAACACTGGCACACCCAGCCAGTGCCCCAAGGCAGGGCCAGTGTGAGTCTGAAGGCTTGTGGGCAGCAAAGGACACCTCAGCTCTGTACCCCTGTCTTGGATGCAGGCCTTGAAATAGCAACCAGATCAGTTGCCTCCAGCCAGAGTTAACCTTCTAATTCCAGTCTCTTTTTATTAAAAGTGTTTATGTGAGTCAGGAGAAATCAATTAGTTTTTGATTTTTCTCAGTAAAACAGGTAACAAAAGCTTTTACTTTATTGTAAAATTTTCTTTTTAGTCTGGGCAAAAACTAGAGCATCTCTTATTTGTATGGATATATTATTTGCATAGTTAGTTTGATGCTTGATTTTTGGATTTTGTTTCCTGAAACTGAATTGTTTAGTTTAATAACATCAGCAGTTTATTAGTGTAGTTTTGGGGGTTTTCAAACATTGTGAAAGCAGAAGAAAAATTACATTTTTTTAATGCCAGTTACAGTTTCAATAGTTATGTCCATGTTTTAAAATTAATTCTGTGTGTAATGAAAACAGTTGTTCCAGTTTCTTTTTCACCTTCTTGTCACTTCTTTTATAATTCAGTGCAATTATTTCCTAATGTGCTGTAGGAAGTAACAGTTACCTGTATGAAGAACTAGTATTTACAGCTGTAATTTCATGGGTTTAAAAAAAAAAAAAAAAAATTAAAAAAGGAGGGGGAGAGAGGAAGGGCTTTTGTGTTTGAGGAGGACACACAAAAACCCTGCTTGGCACAATGAGTTTGGGAAAATTTCTTAGTCAATGCGTTTTAAAATCTACACTTACCACCTCTAGGAGAAGTGATGACAGTGATATATTCTCAGTATTGGAAGACTGATTTCCCTCAGTTGTAAACATGTCCCCAGACTGATGTAGTAAAGCACCCTCTTCTGTCATGCAAGGACGTTGTTTTTGAGCCAAGCAAGGGACAAGAAGAAATTTTTGGCACATAAAATTTTGCAGTGAATTATGAGATACGTGATTGCAAAAGTTAAGTGAGTTAAATTATTAAACAGCTATTCAAAGGTAAGCCAGTTACACAAGCAGTTGCTTACTGTATGTGTAAACCCTTCCTGCTAAAATCCATCTCATGCATAATGAACATTTTTGAGAGAATAATCATAAAGCAAAATGGTTATCTCTAGGTATCTAAACATAATAACATTGTGAAATAACATTGAAATAACATGACTTTGTGTAGCGAGAGATTTTTCTATTTGGAGTTCTTCGTTCTGTATTTGTGATTCTCATTTGAAATTGGCTTTCCTAAGACTAAAAAAAAAAATTGTCCCTGCTGTTTTTAGAGTGTACTTAGTAAACTTTGGCTTTGGATAATTGGAAATTTAAGAGTGTGTAAGTGTGTGTGTAAGAAAGTCAGGCATACTGATAGAAAATAAGTAGCCCACCTTATGTGCTCATCTGATTTTTTTCTTAACCATATGTAATTTCAATGAAATGGTGCAATATTAAGCGAATCTAATTAATGAGAAATAGAAATTAACGTTCTACGTAACGTTGAATTCAGGATAGATAAGTAAATAGAAGAAATAATATATATCCTGCTAAATTCTAAGCATGCCAACAGTATGAAATATCGATTCTGCTGTGCAGTATCATTCCATTATAGCTTATTTTTTCAGCCTCTGGTAACATCAAGCATAAAAATATCAATAATTACAGTGAGTTTGTGCATCTGAGTGAATCAGCCATGGGTGATTGAGGTTGCTCTCAGAGAAGGAGAAATCCATGAGGAGTCAGTTATGAGAAGTTCTTACAGCTGAGAAACACACCACCATGTTGGTGAGAAGCAATGCTCAATCCCAACAAGCTCAATACGTCTTTTTTCTGAACCTGAGACATCAGTCAGACAAAACTATGGTTCTTTTTTTTTTTTCTTAAGATGGTCAAATGTCTTATAACACAGCAATTTCTACACTGAAAGATTTTTTTATGAAGGTTCATGACCACTCTGCCTCCTATAATGACACAAAGCATCCTGGTTCTGTTTTGTGATCCTTTCATGATGAAGGAGATATTTTGTCAATAACGTGCAGTTGCCTAAACAGTATGATCAAATCGATGTGAAAGACATTAGGTACCTCTAAGGGATACCAGTCATCTGCTTGGTTTTCTTCTCTTTTGCATTTAATTTTCCAGAACTGAAATTTTTGTAGAGTGATTTCTTACCAAGTAGAAGCATTTTAATAGGGCTGCCATTGTACTTACCTGCCAGGGTATCTGTGTGTACTTTACTACCCCTGGATGTATCTGCTGTAGCATGTGAGACTTTAGAAAGGGAAGCGGGGGGGGGAAAGAGTAAAGCTTAGCACAAAACACAGTTATTGTAAAAAAAAAAAAAAAAAAAAAAAAAAAAAAAGCTGAAGAAACATTAAGGTGCATTCCAGGCCTATAAAAACAGATGACTTTATGTTTGAGATAGAACCACAAATTATAAAAAAATAAGCTTTGTACACGAAACTCAAAATGTTAAGTCTTTCCTCTGGACTGAAAGCATGATGTATCCCTTCCTTTCCCTTTGAAATCAGATCTCCCTGATTACCAGTCAGTGAAGTGTGTGAGTGTACGTGTATTTCTTAAGCATGTTTAAGTTAATCATAACCACTCGCGGGTGCTCAGAGCAGTGTACGTGCTTTATTGCCTTTCTGCATGTTGATTTGAAAAACTTTTCATTTTCCCAGATATTCTTGTGAAGAAAATAAAAAAAAACATAACATGAAAGCTAGTAAATACTCAACAGAAAAATAACTGCCTGCATTTGTGCTGTTTTACTTACAGTACCGTTTGATAGCATTTTAGTTGTACTTCCACAGCCTGATTTATTACTATGGTAACAAATATCTGCAATAACAAATGCACATGGTAGGAATAAAAGAATTGCAAAGAAAACCTACTCAGCTTAATATCGTGAATCAACTGAGATAGACTAGTTTAAGATGAAGCCTTAGCACTGTTGTTGTACATCTGTTTTCTCTATGTGGACCATGGTTATAATGTCTTTTGCATATGTCTTCAGACTTATTTTTTGGTACTGAGTGAGAATGGTACTACACTCAGAGACTTTCCCCATACTTTCAGAAAAATTGAGTGCCTCAGTCATCTTTCCTCTGAATTCTCCATCTTGCGTGTGTCTTCTTTCTTTCTTTTAAAGAATAGCTGTGTCAGATTTTGCTCTCTCCTGCACCTTTGTGCAAAGCCTTTTTTTTCTGATGCTTGTTGTAATTGATAGCATATACAGAATTTGTGGTATTGGGTACTGAAAAATATTCTCCAGTAGGAAAATGGAAGTTTCAACAATATTCACCTGGTGAGCTTCAGAGTGAGGATTATGATGCGTATGGACTTACAGCTTGGTAACACCTTTCCTTTCTTTGAAAAGATGGGAGGTTGGCTAGGGATTTCAGAGACCTGCCACTACAGGGTATGACAGTTCAGAGTCACTGGTGATGACAAGCTGTTCACCTGCTGGCTTTTTTCCCTTTAGAAGGGTTCTGCCTTACATAAAGGTAACAGCTCATCAGGAGACCTGGTGTGTGCCAGTCCTTATAACACTTCACTTTGGTGAAAAACATATCCTAATTCCCAGGACTAGTTAACCTGCCCAAAGTGGCATTGTACCTGAAGAGTATATGCACGTTTTTTTGTTGGTTTATTTACCTGTGTGCTTTATGGCTCCTCAAAGTCACCTGAGAGCCCTCTCAAAAATGAGAACAGATGGAATCCAGCAAAGCAAAGAGTTAGGTTATATGTTCCGAAAAAGAAGAGTAAACCAAGTTCTGTTTAGCATGTAATTTCTCTTCAGTTACCTCCTCTATTTTTCAGGGCAGTTGGGAAACTGATGATTGTAGTCTTGCCTTTTCCTTCCAGTCTCTCTTCCCACCAGGCTCCTCTGAGTCATATTGCATTCCTTAACTAATACCTTTCTTCTTCCTTAAGTGTCCTCACTTCACATCACTATGTTTTCAAGAGTATTTACACCATTTTGAGTCATATGTTACAAAAATATGTCTGTACTTATCTGCTGAAACATTTGTTCACAGTTTGCCCACTTTATAGTTCTGATATTAAATTGTTAATATAGACAGCAGACCTGATATTTATAGAGTTTTTGCAAACCCATCCTCTTTTGAGTCTAGCATCTGCTATTTCAAATGCTCATGTTGTCCTGCAGGCTGCTCTCTGGAATGGGTGGATGTATCTCGAGATTTGAAACATGTCTCCTTTGTGTGGTCTTTGGTCCTCATGCCGAATGGCTAGACTCGCAGCAGGTATGTTAACAAAAACTGTAGTTCGGCTGAAATCAGTGGAATTGCAGGCCTCATTACTTGTAGTTTTGGCCCAAAACACAGGCAGAGTAAATGCATGTCTGTCTGGTTCAAAAGACGTTAAAGCCATTACTGCAAAAGATCTGTAGGGATTTAATGGATTTGTTGTAGTAAAGCAGAGTTTTGGAGGCCTTATTTAGTACTGTCAGTGTAAATACAAACTTTCTTTTATCATGTTCCAAATTCCTTTAGCAATTCTTGTCTCTTTTTGATGGCCCCAAATAGCCTCAGTCCTGAGACAAAATCTTTTTTTGCCAGACACTCTGCAAGCAAGTCAGAAAGACAAGTTTGGCCCCATGGAGACTCCAAAATTAGGGGCTGCCCTGTAGCTCACTTCATGCTAATGTTGTTATTTGTGGCACAGTGTTATTTGTGGATTTTAAATTTTTCTAATCATGGGAATCTTTTTTCCCTTTTTGCTTTCCCCAAACATTTCTTGCCACTTTTGTTCCTCTGGGTTGTGCGCGAAAAACGAGCACTGGCAGGGTTTTGTGATCCAGGACTTTAATTAGAGCCATAAACATCAGCTGCCATGTGCCATGTAGCTCTCTGAGCCCTTTCACAGATTGTGCTGTGAAGGAAGATACTTGGCAAATTTGTCACTGGCACCTAACCTTTTGTCCTCATTTGTAAATGGCAACTATCTGTAATGCATGGGGTTTTTAATATCTCTGTATATGCAAAACAAGTAAACAGGAACAAAATGAAGGAAGTAAACAGTGGCATTCATGGAAAAAGTGAGTGGTAACCTTGGAGACAGAAAACCAAGGGTGCAGAGCCATTAATTTATTTTTGAGCTGAAGCACTGTAACAGTCTATTCAGACTTTGTGTACTGCGGACTTCTGCGTTTCAGGAACAATAGAAACAATAAGCATACATCTTACCTGCCTAGCTTTAAATATATCTCTAGGAGAGAAGAGACTACGTGTGATGGTGAAAGATCAGATAGGTTTCCATGCTTATTGCACCCATCAGGTTGTGACTCAGGCTGTTGGTTTTTCTTTCCCTTTGTATGTGAATTTAACTTGAGGATGCAGACTGGTTCCCCATAGTCAAACGCATGTTTTCAGTTTTGAATACAGAAGAGGCTGTGTTGCTGTAGGGAAGAGAGATACGTGCTATCCTGCTGCCTTCTCAAAACAAGGAACTACTGCCAATCATTTTGGCATGGTATTACAGATCTATATTTCTGATAGTATCCAGAAGAGTACAGTTATGCTTTTTGATGCCTCTTTCATAATTAAACGCTAATTGCTTTTAGTTGCTTCTTGTGGTGCCTGGGATATTCAGAGCTAGAAGGAGTATTTCTGATATTTCCATGATAAGAAAGGAGATCTGGACTCTATACTCCTCTACTAACTATAGCCAGTTGTGAGTTATTAAGGGCAGTAGTGTCATAGCTGATCTGTAATAAGGTGACTTAAAATTCTTGAAAACTGCAACAGAGTAAATACTGTGCAGCTGTAGAATTTCAATGAAAATGTATCTGAGTCTCTAATGTGTTAGTTATGAAATGGAAGCATGTCCTTGCTACTTTAGTCCTAGATTTTTTCTTAATACATTCAATATATTTACATTTGCTCCCACACTTTCAGCTTTTGATACAGAACAGATCTTTGTGTACAATGCATGGACATTGACGGGCAAAGAGAGAGATTTGATAGCTAGATTGGCAGATGATAAATTGTTTCTTGATGTTGCCTGCATATCTATTGCCGGGGCTGTTGGGGATATCTCGCAAGTGTAAAGAACTGTGCCAAAATTGGCAGGCGTTATTTAGTCTCACCAGGGCAAAACTATCACTGAAGCTAATGGGAGTTTCACCTGATTATCAAGTCTGAGATTCAATTCATAACTGGTAACGTCACTCAGCAAGGCTGCAAATGTCTCGTGCATCACACGTCTACGCCTGTAACCTCATCTGCTCACACCTCAGCAACTTCGAGTTACTGTGAATTTGTTTGACTTGAGATAAGAATCCGAGCCTAAATTTTTATAAATCTGTAACGTATTCAGAGCAAAGTACATATTTCTTCATTTCATGATGCTGTGTAACAATCACTGTTTTGTTAGAAACACATTGATCATTAAAGCAGGACCTCAAGATATTTCTGCCCTAAAAGTGAGTGCTCTTCCCGTGGTATTCTCAACTAACTCTTCCAGTGTTGCCAGAACTAATTGCACACCTTTCTGTCTTGGCTTTGAGGTTACAGAAAACGCAGGGTCTTGCAGAGAGGAGAGGATCTTTCTTTATTTTTTTCTCATTATGATTTTCCACTTAATAATTTCTTCTTTCAGGAAATCTAGCTTCCTTGCTGACTTGAATCTGATGTCCTCTTTGTTCTCTTATGGCTTTCAATATATTATTAACAAAAATGACAAATGATAAAAGATTTCTTCATCTCCCACTCAAAAATGAAAAGAACATGAAAAAAACCCAACAAAGCAACTGTTCTCCTGACTTTCCCTTGCTGTGATTGTTACGGAAAACTTGCTAGGTTTGGGTTCTCCCTTTTCCATCCCGCTTCAGAATTCATTGTAGCATTTTTCCTTTGTTGTTCAGCTCCACCTTTATTTAAATAAAAAATAATTGAGATCTTTTTGATTTGTTTAATTTTAGTGCCATCTGAGATTGTGGCAATTTTGCTGTTTCTCTATTCTTGTAGACAGCAGCATATATTGCTTTTCAGATTTTCAGGCTATGATCTGATTTGCAAACACTTCAATGGTTTTCTCTTTGTGTACATGTATGAGGGTTACAAGGAGAACTGGAGTCAGTTTTTGAAGGGACTTTTTACCTTATAAAGAAACACAATCTGGCAGTTTAATTTTAATTGATGGCCAAATGGGCTGGAAAGTAAACTACCCCAAAGCCTAATCGAGGCAACGTTTCCCTTTTTAAATCTTAACACAGGAATGAAATTGAACTTGCTATAAAGAACTACGCTTGTTTACGGTAGAAAATTCTGCTTTAAAAACAAACAAGCTTTATTTTTCCCTGATTTCTGATGGGTGTTCTTGGATAGAGAATCTGTAAATGTAGGTTGATGGAGAAAATTACCCAAATGGTGACAAGGCTCTGATGCTCCATCTTCTCTTTTGCATCTATTTACAGAGATCTTTGTTTGAGGACAATGCACTTACCTCCAAGGGCTTGTCTATGTTACTCCTCTACACTGCGTCTCCCTCTGTCAGCTTAACACTTGAGAATAAGTTGTGTAGTGGAATGTTTCATCTCTATACGTTTCTTTTTTAAATTGCTAGTCTTGACTTTTAAAAATTGGAAAAATTAAAGGATTAATGTTCAAAAAATATGCTTTAGTATAGGCATGTTTATAATTTCTTCTTCATCTGTGAAAGATCATGCTACCATTCTCTTGTATTCTCTCTAGAGCAGCAGTGGACCCCAGAGATGAGGCATGGGGTTGAGTCTTAGAGGCTTCGGGTCTTCTTGTACTTGCCTGCAGAGTGAGGTGACCAAATCTTAGCCCACAGAGCTGATTTTCTAGGAATCCTTGCACTGCAGCTACCTTAATAGAAATATCTATCTTTTTAAAATGCATTGAGATCTGCAGTTAAATAATACCACCAGAGAAGTTTCTCAGATATTTTAAGGTAATTCAGATTAGTTTTGGTTTTGTTTGTGGTGGTTGTTTTTATTTTTTATTTTGTCTGCATTTTCTGTATCCTAATTTATACCATGATCTTTATACTGTGTCAGGGATATGTTAAAAATACTACAGGCACTGGGATAAATCTTTTTCCAGGGGAGGTGGCCCTGGAATGAAGGTGTTGAGGTTGTCTTGTGGCATTGATTTGTAGAGACAGTTGGTTTATACTAGAAGTCGACACTACCTTGCAGTTCTTCCAGAAATTAAAGAGTAAATAATAATCTCAAAAGTGATGATGCAGAGAGGGGGGGATAAATGGTGTAATATCTATAGGAACTTTGCACTGGCGTATAACCTTCAGGAAAAGACAGAGGAAACACTGAAGAAAGATTTAGGCACAAATTGAGGCCAGGATCTGGACGTGATGGAATCTGGGATAGGAAGAGAGAGAGACTAGAATTTAGTTCAGCTAGGTTTAGTCATGATTATTCAAAGGCTGATACAAAATGGACATCGTGGCTTGTTGGCAAGACATGGATACCGCAGTGATTTAGACTTTCTGTTACTTTTCATACAGAAAAACAGTCTCTTTCCTACCATGGAATGAGAGTGTCTCATAGGCTAGTCCACTGGAGATGTTTGTGAGGCATGCAAGGGAAGAACAGAAAAATTATGGATGTAACTTATATTGTACTGAATTTTTAGCGTTTTATTGTGTTTTCTCTGTGGTTATGAAAATTATTTTTTTGAGGGAGATTGGCACAAAAAAACACCCACACAATGAGAAAGCCAAGACCTATTTCTAGTTGTGATTAAGCTAACTTACCTAGCCAACATTTTTCAGCTTTTGTTGATGAAAACGTACACTCAAGTGGCAGTAAAAAGCTTGTAACTGTAAACCTGTAAATGTTGAAAATGGGAATTAAGGAGACTTCTATGCATGTTTTAAAAAAGCACGTTCTAGACAGTAATTGTTACCATGGCTGTAGGATATGATCAGCTTTTATGTTTCTGTATTGTAGAAAAAACATTCCAGAGCGATACCTATGTTTTGAAGCCCTCATGAGCAGAAGTCTGTCTCCCTGGGGCCTCACATTTACTGAGTGAAGTCAACAGCAATGTTCTAGTTAGTTACAGAAGTGCAATATCAAAATTTCTACAGCATTTAGATGCATGTTTCAGGGATATACGACTTGTAAATCATATCTTAAAAAGATAGTTAGAAATCAAAGTATTGTATATAACCACTCAGCACTATATATACCTTCCAAGTAAGTCAATTAGAGAACCGTTTTGATAAATGTGCAGAATAAACTATGAAATATCTTCACGGTATTACAAACGCAGAGTTGTAGCATCAAGATTTTTCTTCCCCTGTAGGTAAATAGCCTATGTCTATGTTTTACTAGTGGGTTACTAAGAAACAACAACAAAAACAACAAAAAGGATAAGAGCTGCAGCCGGTATAAAGGTAAGTGGTAGAAGAACCAGCTATTGCAGCATGAAGGTGTATTATATGTAAATATTAATAGCATAAAAACATACAACAATTCAGAGAGAGAACAAAAGATATTCTATGTGAATTATAAAATGTACAAGTTTTATTGTACTGTAAATTGTTTTAAGAGATGATGGAATCACTTGAGACATACGGATATAAGCGGTAATCATCAAATAACTATTGAGAGATAAAAGTTTTTTCCCTGAACAAAGCTTCATGACAAAAATATGAGATAATAAAATAACAGACACAGATCATAAAGGATATAAAACTCTGAACCCATGATGAAGCTGAAAAAAGGTGTAACGTTTGAATTTGCAGCATTCTGGAGAGGTAGGGTGAAAAATACAGAAGAAAGAAGAGCAGACCATGAGAAAGGGACCATGAGATGGTGTAGAGGTGACCAGAGTATAGGTCTATACTGCATGCAGTTGAATGCTGAATGGCATATATTGAAAGGGAATCCTTGCACAGTAATAGCAGGGAATTTAAAAAAAAAAAAAAAAAATCATTGGAGAGATGTTTGGTCAGTGATAGGTTCAGAAAAAAAGAACAAAACAGGAAGTCTTAAAATAATTAATATGCTATTCAAGAGCTTATCAGACTTTGGGGAAATACTGCTATTAAACAGTCTCTACTTCTGATGTAAAAATGTTTTGCTATGAACTGTGTTTATAAGCTCAAATAAAATTACCACAGTTGTGAAAAACCTGCAACTCTGTCCAGCTTATCAAATATGATTCAGACTCCTATGAATCCATATTTTTTGAAAACAAACTTGATAGTGCTTGGAAGGAAAAAAGGAAATTATTAATATCTTCAGATTCCTGTATGCAAAGTAGTGTTCTAATTTTTGGGAGAAAATATGCCCATCAATTATAAGGCTACTAGATTGATCTGAGTATCTCTAGTGCTCCAGACAAACTGTGCAGAACTCACAAATCAGCATGCATTACTTCTTGATAAATAATTTAGAAGAAGGATTTACTGAAATAACTAGTCTAAATGTATTTCTGAATAGCACAAATGATAGAAAAGGAAGAAATGTTTTTCCAGTGACACTCTTTTTGTAGTTATTTGGCACTCTGATCTGCAAAAGCATTTGGTTTAGTTTAAAATGCCTTTACATAGAAATTACTTTAATAGGCTGCTTATTTTGTGAGGTTTTGATTATGGATCTGCCCCGTATATGAGGTATCAGTGTATGATCGTATTTGGAACAATAACATTCTGAGCTCTTGTTGCAAGTGGTTTGAAAGTTGTTTTAGTTGCATGAATGGATTCTGAGTTAATTGTTGGAAAGCTCTGGGTCTCTGGCAGAACCAAACTCTCCTGTATGTGTGTGTTTCCATGATTAGATGCAAAACAGGCTGTGTGAGTAGTCGGTCTCCTGACAGTATGAAATAGCTCTTAGGAGTAGAAATGGTTTCCTTCAGCAACACGCAGATTCTCATCAGGACTGAGAAGCTGGTTTATAAACCAGCAAGTAATCTGCTAATTTCACTTTATCATGCTGTTCCTGAAGAGCGCGAATCCTGAGGCACTATCTGGAAAGCCTAGGAAAAAGCTTCCAACTGAGCCTTTTTTCTGGAATTTTATCCCTGAAAATGAGAAGGACCAGTGTTGACATATATTTCTAGCTGTCTCCATGTGGAGAGTATGTATTTGAAAAAATGAAAACGTAAAGGCAAGTTTGAGAAATAAAAGTTTAGGAAAATCAAGGCAAACTCTCAAGCCTCATCTTGATGAGGACTATAAAATCTTCAGGTATTTAGTTCAAAAACCAAAGCAGGTTCAGGAATGACTTGTTTAAACAAAACTGTGTAAAAAGAAATACCATATTACTGGTCAAGATCTATCTTCATATTTGGCTTTTCTAGATAAAATTAGAGCATCTAAAACGCTCTCTATATTTTTAGTGAAAACAAGTAATCAAAATACTTATACCACCAACACCACCTATTCCCCCAAAAGAAATTGGAAGTTGCCCTTAGATTCCCTGGATAAATTACACCCAAAAAGAAAAGTATATGATATCTCTGGCTGCCTTCAGCAAATTGTCTTGAAATATGCTTTTCTGGTTTAGCAATACTGTGACTTTATCTCTTATCATTAACTATTTCTTCTCTCAAATTCTTCTGATGTATTTGTTATCATATGCAGCATGTCACTGCTAGTTTAGAAGAGTCAGAAATCTCTCTGTGGAGGTTGTAAGGAATTTTACACTGCTAAAAAGTCTCTGACCAAATAAGGTCACACCAGCAGTTACGGTGCTGATCAAATGCACTTTTTACATCCTCAGCCACGTCTCAAGTGTTGTATCAGAGGCTGCTTCAAAAGAGCAGGAGGATGGAAATTCTTTTGGAGACTTTTACACTGCATGTCTACAGGACAAAAAGATCTTTTTACAGCAACATCAGAAATAAAAAAAAGCTAGTCTTTGTTATGACTTTTCTATTTTATTATTTTCTGTAGTGAAAACTTTCAACTGATGCTTTCACTGACCTCTTTTAACATCTTATTTCTGCCTAAGAAGCTGATGTATAAGAAAAAAAACTCTACTATTGGACGACTGTAGTTCTTAAGTCACCATGTTCTGTTCAGTTTCACCAAATGAGAAGAACCTTAAATATGGTCTCCCTTCTGCACCCTTTTTGATTGTAGTATTAGGATGGACCTGAAATACAGCCAGCTTTCGTTTCTTTTGAGGTACAAATCAAAATGAAAACCCACTGTGGAATCTTGTCCTGTGGGCAATGCTCGCATGTTTGCTATCAGAAAATAGAGGCTGATACTATTGTTGTGTTACTGTTTAGGCTACTGATCAGGCTGCTGTTGTGGATGCCATACAGATTCAGAACAAAAATTAGGTTTTGGACCCAAACGCTATAAAAGTTTTAGGCAAATAGCAAAACAGTAGTTTGAAAGGAAAGAAGTGCAGCATGTCCAATAGACTAAGCAAAATTCAAGGCAAACTGCTGCCAGGTAATCACTGTAATTTATAAGTATGTATTCCACAGATAGAGGCCCCAACTTGTTGTGTTGATTAGATCCTGCACAGAGCGCTTTATTCTGGTCCTGCTGTTGGTCTTTTATCAGTACAGCAAGAGCTACAAGAGATTGTGTCGTGGTTTAGGCTAACTCTGCAAGAGCTAACTCTGTCCCAGCGGAAACCAGGTCAGAGTGGAAGACTCATAGAAAGTTGAATCAGTTTTAGATCAACTCAACAGCATTATTTTCCTTCTTCATAAGTGCTATGCGAGATGCAGTACCTTTATTTTTGTGTTTAAGAGTTGGGGTTGCAGCGTGTAGAGACCTTAGGAATTCGCTAGGGAACCATCCCATGTGCTCTTCCTTAGACTGAGGAATGGCAAAGCTTCTGTAGGAGCCTTGAATCCAGAAATGTTTAACCATTGTCATCAACATCCCAGCACTCTTCACTTCTTCCAGAGTAGAAAATGGTGCTACTTGCTCACTTCAGTGGAGTCATAAAGAATAAGAGCATTTATGGGTCGTCTTGAATTGTTGAACATATTGCCAGAGACTAGCTTGTCTCTCAGCCAGTGGGAGATATCCAGTGCAAACAGATGGCCAATCTTCATTCAGCTCTGTGCTGTATAGTACACAACAATTTTCTCTCTCTTCTTTTTACAGCATTTTCATTTCGATCAGATTAGTGATGGGGATATTCATAGCAGTCTGTGACTGCCTGGACACTGTATGGCCATCTTCTGCCAGAAGTACCTGGCCTGTTGCTTTGGATGCAGAGATTAATTCTTCCTCTCCTTTGCTAGACTGCACAAGACAGAAAAAGCATCTCCTGCCGATGTTATTGTGCTGGGATTTGGCTTGTGAGGGCAATTCTGAGGAATAAAGGATGGAGAACGGATTATTAGGATATAGCTATTTCCATGATTATTCCTGAGAACCATCCTCAGGCCAGAATTTGCCTTCCTGACTGCCTTGCAAGAGGATATACGTGTTTGATCAGGTACTTTGCACTGATGTGTAGGGCTTAACCCCAGATATTTGTTTATGAGAAAGTCTTGAATGCAGCAGTTCATTGTGAATGCAACCCTGTGTGTACTGCTAAGATTTTACTATTTTTTTTTTTTCCAGTGCTCTCTAGTGAGGGGGAAAACGTTTGATCTTTAATTCTTCCCTCCCCATCTTTCCCTTTCTGGGACCAGCACTGTGGCATAATTAGTTTCAGGTTTTAGGAGTTTGTCCTACTATATCATCCAGTATTTACTTCATGTAATAGAGTGGACAAAGTCTGTGTACATGCGATTGAAAAACCTATACCAGCTGGTTCACCTTGGAGGCTACAGAATTCTCTCAGGAAAAGGAGAGGCAAAATCAAGTTTCTGCTAGGCAGCTCTCTCAGATGTGGTCTTAGTGCCCTTGCGATGACACCCTACCAGCTGGTTCTACCAGGTATCTCTTTTTCAAAACAATTTTCACATGTTTCCATTCCAAGAAAAAATAAACTCTTGAAAATATCTTTACCAAGATTACCAAAACAAAGAAGATGATTTCAGTGGGATGTAGTCCTTTATTTGTTGCAAATAAATCAGATGTTGGCTGCATGAACATCTTATTTTGTTTCTGTTATTTACAACCCAGGCTGACAGTTAACCTTTTAAAAACTTTTAATTGAAATCTAGCTGCGGAAGTCTTTGCTTACACCAGACTCTGAAAACGTCCACGGTGTGTGGTGGTTGGGTTTGTTTGTTTTTAGGGTTTTGTTGCATAATGTAGTGTATAACTCCCTGTGGTCTTTAAATTACCTGGTCATCAAAAAGGCATTTATATTCCTATTATTTTAAGTGCACTCAGAGGTGCCAACAAAAAGTTATGCATATGGATATAGCTTATGTATGCAGGTTGCAATCTAATAAAAAAAATCAGTCACATCATGTTCCTAGGTTTGTGAATATTTATCATCATAAGCAAGTAGCAGACAGAGGCTGGGATGCGGAAATAAAAGGGTAGGGGAGGACATAATTATAACCAATAGAAGACAGATCTCCTAAGTGAAAGCACATTCCTGCAAAATCCCAGGTAAAAGCTGTTGACAGTTTCCTTTGTGTCTCTAAGCGGCACTGACCTACACCAGCCCCATAAATTAAGCTGCTCAAGAACAGTACATAACAGAACAGACGTTCTGCCAGCTCCTCGCTAGTGCCCAGCAGGATCCCATCATTTTCTATAAAAGCAGCTGGGTGAGCTAATTGTGTGGCTAAGGAAGCATCAGCAGGTTGCAAGAAATCATTAGTCACCTCTGCAACATACCTGGTAAATTATTAGTACATTTAAGCAAAGCTGTCTCTCTCTCTGTACTGTGGTGGGTCTACAGACAAGTTCAAGGCTCTGTACACAATAAACAAGACATATGTCTGCGGTTAGAAAGCAACCATCTCTCCCAGTACCAAGTCAATGCAGAATTCCTGCAGGAGAGGCCGGAAGCAGGCTGTGCTTCCGTTACTTTACTAGGCACTCGCAGCATAATGCACCAAGCTGATCTGATGCACGGCACATGAGCTGGTTCTTTCAAATCATCCACTATGTGCTTTATGAAGTCTAACCAGGTTTTAAGTTTTAATGTCAGCTGTAGAACAGCAAATGATGTCGGGTCAAGCATAACAATACAATGGCAAAGTTGGATGAGGTGCTGTCTGGGGCGAATTCTATGGTACAAAGTAACTCTTCAGGGAAAAAAAATAAAAATGTTATATTTGAACCACGACGTGAATTTATCTTGAATCAGTACTTTGACTTACGCAGTGCATCACATATTTTTCACCTGATGTTAGGAGCTCTAAAGCTGGTTCATTTATAGTTTTGAGTAAAGCTTGGGTAAAGTAGATAGAAAACGCGCTGCTATGTCAAGTGGAAAGTCTTCTGAATTAGTCTTGGCTGCTGTATGCTAGGTAAACTTTTATCATTACTCTTTTCAGCTTCGTAAACAATCAGATGAATCCCTCCTGAGATAGAAATAACACTTTGGTCACCTCTGCTCACACTGAGAAGTGCCTAGCTTCACATGGATTTCCCTAGAAATCTGAATCTGTCCAAAGGGTAAAGCAGTGATTTCTGGCAAACTCGATCCAGAGTGAAGAAATCTGCTAATTAGCTTTGGACAGGTAGTAAAGGGTTAGCTGAACAGTTCTGCTAGTGATGTTCAAGCTGTGTCTCTGAAGGGTGGCCTCAGTGTAGCTCACTGGCATGGTTCATGCTTTTTTAAAAAAAAAAAATTGTACAGTCTGCAAACAATACTTTTTTCTTTGTTGTGAGTTGTCAAGGTCTGACTGAAGCCCAACATCAGTGTTTTAATCTTGTCCTGCAATTACTGGAAGAAGGAAAAGGGGATATGAAATGCATCATGAGAAGGGACTAGAGTGCATGATGTTAATTCTGGTTTCCTCTTGTGCTCTGCATGTGGTATGGTGGGAAAGGAGAATTCCACAAATAGGACACGCTGAGAGCAGTAGCGCTCACCAATGGTCCAAAAAAGCATGTTTCTGTTTTCATAGTGATGCTCTCAGAGACTCTTGTATAGCTCGTAATAGACCATCTTAGGTGTGCATTTACGTTGTCAGACAAGCATCCAGGAATAGCTGTCCATTTTCAGAGCAGTTTTCAAGGCTTGTTGCATCCTGTGGAATCTGTCTGGTCCCTCAGTCAGGCTGTGGGCAATGGAATAGTGTTATGGAAAACAAGTGTATCAGTTGTTGTCTGTCTCGGTCCATCTGGTGAAGCATCAAGTGTACGAGAGCACTTGGTGCAGGTAGAACAGTTGGGGCAATGTGCTGCTGAAATTTAGAAAATCTGGGTGGTAAGTGTATACTCTGCTCATATGACTGCCTGGTGAAAACCAATTTTTACCTGTGACCACACTGTGCACGTGTCCTATTTTATAAGCCCTCTTACTGTTTTCCATGCTGGGTGGTCTAACTTCCAGTGTGCCTCTGCATAACCTCCCGTGGCAGGTACTGCTTACCACAACTCAGTAGCAGCTCTTAGTAACTCCAGCAGCTGGCAGTCCTCCCTAGAAATCCAATGTCATTTATACTACTTTTGCCAAAGTTGGAAGATAACAGGTCAAAAAAGCCTTGAAATTTGGTGGAGGCAGGAATTGGAATTTTCAAAGCTAAAAGATTCCCCCAGTATTAACATGATTTTATGTGGGAGTGATCTGCTTCCTTCTCATGGAATACATATACTTGAAACGTAGTAAGCATTCAAGTCATACAGATTTTTTTTTCAACTGCCTTAACAAGAAAATTATCAGCATTTCTAGTTCATTATATGGAAGCTATATAACAAATACTGGCAATATTCTGCACTTGCACTTAGAATGCAAGTATTTATATGGAAGAGGCTTATAAATAGTATTAAATATTTTTTGTAGAATTTGTAGAATCCAAATTTTTAATTAATTATTGGAATAATACTCTAAACAGTCAACATTCACTCTAATTATCCGTCAGCTCTTCTGTACTTACGCAGCTATGGTGTCACAGCCAAAGAAATAATTGAATAAAATACAGTGAATGTTAAAATATGTATATGCACACACACTGTAAGTTGACAAATGAAAAAAAGTGACAACATAAAACCCACTTTATCACATCTTGTTATTTAATGTTCAGTTTCACAATTAAGTGGTGATATATACATTGGATATGCTGCTACAGTAAATTCTATTCAATTTTAGTCCTTTATTCCTTTGGCATCTTATGCAAAAGTTGACTTCACATCTATTTATGGAAGTATTGCAATTTCTAAACCTGCACATGGTGCCTCCTTTTGGGAGTTGATTCTTATAAGATACCATTTTTTTTCTCTTAGCTGTGTAATGAAGATACAAGATACTCAAAGAATAGGCAGACTGCTTCATGATGGTAACACACTGTGAGGAATTATTTTGGGGCAGTAGATGGTTGGTGGAGAGTGGAAGGCTGGACGCTACCTGTAATCCAGGTCCTGGGTATGAAGGAATGCATGCTCTTATTTTGAGACTTTCAGTAGAAGTAACTTGGAGAGCACACTGGCTCCCAGTCTTCCTGAAATTCCTTGTTCTGCACATTCAGCACAGCTCCGAAACAGGCTGCCAGTTGCTTTTGCTGCCTCTGCCTGCTGCATCTAGAGTACAACATCAATTTGCAGTTACTCTCTCTTCTGCTTCTCCTGTGTCCTTCACTACAAAGCACAGGCCCTAGCTACAGAAGCATCCATGTGAGTCTCCAGTATACAAAAACAGAATTAACGTTTTCTCTTCCTTTACAGAGCAAGGAGGTTCTTTATAGAAGAATCAGCTTGATTAGCTCACTGGTTTTCATGTGCTTGTTTGTTTGCACGGGATGAAGGCTTTTTGTATGAATGGGAGGAGTGTTTAGCATCTGATGTTACTGAACTGAAAAGATTTCCAATCTGTATAATTAGCCTTATTTATATGATTAGAGTTTATCCACTAATTGCTTCGGGTTTTTTTAGTTTGCCTTCTCTGTACATAGAATATTCATCAGACAGTTCATGTTGGAAAGTCAGAGATTGAACAAGATTGTTGTTTTTCTGATTTTTGTGTCCCTACAAGGAATGCATTAGCCACTGAAGCACTGAATTGTTGAACATTATCTAAGCACCACTTAATGTCAGCATATTTTCCTGAGTGACATGATGATGAATTTGGGAGAAAAAATGTCTGAGTGAAATTTCATCAAGTAAATAAACTAGTTGTGCCAAGAAATCTCATAATGACCTCAAGATTTAATGACTGCCAAATATACCGCTTAGTATTAGCTGCTCTTCTTGAGGTATCAAAATAGCATACAAGAAATTCTGCAAAACCTGCTTTCTTTAGTGCTTAATGTATCTTTTATAGGCCTAATTAATTGTGTGCAAGTGGCACTTTCTTTTATAATAGTATGTATTCATTCTCAACATTGTTCTTGTCTGTGTCTCTAGCATGTTAGACTGTGGTGCATCCTATATGTCTTAGAACTTAATCATTCAATTATCCAGTAAAAATAAAATTACATGAACATGCTGTTGAGTGAGAGCAATCAGACTGTTACAAAAAAAAAAGACAGTCAAAACTTGAAAGTCATCTAGATAATTTACTGGGTTCAAAATGTGAAGTATTTAATAATGAACTATGTCTTGTTTATAGAGATTTTAAAGATTATATAGATTATCTAAGAATAGCAGTGGAATTATCATTATTGGAAAGTGCAGAGTAGGGTAATTTCTTCTTAATCCATAAGCAGTCCTGTCAAGCAAAAATATTCACGAGGTTAGCACAGTGGAATCTATTTAAAGCCGGTGGCTGTGTTGCTTTCTTCTCTCAGAGAAACTAGTTCTTTAAGGCTTTGCCTCTTATGATACTTTGTTATATACCCTACGAGACCTGCATTGGAGAGGACTAAGAAATTCTGGGAAAAGCAGGCAAACTGAAAAAGATGCTCAAAGTAGAGTGCAGCAGCGTGGTGTCTGTGTGTCTGATCGTCCCCTTGTCTGCATGTGGACACATGTTCATTTTCCAAACATGATCTGCCAGGGTAGCAGAAAGGAATACATCATCTACTTGCTATCAAGAAATGGTACGTTCAAGTTTAGCTCAGCTGCATCCTGAGCCTGCAGGGCTGTTTGCTCAGATGGGTAGTGCAGCAAGCAGCACTAGGAGGCTGAATTCAGGGCAGCTGGTTCCTGGCTTGTTAAATAACAATGAACAAGTCATTTCTCTGTTTCTTCTATCCGTAAAATGGAAGTTACAGAGGAGTGTTAAGAACTTTGGGTGAAAAAGTTCTGCTCAGTGACGTTATTTGCCATGTTGTAACCCAGCAGTGAAGGCAGGATTAATGGGCAGATATGTTGAAGACTTACAGAATTTTCCTTATTGAGGAGTGATAGAGGTAGTTTAGATGCCATGACTGAAAGTTATTGATACAGCTGTGCAGTGATGCTAATAAATACTGTTGTTATAGAATGCATAAATTGTTTTGCATCTGCGTTGTAGTTTGATTTACTTAACTATAAACTCCCTCCCTGCTGCTCCAGTAAAAGCACGCCTACTTTGTACGCCTGCCTCTCTCTGTAAGATGATGTAACAAAGGTGATGGATTAATATCCTGACTTGTTTTCTACTTAAGTGGGTATGATCGCTACCATCCCTTACCAGTTTTTAAATGCCTTTAGATTTGGATTTTCCAGTACTTTTTATAGCCTCATGTGACAGAAAGTGTTTCTTTATATTCAACGTTTCCATTTTGGAAAAGCCCAGGTTGCAGGCCTGTCCCAGGTGTCATTATTTCTTGCTAATTCTTTAGGGAAGTTCTTAAGCTTTAGTAAATTCATCCAATAGGGTATGGTTAGCAACAGAAAAATATTTGACAAAAATTCTGATATTTCAGGCAATCTCATCAAAACTGTCGGAACTGTCATTCAATCATAACTCCCTCTGCAGTGTGTCTCTATTTCTTTTAGGGCCTCTGAGATCAGCCTTTCTGTTTTACTAGACTGAAACTTTTCTTTTACAGCAGACAGCTCCCAAGTGGCATATCTACCTGCAGCAATGTGTTTTTCTTTGTTAATACCAGTAGTGTTAACAGCATTGGATTGAATTAAGCTTTACTAAGACTGTAGCAGTTAGGGAGGATCTACAAATGCCTTTCTCCAAAGTACTTCTTCCTCATAAGAGAAAAAATTGAAAAATAAATAAATAAAAAAAGCCTAACACTTAAGAACTCACACAAGAAACTTCATTGCTGTCACTACATTAAGAATCCACACATATCACACACATCTAAGAAATAAGAAGGCATCAGTTTTTTCTCCAAACTCTTGGAAAGCACGAGTGCCTTGAATAGATACTCCAGATTTCAACAGGCTTAAGAGATAGATTTGAAGTCCTCCAATTGGGACTCAGATTCAAGTGACATTATGAATAGCTTAATTGTAATTACCCTCTCTAGACAGACTGGGTTGTCATATAAAATGTTTTAAATCAAACAAAACACAGTATTTCAGTGAGAAACGATTGTCCTGACCACTCTGTCACTCTCAGTATCGTTAGTGCTGTGGATAGTATATTGCAAGAAGAGACTTGTTTGTCCATGATAAAACAGCCTTGGAAGAAATTACAGCAGCCAGGCTCCTGAACAGCTGGTATGCAGCTGGAGATGTGTTATTTCAGGTACATATTACAAGAATATATTGAAGAAAATGTAGAGTGAGGCTAAGAATAAGTTAATAGAGCAGAAGGAGCTGTTTCCCTGGCTGTAGTAACTAGCCAAGCAGTAGCGTTGTCATCCTGTGCTGCTGTAACTACAGGAGGTGCTTTGAGTAGTTTTGTCCTGTTAGTAAGAACTCACTGTATGTACGAGTTGTATAAAATCATTTGATACATGCTAGCTCCATATACATAGATTGTGCCTTTGGAGATGAAAGGGAGCTATCTGTACGGATATATCCATTCCTTCATGAGAGCGTGTCCTGGGCACTGGGCAGCTCCGTACAGAGGTCGTTTGGTCTGGAACCCTGAGGGTGATAAAAACAAGCCCTGTCACCTGTTTCCCTGCTGATTTGTTTTGCCTGTTAAATCACATCTGTCACCTTCATCACCTTCTTGTGCTCTAAAAATTTCCTTCTCTTTACTGGTTCTTAATCGTTTGTTTATCCATTTGAAGACTTTCTTATTGTATACCAGCTGTTTTCTTAAGATCATTTGGCTAAGAGCTTGTCTAATCCCTTTGATTATATCATATAGCCTGGATTTCTGTTGTCAGTATACCTACTGATGCCTTTAGAAAAATATCTTGATAGGTAATGAGGCATGACTTCCTTCACAGAATCTGTTTCTCTCATTGTCGATAAATATATTTGTCTATAAGGCCACCCACTCATCTTATGCTTTAAAACGATTTCCACCAGTTTGCCTGGCTTTGCTGGTCCGTGGTTGCCCAGATCTCCTTTGGTATCAAAGCAAATTTAAACCAGAAGTTGAATAGCACTGTTGGTAGTTAAGCCTTGTGTTTCTTTATGCTATTGGCAGTTATCATGTGGTTCTGGTGGTTTGTTACTGCTTGTTTGCTCATTGGAATACCTTTTTGGGTGTGTTCTGTCATTAATTTTGATTTGAGATAGGCATTGTTGTATGCCACTGTAGAGAGAGATTCCAGCATAGGAGTCTTTCCAATCTCCTCCACCAAAGATACATGCAAGAAATGCTTTTTTTTTTTTCTTCTGTATGGCTTTATCTTCTCTAACCACTTCTTTTATATCTTGATTGGTTTTTGACCCTACAGATTCTCAACAGAATTGTTTCTTCAGTGTTTTTTATGCCTTTTTAAAGTTGTTCCTCAATTTTTTTTTTTTTTGGTGTGTCATATGTATTATACTTTCCATAGTTTGTGATCCTCTCTGGTTTCTTCATCTAGAAATGAGACCTC
The DNA here is from genome assembly GCF_009769465.1 of Tauraco erythrolophus. Lineage (NCBI taxonomy): Eukaryota > Metazoa > Chordata > Aves > Musophagiformes > Musophagidae > Tauraco > Tauraco erythrolophus. The sequence continues at coordinate 35,910,935 of NC_141473.1, forward strand.
TTACTCTGCTGTTTAGCAGCATCAAGTTATTTTGGTTTCTAAGTTATTAGTAGACACAATTTATTTGTGAACAAAGTTGTCTCTGAATACCCTCCAAGAATTTTACTTGTCATTAAAAAAAATAGAAAAGAAAAGAAAAAAAAAAAAAAGAAAAACTTGGTCCTGTGTGGTGCTTCCAACTAAGCCAACAGTTGTTCCTCCTCTCTGAGTTTCGTTACTGCCCATGAAATAATGGTTCCAGGCAACATGTCTCAGTACGTTTACCTCTCTCAAATGGATGTAAGTGAAGTTTTCCTGTCACTATGTCATTGCATGGTTGATAATAGAACACTAATAGTATATTTCTTGTCTTTGCCCAGAATATCAGTTCCCTGGGATCCCATCTTACTCACCTGGCTTGGCTGATTAGTTCTGAATCACTATTTAACTTATGATGCTACTTACTGCTTGGCACAGCTTACTGCATCTTTTATATATACTTTGACTTTCATATTACAGTGGTTCTGATTATTTTCTTTCCACTAGGTGTCCTATATGCTTATTGTGCCCATATTTGAATATTGTCAGTTAAAAGTGTCTAGGCAAGCTAGTCAGGCAGGCAGTCTAATTCCCAATCTGATTGCTTAGATGGCTGCAGAAAAACATGTATAAGTTGTGTTTTATTGTGTTTCTCTGTAGGACTGTTTCTCTTATGTAGAACTGTTGCTATTCTTTACTATTTCCTATTTGATTATTTCTAGCTTCCATCCTGTCCTTTATATAAACTCTTCTAACTTTCCCCGGTGAGTTTTTCTGCACCCGTTAGCATTCTCCCACTTTTCAGTTTCAGCAACTTTACGCAAACCTGGCTGTGTTCCTGCGAGGTGGATTACCCAACGCTTCAGCCTGCAACTTGTAACCAAGGTTCCTGACCCAAGAGCATATTTACCTCGTGTGAGGAGGGTTTCTCGTGAACATCGTTTCCAGATTGGGTTCAGAACCCTCCTTCTACATGACGGGGGCTGCTAGCCTCTAAGTGTTCACTGCTAGGAAGGGGCTTCATTGTGTCGACATAACACAGCCTCCCTGAGGAGCTGCTGATTGCTACATCTGTTGTGAGTGCAGCGTGTTCTTTGCACCTTGGGGTTTTTCAGCTTCCTAGTTGGATGGGCTGCCTTTCTCAATTCATCCTGTCAGTGCTAGATAATTAGCTGCCCCTTGTTTCCTTAGTGTAGCTCAGATTGACCATGACAGCAAACTAATTTTTTTCCCCCCTTCATTTCTAACAGTCATTTTGCAGGCTTAAAAACATGTATCTGCTAGATTCAGTTTCCGCAAAGCATTGCTAATTCTCATGGCAGAACGTGGACTGAAGAATCCCAGGCAGACCTCTCCACAAACACTGTCATGTTTGATATTTTCTTGGCATTAATGGTGTCTCTGGTAATCTGCCTTTTACCTAGGAGGGCACCTCAGCAAGTGGCTCTCCTGTGTCTACTCTTAGGTATGTTGTGGTGCTAACCAGCTTATTTCTGAAACCTTTCCAATTGTATGAGCCAGGTGGTTCTGGGTATGACTACCTGATGTGAGGGGAACTCCACCTGGATGTATTGAATAGTGGTCATTGCTTGCATTTGAGTACGTTTATATTCAGATTCACTCTACTGGAAGCAAACCAAGCACAGAAGAGGGATTAATTCCAGAATTCCAAAGACATTGTCTATTATAGGAGGTTTGCAGCTATCAGACAGAAAACATCAACTTTCTATTTTCAGAAGTCGTTCCTTTGGTTGTAATGAGAGATAATAAAATCCTGCAGAATGTAGTTCATTAAGATATAGTTCAGTCTGGGATCACTGGTGAGGTTTATCACCTGACTGTGCCCTCTTGTGTTTGCCTGAGTGGATTGTAGGTCATAGAAATATATTGGGAAACAGCTTCCAGGGACACCTGTTTTAATACACAAGCTTGAACATCTGCTTCTCTTAATCTGTCACTCTCCTATTAAAAAAACATTTCTGAAACTCAGTCAACCAAAAATATCCTGAGAACAGCCTGGTGATTCATACGGTAGGGGCTGGTGAGTGGAAAGAAACCAGCCTGATTTGCACAAAATACCCTTCAATGGTAAAGCATCACTTTTGTTGGTGGCTGGAACGAGTACAGGAATGTTTTGTGCTTTAAATTGGCATTAATGAGTTCTTACAAACATGTCCTCTGTCTTTATACAGTCTTATTTCTCATTTCTACCAATTGTATCATTTCTATCAAAGACTGCATTAGATTTTTGTGTTTGCCTTTTTTTAATTATTTTTTTAAACATTGAGCAGCTAGCTAGGGCACATACAGCTGTACCTGCACTTCTAAAATAGTATCTGCTAGGTGAACCCCTGGAGGTGATACCTCTATTCACCTCTGATATTTCAAGTCTTACAGTTTGGTGGGATATACAAATCAATGTGGTTTCCTTTTTCTGTCCTTTTGAATTTAACTCATTTAGGCTTTCTTTATGAGAAAAATGTCTGCTTTCACAGACGATATAGTTTACAATCTAAATTGTGAATGTAGAATTCTTGTTTTATGAGACATAATGAAAAGTGTTGACCACTGTGAACAAAGTGGCTGCAGCAGTACCCTGTAACATGTACTGTGAGTCTTTCCTGGGTTTTGTCTTTGCTTTTGACTGCAATAATTACGCAGTTTCAAGCTGCAATACTTAATCTGTTTCAAACTGGTGTCAAAAATAGTTGCATTTTTCAAAATTGTGGAAATGGCTTTAAAATTTCAGTGGTTGGATTTCATTGTCTATTTCCTGATAGTCACAATTCTTCAAGCCTTTTAGAGTCAGATTTCAGGTATTATTTTTGCAAGCTAATAGACAGATTTTTCAGAGAATAGAAAATAATAATACACCACCTCACCTTGACAAAACAAAAGAAGAAACTCGGAATCTTAAAACGGGTTTGTTTTCTCCCTATTGGATTTTTTGTTTGTTTGTTTTTTGGTAGTTCCTGTTCACAACCTTTACAAGCCAGCGTTCCCTGTTCTGCTACAGGTTGAGCATAGACAAACCATAATAGAAAAACCCTAAATTCTCAGGTCTCAAGATTTATCTAGTTCTGCTTAATTTGCTGTGGCCTCAGTAGCAAGGAGTTCTCACTGTGGTCAGCACTATATTGGGGAAAATTATCATGTTGTGATAGAAGAGCAGCTGTTGTCCCATGTTGCATGGGCTAAGGCAGGCTCTTTCTGCCCTGTGTGTTGGAATGTATCAGAGAAATACTCAAGGCAAAAGGAACTCTCTGCTACTGAAACTCTTTAGTTCCAGTGGGCAGCTTGGGGTACATAAATTAGCTGGGATTGCAGTTTAAACGATGTTGCTGGTTATAAGAGATGAATGCTTGCTAAAACGTATTAGAAAGCTTGAACCAAGTCTTCTGTCCTTTCACAACAAAATATTTGTAATCCACATGTTCAATGATAACAGTTTCCTCAAAATAGAAGTCAAATCCAGCAATATGAATAAATCCAGCAAAGAGCTTAAAAAAAATGAAATCCAACTAGATGAGTAGATGGGGAGTGTTCATGCTTTATTTACTGTAATAGGTTTGCAAAGCTAAGTCCTGTGCAGCTGTTTGAAAATTGATGGAATTCATTTCTAAAACAAACCACTTGGATGATAGACATGGCTATGATTTCTGTTGTATCTGTGCCAGGAAAGCCTTTGTTTTTCTACTGCAAACATTCTTTAATAACAGACCTTTTGGCTCCTGAAAACAAATTGCTCCCTTTTTTTGAAATCCAGCTTATTGTGATGCAACCTCATTATTTGGCTTTAAGTTTGTGTTTGTTATTTGATATCCATTCCTTTCCTAACTATCCAGCTAGGGCTGGCAATGGCATTGTACAGCTGAACCATATATTGTTAATGCAACGGGATGCTCACCAACTGCACCTCTGCTGCGTTATCCAATGCGCCTGTGTGATAATACTGTTGATTTTGATTGCTGCTTGTACACAGATGTCCTTTTAAAATGTGCTTGAACTCCTGATAGATTTCCAAATATTTCCAATTGACAGCCTCCATACAAACACCCGTTTCAGGGAATGTGCGCCAGCGTTTCCATGATCGTGTTCAGTTTTTCACATAGCCAACACATTTTAATATAATGAGGAAAACTGATCGTGCTAAAGCACAAGCATTGATTGGAAGCAAATGCCAAAAAGATGTTTTCACAATGAATGCATCGATATTTAAGTAGTTTCCCAGCATTTTAATATCAAAAATATGTTGCAATCTGCACGCTCATTTGTTGATCTTGGATACTACCAAGGAAGCTGCACACGTTCAATGGCATTAAGTAGTGCTGTTACTCAGCACACTTCTTGGGATTCCGTGCATTTTAGAAGCAGTTACTTGCTGCCTTTCACAGCCTTGGCAACAAGCATCAGAGGGATTGCAATTTTCATCAAGAGAAAGTGCTGCCCTGTAATTCTAAGGAGCACCTGAGGACACCACTAAGGATAACAGGATAAGGACCTGTAAGGTTTTACTGCACTAAGACTACCGACCCATTTACAGCCCAGCTCACTAAAATCTGCCTACCCTGTAGGATTGCTGCGAAGGATAGGATGAGTATTCAGAGTGTTTTCAGCATTTACATCAATAAAAGCCAAATGTGGGCTTTATTGCATGGGACTTTCACTGTTTTTTTCGCAATCCCCTGGATACGCGTTGTGTCATGACACAGCACTGTCTGAAACAAAATAGAGCAAAGCAGGGTTATAAAATCCACATCCGTCTGCACATTACAGTTCTAAGTGGTTACAAATAAACCACTAACTAGTTATAAAGCTGAGCTACTGAGAATCTATTCAAGATTCTGTAAGTAATACAGTTCGTATCTCATGGCAAGTCATGTGCAGTTCAATCAATCAATGTTTCATTTTCCATTATACTGTTGGCATGACAAAACAGGGAAGTGTTGCCAGAGTTAATACTCTGACTCTCTTAACTGTGTCTAGAAACTGGTTCATATTGGCCATGGGAGTGTTTTAGATAGTATTTCCATCTTACGTTATTGTCCGGTCCTGATTCCTTGGCAGACTGCCATATCTTTTATATTTTGCTCTTCTAGGTTTTTTGCTTCCTCCCAAAGCTGCACATAGTTTGTCTTCCTTGCTTTTTAAGTAGAAAATACTTTGTTTTTGCAGAGAGCTTGAAGATATTTCTTTCTCACATTTTTCTGTATTATTGTGTAATTTTCCTTCCTTGTGAGAGGAGGTATTGGAGAATTCCCAGAAGCTATGACTACCATTTAAATTCCATATTGCTGTCTTTCCTATTGTGGAAGGGTTTAAAGGGTATTTGTTGGGAGAGAGGGAAAAGAATGAAGGAATACCGATCTTATTTAGGGGAGTGTTTCTCTGCAAGCATTCAAGGAAATAAATTATTCTCTGTTCAAGCATCCCACCAGGTCTTAATTGACACTACAGGTAAATATATGTCATGCTAAGGAAACTTAATCATTGTCTTTTTGAAAAAAATGTTTGTGACCCCTGACATTACTAAGGTGCACTACAGGTTATTTTTCAATAAAATTATCTGTATTTTCTTGAAGGTGACAAAATAAGTAGCTTTTTTCTATTTCTGTCTGCCTCATGTAGATGTATTGTGATACCATAGTGTTGTAGTTGATGAAAATTAGGTTTAGTACCTCTTCCTTCATTAAAACATGTCTGCAGTCAGTGTTTCCAACCTTTAGTTTATACGTACGTCTCATTATTACCTAAGAGACAATGTAGTGTCTAAACGCACAAATAGTTAGAAAATGCCTTGAGATTTAGAACTGTATTTGGATTTCCAAAAAGTTTAAATGAAGTCTCTCACTGAAAGCTTTAGAAAAGCTAAGAAGACAAAGGATAAAAAGAAAACATGACCTGTAGATTGATAACAGACATAAAACCAAAAAAAGGAATAAATAGTTGATTTTCACTGAGGAGGGAGACTACTAGCATGTCCCAGAGAAATCTCATCATCTATTCGTAAATAGTCTCAGGAAAGGGAAACAGTAAAGAGGAAGCATTTGCTGAATATGACATTATTTGCAGTAGTGAAAATTAAAGTGGCTGTGAAGAGGTGGCTTGAGATCTCAAAATAACAAGTGATTAAGGGATCAGATGAAAATGAAGCCCAGTGTTGATAAATGCAAAGCACTGTACGTTGGAGAGACCTGTGCTGATTTCTACGTGTAACGTGAAGGGTGCTGAACTAGTGGTGAGCTATATTGGATAATTCTGTGACTGTATCAGTCTGGTGCTCAGTGTCTACATCTTGACTGTTAGATACAGTTCTGCCACCTTTCCCCTCAGAAAGATAGATGAGGAGCCCAACAAGTCTTAGTGCATTTTTGAAGCTGTTCCATGCAAGGAATGACAAGGTAGACAAGAAGTCTTCATCTTGGAGGAGAGATAACTGAAGTGGTATGATACAGGGAGTCTGTAAAATAACAAGTAGAAAACAGAGAGTAAGTAGGGGAAGGTGAGTAAATGTTTCCCCTAGTGGGGAGAATATTTGGAAGTGGATTTAAAACCAAAAAGTAATAGTCTTTTTTTCCCCAGTCCCATAATTAAGCTGTGTGACTTACTGCTCAAAAACGTTGTAGATACCAAAAATTTAGCTGTATTAAATACAGTATTATAAAAGCGGGTTCATGAATGAAAATCCTGGAAGATGATGTAAAATATGAAGATACAACATCTGGCTCAGGTAGTTTGAAGGGTTTGCTAGAGGAAAGATGAAATACGCTTACTGTGGTTTTATATTCTTCCCCTAAATGGTCATTGTCAGAGATAATGTGCTGTGCTGCATGGACCTTTGGTCTGACCAAGGACAGTAGGGTCATGTCATCAGTAAAATGTCAATACCTTGCAGCAGATACTGAAAAAACCCAAACTCTACTCCTGTGTACAGATTAAAATAGGAATTGTGTGTGTGCTGTATCCGTTCATGTAACCGGAGTGTTTGGCTGAGTAGCTGACGAGAAGCAGTGCTGTTCTGAATTGCCCTGACTCATTCATTGGCTCTGTTTCTGTTTAAATTTCAAGGTGTAAGGTTATTGCATTCCCTTTCTCTGAAGACCAGTGGCCTGTGAACCTGGTTACAGTTCAGGTTCCCCTGGAGATCTGGATTTTGAAGGCCTTCTGTACAGAACAGCTATTCTCCTATTCTAACCATGGCAAGCTGGATGACCTGTACTTGAGAGTCTGCACAATGTGGCTAAACAGCTCATGCCCTCCCTTGGGCTGCTCCCCCTCTCTTTGGAACTGTGGTGCTCTAGCAGAGATACTTCTGTCCGTAATGGATGGAAATATTGTCCTTCTCTGTAGAGCACATTTTAGTTTTGTGGAAATACTGTGAAGAGCTTGCTGCCGTTGCTTACATTCTTTTCTTTCACAGACACTCTAGCAGATTGCGGTGCTCTGACTATCAGGACAGAGATATTGATTCACTGGAAGGCAGTGAGGTGTGCAAAAGCGATGTGTTTCCATAGCCACTGTTAGTGAGCAGATGGACTGCTGCTTCTCATACTAATTGGCCTGCCTCAGTCCACTGTGGCTTTGTTCCCAAGTATTAATCTATCGACTTTAAGGCTGGAACTCACAAAGAGACTGTTTACCCTGACCAGGTGGTCTAGGCAATGGCAGCTATCGAGGTCTGTTGACTGGTCTTTTTGTTCGTAACATATCTTCCTGTTTGGACTTTCAGTAGCCTCAAAGACTCCAGCTGGAGTCCAAAACTTCAACTCATCCTAATCGTCTTGCAGGTGTCCTAGACAGATGGGTCTGTCATGGAAGTGCTTTTGAAGCACTTCTCTATCTAACTACCATCGTTTCTACCTTCTTAATGTTCTGATACAATAGCTGTGCGCCCGTCAGTGCAGTCAGCCACAGAAGCCTTGGGAAAGCTGGGAGAAAGCATAGTCTGTTACAGAGAAGGAACAAGTTTTGGGCAAATGTTTTCTATTTGCCTGAAAGTCTGCTATCATGCCACTTCCACCCAATGAGGAAAAATACTCTTAATTTTATAGCAAAATTTCTAGAAGAGAAATGATTAAGCTGTTGGCCAGGTATTGCTCCATATCAAACCATCACTATTAAACACCGATCTACCTTGGAAGGACTATAAAGAATTCTGTTACACCGTGTACAAAAATACCTTAATTCTAATAAAAGAAGAGCTCAGCTGATAGGCAAGGGGCTGCCCTTCTACCTCTGCTTTTAAACACATTGTATTGCCTTCTGTCTGTAATGTAGTGCCGTTTTTTTCCCATGGCATCAGTCTACTAAACTTCAGAAATATTCCAAAGTCATTTGGGAATTTTTTCAATCTATTTGTAGCACAAAAAAATATCATCTGACCTGTTGAAACTATTTTTTTCAGTATCAAGTATTTCTTCTTCTAGAATTTGCAGGAGATAAAGCTTCTGACAATGAATTTAAGCACAACATCAGAGTTGGATGCAGATGACCTTCCCCTGCGCTCCTTAAAAATAGAGGAGCAAGCTGGTGTGAGAGCATCCTCCAAGGAGGCAGAGGATTATTGAAATCTATCATCTGGATTAGTCAGAAAAATGTTCTCAGTCCTTGTCTTCCACATCCCAGCTACTGCCCTTTGTGTTGTATATCTACTCTTTGTTGTTGTGGCTTTTGCACAAACACTGAAATCTTCGTGGAGAAAGAAAACGACACAGTTGTGTGCTAGTGGAAACACAGGAAAGTGGAAGAGTCCCCTCTTCCTACGTAACTACTAAAAGAGTGTAGGACTGTAGTAGCAGAAGGTGGCTGGTACCTACTCTGGGATAAACAGTTATTTCACTAATTGGAGCATCACACAGCTGCAGAATGGAGAAGTGGTGATGCTGCAAGTTGAACTGGTGCACCTTCACCATGCAAACTACTCAACTGTTCACAGTTATGAGACTTTGCTCATTTATATATATACATCATCATCTTATTGTCTTCTGGAGTGAGACTTTTTAAAAACCTATTTATGGAACAGAAAAAAAAGTGCTAGCAATTGTTCTGCCTCACATGTTAAGTTGCAGTTATACTGAATTCCAATGGAGAAATTAAATCATCAGCCTGTGTTTAAAATTCTGCTTCTACCTTATGTTGAGTATGGCTATTATAATATCCTTTCTTCCCTCTCTCACACATGGCGGGAGCTTTTTACAGTCCGTTTCACTACAGAATCCTGAAGGAAGCTGACCTCCTGACATTATTTAAACGATGTTGTTCTGTAATACTCTAGTTAGTTCACTGTTAGATGAAATGAGCAGCAAGCTGCATACATGGCCCACATCCTTACAGAAGGATTAGTATTGTGCCATATCCATGCACAGTCCTGGCACCTTTAGGTGATAAATGTGCAATGACAGGACCATTTTAAGAATCTTTATTTTGTACGTTCCCCAAAAATACTGTAGCTGTAAGAATCTGAGGAGGAATCCTAATAGAACTGCCTGTGATGTGAATAACTTTGGGAAGCATCCTACCTGTCAGACCCCTGGTAACGTGCTGCCAAAGGAAGCTGTGCAAACACAACGCTGCCAGCGTTGCTGGAACAATTGCAATAGATCATTTGACAAGAAATGCATTTTTGTCATTCATCAGTCATTAAGTTCCATTAATACAAATGTGAGCTCACTTATTATTACAAACATAAGAATTAAATACAGAGTATTGAAATGTTTCTCTCAGAGAAATAGGTTAATGGACTTGTGGTTTGCAGGAATACGATGAACTTTACTTGTCTTGAGAGAATTTTCTTTTTTGGATCATGGGAGGAAGACTGGATGCTCCAGGGGCTGGTGTGATTTTTGGTTCAAATATGCAAGTAGTGATGAACACAAACATGGATGTTGCCTCATGCTTACAACAGGATCCAATTTCCCTGTGCTTCCAATGCTCCAAATATGTTTAGGACGCTTTTTATTTTTCTCCAGACTCAGATATGATACCCCTCTTTCCTTTTTTTCCTTTTTCCTTCTTTTCTATTTTGTAATCTTCACTGCTATTTGAATTGTTTTTCTGCCCAGACAGAAAAATTGGAGTTTTTGTCTAGACAGGAGAACTTTACTGACTCTGAAGACAATTATTTAAAGCAGAGTGTTAGAACAACATTTGTCAATGTTATGTGCACTACACACCCAGTCTAGGCACAATCAAAACTCTGTTGTTCCCCACCTTTCACTTAAGACCAGAGTAAAATACGGTCCCTATCCGTGAGTGCTTACAGTCTGATTTAAAATGTTGTTCGCAGTGATGGTGTAAAATACATCTTTCTCTCTACAGCCTTAGGCTGCTGCCACCATGCAGACATGTCTTCAAAGGCTCCTGATTTAAATTCTGCCCAGTGTATGCAAACTGAGGGCTCTGCCCGGATGCATGGAAAACCTCACTGATACAGCGTATCTGAGCACTCTCTCATAGTTAACTCATGCCAATACTTAAAACACAACCATTGCAATGTTGTTTTGAGACTGGTTTATAAAACAAGCCTGTCTTTTTGGAACATCCACTGTGTATGGATGAATTTGTTTCAAGGAAGCTAAGTGAGATGGATGGATATAGCCAGAGGAGTCTCTCAGTTGAATTTTATAGTGTCGAATTCTTCTGTTTAACTTGAAAACAAACAAACCGCTCTTAATTATTGTTTTCTTAATGAGGGTAATGTAAGCAAAGTGGTTTAAATGTACAGTGTATCAAAGCAGCTGTTGGGAAAGCTCTGATGTGTAATAGCGTGAGAAGGCAGGATGGCAAACAAAGCCGTTCATCTTTCAATAGCATGAAAATTAGTGTAGAGATAAGGGGAAAGATGTTGAGAAGGGTATTGGGAAACAGTGAATGGCGCTGTAAAGACAGAAAGGTGTATTTTTCAGAGGAAGAAATGCTAAGGAGAACTGAACTTCTGAGGAATATTCTTCAATAAAAGACATACTATCAGAAGGAAAGAGTTGCAGAGTCTAATTAATGGGAAAAAGCCAGCTATATTGGCATGTAATGAGCAACTTGCTTGTGAGCTACATTGTGGGTTGTTTTCCATCCTGTACAACTTACTGAAGTCACTAGGATTTCATGGGATGTAAATTAGACCAGATACCATCTCGTGATGTTACTGAGACAAATTAGTTGGGTTAGAGATCTGAAGGCTTTTGCTGTACTTGATGAGAACAGCAATAGGAAAAAGGTGGCTGTAGCCTCAAGTGGGGATAGAGATGATTTGAAGGTGCAAAGAGATGTTGAGTTAGTAAGACAGAAATACAACAGTACAAAAAGCTCAGTGTTGAGAGCCTTTTCCAGTGGTGGGATGAAGGCAAACAAGACATTCCCAAAGTTGAGGGCCATTAGAGTAGTAGCCAGAAACATAAGAGGAGGTTGCAATTTCCTGATGGCTATTTGGAGTAATAAAGTGTCTACTGAAAAAACAGAAAAAGATTTTAGCTTTTTTTAATACGTATATGTTGAAGGCAAGTAGAAGGGTTAACATGTTTAGGCCAAATCCTCACCTGCTGTAGATTTAATTGAGATCAGCAGAATGGCACTGCTTCCAAGTAAATTGTGCAGATTTACACTACTGCAGGTTTGGGACTCAGCCTTTTCTCTAAATATTTTTCTCAAATAGATAGTACGTAGTTAGACAATGGACTTGAAAGGATAGTAAGGAAAACATACCAGAATACTAATACCTTCGTAAGAATAATTTCTATTTTGCATCTCAGGGAAATTTTGGAGTAAAATGCAGCAAATTCATGAGGTAAAGTAATTATTAATAAAAAAAAACCCACAACAAAACAAAAAAAACAACCACCCAAAAAACCTGGAGCTGGATACCACTAAAAATCAAAGGTGTTGTGGAGCACTGAAAACTGTTATGGTAAACATAAGTGTAAATCTTAAGGCCAGTATAGGATGACAGTTGAGTCAATAGCAGGTGAAAAATCAAAATTAAAGTGCTGTGAACATCACAGTGGGGCAAAATAATAACACAGATTTTTCTAGCACTTAACATTTCCAAACTGTATGACCATTAAACAAAGCAGAAAGCCGCATTGCCCTTAGATTCATGGAAAGGAATAAAGGATGTGCTGTATTTCTAGAGACTCTATAGCTGGGAGCAGGCTGGTATTAGACTGGAGGGCTACATTAGAGAAACGCTGTGACTAAGGAATTGTGGGTAATTTGAAATAAGCAAGAGGGAATGAGTGCTTTCTATCTAGATTTAAGGAAAAATAATGTACATGTAGAGATTAGATTAAGCAGCCCTTGGAAAACAAAGTAATTGATATATGAGACTAAAATGGAGTTAACAGGAGAAGAAATTGGCAAACAACAGATTATATGTTTCTGAAGGAAAAATTAACTGTGCTATTAAAAGTTGTTTTAAAGACATCTAAGGAAATACACTCCTAAAGAGCAGCCGTCATTCTAAGATACCCAGTGTGTGTTTGAATACCAGCTCCTTCCTGCCAGTTTCCTCCAGGACAGCCTGCCAGCCCACATAGAGCAAGCAGGGATGGGGTGAAATTTAGGCTTATCCTCAACATTTCTGGGAAAAGCAGCTGAAAGCCATGGGTCAAAAAGGCCGCCTTCTGCAGAGCTATTATGCCTCATGTACTCACATACTGACTTGACTGAGGGAAGAAAAAAGAAAAAAAAAAAAAGAAAACTCCGAACAAGATGGTAGTGATCTGTCCGAGTAATTAGAGATGTGACTGATCTCCCTGGGGCTAATTCTTTATATGAAGTTAAATGTATGCCTAGAGGGTTTCCTGGATACAGTCAGACAGTTCATTCACTTTCAAACTTGAGAAATAAATCAGGGTAAAATCATGGCAATTGGGGCTCTTAGGTCTGACTGACTTTCTGACGTTGCCAGTTGACTCCGTTACGGGAGCAGGGGCTGAGGCACGACCCAGATTCTCAGAAAAGGAACTGTGTTCAGAGTGCTGGGTTTTGTGGTGAGTTTATACGTTCGTAGCCTTAGATTAATTTATTTTTGTAGTTGCCATATGTGGGAGCTTTTCATAATTGCCATCTGTGGAATGAAAGGCAACTCAGGCAAAAACATGCCCAGTTGCAAATATTAGAGAATATGGCTATTATAAAGAGTTGTAAGAACTTTATGCAAATGTTCCATCTACGATGGAAGGGCCAGATTCTAATATCATGCATGATGCACAGTAACAGATTTTTCTTAGGTATGCTGGGATGCCCACGCTGCGTCTGAGATTAGAATCTGTCCCAAAAATGGATTATTGGGATATGAAAGAGCCAGTGATGAGGAAAATCAAATTTTACTGAGCTTTTTTTCCTTACCCTTGCCGTGTGAGATTTGGCTTTCAGCTAAGTTCTTGATCTTTGTAATTTATTAGGAAAATTGGCAATAAAAATAATGACAAAATGTAAACCCTCATTTTTCTCCTTAAGAAATTAACCTCATCAAATTAGGACAAAGAAGTGATCTCTACACCCAGTTGCTCTGAGCGACTAGCAAATTTTGACTACACAAAGCATTACCTGAGGCAAACAAAAGTGACTCCATTACCAGGGTATTTCCCTGAGGTGGTGTTATCGGGTATTGGCAGCAGTATAGTTCTGGTGTTGTGGAGGTTGCTTGCAGGTTAATTTACTGTGCAAATCCTATAATCAGCAGCGGTATCTTCATTTATTTAAATCTTAAACTTTATTCTCCTTATTTTCTCCCCTATATAGATACTGTCTTTTGTTCTTGTCTCTTTGGGGAGGAGATAAATGAGATTTGGATATGAGCCATAATTATTCTGGGAAAATCACCCTGTGACATTGATTTATATGCAAAATCTTGCCTTGCAGCAGCTTGACAGCTACACAAGACTAGGAAGGCAAAGGCTACAGAACTTCTCTCCTTCTTAAATGTTGTATTTATGGCCTTTGTCTCTTGCCTTTAGATCACAGTGACCCAGGTTTAGCAAGAGAAGTTGGTACGGCTATCCCATTATCATCTCCAGAGTCACCCAGCACCAGACAGGTAAGAAACTCCCTTTGGATACTGGAGATTTAATTTTCTGATGTCATGGGAAGATGAGAGGTCCAGTGAACCCAGATCCTGTGCACTGCCCAGGGGCATAGCTGAAGAAGCCCTGGCAATCCTTCACAGTTAGAAAGCACCTTATAACTTTAGACTTCTTCAGTATTGAATACCAGCTGCAGCGAGGTTTCCATGATTTTGGATTAAGAGAAGTTTCTTGGAATGCTATTTAGAGCGTAAAGGGGTTGCTGATGATTTGAAGTGTAGAGCGCTCCTAATGACTTCCATGAAAATCACAATGTCAATTAGTTCTGAAAGTGAGGCCCCTTGTCTAAATGGCCAGGCACAAAGGAAAGGGCCAAACCCTTCGAAGAATGAGAATGCTCTGTTGGATCATTCTTGTATGTCGTTTTGCTAAATGTGAGCTGAACGTTTTTTCATTCCACACACAGGATTCTTATTTTACTGCGAACGAAGAGCTACAAATGCAGACAAATTCTAATGTAGCAGAGGCTAAAAACACAAAAATGGTCACAGCAAATATTTTTCTAATCTACAGCTTCTCAGTTGTTTCTGAGAGGAGTACCCTTATGTTAGTGATGCTGCTTGAAACCAACTGAGAGAAGCTATAAATCTTTGAGTCACAAGTGAAACAATAAAATTTCAATGGCAAAATGTTTCTGTCTTCTGGAAAATGTGAAAATTATGCCACTGTGTAGGAACAGAGAACTTTGGTAGGAAATATTAAGACTGTGAATATTCAATAAACACCTGAAAGACCACATAGTTTAAGATGTTACCTTTAATCAAGATTTTACTTTTCAAATATGGTTTTAACTAACCATCTATCTTCAAATATTCTGAAAATAGAAGGATTTCATTCGTCGTGTATAAACTATAAAAACACTAGCCACGTGCTGCTGAATGAGCTACTTTTTTAGGATACACATTGAGGTATTCCTTCTTGCAAAAAGGTAGGAATTTAAAAATTATGTATCTGCTTATCTTAAGAAAAAGATATTTTGGAATTTGTATTATTATATAAAAACCATAGTAGTTTTTATCAGAAATATCACAGAATGAATATGTAGTTGTAAATTTTTAAGCTGCAGCGTCAACAAACAAATCAAGTTATACAGGATACCACATCAAATGAAACGTGAGTGCTGTGCGCCACCAAAAAATGTTTCACATTTCGCTGCCATCTTTCGTGTTGCATTTTAGTTTCACACAGTGACACTAAGACTTTAAAAAAGTCTTACACATGCAAATAATTAATATGCTGCCGTGTAGCAAACACTGAGGACACTAAGGGGTCAGTCTGTACTGATACTTTGTTTTCATTCTTTTGCAGTTTCAAATTAGCGGAGAGATTATTGGTGTCAACTCTCTAGTTCAAAGTATTTTATTATCTAGGCAGGTTTCATACAGTAGTAAGAGCCATACCTAGTAAGGTTTTGAAACCATGTGATATTGTTGCTGATGCAGCAAAGGATTAGAATGAAAGATCTTGTTTGTGTGATATTATGAACAGTAATTGAACTTTGATGGTGAACATGATGATCTCTATCTTCTTTGCTTTTTTATGACTTCTCTGACCCTTATGTCCTCTGCAGTCACACAGATCTCAAAGTGTACAGGATGAATAAATTCATTCATTGTCATAAAAGAAAATAAGAACAGGGGATTGGAAAACACTGTGTCATTAATTACGGTCCCCTGCTTCATCGGGACGTCATGCAGTCACTTTTACAGAACTTACTCTACACAACTGTAAATGAAAGTAAGTTTCTTGTTCCACCATCTCACTTGAAAATGTGCCCCAGAAATACGATGATGAAATAACTAAAACCATTTTTTTTCTTATATGACCTTAATGTATGCATGATCAGTTCACACTCGTTTGTCCCTGGAATTATTTGTTCTCTGATCCTGAGACAGCAATGCTTCTCCCTCCCTCATGCTTATCATACTGTGTTTATGAGCAGCAATATTTTCCTCTCTTAAGTCTTATAAAACTGGTAATGCACAGTAGCTAGGCTCCTCTTCTACACCTGGCTTTCTCTTCCACAGGTGTTCTGTCTTCTGCTGCACATTAATGCTTAAATTGATTAACCTTGAATGTGAGGACCAGAACTCTGCGTGTTCTTAAAGAACATAGTTTGAAATCTCAATTGTTGGGCCTCCCAACTGCTTCCTCCTCCTCACCTGTCCTTTTTTTTTAAAGAAAAAACCACACAATAACCCTTGAGTTAATCTAAGATTGACTTGACTTTTTTTATACTCTATTAATATTAGTACACATTTTGCTATGTGTGTTTTAGTCGAAAATTAGGGCAAACTTTTTAAGAAAAACTGATCTTCTGTATTTAGTCAAAATTCTTATAGGAAACAGTATTCAACATAAATTGAACATAGAACACGCTTCGATTTTCAGGTTTTCATTAAATCGAACAGTATAATTAATAAATATCATTTCATATCAGTATTAATTTCTCTTACATAGCGGATATGCAAGTGTTTTCTAAAAATAAAGATGATACATGAAAGAAAAAGACATAGATTTTGAAAAAAAAAAAAAAATCATAGATTTTGAAAGACAGCTTTCCCCAAAATCCGAACTTTGTGGGATTTTTCCTATTTTCTAATCTCTTTTCTTTTCAACTTTTTTGTGTGCGTTTTATTGGTGTCGATGTGCGCACAGCATAGCATATAGAGCGTGGTATTTGGTAGCTGCAGTTGCTGCCTAAAGTAGTAGAAGATGGTTGAGGTCTTCACGTTAGACTGAGAGGGAGAGAACGCTGAGTTATAAAGATCTGCCTGTTGCTGTTAAGAGCCTCCTTGCACAAGTGGGCTATTGTCCACTTCAGTCGTGGTCTGAAAGCATCTACCTGATGTAGCACTACCCACCACGTGTGGAAAATTGACTTGAATGAGAGGCAAAGTAAGTCTTTCTGTTTTCTTTTATTTCTCTAAAAAGTGTGTTAAATCATGTAAATGTTATTCTTCTGAGTTACTACTTCAAGATGTCACAAGGGCCTACTTCAGAGCTGCAGAAGCTGTTCCGGGGCTCTGTTCCAAAGTGCACCAATTTCTACTTTCATATTAGAGCCACTTCAGAGGAACTTGAATGAAACTAAATCACGAGCTTCCTCCGTGGTGAGAACAAAATATATTTTCTTTCAAAGCTGTTTTTGTGCCAAATGCTGCATACCAAATTAGTGGTATAAAATCCAGGGGAAATTGGGAGGAAAAAGGTTGATATTACATGGTACTTTTCTTAAGTTTACCAGGGATAGAAAACATTTGTATGGGAGAATATTTGCACTAGATTTTTGTGTCTGACAGTGAAGTAAGCATCCACACCTTTTCTCTCCTGACATACTGCATATTGCATTGTTAACTGTATATGTAATTTAGTCAGTGGACTACAGCTGGAGTTCCATTTCTTTCTTACTCATTCTGAAACAGGCAACAGCTTTAGCTGAGTCAGAATTTAATCTTTGTTTTCACCTCATTAATCTCATATTTTTACTTGGTAATCCGGTTTCAAGCTAGGACCACAGTCTAAGAGTAAAGAAGGCTCCTTACCCCTATCATTGTCCCTTCAGCTGGGACTTTTGGTGCCTAGAGAGCTTCAAACAGATTCTTACGGCAACATGGAAAAATGTGATTGTTACTGAAGCAGCCTAAAGGTAAGGCCTTCCAACCACTACTAAAGATAGAAACTGCTTTTCCGTGGAGGTAATGTTGCTACATGATTCTCCTGTCAATTTGCACATGCTTTGCCTTCAGCATTTCTCTTTATTTCCCATGCCATTCAACCCTGATCTGCTGTGAAAAATAACTGATACCTAATTTTGCCTACGCAAGGCTGGAGCCACACTTCCTCTTAGGGCTGACTTCAGCTGAAAACAACCAAGTTTCCTCTGGCAGTAGACTCCTAGAAGCAGCAGTTAAGTAATCCTCCTGATGATGGCTTTGCCGTTGCGATAATTTTAGAAGCCAGAGTGACAGCTTCTGTAGTTGATGGGAGGAATGAAGACTGGAGCAGTCACTGCTTCAGTCACCCCATCCGATTGCCAGCAGCAGGATCTTGTCCAGGGCTAAGTTCCTCTTCTGTGCTTTCTGCCCCTCTCTGTGGCCCTGGTTTGCCTCTTGCCTTCAGAGCAGCAGAGCCTGGTTTTTGATGCACCAGTGAGAAGCATCCAGCTGGCTCTGCCTCTTCTCTCTGCACCTGAGCCCCTTCAAGCAGCAGCCCTTAGCACTCAGTCTCAGCCTCTCGGGTTGCGTGTATGGTGCTGGAGCTGTGGAGTCTCCTGATGTGAGGAAACATTCCCCATCAGTGGGGGATGTTTCCTCAGGTGGTGTAACTTGATGCTGAAGTGTGTTCATGGCAGGTGGAACCTGTAGGGAGTTTAGATAACAAATTTCTATTTAAAAAATGGCTTGCAGCTTGATTAAAAGCATCTCTTAGATTTGAGTATCCCAAGTATGTGACCTGCCATGTTTCAAGCTTTTCTTCCAGGTTACAGTGATATTTGAGTGTCACATAATTACAGCAATTAGGTTATTTTTAACAAGAAAAAAATGTTTTGTCTTCTTTTTCTAACTAAAACTTCTTTTGAAATCTTCCATTAAATTCAGGTGTGGGATGTACTTATGGTAATAAATAGCTAGATACAGGAGTTTATAACAGGAAGCATTAGACCAGCATTATTTTATCTAGGGGAAGAAGTACTCTTTTTCACTATTTATTTGAAATAAAATATCGCAAAGTGAATCTGCAGACTCTTAAGTCATCATTCAGGGAAAAATCCTATTGAAATCAAACTCCTATGGATTGGTCAAACACCAAAGTGTATACTGATATCTGTAGAAAAATTATTTCAGGTTAATACAAATTAATTGAAAACATCTGCTCCTCTAATTAGCATACTGAGTACTTATCATATTTACTTTTTTAAAATGCCAGACTGTTTCATTACAACAGGAGGTATTGTGATGTTAAAAAGTTCAACCAGAACTAAAAAGCAGCTATCGTTACTGATTTTTAAAAATATTAAATAGAAATCTATTTTTTGTGTGTTTTATTGTAAAAAAAAAAAAATAGTAGTACTAGTAGGTCATATATGACATGGACAACCTCTGCCAAAACATGAAGTACAGATCTACAACAAATTTTTTTCTATAATAATAAAATTTCAAATTATTTCCTGATGGTAAATATCCAAAAAATATCCATTAACCCTTTCAATTTATCTTTTAATGGGGTATTTTGAAAGTGTTTTGTTTCATCCTGATGATGTTTTTTACACTGCCTGCAAGATACAAATTCCAGAGCTCAGTTGTTAATCAGCAGAATCTGTTTACCGTGAAATATTGCCATGGCAATCTCTGATTGCAGATAAACACCTTCTCTTAGAGAATTATCATTGTTAACATAGCAGGTTCAACTAACATTTGCAGCAGCCACAGCAAGATTATAGCTGGCTCAATCCCTCTTACTAGTTCTTGCATCTTCGTAATGTTCTTCGTAATGGTCTCAAACTGTGGACTCTGGGTTTTCAGTGTTTCAGCTGTTTGCTGCTCTGAAACATTACCAAATATTGGATACTTGTAACTGAAATGGAAAGCAACTTTGAAAACAGAGATGTGGTATTCTGCCATTTAGGGATGCACACCACTTTCTCACTTAAAATAATGAGGGATGAAGCAATGGCTACAGATAGAAGAAGAATGTGGCTCTGCTGAACCCAAACCGTTGCCAACGTGCTCACAAAAACCTCGCCCTGGACAAAGTGGTCTGAGCCAGGGAATTGTTGAAATCTGTATCCTCTCCACTGATGACTCATTTTATATCTGTAGGCAAGTCATTTAACTGTCTGGATCAGATTCTCCTTTGTGGTAAATCCATGAAGCTTCATACATTTCATTGGACGTGTGTCAGCTGAGGAATTTAATCCAATTCTTTCTCTGGAATATGTCAATCTGGTAACCAGGCTTGGCATTACCTCTCTAATATTAAAGGCTCATAAGACTTCGGGGGCTTTAAAAGTTAAAGCCAGTTACCAGGTTGATAAAAAAAGGTTTCCTTGACTCCCACACTACCGCTTTTAAGAATAACACCAATTTGATTTTAAGTAAGGATATGTCAGCCTGGCCCTAAATGAGCGCAGACGAAAAAAGTGTTACCCGCAAGCACAAGGATACGTTCTACCATTGTTTAACAGAAAGACAAGGTTGTGCTACATTTCTGACTGTTTCCTTTCACAGCTCTGTCAGTTGGGGATATAATTTCAGAAACTTTCCATATGCTAGATGTTCAAGTTTGTTTTTTTTTCCTTCCTCTCTAGGCTTGCATAGGTTTTAGACTACTTCCCTTAAAAGAAAGAAACTCTTCAAAGTGAAATATTCTGTTAGATTCAGTCATGTCTATTCTCGTAAGAAAATTTGTGCTTAACTAGCTCCTCTTGCTATTATCAGTTCTTTCAGCACAGTGTGAATTTTCTCTTGACTTTCTTCAGTAATTTCGTTTATTGTGAATTATGTTGTTCTAAATCATTGTTCTGTCAGTCAGAGGAAAGGGCTAAAAAAGAACCATCAGTAAGAGAGGTGGACTGTGGTTCTGAGGTGTCACATTGGTCTTGCACATACAAAATCACTTTTGCTAGGGCTATGGGTGGCACCATACAGCTCTGAACGTTCTTGAACTATTGCTGTTGTGGTAGGTAATAAGTGTAGATACAAGACTCTTCTGGGGTGAGGGAAATTTATTTCCTTGCCTTTCGTAAAAGTTACTGCTTTTGGAAGTGGAGCTTGGGGTATGGTGGAGCCTATTTCTTTGATGATAGTATCAATTTTTTAAAAAGTCATGTCCAAGCGTACAAAAAGTCTCGTCATCAGTATATTGCTTTAGTTCTTGGACTGCGTAACTGGTAGTGAATGTGCATTGCTAGAACTTCTTCTCTAAAACTTACTCCCTGCGACTTGCACATAAATCCCATGATGTGGAAAAGCAGAAAACTGAAGAAAGTGTCAGGCTGCATTTATTTTAATTTTTTCCTGCCTGCAATTCATGTGAGCTAATGGAAGGAGCGACTGCCCCAGAATCCCCTTCCAACTGCAGATTTCTTAATACCAAAGGTCTCTCTGGAATGTGATGGAGCAATGTGGCAGGAGTTTCTAAAAGCCGCTAATTAGAACTGTAATTAAAGGATAAAGATATGTGAGGAATCCTCTCATCATCTGGGATTCAAATACAGTATTTCAGCTGTAGTTTCTGTTAGCGTTAGGTCCAGCGTTAGCCTCCTCGGATTTTTCCTAGAAGTAGAAGAAATGTTCTCTGTAGATTAACGGTAAAGCATTTTATGTGCAACTGCATGGAAGCTTTAAGGGAATGGGCTGATCAGACTCACTGCTGTCTGCTGCAGCTACTTCTGCTGTTGGAGGGAATGGAAGTTCAGGGATCATATGGTAGAGCTATGTGATGGAGGAGAGCTTTTGAAAGCGGAGAAGTTTGCCATTCAGGGAGAACAAGGTTTGTGACAGGAGGAAGGCCTGAGTGGAAGTTTAGGGAGAGAAATTCTGAGTAGTTTGACATCATTTGGGGGAGGTAACCGGTTTCTTCAGCAGCTCCCAGGCCCTTGAGCAAAGTTTCAAGGGGGATGAAGGCATTAATTCCAGCCCAAAAGGACTGGTAGCAGGAGAGCTGTACACTTTGAGCTGTGAGCGATACTTTGAAGAGGTGGGAGGAGGAGATTGTGGTTCTTAACTGGATAGTAAACAGTTCACTGATAAATTGAAATTAAATAAACAAAGGCCGTATGCTCTATCAGTCTTGACTAAAGTGCTTCCACTGTAGGAGGGGAAAATTCAAGTGGTAATTAACTTAATCCATGGCTAAAACATGTCATTCATATTTTCATACATTGCTCTTTTCTTCTCAACATCCCCAAAAAGCCAATGTTGGCAAGTTTAAAAATATGATGAAGTATTCACACAGTATCTGTATATTCCTAATACGTTGGAATATTCACCTGATTCTGATATACTAGTGAATTGAGTGAAGACAACAATCAAAGCTGATCAAAGGGATCAATAATGGTACCTCCACTTTGAATACCAACAAGCCAAAGGATTTGCAGTGAACATACTTGTGAAGACTGCAGCCTAACAGGGTTGGAGGAGGGGAACTCCAAAAAGATTGGTGGAATGGTGAAAAACATTTCTTTCTGCTCCTGTGGCAACGATTGTGTAAGCTGTCCTGTATGCTACTGATTTGCCTTGGTGAGAGCTTGCTAAGCGCTAGGCAGGGGTTGGCAGCGCTGCTGCAATTCAGCAAGCAGCGCCCCTGGTGGGAGACACTAACCAGCACTTGGTAACCATCAGCTGAGACAAGCAATCAAGGCCAAAATGCCTCATTTTCAGCAGTGAACTAATCCTAAATGATATCTGTTATAAAAGTGCTGCCTTCTTGATTTTTGTTTTGTTTGATTTTCTTATTTCGGTGGGAAACAACCCTGGCTTCGTAATCATTCCTAATGATGGTTCAAATATGCAGTAAATGCAGCAATGGGTTGATTCCAATTTGTTCCAGTTCACAACTGCAGCCCTTCTGGGTTCAGAGGGCAACTCTCTTATTTGTAAACCTCTGACTATAACTTTACTTCTTTCCTTACTGCTGTCTAAAGGTTTAGATCAGTGCTTTGCAGGCCATTTAACAATATAATCTTTACAAGCTATAGGGGAAGTTTTGTTCTGTTGAATAAGGTTTTTTTGATGAAAAATAAGACTCTGTGTTTTTTTGAGGCATGCTGCTGCCAGTGCCTTGATGAACGTTTTCAAATACCAGAGAATTGATAGTGTATATATTGGTGCGCTAAGAGCTTCTCACTGTAACAGTTTAAACTCTTACAAATTGTGCTCAGAGCTGAAGCTAGAAGTTCCACAATGTAACACTGCTAAAATTGATGTGCTTGAGCCTGAACTGAAGCTCTGCTGCTTCAGTGACTAAGCAAACGTATTTCTTTGACTAAAAATACTGTGTTGGACATCAGGAAGTCAAGTTATATCAGCTTAATATTAATGTTCTTTCATCCTTATCTCTTACCATAAGCTGTGCAGCTGTTCATGAAATCTGCACCCAGCCTATAGTTTGTGGCATATCTTGAACAGATGTTTCGTCAAAAAACCCCATCATGTCTAACCCTGTAGTCATCAATTTAGATTTTCTTATATTTACTTGTTAATAAATGTATACCATCCTTTATATACATATTCCAGCAGTGTCATATATATGTTCTAATAATTACCCACATTTAATGCTCATTCATGACCTTTATGCATGGAAGGAGCAATGAAAATGCACTTGGGACTTGTACGTGTCATAGTTGAGTTTAATCTTTCATGATTGGAAGAACTTGAGCATGTAAGATAGAAAAGAGTGCAATAATTGCTTCTTACTCTGGAAAATACTGTCCAGGTTGTATATGGTGGAAATATCTTTGTTCAGTGCTCTGTAGAGGACTATCTTCAGCCACATCATCAGAGGTATTGAGGTTCTTCCATCACAGGAAGATGACCACAGTCCTAGAATTAGTAGCAATCCTCCTTGGGTTCCTGTATGCCCCCAATTTTTTCAACTTATTTCAAGTTAAAATGTTGTCCTTTTGGTAAATTATTGGCTGCAGTTCCCTGTTAATGGAATAACTCTTGGCTGAAAACTAGAGAGAAAATGGCTGACGAAGATAATCTAAATTTTCTAAAAAACCTAGACACATGACTTTAAGCTGCACAGTTGGTTTCATACTGAAAACTATTTTTAAAGATTAGATATGTTCAGGTATGACATGTGAATATGAGAGAACCATTTTTTTCTAGGATGCCAAACCAAACAGGTTTTGAAAATTAGACATTCTTTGCCTGAAGACTGATTACTCTGAAAAGTATACTTAGAGACTATTTGAATTCTTGCTCGCTGACTGTGAATTGTGGCATTTTCTGCCAGAAGTCTCATGTTTTCATCTCTCCAAGAGCTCTAGGGAAAAGAAAGGCAACATCCCGTTGGAGAAATCATTGGTTTCCCCCCTTTGTGAATTAACTTCACTAGTTACAAATGAGTTAAGAGTTTATTAGTATCTGAAGTTCCTCACTATTCAAAAGGTTTGTTTCTGTTTGCTTTTGGCTTCATTTGTTGTAGAAGAATAGCAGAATGGAAAGTTCATTTTGAGAGATTATACTTCCTTGTTCTCCCTGACATGTCATAATTGTGAAAGGGTTGAGAGATTTTTTTCTTTCCATTCTTTGAATGGGATCGGCAGCAATATAACTGATAACAGAATGACATTGACTCCGGCTCTGGAATTAGAAGGGCCATTCTTATGAGAAGAAATGGTCATTTATTCAGGGGATGAGCCAGCACCAACTGCAGTGATGTATTTTTCTACATAGACAAATGAACTGTGAAGTAACGGTTCGTGAAGCAAAGAATATCAAGTATGCAGAAAACTGTACAAGTTATCCAATACAATGTAGACCAGCAGCAACTGAAAGGAGCTTAGAAAAGTGATGACATGATAGAACTGGTAGCTTTTCAGAAACAAATATTTGTCAGAACTTCAATAATACATTTCATTTCTTAAGTTTCCAAATATTTCTTAGTACCCTTTACCTGTCACAATTGCTTAGTTGCACTGCAATTGTTGCAAGATTGGCAAGTTTTAGGTGTAGCATCAGCCTGCTTCCTGTAGTGAGGCAGGAACCTCTGTATTGTCAAGACTTGGGTATTTCAGTGGGACCTGTGAGGAAGGGTAATAACTAGTTGGGAATAAGGATGGGGAAATTTGGCCCTAAATTAATGCCTGTTGTAGCCTTGAGGGTTTTTTATGTTGCCAGCCTACGCTCTTGCTTCTAAGGGCCTCTTTTGTATATTGATTTTATGAAGATTTGTTTTGAACAAATCTCCTCTACTAGCCATTGTGAATCACTGCTTTAACTTTTAATTATTGTCTAGGCAGCTGGTTTTCTGAATTATATTGTCACAGTATTTTCTTTTTTTCTGAATTCCAAAAAGCCACTTTTAAATACAGACTTTCTCAGGTTCACTTGATCTGAGAGGATATAAGATAGTTTAGCGGATGTTTTAGGGAGTGGGTGTCAGAGAGAAACTAAAATAAGAGAATGAAATATTTTAAGATATGTATAGACTGATAAATTCACTTCAGACCATGAGCCACAATTTTTTCTTAATGTAGTTTTAAACTAATTTTATTTCTTCTCTTTTCAAAGAGCACGGGTTTTTTTTTGGGGGGGGGGGGAGGGAAGAGAGGAGTGTTGTAGTGCTTTTACTCTGTAATATTAATTTGATTCAATTAGTATGAATTTTGAGTACATAAATTTGTGTAGTAAAAAGTGAAAACATGAGATTTTACATGTTTTCTCCTTAAATCCTTTGAACTCTTCTCTAGTTATTGCAAACTAGCCTTGTAGTTAAGGTTTAAAGGTTAGTTAAAAGTTTTTTTAGAAGATGCGAAGGGCTTTGTGTCTAACAGACGTATTAATGAAAACACAGGTAAATTGTTAAAGGTGCATTTTTACTGATACAGTGTACATTTTTTTTCTTTGTTTTTTAAAAATCAAGTTAGCCTCAGCTAATAGGAACTGTTAAAGTACAACATTTAACATAAGGGAAACATTCCTTCCTGGAATAAAAATAGGAGTTACGATTTATAGCTTTTAGCACAGTATAATAGTATCTTGAAACAATCTGTATTTGGAGAGTTCTGAGAGATAACATACAAGTATTCTGGAACCATGCTCTGTGACAGTCCAGTGAACACAAATGGTCATTGCAGGCAAAATCACAGGCCGAATGGAATGAATGAGTTTGTATTTGATACACTTTCTGTTCAAAAGGTCTATGCACACTGTTGCATGCAAAATTTTGTCATGGGCAAAGAGGGAACATACCTTATATGCATAGCAAAGAATTTATTGTTAATCTAATAAAGAATGATTGCTAATCCAGATCTACCTGTTACAGAAAAAGAACAGAGAAAATAAAAGAATGCAATTTCAGGAAAATGTGCTAATAATTAAAGAGTTGCAAGTGTTGCATGCTCCATAGTACCCACCCTCTTCTCTCCAGTGTGTTGTATTTATCCTTTCATGACCTCCCATCAATCCCAAGACTGGGTGCTTGCCTTCCTCAAGAAGGGGGAGAATGTTACATAAGCCATCTGCAGCCCCCAGTTCTTCATTAAGAGGAGAATTTTGACTTTGAGGGTTTCCTGTACAGTGCTCCTGGGTCCACTAAGTTAACTAAGGAGGTAATTTTCTTTTTCTTTCTTCGCGGGTTTCCAATTTCACCTTCTGCCCAGTTCTTTGTACTTGTATGTGTGCTCTTTGTTCACGTTATTATCCATAAGCCAGTTCTGTGGTCACACTCCTTTCCTGACAGTAATTAACTGTTGGTGATTATATCCCTAGGGCCTCTAGTATCATTTTCTGCCTTTATTTCAAGGCCTCTGCCATCATCTCATGACTGTCAATAATTTTAACAGCAGTTTTGGATATTTTATGAGTGACCTGGGGATACTTAAACGTAGCTTGATTTTAAATCTGGGGCATGGCTGTAGCATTTAGCATATGGTTCTTTCCTTTACAGTTTAGTACTGATCCTGCCTTCTAGAGGCTATTTCATTTTTAACTCTGGCTTTTCTCTACTGAAATGAAATAAGTAATCCTCTCACCCCCAAAACCAGCCGAAACAATAGAGCTAAAACTAATGGTATAATACTTGTTGAATAGTGCAGAATATCTGCAAAACTTGCTTATAGTTGGTCCTGAGGATTCTCTTTGCTGGAGATTATCTACTTCATACCTGCAACATGCATGCATGTATCTCCGTTGCTACCGCAGGTTCTCGGCAGGTCTGTTTTTAGATTAATTTCATAATTATGAAAGAATTTAGATTTCTTTCATAACAGTTATTTTGGTAATTTCCTCTTTTCGGTAATTTTCATTCCCAATAATTTATTGAACCAGTGTTTGAATTCAAAACTTTGGATACAATAGAAGCAAAATATTGAGCAGCTCATGTTACCTTCAGTTGAATTCTATATTTACACAAAATAACTCAACAGAAATTTAGAGTAGTTGTCAATAATCACAGTTGTCTACAACACAATGAGATAATGTTTTAATAAGATGGACTTCTTCCTTAATTCAAGATAGGAAATAGATTCTTAATGTTTGTTTCTTCCAAGCTAATACATTGTATTGTGGGGGACAATTTTTAACTGGTGTCCTCCTTACACCATAGTGAAAAAGTTACAGAGGAAACAATATATCGGAGAAAGTATTTATAAACGTTCATATATAAAAGGTGCTGCTATATATAAAATGTCTCATGTTTTTACAAAATGAAATGTCTACCTCGAAAAGCAATAACTTAAGAAACAAAGTGGAGTATAAAAAACCCCTCTTAACTTTGGGGGCTGGGTTTAGAAAACACTTGTGTGCCCATCACATGGCACACAGTATTACAGAGCTGTATACTCAGGATTCTCTGAACTGCTGAAAGACAGAATCATAATCATTTTAAATCCAACTCTAAGAAAGCTTACTTCACTAAGATACTGAATTATGTCAGTAACTGATGAAACTTTAATGGAGATATACTGGAATGGTATGATATGGTCTAACCTCAAATCTGTCCCTGTAATTTTTATTTCTTGCATCTGTATGGAGAGGAGAGAATTGTTAGGTGGATGGATTTACCTTGCCTCCGCCTGGGTACATGGTTCTATTTTAAATATGTTCCAAGATTTTTTTCAGTCAAAGTCCCACATGACTTACACAAAACTCTGAAACTAATGCCCTGGAAGCTTTTAAATTTTTAGACCCTTTTGGTCAGTATATTCTAGTGAGTATTGACAAGAGATTCATTTGAATAAGATGATCGTATTCAAGCTGATCATGATACAGTCAGAGATATGTTTTTTCAGATGAAAATGAAATCTGTAATTCTGTATAGCTCTAAAATGGATGATATTACATTTATTGGTGTAATTATGTCTTGCATAAAAATACTCTTTATGGGAAGTAGTAGACAATTATAGTAGTGGTTTTATTAGAGGATAAAAGAATACAACAGGTACAGCAACGTTTAGAAAATGGATGAGTTGTGTGTAAATGAGAACATTTATCCCTCTTCCCAGTAGTACTTTCTGCTAAGAAATAAACCAAATATGGGAATTCCCCTTTCCAAGCCTCAATTAACTTTGCATTTCTTTTGGTTAGGTCTCCTTAACTGTGCAGTTTATACAGTGAGAGGAAAGTCACCAGCATGATTGGTTGTATTCTCGTCAGCTGGTGATCCTGTTCTTCCTTTTCCTGAAAGGACACTTTTAAATCTCTGTATATTCTTAATCCTGAAATCTGTGTTTCTGGCCTGCTGAATGGCAATCACAGCTAATAGCTCCCTTCAGCAAACCGTGCCTTGCTCTTTAATTTTACCTTTGGAACAAGTAGTCAGTCTGAGTTTTGAGTTGAATTGTACAGTACTCTCGTAATGTGAAAGTTATGGCTCTATAACAGGCTTTATAAAGCTTATCTCCATAGCTTATCATGTGTTCCGATTTCTCTGCGTTCTGGATATATGTATTCTATAAATGAATTTACCTTTTATAGTCTCTATGTATCTCAAAATAAATTGAAACCTAAAATTGAAGTACAAAAGTAATTTATTCCTGAAAAATCCAATTGGTATTTATTACGTTAACCACTAGGCAATTCCTTCTTCTTTCCAGCACTCACTGTTTACACTGCCATCCTCCTTGGTCCATTCGTCCAACTTAATATTTATGTGTCATCATTAAAGAACAGTCTTCTTTCAAATGCTTTCCATAGCACCATCTATGCTTGGAATATGGAGGAAAACTTAAAGGACTAGTATGGGTAGTATGCCTACTGCTTACTTGCAGTATCTTAAGTTCCACATATGAAGAAATTTTTCAGATTTTCTTCATACGATCAAAGTCACCATAGATACTTTGCCTTCCACATACCCTGGTTGGAGAGATTCAGTTGTGTGTTTTCATTATTTAGTATCACATGGAAAGATTCTTCATTTTGGTATTGCCAGAGCTTCCAGGCTGGGTAAGTAATTGGGCTCTTTCTGTTTAGAAGGACACTGACGGAAGGGGCCACACTGCAACTGTGTGTTGTGCTCTGCCTGCCTAAGTTAAACTCTTCTGGGTGCAGCTGGCCCTTTTTTCTGTGGTCTGCCCCTTACATGCTTCCCTCTACCCAACTGAGAACAAGATTCTTCTGCAAGTGGTTTGTTGTGATCTGACAGACTTAATCAAACAGCTGGATACTCTCATGAGACCAGATCATTTTCACTTGGTTACTTTTTATGATTATCTTATTCTTAACATGGTTGTGCCAATTTACCACAAGCAGCTTGTTTCCAAGAGTAGCAGATTTTTGCCAGAGGCCACCTTTTGAGAATCAGGGTTGATGTTACATATATCATGATCAAAACCATGGAGAACACGCATATCTTGAAAAGCCTGAGCATTTCATGTCCCGTAAGAGTTCATACCAGCTTCAGATCATTCGAACTAATTTGCATACCAGCTGTATTTCTCATGGACTATTTGGGAGCATTTTACTGTCCCACAAGATGCAAGCACTTATCCTTTGTGTTTAGGAGATCAGCGTGTCAGTGCACATCTGAGCCCCCATGCAGTGTGCACTTGCTGCAGGACTGTTGGGCCCTGGGACTTCGTACTCCACACTCTCATGATTGAGGAGGAGGGTGTTGAGTGATGTTCCCTCTCCCTCACTGTTGATAGTTGCTGTTCTGCAGTGCTCATTAGCTCACTGTTCACTGGGATTTCACCTCTTTGTAATTGCTTTTCAGCAGGTTTAGTCATCTGGAAAGCCCATAGTGCATCCTAGCCCAATGCTTTTCTGGAATCAGGCTTGTCCTCAGGCACTAGTTACAGAAGTCATGAGAAAACCTTTTTGCCGACCTTGGAGTTGGCTGTGGTTAGCCTCAGGCATAGGATTTATTACAGTGAATCTTTGTCTCTTCAGAAAGCAGAATAGAAATTTCCTCTTTCTGCATTTTGAATCTTCCCAAGAGAAACGAAATTTTGGCTCAGACAAGATATTTCTGAAGTCCTCGTAATACGTCTTGGGATATTATGATCAGAATCAACTTCTTCACTCGCTAGTGATCTTTGTAGATACCACTGCATAGCATATGCATATAATATCAGTCTCCTCAGATTACTGCTTGCTATACTAGGCCTTGCTGATGTGCCGTCAACTTCCAGACTGACTTTCTTCAGCATCTGATCAAAGGCAATCTGCCTTGCCCCCTGAGATTTCACCATTCTTGTTACCTTGTCTAAGCTAGGTTGTAGTTTTCTGGGTTTAAGTGACTTCCTTGGCTTTTGGTCCACCATCCAGCTTTGCCATATTTATTTCCCTACTCCACAAGATTCTCCTCCTTTTCCGAAAGTATCCAGAGGTATTTTTCTTTTAGTACAGCACCTTGGGTAGTCCTTCCCAGTCATGTCCACTGTTTAATCTGAATGTGTTTCTCAGTTTGGAGACTCCTGGAAACTTCTGGTGCTGCAGGCGTCTTCTGTAAGTTACTTCATAACTGCAGATCCGTCTTCATGTGGCTGGTTGAAAATGTCCTGTTTCCTTTGGCTTTCTGCTTTGTACTAATCAGCAGAATAAGTCTTCTGCTCTCTGCGCTTCCTAGCAGCCCTCTTGCACCCCAGTACCTAGTACAAATGAAAAAACCCATTCGCAAAGCTCATGAAATCTCCTATTTCAGGAGATCATACTTACTTTTTTAATCATATTTCTTTTTTACTTCTGACTATTCCAGGACACTGGTTCTGGCTTGACTTTTCAGCAGCTCAAGCAGAGTTGCTCAAACGAAGCCTGGATATTGCAGGTGACAAGTTTGTGGGCGATGAGCTGTGCGCTTTGTGAAGGCTCTGGCACTGGAGTGCTGCAATTGCAGCTAGTCTAACAGGACAACGTCCATTGCGGTTTTATGGATATGATAGGGAGTTTGAGGGTGTTTCCTAGGTCTTTTGATTTTGTGCTGAAACTTCGTACTGTGCTTTTGAAGAACATGGGATCCTGCAAATGGTAACATCCATGTGTCACAGAGACTTCTAGTGCTGTACCTGAATTCATCTGTTTCATATTTTTTAGCAACCATTGGACATCTGAATTTCACCAACTGCTCACCTTTACCTGGAGATGAAGCAAATATTTTTTTCAGTAATTTTCCCTTAGAACCATGACTGCTAGTCACTAATAAGTGAGGAGAACAGAAGCGGATGCTAGAAAATTAAAATAAATTGATTTTATGCATAACAGTAACAAGGCATTTTGTCTTGGTGACAAACAGTGCTATCTTAAGTAAGCATTCATTTGACCTAGTGGCTTTGATATCAGTTGCTATTAATATCTATGTAGCACTCATTAACAAGCCTGCAGCTTTCAGGGATTTAGCTGAATAATAAGTAAAACTAGATGTGAAAATAAACTGACCTATAAACAACATTTTTTTAAGAAAAACAAAAGGAAAATATATTAAAGCTAGTCCAACATAACACAGATTAATAACCATAGGCATTTAATGAATACTATCTTATAAATAGAAAACAGATATGAATGATGAAGAGTTTCTAAAATTAGAATCGTCTCAGATGAGATATTTAGAATAGGTTTATGGAAGTCGTATTATGTGGCCGTAGGAGCAAACCAAACAATAAACGGATGGCCAGCATAAATGCATAATTAATGCTGTGCACCAAAATGAACGGTACCAAAGCAGCTTTCATGTTCCCAGAAAATTGAAGGAAGCTCTCTAAAAGCAACTAATTTGCAATATAGAGCTGATGAAATAACATTTGCAAATATTTCTACTGTTTTGGAAGGCTGAAAGTGTACTTATCGATTCCTCTGGATTACAAGTTGAAATTGAAATTATTTCAATGCCTTTCCCCATTTTAGGTTATGTACCTAACCTGGTTTAAGCCCATAAGCTACATTTAACTTCTTTCCCTAAAAGTTACTGCAATACTTGTTTGATAGGTCCATATAGAAGATTCACAGCTGTATCAGAAGCCTGAATCAGTATTTGTTTATGTAAAATGACATTTCTTTCTTTCTTCTTGCAGTATCTGTAACTTAGCCTACAATTTATTTATTTTTTTTTTTTTTTTAACTACAGTAAACTTCAATAACTAGATCAACACCAGTATATGCCAGGTAAACCTACAGTTCAACAGGTTTCTTTATTTTCATTCTTTAGCTTATTGTGATAGTTTAAGAAGGAAAGTTTTAATTCTTGATGCTGTGGTCAAATTTGATGGTGCCAAGAGAAGCTGGAGCATTATTTCTCCTCTTTGTGGCATTCTATATGCAAGTAACTCGTCTATCAGATGAAGAATCTGCATTAGAGCTCATTGGAGATCTCTGCAAGTAAACAGAAGCATTGATTATTTTTTGTTTGGTTGGTTTGGTTAGTTGAGTGGGTTTGGGTGGGGTTTTTTAGGAAACAGCATTAGGGAGGTCAAGATCTAGCTATTGATTCATAGCTTAATCCTTTTAATGTATTAACAGTTAATCTATGGAGAACCTGAAATTAAACAAAGCTGCTCACACTTTTATTTAACGAACAGAAACCAATATTGCATAAAAAGAACTGTGATTAACCAGAAAGCTATTAATGTTGATGGCATAGTCCCTTCAAAGTAAGTGGCTGAATTGCTTTGGTCTGACCAGGGCAGAATTTTTCTGTTTGAAACAAAAAAGATTTAGTGTTTTTACAACCAGATTTGATCCAGCTCCATCATAAGTCAATGTTTTTCAAATTCTGTTTAATCCAATTCCTATTCTGTAGCCAGTGTTACACTGAAATGACCACTCTAGTGTTGGCTGGTAGTATAACATGAGTGGTCACTGACATCAGTGGACCAAGATTTCTCCTCTGAGGTTTCTCACCAGATAGTAGCTCTCTGAATGAACTCTCTGTTATGGTATGAAGTATTAAACATCAGAGAGGCAGGATCACTGATAGCACTGTAATATTGAAGAAATCTGTCTGATTCACAAATATATTATATTTAGTTTCGCAAATTCCAGGAAATGTCATATCATAAAAGAATCAATTTAGATAGGAGAAGCTCAGCACAATTTTATCTCCAGGGCATCATTATTTACATCACTTGGTGACATAAACATGATCTCTGATCACATCTTTGTTTTGAAGTAGCTGCATCTGTTGGTTCTTTTCAGAGTTCGTCTGCAGAGACATAGAAAAGGAATGCTGCAGAATTTGCTCAAATTATCAGTTCCTCTTTGTGTTTAGGTTATAATAATGCTCAGAGTTTTTCTGTGTTTTTTCTTTGTTTCTGTGGTGTTCATGTATGCGTGTCAGTTATAGTGAAGGTTTGCCAGTTTCAGACAGTGGAAAAGGGCGGAAGGAGGATCCGGGGAACTACAGGCCTGTCAGTCTGACCTCGGTGACGGGCAAAGTCATGGAACAGGTTATCTTGAGTGCTATTAATGAGCACATACAGGTTAACCGGGTGATCAGGCCCAGTCAACACGGGTTTATGAAAGGCAGGTCTTGCCAATCAAACCTGATCACCTTCTATGACAGGGTGACCCGCCTGGTTGACGAGGGAAGGGCTGTGGATGTAGTTTTCCTGGACCTCAGTAAAGCCTTTGATACAGTTTCTCATAGTGTTCTGGTGGAGAAACTGGTAACTGCTGGCCTGGATAGGTACACCCTCCTTTGGGTTAAAAACTGGCTGGATGGCCGGGCCCAAAGAGGGGTGGTAAATGGGGCTAAATCCGGCTGGAGGCCGGTCACCAGTGGGGTTCCCCAGGGCTCAGTGCTGGGTCCAGTTCTGTTTAACATCTTTATCAACGACCTGGATGAGGGGATTGAATGTACCCTCAGTAAATTTGCGGACGACACCAAGCTGGGAGGCTGTGTCGATCTGCTCGAGGGTAGCGAGGCCCTTCAGAGGGATTTGAACAGACTGGATCGTTGGGCTGAGGCCAATGGCATGAGCTTTAATAAGGCCAAGTGCAGAGTCCTTCACTTGGGGTATAAAAACCCCAAGCATTGCTATAGGCTCGGGGAGGAGTGGCTGGAGAGCTGCCTGGC
This sequence comes from Tauraco erythrolophus, assembly GCF_009769465.1. Lineage (NCBI taxonomy): Eukaryota > Metazoa > Chordata > Aves > Musophagiformes > Musophagidae > Tauraco > Tauraco erythrolophus. The sequence continues at coordinate 35,945,209 of NC_141473.1, forward strand.
GGAGAAGGACCTGGGGGTGTTGGTTGACTACCGGCTTGATATGAGCCAGCAGTGTGCCCAGGTGGCCAAAAAGGCCAATGGAATACTGGCGTGTATCAAGAATAGTGTGACCAGCAGGAGCAGGGAAGTGATCCTGCCCCTGTACTCGGCACTGGTGAGGCCGCACCTGGAATATTGTGTCCAGTTTTGGGCCCCTCGCTTTAAGAGAGATATTGAGCTCCTGGAGCGAGTCCAAAGAAGGGCGACTAAACTGGTCAAGGGGCTGGAAAATAAAACTTATGAGGAGCGGCTGAGGGAGTTGGGGCTGTTTAGCCTGGAGAAGAGGAGGCTGAGGGGAGACCTGATTACGGCCTATAAATACTTGAGAAAAGATGGTGGGGAGTTAGGGGAAGGGCTCTTTACATTAGTGATGGGAGATAGAACAAGAGGAAATGGGCATAAGCTTAGTCAGGGGAGATTCAGGTTGGATGTTAGGAAGTATTTCTTCTCTGAAAGGGTTGTCAGCCACTGGAATAGGCTGCCCAGGGAGGTGGTTGAGTCCCCATCCCTGGATGTGTTTAAGAATAGGGTGGATGAGCTACTTGAGGATATGGTTTAATGGGGATTAGGGATGGTTGGACTCGATGATCTCTAAGGTCTTTTCCAACCTAGAAATCTATGAAATCTATGAAAACTATGAAAAAGATCTGTATCTCTTCACACCTTAATCTGAAAGACGTTTCTGCCTTACTTCATTTGAAAAAAAAACCAGCAGAAGCGTAAGACAAATGTCTGTGTGTTTAATTAATTACTGAGCGTGCTGGACTTCCTTGCAGAAACAATGTTTAATAAATCCTTTTTGGACCTCATCTTTTGCAAGAGCGACACTATTTTCCTCTTTAATGACCATCATCACCTCATTGTGTTGCATCTCTTCATGTAACTATCTCAAAATAACAAAAAAGCATTTCTATAGGCCTGCTATCTGAGGGTAGCTTAAATACCTGTGTGATATTTTAAAGGCAGAGCTACGTACATGGAAAGCGATTGATTCTAGACAAACTGAGGTATGTTTTTGTTTTACAGGACATACTATGCAATCGTAGAGCCCGTATAGAGTAGGTAACCAAAGATGATAGTGAAATTGCAGAGTGTAGACATTTTAAAAAACAAAAACAAAAAAGAGTTGAAAAATTACTGGATAATTATAGGTCAGAATATTTCCGCAATATACTTTTTTTGACAACACTGACATTGGAATTGGTAATTTTTTCCTATTTTTCTGTGAACAGTGGGAAAATGGAAGACAAGAAAGAGGCAAGGACAATTCCTATGTTCTAAAGATTTGGGTTCTTAACAGTGCTTTTATGCCAAGCTAACGCTTCAACCACAAGGAAAAATACATGGAAACTGCATTTTAACACAGATATGGACGCCTTCAATCTAGGGTTTTGTTATCATTTCAGAGAAAGCTTTCTAAAAGCTCTTTCTAGTCAGGATAGAAGAATTTAAAAATTACCGTAAAGTCTATCTGTCATCCTTCCATCTGCTGTAGGAGTTACTTTGAGAAAGAACTCTGGGAGCTTTGTTACCTCATATTCCAGCAAATATCCTGAGAAAATCCATCTAATATCAGGAGTTGGAAGAAAGCTTGTACAGCTAATTTGTAGCCAGTGTAAATACCCTCACATGAAAACAATACTCTGGTTTAGGAAAAAGACTGGTTGACAATCCCTTTTTAGTAATAATTCACTAGCTATGTAGCCATGTTCATTCTCAATGGCTTACATCCTTCATCTTTAAAGTCAGGGTTATACTTTTGGGAAGCACCAAGCAGAGGATGCATCAGATGGACAGTACACCCCAGATACTGAGGCCAGTACTGTAAAATGTCTTCATTAATGACCTGGACAGTGAGACAGAATGCCTCCTTGGCAAGCTTGCAGTCAGTGCAGAACTGGGAGGACTGGTCGCACTGCCGTTCTGGGAGACCACATCAGGGTGAAGAAATGGGTCAACAGAAACCTCATGAAGTTCCACAAAAGGAAATCTGTTTACGAACAAGTGAAGTCTTGTGAAGTTGAGGAAACAAATCGATGAAGGACAGTGTGAAAAACACTACCAGTAGTGGGCAAGCTGCTACTGTTTCTTTCAGAAGGGAAATTTGCTGCAACACTGGTGAATCTTTGGGACCTGTCTGAAAATTACACTGCAGTATGTATCCTTGCTTTTGATTTCCCAGGTTTTAGATCACACCTTAGCATCCAATACCTATAGGCCTTTTGTCCTGTCCTTTCAGGTACATGTATGAATAATGGTCTTCGTTTCATTTCTTTTTACGTTTCATTAGTTGTTATTTTGTCCAGATGGACTGGAAAGTTTCCCTTTTCAGATTTCCAATACCAATGGCAATAATCACATGTGAAACACCTGAGAAGCAGTTAGTGATAGCAAGAAGCAGTTGCATTTCCTCTCTCTTATAAGACTCTTGAAATCTATAGTAGTGATCTCCAGAAGAGGCAGACCACAGTGGGATTGCAAGAACCTCTTCCACTGAGTAGTTTTAAAGAAATAATCAAAAAGGACTTCTTGGATGTAAGCTCTTTCTAAATTGTTTTCATCTATAAGTAACGTACTAGTGAGTCAGCAAGAAAAAAAATCTTCTATAGAATCTAAAATCCTTACAATATTCTTTAGATCTGCTTCTGGGCAAATAGTCCGCTATACTGGAGGAAAATTAGTAGAAAATGGCCTATTAGTGTCTATATTTATAGTTCAAGACTCAACAACTCCGTGATTTATGTTTTCAATTTAATCACACCAACTGATGTAAGAAATAACTGGAAATGCAGGTATGACCTTGCTCAAGCAGACTTTATAAAATTCAATGTAGCAGAGCTTGTATATTGAAAATTCTGCAGTAATAAAATGTTTTTTGCATTGCACAGCTTGCCAACTATGTCAATACTAGATAATGGTTTAGGCAAATTACATGACTAAAGAATTAGAAATGTAACTGGAAAAAGGAAACATAATACTAGGTTTGTGGCAAGGATTCATTTTATATGATAAAACTAATTTGAAATTTGATCTTTAAAGCAGAACACAAAGAGTACTGAAGTACTTGAAATGCAAGGTCTATTACAGAATAAAGGAAGCGTGAAGACAAATAGTCTGACAGCAGCCTAGACAAGGGCAAAGGAACTCTTATTGGGCATAGCTAAACATTGTATTCTTAAAAAAATAATTTGGTTATTTGAAATAAGGAGCTGATGAAGTTCATGGGAGGGAGAAGAAGTAATAGTTTAAGAATACAAAGTTCAGATTTAGGAATTTCATTTAATTGACTGTGGTTTTATCCTCACTTAAATCTTTTTTAACATATTCAGGCAAAAGAGGAAAGTTACTGAACTAGTGTAAGGACAGAAATTCAGCTTAGAAAATACAGTTCCTTATTAAAGAGTTTCCCAGGCTTCACGTGCCTATGTTGAAAAGAGAAACAAAGGAGGGTGAGTGACTTTGTGCAGGAACACAGGGCCCAGAGAATAACCTGGAGCAAAATTCCTGTCTCAGGTGGAACATGTGCATGGTTTTCTGCAGGGAAATGAGGCTTTGTTCTGCCTGTGCCCTCCACCAACTCTGAGCATGAAGTCTTGCAAGTGCTTTAGGTACAGCCGTATGATAACCAAGGTTCAGACCAGGCTTACATCCGGCTGGCTTGGAGCCCAGGCAGGTTTTTCTTTGTAAAATACTGCATAGACATACCCTGCACTGCAAGGATGTTAGGTGTTTCCATTGCTATTTCCTTCATTTCTCTCTTTCCATCCATGCATGGTCTCCAAAAGTTTTGAGCAGAATAGCTTGAAGCGATGTTGTAGCTCATTCTAGTGATCGAGAAGACTGATGAAGTAGATGGAGAGCAGTTTCTGATATACTAGTCTATTGAATTATTTCTCTGTTGGTGAAAGTGTAACTGCTTTTCAGACCTAGCTTGCTGGCCCAGGCTGTCTGTATAAGGCTTTTGTCTCTTTTAACACTTGGTGAAAGGACTTCTGGTGAGACATTGTGTTTTCCATTAAGTAGAACTGAGTAAAACCTGTCTCTTCCCCTTAACAGGTGAGGTGTATGGTCATATCCAAATAACTACGTGAAAGGAAATCCTCTGAGTAACCAAATGCTTCTACTGATGTTTGGTACTCCATTAGAAAATTACCTCAGGGATCAAAGGAAGGTTGATTGCAATGGTTTGAGGTGTTTCTTACTAGCAATAACATTTTTTTTTTTTGTCAATCTCTCTCTCATTTACACTTCTGTGTTGGAAAGAGGAGGACCGAAGCTGTTCGGTGCAAACATCTTTCATACAAGTTAGATGTATATTTTTCAAAGGATAATTCCTTACCTGGTACAGCTCCTCATAAAAATGTACATTCATTAATTTCTTAAAATACCCTAATGGCCTGGCACAAGTGTAGAGGTGTGATTGTTCCTGAGTTATTAAAAGAAGGATCATTTAGATGCAGAAGTTCACATTGCTTCCTTGAAAGACTGTGTGAAACGACTGTTGAAATAGGTTTTTGGTCTATTAGGCTCCTCACTAATCTTTTGGGGGAACTCATTAACATGCTTGAATGATGAAAGGCATAAGTATAGCTTTCATCAGGTGAAATTGTTAGTGGTGCATATCATGCATGAGATGTGTTATGAGTTGTGTTTATGATGTGAGAAACCTTATAACAGCATCTGATGCGCTGCATAAATCATTGGATTCTTGGGACATGATAAATGTGGAGAAATTTAATGCTGGGACAGTTCTTAAACACAGGAAATAATAGATTGTATAAAAATCGTCCCTCGTACTACTTTCGGCCTTCTGCTTATAAAGTATGAATGATGTAGTCCCTCCCCTTTTCCCATACTACAGATCCTGAAGTAAAGGGCTTGAGTGAAGAGCAGCTACACTAAAGTGCTTTGGCCTGTCCTTTAAGTCAGGTAGAAATATTTAATTGCATGTCAGAAGCAAGCTTTGGGCAGTGATTAATCTCACATGTTAAGAATTATCTTTCAAGAAATGGTTTAAGAGAGGACGTGAGTGTGTTGGAAAGAAAATGAGACAGCCTGCCAGAGAAGATTTTAAACATTCTGTTGGTTGAATAGATACCTGGTGAGAGAACTCAGCTGAATATGTTTGTAAGAATTATTATTCAGCAAATGAAACCCTTTCAAATGACTGTTATCTCAGTTTGAAATCTGATAATGTATCTTGGAAAGGTGAAGAACACTTGGGAGTGTTAAAAGTGGCAGGGGATATAGGACATCACAAATTTCTGTTCAAGGGTATTTTTCTATATTTACTGTATTTCAGTTATGTTTTTATGATGAGCTGACAATTTAATCGGATTTTTGCTTGTCAGTATTTATTTGAAATTCAGTTGCTAAGCAGAAACCTCTAATAGCAGACTTCTCAATCTTTTTTTGTATGCAGGCAAGTATGCCTGCAAAACCAAGGCCTGGTCTTGCAGCCTTTATTTACAGTTCTTACCTATCTAATGAGTAGTCCGTGTGTAAGCTCAGCCGTGGAACATCTGTAGAACACGTGCAGGAAGAGATCTACACAAGCTGCAGAAAAATATTTTAAAAGATTCAATGTAATACATGAGTTTGATAAAACAGCGCGATGTGCTGGGCTCGTATGCTTGGGCAGAATACTCCACGTGTTTGTTCAAGGACTTGCAATTGCTTAAACCTTTTTCATCTCAAAGATAAAACTGCTAATAAGTTTAATTAGTGGCATCCCTGCAATTGGATGTTGAACCCATAATTCTCATCTGATCTTGTATGTCTATCGATACACTTATGTTACAGTGTGGATTTACATTGCCAAGATTTAGAAAGCAAGAGGCAACATTTGAATGGAAATGCTCTGGTACTGAAATACGTAGAGAAGGCATGCTTTCTCACTTACACTCTGAGGGGAATTTTTGCCTTAGATATAAATTTCCCCTATGTCAAGAAGTTCCTTTTTTCCATGTGAAGAATAATTTTTATTATTATCAATAACACTGTTTCGAAGAAAGATTACGTGAAAGCAGGGAGTTCAGTTGTATTATCCATGTGGAGATGATCTTCATCCGTAGTGAAAAAGCCATAGAGCAAGTAGGATAGTCGAGGTGGAAAGAAGTTTGGGCAAGGTTTCCAATATTTTCAGTAGTTTTGAAGCTTTCTCTCATGGGCGAAGCTCACGGAGTAGTTTATTTGAAAGTATTTGTTATGCTTACAGATTGTACTATTCTAGTTAGCACACTTTGGTTCCACTTTTTTCTCAAGACTTGGTATAATTTTGTTCATCGTTCCATTTAGTGAAGGGGACAAGATGTTTCTTAATTGCTTGTGATGCAATCAACAGGCATCGTTTGCGTATGTCAGGTAAAACTGAAGAAACAAAAATTTACCTATTTTCTCAGTGTGACAGTTACTGAGGTCGTTCTGAGCTTGTTTTATAAACGGTGCTGGTTTGATTTTTTAAAAAAATACTTTATGAATTTTTTTTTCTTTGTCCACTGTTTCTGACCCACCAGGGTGTGTTTGAAACCAGTGTGTAAATAAGGTACAGTAGTTAATAATGAAACTTATGCAGCTTTTGGTACTGATAGTATAAAGCTTGCACAGGGGAAACATGAAGCAGATGTTGCTTTCCTCTTTTAGCAATAGCAAGGTGAAAACTGCACTATAACCTTTGAACTCTTGAAGTCCTTCAAACTGTCTATGGTTTTACATTCCCAAAATAGAAGAGAGACAAGCAGCAGGCAAGTGTAAAATGACCTCCCTCTTCAGTTGAGCACAAATGTAATTTACGGTCTCCTGTAGCAACTGTATTTCAAAAATAGCAAACCACGTATTTAATTTATGTCAAAACAAAGCCAAGTAGCCTTGGTTCAACATTTCACTTTGTAGATGGAAATGGAGAGATATCGAACTACCCTATCTGAGAATGAGACCCTTAGGAGTCTATTTACGGTACCTCCTCTTGACAACTCTTACCACTTTTTACCCCTGTTTAACGTACATTCACTGTATCAGCTCGCATCTCATTGCTGATTTTCCCTTTACCATGTTGCTCTAAAAGCCTCCCTAGCTTTATATGTCTCTCAATAGTTTGAAATAGAAGAAGGAATCGTGCTAAACTGAGGGATAATTACAGATAACGTATTGCAATTCAGAAATATGGGAGTATCACCCTAATTTCAAGCTCTTTGGTCTCTTTTATATTATTAGCTCTCAGAAATATTTTAATAGCCAAGGGAACCAAGTCTTTTGATCTCCAATTCATAAAACTCCATTTATTCCAAGAATGTAAGTGGTCATATGACTGTTACAGAAAGTGAAATGCAAGTGCAAATCCATCAATAAAATAGAGCAAATAGATAGGCATATTAGAAGAAATTGTAGGTCTATTACTAACAACAGCTACACTACTAAAATTAATTCATGTAACTGTAAAGACTGGTCCTTGCTTCATATTGATCACTGCATGCATTCCATTACAATGTGCAAAACTAGGAGGATTTATACTTACGAGTGTAATAAGGTAAAGCCTTAACATCGAGTGCAGTGACTAAATGCTTTAATTAAAATGAATAAGAAGCAAGTCTTTCTTTGGTATGTTGCATGTTTTATATTGTCAGAGTTTCAGATGTAGTTAAGATACTCAGATATTTATTCAGAGAGAGACAATCCTCGCCCAAAGAACATACTTGACTGGGAAGAGGAGAAAAATAATGCTTTTATTGTGTAATGTCACTGGTGAGAAGTATGTCCTAGTTCTGACAGAAGTGGTACATTTCAGAACCCTATAGCATTAGATGCGTATTTTGAAACAAAGAACCCAAATGCTCAAAACAAAGCAGAATCTGTGTTACTGAAAATAAAGAAATTGTCTTAATTTTATTAGTGTTGAATTAAACTTAATTTATACACATTTGTATTATTTTGTCTGACTGGAAAGTGTTACCTCAGAAGAGGCTGAGAACTGGTAAGGAAAGCAAGCGCAAGCAACGGCTGGAGACAATGGGCCTAGTACAGAAAATGCGAAATCCTAGAGTGAACAACGAGGAGGCTATTAGGTGGCACTGTTTTTTTTTTTTTAGGGCAACATTCATATTCCCAGGTGAGAAATGAAGGTTCAGAGGTAATACTTAAGAAGTCCAAATTAAAAAAAGCCACAAGAAGAAAAGACGTGGAGGCAGTTGCTGGCCATAGCTGAAGAGTTTTTGGCACAGGAACTACAGCAAGAGTGACAGCAAATAGTTCCAGGTAGAGAGCAAGAGAGGGAGAAGCTGAATCTGTTTCCAAAAGGTTGTATCTAAGAGAAAAAAAAAAGTATACAGCACAGATAAAGGAACATAAAAAATGTAGCTGTAGATTTGATGTTCTATATAGTAACCTGTCCCATCAATGGTATTATTGCCTGGCTGGGAGACATACAGTCAAATCCACAAAGGTTACAGGTTTCTACGGGCTAGGAAAATGCAGGAGACTACAGAGTATGTCCTTAAATATGAATTGTAAAAGAGTGCTTAGGTTTTCTGTGGCCTATATGAAGATGAAATGTGCAGCATGTGACTGTTCTGGGAAGGGCCTCTTTCATGTTTTTAGAGCTCTGTGGGACAACAGCTGTTTTGTGTTCTGAGTTTCTGAGGTGTTAATAAGACATAAATATTTTGTGCTACGTCTCAGTGATCTTGCCTTTGTTCTGTTTCCTTTAAGCTAAAAGAAATCGCTGTAGACTGAAGATGGTTTCCCACTGATCATGATTCCAGCTTGAAGAGAAACTTCTTAATACTTCTGTTGTTGTTAACGTTTATGTTCACAGTACTGAGTGAGGAAAAGAATATACACAAAAAAACGACTATAGCCTCAAGAGTGCTTGCAAAGATTTTTGATTTTTTTTTTATTCTTGAATGCTCAAGCCAGTATTAGTTAGCTAAGACTTTGTCTGACAAGTGCCAGTGGAGTCTTGGACAACAGTCATCTGTCTGGCTGTTTTTCTCTTTGTCTGAACTTCAGGTCTGAGTCTGGTTGGCTGGAGTAAAGTTCCTGAATCCTGATATTAGGTTTTCTTAACCTGTCAGATTAGGAAGATCAGTTCTTGTTAGAGCCAGGCACTTCCACTTGACTTGGCTGCATTTCAGCTGAACTCTGAGAGGCATTTGGAAAAATCCACATTCAATTTGAAAAAGCAGCTGCTTCTAACTTTTGTATAGAGCTCCATCTGATAAGCAGTGGCACTGTACATTTCTTACTTTCAAAAATCCATTGGGAACACGATCATTTTGATTTTATATCTGTCTTGACATAGGTATCTCCCAGTTTTGCCAGGGGAAATATATTTATTTCATGACTGATATCAAAATTTTCTCATGTGTTATCTGCCTGAGGCTGACATGGTATTATTCTTGGACAGAACCCTACATGCTAAGGCTTGTAGGACTACTCTCCAGAGTTTCTTGACTTAGTGCCTGAAAATTGATTTACCCTGTGGTATTAGCTGCCTCTTGTAGTGTGTCAGCTTTGTCTTAAAAACCAGAAAAGATCAGACCCAAGAGCAATAGCAGTAATAAAAGCACTACCCATTAATGTTATCAAGGGGCAACAGACAAAGGGTCAAGACAGGGTCCTGTAACTTTCTTACTGTAAGCAACTATTAAAAGCCACCACTCATAAAGCTGTAATTAACTTTGCTAACTGAACAAACTAGTCCTAACCTTCAGTGATTCCAGGCAGATCCCTCTTAAAGTCTGTTGGAGCTGTTGAAGATGTTATTAAATATCAAGTAGTTGCTGAACAGCAAACAGAAATGCCTGTGAGGTTTGGGTGGTCACTGAGGAGCGGGACCCATGCAGTTCAGGTTGGGTTTCTGTCAGTATTTGTTCGCGTGTTCAAAGTGAATGAAGTCAGCTCTTCTCTGGCAGACTGGAGTTGGCAAATCCCTGGCAATGTTCATCTGTCTGAGACCTATCCTAGGTTCCAGTTGGACAATTTTCCATATGCAGTTCTCACTATTTTACAAAACTGGTCCAGAGGCCTAAGTACTTTTCTTAACTTGTCTCTGAGCACACTGTTACCGTCACGTTAACATGCATCATGCAGTCTTTTATGTTTATGCATTTTGACTGTTTAAAAAAAAACCCACAATTTTTACTGTTTCCTTTAGTTCTTATTTAGGCATCATCATTCCACTTCGTCCTGAAAGAGCAATTAGGCTAAGTCTGATTGCTTTGGATTTGATGTGTCTAAGAGAAGACTCATGTCCAGTTATTACAACTCTTGACACATGGTAGCTTTTTGCAGCACAGTATGCTGCCTGTTTTTTTGAGTTTTCCTTGCCAGTAGGACTATTATAGGGCTTACTGTTCACTGGGCAATGAACAGCTCAGAGGAAGAAGAAAAATGCCCATTTGTGTTAAGCAGTGGTTGACTGCTGTCTCAAACACAAGATCACACAGGTTTTGTAAGTGTGAGTGCAATCACTGAAATGTATAATCCATTTTTAATCTTTTACTCTTCTCCTGAAATGAATCGTCCTGGTTAATTTTATGTTAAAGTATCCCGTTCATCAGTTTTTAATGTATTTAAATGCAGCCTTGTGATTTCATTAACTGCATCTTCTTCTTTGTGTTATGAGAGAGCACTTGATCTACTCTGCCTATATGCTTCATTGTTTTGAGTTGTTCTGGCATATCCTAAATTAGTTAATCACTAAGGTGAGCTGCATCAGTCTTTTTAGTTTTTGTTCTCACAGAACTCTCCATTTCCCTAACAGTGCTTATTGGATTTCTCTTAGACTCCTGCTGTTTCTGCTTTTACGGTTTTGGAAGAATACTTCTGCTTTTATAACATCATTATAATTATCTCTGTATTCTGTGCTAGTCTCTCGCATTTGTCTGCATTTTGAATAGCTTTGCACATCCATCGTTGTTTTTGTAAGGTTCTGTTCTGTTAACTAAACTGTTTTGCTTCAGTTTTGCAGGGCAGTGGGTGTAGCTCTGAATGCTGTCACAACACCAGTGGTTGACTTCTATATTTAGTCTCTGGTTTAGTTTCAAGTTTCCATAGTCACTTCACACATTATCTCATTGACTGGAATGGAGGCTGAACTAAGCCTTTTAATGGAATTATTAGGAAAGGATAAAGTCGTTCATACCAGCAGCCTTGTTGAATTCATATTGTCTTGATTTATGATTAATAATCTAGTTTCAATCGTTCAGATGGATGTTTAAAAATATTTAGAGGTATTGACAAAGTTCTGCAAAAACAGCCTGAAAATAATGAAATAGTAATTGGTTTTAAAATACGGTGTTATTTACTGAGTAAAGAATAATAAGAGAATCAGTAGGAATTGCAGCAAAGTACTCTGTATTTCTTTTTTGTTTGTGGAGTGTGTGGTGGTTCAGGCCAAGATACTGTTATTATTTAAAGATTTATGGTCTTCAAAAACTATTGACCATATGACATTATATGATACATTCAGTCTAAATTATCTAAATTCGGAATATATTAGAATTATGTCAGTCCTCTGTCAATCTAATGAAAGACATAAAAAACAAGCACAGTGAAAATGTGTTGTTTTTTTTAAAAAAAGTTAAAATATGAAAACCTGTCCCACTGTGCTGATGAGAATTGGGGAAAGCAGTATTTTGTTATAATATGTAAATAAATATGCAATGTGTTAAATATGTAATTAATAGTAAATATTTTGCTGCTGGATACTACTTTTTGATTGTCTGCTAAATTAACACATTTTTGTTATAAGTCTGTTCATGAACATTTAGAATCAGTTCTTCTCTGCTTAAAGGCTGAGTGACGTGGTCGTGCACAAAAGAGATGGTGCCATGGAGATGGAGGAGGGCATACACTACTGGTGTAGCTTTCACTTGGACTCTTGACAGCTGAGAGAGAAACTCATTGCACTTCAGCCTGGTTGCCTGGTGATTTGTACGGAACCGTGGTATTAGACAGTGTCACTTGTGAGCCCTAGCTGATTGATTTTCACTCCTTTGGAGGGGGACATCCTCGCAGAGGAAGAAGAGCTGTGAAGCATCTCTGTACCACAGGCCAAACTATGCGGTTGCAGTTGCGTCTGTATGTCTGCAGCCAGACACTATGCTGCGAATTTCCATCTTTCACAGTATTTGTGGCAGCCAACAGTAGTGTTTGGAAATGGGATGTCCTCTGTATAAACCCCTGGAACGCAGTGATGGGGGTAGCTGATTAGGTCCCAGACTTCTTTACAGATGCCTATTCAACTTTGGCATCCTGGTTTTATTTGACCCCAGTGGTTTTGCCTGCAGCTGGAAACACTATTAGAAGTTATATTCCAGTGATATTGGAGAAAATGGGCTTTACTTGCAGCTTATGGTTTCCAAAACTCTTTAACTGTTTTCCCCTTCTTGTTAACTATTTCTGTCTTTCCTTGACAGCACATACACGTTGTTCTTCAGACTACGATTTTTCTTCTTTTTTTTTCAGTTATTAGTGCTAACTCTTTTTTTTTTTTTTTTTTTTTCCTATTTCAGTTTTTCTACACCATGTTCTGTACCACTTCACCATCTGATTCTCTTGGACAGAGAAAGAATATGTTCCTGTGCCCCCTAGAACATGGCCCCGGGCAGCAGAAAGGTTCATATGTTCCATATGGAGCTTTATGACTTCAGGTGAGAAAGAAGTAATTGAAGCAGATAGATTTTAAAAGAGAACTGTTTGTATGCAAATGTATTAATGGAAGTCTGTGATTCAAATGTCTGTGGGCTAAATTATGGAAAAAGCATTTCTCAGTTAAAAATTCATCATAAAGAACATAAAATGAACTTTGAAATATGTTATGAAATAAGAGCTGGTAAAATCTCAACCTACTGTAAAGCAGTTTGAAATATAACACCATATATTTTTTCCTTACTAATATTTTTTCCAGGTTTAATTATTTATTGATTTATATTATAAATTGTTTTTTTGCCTTCATGTCAGTTGTTTTTAGTATCTCCCTCTTTAGCTTTTGCACCAACTCTTCTAAAGTGTTTTTTTAAATATCCTAAAACTCATAGGGTATCATCATGTTTGATTACCAGGAGTTTCCACTGGGTTGGCAGTGCATGCAGTTTTGACTACTCTGACAGAGAGGTTACTTTTTCAATTCCCTTTTCTGGTCAGATGATTCAGACTGGATGTTATTGATAAGTTGAAATTAATATATTGCTATAGCAACATCTATGGGGTCGCTATTGAGTAAAGGCAATGTAAGCATATTGTACACAGTGGATATAAGAATCATGAAAGATACCTGTTTTTCAAAAAAGAAAGTATTTTAAATTAATACGGCCCAGCTAATGTGCCTGTTGATTCTTCTTAAAGACTTGTCTCTGAAGGAAAAGATACTTAGCTAATGAGTTCCAGTTGTGATTCCTGACCTTCCTGGTTGGTTTCGGGTTTTTTGGTTTGGTTTATTTTTTTAACCATGGAGCTTTTTATCTTGAGTATTGTGCTAGTGTTTTCCAGAGTGGCTTTGAAAATCGGGTTAAATCTTCAACTGGATTACCTCGCAAAGTTTTTTTTTTAATTTGATTTTATCACTGCTGGAGAACTATCACAAAAAGTTTTGAGACAACTTGGCATCCTTGTTTTTTCTTTGTATACTGTAACACTTGGAAATAATATTGCACATGGGAAGAGATTAGAATAATAACAAGAACATAGTATAAAAAATTTTGATGGATAGCACTTACCTTAAGATTTAAGTGAATCAGCATGTAATGTGCGAATCATGTCATTTCCAAAGTAGTTCTTATTCTGAGCAGTTCACGTTAATCTTCTGCAGAGGTCTTGGCATTGGTTTCAAAAGATGGGAATCTCTATCTGCTCCAGTATCTCTCTCTGTCTCTGTATGTATAAACTATGTTTTTACCTGCTTTAGTTAAACCTGTGCTGTTTTATTCTCACTATACTCGGATCTGCTTCCCAGCTTTGCCCAAAGTCATGTCTGTGTAGACTAGCTGTAAAGTTGTTTCCTCCACATGTGCCATGCATGAGATTCCCAGCATATTCCCAGCAGATTTGTGGTTAGCAGATATTTTGCCAAATGGACTTATGCACTTATCTTTTCAGCTGTTGTCTGTAAGCTTTTCTTTGTGGGGACATGATGAAACAATATGGTTTTGGGGGCAAAGACTGCACAAGGGAAGTTCTTGACTAGCATTCGAGAAGACGCTGTGATACAATGAAATAAAAGACTGCAATTTAAGAAAAGAAAGCTAAAATGTACATACCATATTTGTAGATGTCACAGTGGATTAGTTTTGATCCATTCTACTTTCTCATTCAGTTCAAATACAAGCTGGAAGACTGGTAGACTGGAAATGCTTATAAGAAAGCTGAGAATGGATAGAAATAGAGTGTACTGCAGGTGGGGTCTCACAAGAGCAGAGTAGAGGGGCAGAATCACCTCCCTCGACCTGCTGGCCATGCTGCTTTTGATGCAGCCCAGGACACAGTTGGCTTTCTGGGCTGCCAGCGCACATTGCCGGCTCATGTTGAGCTTCTCGTCCACCAGCACTCCCAAGTCCTTTTCCTCTGTGCTGCTCTCAATCCATTCTCCACCCAGCCTGTACTTGTGCTTGGGATTGACCTGACCCACTTGCAGGACCTTGCACTTGGCCTTGTTGAAGATGAAAACTTATAAACTCTTCCCTAAAGATATGGGGGTAGGGTGGTGGTGGCAGCAGCTTGTGAGCTGTTAGAAGTCTCTAGAGGCCAAGAAATTCAGCTTTCTGTTTTGAAATTAGCTACCAGGTTATAGGGATACTCTTTTAACAATTTGGTAAAGAGAAATCTCTAAGCAGCAGCATTTTGTCAATTTTGACTTTGTTCTGAAAACAGCTGCTTCTTATTTTATCTATTCCTTTCCCTCACACTTGGGACTCTTCTATAGTTTCATTAAGAGGAATACGTTTTCCCCTGAGGAATAAAAACCTTAGAGGGATACTCTTTTTTTTTTTTTTTCTCCCTGGGCAAATCTCTGGTTATGACTAATATCTCAATTTCTATAAAAAATTTTAAAGATCGCCATCTCCTGTCATTTAACATACTTTCTCACTGAACATCTCATTTAAAAAAAATCAACATCCTGAAAAAGGAAACTCTTATGTAGATAATTCCATCGTTAAAAATAATGAGTTAAGCCCCATAAATTGAGGTCCTTTCTGAAAATGTAAAAATAATGAATGTTGAGTTCTTTTTTTATGCATCTTTTTTTCTGTAGCAGAAGGTTACAAATTCATTTCTTAACAAGAGTTGGTAGGTAGTTTTAGCAAGATAATTGACAGCAAATGCGAAAATGTAGTTAGATGTTCTGAACTAGGTTTTCAGTTAAAAAATTCTACAGAAGAGAAAAATATTCAAGCTGGAAATCAGTACACCTGATTTTGCAGCTTATTATATATCCTTATTTCACCTAATACAAAAATTCTTTCATTGATGCTGTTATTCATAGAAAAGACAGCAGTTTAGCACAAAATTTGTCATAAATGTATCTCTTTGCTACAAAGCTTCTCCAGTGGCGCTAGCATTGCAATGCAATTTCTCCAGTTGGTGGTAGACAGGATACTGGTACCCACAGCATAGGGAAACTTGTGCATCATCGATGAAACAGTATCTGAAAAGTGGTCAAATACATACAGAGTTAATTGATGCATGAACAGGTACACAGGGCACATTACACTTCTGTAATTTCCTGTGATTTATCTTTGTTGTTACAGTTGAGATTATCTCTTGTTACTATGTCTTCTTTAACGAGCATTCTTTCTTTGTCAGCTTCCTTTCTTTGATACTGTCTACAGCCTTGCTCTACACCATACACGTGTTACACTTGAGCCAATTTCTCTGTTTCCAGTCTTCTCTATGTTCCACAGAACGGTGAAAATGAATGAGTTTTTCACTTTTTAAATATCCATGCTGAGTTCTTGTTAAGCAATATCTGCTTCTTACTGAAGTTGCATTGCTTGCAAATCACTTGGCATATATGTGCAGCTTTGGTATAGTGCTGACTGCAAACCTCTGTTTAGAGGCACTAGCCTTCACTCAAAAGGGGGCAAAACCAGAGCTCTTCTGCTTAGGCATCTGACTCCAGTATAAACAGACAGTAGTGCAAGATGAGGTACAAATCCTTCAGAGATTTATTTGATGGTATGAAATTTAAGAATAATGAGTTGAACCCCATAAACTGAGGACCTTTCTGAAAATTTAAAAATAATGAATGTTGAGTTCTTTCTTCATACATCTTTTTTTCTGGTCCTGTAACAGAAGATTACGAATTCATTTCTCAACAAGGTTTGATAGGTAGTTTTAGCAAGATCGTCTTGGACGGAAAGCATGCATGAAATCCAACCAGACCACCCAGGTGACCAGAAGAGCAAGAAATAAAGGATTTTCCGCAGGGATGTTGGCTGAATATATAATATACCTAGGAAAATGAGATCTTGACAAAATATATGCTTAGTCTTGAGTCATTTCAGTACCTCTTCCTTACAGTGTGGTTTGGATAGTGTTTTTCAAGCATCTTATTTCTTCCTTCTTTCTTTTTCTGTGTTTTGAAAAATTATGTTTTCACTCTTAGAGTCTCCAACAACTAGATTTCTAAGAAGCAGCATATGTATCACTAAGCTTGTAGCATTGAACACTGAGATTTTACTCGTTACCTTAATACATACGTCCAGGTATGACCTTTTGAAAGGTTAAGGCCAACAAGCCTATTTACATTCTGTGGATGCTAAAATTTTACCTAGATTACTCTAGGTTACAATTAAAATTAGATTACCTAGATTGAAATTTTACTTAGCTTACTTAGATTACTATTACCTCGAATACTGTGTCCAGTTCTGGTGTCCCCACCAGAGCCACAAAGATCATCCAGGGGCTGGAGCACCTCTGCTACGAGGACAGGTTGCGGGAGCTGGGATTGTTCAGCCTTGAAAAGAGAAGACTTCGGGGGGACCTAATAGCTGCCTTCTAATACCTGAAGGGAACTTACAGGAAGGCTGGGGAGGGACTTTTTACAAGAGTGTCCACTGATAGGACAAGGGGAAATGGGTTTAAGTTGAAGGAGAACAGATTTAGATTAGATTTTAGGAAGAAATTCTTCAGTACGAGGGTGGTAAGACTTTGGAATAAATTGCCCAGAGAAGTTGTGGATGCCCCCTCCCTGGAGGTGTTCAAGGCCAGGTTGGACGGAGCCTTGAGTAGCCTGGTCTAGTTGAGAGGCGTCCCTGCCCATGACAGGGAGGTTGGATTAGATGATCTCTGAGGTCCCTTCCAGCCTATGCCATTCTATGATTCTATGATTAAAAACAGTATATGGTTAAAGTAACAGAAGAAAAATTCACTGAGAGCAGGTAAAAACAAATCAGAAAATATTACCTTATCTCTGAAAGTCTCTAACTGAAATCCACTGGAGAAGTCAAAGGTTGGTAGGTTTGCCAGTGCCAAAGCATCCACGCCATTCATAGCCCACATACCCCCTGCCGTGTCCCAGTGAGCCCTCTAGGCGTGCTTCTGTAAGAAGGAAAGATGGCATGAGAATGCTGCCGGTCTCCTGCACTCTGCGTGCACTCACGGTTTCTGCCTTAGTTTACCAAGTTCTTTATTTACCAGTTCTGTGTTTCAAGCTGGTAACAGGCAGTCAGTCTGCCAACATTGTTTTTGGTTTTCATGTTGAACTAGGTATTTGCTATGGAGATATTTGGAGGAGAGAGTTCTTTAGTAATAGCCCTTAAAATCGTCTCAACTTCAAAAACATATTGTAATTCCTACCATGGAAATAAATACTGAATTGCTTGTAAATAAAAATTTCATGCAACACTATGATCAAAACCCCATCAATGGATATTAGAAATAAAATGGTAAACAACTATGTATCTAAAAATCAAGAGGAAAATGCACACTTAATATAAACTGCAATGCATGAAGGAGAATGTCTGAACAAGATTACAGTAGCTCTGCTTCATATTTTGAAGTAATAACCTCTTGGGTAGTACATTACTGCTGTTCATAAAACAAAGATAAGTCACAAAATTGTTAGAAACCCCCTACTCACTTAGAAATAAAAAAAACATTCAAAATACATTTCAGAATTAGTATGATATATCTCTGGTCAAATCCTATCAGGGAAGTAGGGCATGAATTTCTAGGCAGTTTGTTCATCATCATCCTGCATAAGCAGGATACAAGTAGCACTCAGTGTCCCTGGCTTCCCTTGACTAGTGATGATGGATGCGTTTTCTGGATGTGAGACATAGTTCTACCAGCTGTCAGCATCCTTCTAGATTTCTTCCATTAGGTATTTAATTGAATGCTTAGTTGAATGCTTAGTGTTTGAGACTGTGAAAAGACACGGGCTGCTTTCCATCTCAGAAGAATAAGTTTGAGAGGAGGACAAAGGCAATAGAATTGTATGGGTATGTTTTGAGGAACGGGATACTATTGTAAATACTACAGATACCTCATGGAAGAAAGAAGGAAAGGGAAGGAACAAAAAACTGACATGTTAAGAAAAAGTGAAATCCTAGCCCTTAAAATCCAAACAAAACTGGAAAAGAATGCTGTAAGGGCAGGATTTTTGAATGAGTAGAACTGTATATATGGAAAGTTTTCATATTAAAATACAGTATTTCATTTAAAACAAATAAAATTAAAGTAAAAAAAAAAAAAAAAGACGGGACAAACATTCAGACCATTTACCTACCAAAATTTTGTAACTTTTGGAAGGAAAACTGAGGAGATGCTTTAAAATTATGGTGTCCATAATTTAGGATAATAACTGTTTTTGTAACAAAACTGACTGGTTTGTCTTGTTTCCTGGCAAGGAATGTAGAAGTAATCTTCTATTAATATACTGGAATATGCTCGAATACAGCAGGTGTCAAAACAAAAGTACTTTTACATTAAGACCATATTTAAATATATTACTAATATGCTATATTATTAACATAGCAATATACTACTATAGAGGATACTGAAAAGGGAAAAAGAAAGGCTGATTATTGAATACAGTCCAGTATTTCATATGATGTTCAAGGCATGATATCTGCCCTTAAGTTATGAACATTCGATTTCATATCCCCCTATTCCTGGGTGAGAATTCGGGCTTACTGTAGGAAATATTTCATGAATTAGCATTTAGAAAGATACTTGTCTCCTTGTTTATTGCTTATTTACACTTTTTCAGGGGCAAAAGAAGTGAACTGGGAAGCCTGAGCTTAAAAACAACAACAAAAAAGAATTGTCAGGATTGTCTGGTGGGATAGGGGAAGAAAGCTAAGCTGTTAGTTTGATCATTGAGAGATGGCTGGGGCTGGGTTGTGAGCAAGATGGTTAAACATGTTCTGAACACCTTCAGAGATTGCATGAGACTTTTCCTCAGACGTAATCGCTTGCCCCTCTGCTTCTTTTCTCAACTACATACTTCCACAAACAGTGTGTATTGGCCATTAATACAAGTTTCCCTTGGTAAATCTTAACACTGTTGCTGCCTTCTCTTGCAAACAAGCTCGAAGCAATTCACCTTTCCCCTGGTACTGCTGAACCAGGAGCCCAGCTGTTAACCCCTGCATTATAAGCAGAGAGTTTCCTGGAGGAGCTGAAAACTTTCAGCTTTCCCATTACTCCCTTTTGCAATTGCACATCTGAAAGCTCAGGTCTAAACCTCAATGAGTGGCCTGGGTTAAAGTAGTTGCTGACAAAAGTAATCAGCTGAATGACTTGTTTGGTGGAAATCTCTTCTATTCGGGTTTCTTACTATTAAGAAAAGGCAAGTAGAGTCCATTGCTGTGCTGAACTAGGATAGTTGAACAGCTTCTAGAGATACTGAGTGGTGACCTTGTCACGCACAGTGAGGGAAACAACAAGGACTTAAACTGAGTCTCTGAAATTACCAACCTTGGACATTGTCAGCACCAAAACTACTGTCCTTGAGGCTGACTAGTTGCTGATTTAAAATTCTGTCAGTGCTTCCTAAATGAACTGTTGAATCTGTAGATGTTTGCAGCTACCAAAGCCTGAGAAAAATTAAAGCTCTATGTGTGCGCACACACGTTTGCATCCAAGTATGGCTTTGTCTGTAACGTATGTTTTATTCTGATGGCTCTCAAGTAAAAGTGCTATAAAAATTTTAAGCAGCTGCCCTTTCTGATAGCTGCTACCTTGGGGCTCATTCCAGTGCTCATTGAAAGTCAATGACAAAGATCCCATTACCTTTAATCATGCAGGATCAGGGCCTTACATAGAATCATTTAGGTTGGAAAAGACCTTTAAGATTACCAGTCCAACCATTAACCTAGCACTGCCAAGCCCACCACTAAACCAAGTCTCAAGCACCACATCTACACATCTTTTAAATACCCCCAGGGATAATGACTCATCCATTTCCCTGGGGAGCCTGTTCCAGTGCTTCACAACTCTTTCGGTGAAGAAATTTTTCCTAATATCCAATCTAAACCTCCCCTGTTACAACTTGAGGCCATTTCCTCTTGTCCTATCACTTGTTACTTGGGAAAAGAGATTGACATCCAACACGACCACCCCCCATATGACATGGTCAATCCTGCTGAGTGTTTTTTCAATGAATATTCACTTGAATTAGACAACCTGCAGTACTGGGTTCAGCTCTGGGGCCCCCAACCCAAGAAGGACATGAACCTGTTGGAGTTGGTTCAGAGGAGGGCCCCGAAGATGATCCAAGGGCTGGGGCACCTCTCCTGTGAAGACATGCTGAGAGAGTTGGGGTTGTTCAGCCTGGAGAAGAGCAATTTTCAAGTACTTAGAGGGGACCTACAAGAAAGCTGGAGAGGGACTTTTTACAAGGACATGTAGTGATGGGACAAGGGGCAATGGCTTTAAACTCAAAGAGGGTAGAGTTAGATTAGATTTAAGGAAGAAATTCTTCCCTCTGAGGGTGGTGAGGCACTGGAACAGGTTGCCCAGAGAAGTTGTAGATGCCCCAGTATCCCTGGAAGTGTTCAAGGCCAGGTTGGATGAGGCTTTGAGCAACCTGGTCTAGTGGAAGGTGTCCCCGCTTATGGCAAGGGATTTGGAACTAGATGTTGAAGGTCCCTTCCAACCCTAACCATTCTGTGAATATGCTTTTGACTGCACCAACTCATTTCTGTACTAGCTCTTTGTAAATATTCTGGTTCAGGCCTGTCAGTAACCAGGGATGTCCATGGAAGAGGAAGTAGTTGAGTAAATGTTAGAACAGAGTCTTGAAAACAGTTTTTTAATTTATAAGTGTGACTTCATATAAAACAATCTGCTGCACAGATACTACCTAACAAATGAAAACTCGGAAGTGGGTCTTGCAATTCATGGGTTTAGTGATAATCAGAAAAGTCTGATGTTTAAATCTCAAACGCTTCCAAATAATGAACTGCTCCCATGCAGGCCACAGACAATGATTTCTCAATATTGTTTGGAACAAAATTAATTCAGTCAGGCTGTTTGCTTTCTTGTACTGTCCTGCCCTTTACAACAAACAGAAAAAATAATACCTATCTTTCTAAAAGATAACATCTCTACTTTCTAGTTGTGAACATAAATATTGGGGTACAGCCTTTGTCCACAGAGGTGGCAGAGTCATGCTTTGTCTTAGTAGAGTGTACTGCTTTGTACTGGTTTTGATGTTACCCTTCTTAAAACAGCTGAATTTATTCAGACCAAAGTGCCTCTACAAGAAATCTACATATGTCACACACATTATGTTATTTCAGGAGGGAATAGGAAAGAAAAGAAAATCCTCAGCAGAACTGCTGCAGAAAACAATTTTAGTTCTTGGCTTTGTTGTTTTATCTTCTCTGCTTCATTGTGGCAGTAGAACTGAATGCAAATGAGAAAAACAGACCAATCCCAGACAGCAATTTTGTGGGATTTAATTTAGGAATTGAATCGCCAGCTTGATTTTTTTTCTAGGCAATTTGCAAGTCAGATTATTTTAAAAATCCAGACAGTCTAAAGTTTTTGTCTTAGGTAAGAGGCATTTCAGCTTTATCTCATCTTTATTTTTCTGGGAAGCTGGTGATAAAAGGCCTCTTGCTTTGGGGCTGCCTGTGCAGGCGCGACATTATCTCTCTCTCCCTCTCCTCTGTGCCGCTGTCTCTCTAGGTTCTAGCTAAGGGCTTCAGAGGTCCAGAGATAGGGGTCCTCTGTTCTTTTGATAACGCGGGTTTTCTCTTGTTTTCCTTCTCTACCCTGGCAGAATCTGGCATGCAGATACGTTAGTGCACAGATGAAGGGCATCTTTTGAAATCTGTGCCAATATTTCTATCTTTTGTAATTAACTTAAGAAAATAATGCTTTCTTTTAGGAGAGTATTTTTTCACCCCGCATCGCTAACACTTTACGCTTTAATTGAAAACAACAAAACCTTTTATGGGGAACTATTTTATACTGTTACCAGTGTTTGATCATTTGTTCAAGGTGATTCTCTACATGAGTGTGCATATGCACCTGTTTCATCTGAAGGGCCCATTAAAATCTTTGCTCATTTTTCGGCTCTGGGACCGGATGAATTTTTATTCAGGTCTGCTGAGCTGAGAAACTGGGAGGAAGGTGTTTGCATTTTAAGTAACTTTCTCTGATAAAGTTGATACAGCACGGAGCTCTGGAAGTGTAGAAAAGAAATTATCTTCATTTTGTCTAAGTCATCTCCATCATGCAAAGTGATAGCTGCTTTTCTTTGTAGCTATTTCTGTGTACCAGAAACTAGTTCCTGGGGTGCGAAAAGCCAGGCTTTCTCATCTGCTGATTGACGGTAGGCCTGTTCCCAGCTCCCGTACCCCTGTTCTTAATTCCCCATGCACTCATTTGTTTCTCACTTTTGATGTAAGACTGTGCTGGTTTTGGCTGAGAGTGAGTTAATTTTCTTCATAGTAGCTGGTATGGAGCTATGATTTGTGCAGAAAACAGCGTTGAGAACACAGAGATGCTTTCGTTACCACTGAGCAGTGCTTACACAGAGTCAAGGCCTTTTCTGCTTCTCACCCCACCCCACCAGTGAGCAGACTGGGGGTGCAGAAGAAGCTGGGAGGAGACACAGCTGACCCCAGCTGACCAAAAGGATATTCCATACTATATGATGTTATGCTCAGCTTATGAAGCTGGGGTGAAAGAAGGAGCAGGAGGGGACATTTGGAGAGATGGTGTTTATCTTCCCAAGTAACCATTATGCCCTGCTTTCCTGGAGATAGCTAACACCTGCGGGCTGACAGGAAGCAGTGAACTAATTCCTTGTTTTGCTTTGCTTGCGCGCACAGCTTTTGCTTTCCCTAATAAACTGTCTTTATTGCAACCCATGAATTTTCTCATGTTTACTCTTCTGATTCTCCCCCCCATCCCACTGTGGGGGGAATGAGCAGGGGGCTGCATGGTGCTTAATTGTTGGCTGGGGTTAAACCACGACAAAGACCATAGTTTTTCCCTAGCAATACTATGGGAACTTCTGCTTGATTCACACCCATTATTTTTATAATTTTGTTGCAGCACCCTCCAGCCAATAATTCATGCAATTATATAATGTGCAAATTAGGTTGGTTTTCATAGAAGAAAAACCAAATCTACTCTTCATTACATTTGAGATTAGGATTATGATGAGGTTACATGCTAGGAAAAATGTTAAATTCTTCAGCAAGGATGAACAAGCACTGAAACAATCTGCCTTGAGTTGGGTGGGTCCCATGGAAGACTGCTGCACCTGCCCTGCTCATTCCAGCCTCCTTTGCAGCCCTCAGTTGCTGAGATTTTTAATCTGATTCAGAAGAGGGAGTGTTTTTTTTCTGGACTGATGCTTCATGTAGCTTGTGTGCTCCCCTCAGCTGGTTTCTATATAAATCCCATCTGAAAGGTTGCTTATTCCACTAAGAGTACCTTCAAGAAAGCAACCTGTGTCTTAGTATGAAGACATAGGTTGGCAAGTATCCGAAAAACACTGATGTGTTATTAAACATTGTCATTTTCAGTCATCAAATGTCGAAACATGTCCTATGTTTTTTTTTATTCTTTCTGAATGTTTTTTAAGGTTAAGATTTCTGCGATCATCACTTAGACTTTCTTTGCATCTCCCAGACACAGTATATTAGTGTTAGAGTATTATTAGTGTAGCAGTGGACCACATGAAGTCCAGAAATCCTGAGACTAAAATTAGTGTCTTAGCTACTGTAGTGATCCCTTTCTAAGCAAAATACAACTTTAGTTTACTTACTTAAATTAGACTGCATTCTTATGATATAGGCCTAATTGATAGGAATCTGTGCTTATGAAAAAGTCGTATGAAAATGGTCTTGAGGAAGAAAGTCTCCTGAATTGTATTCTCTTTTAGGTTCTTCATGATGTAATAACTTCGTGTTTTAAGGCAATTTAGTGGTGGTACCTTAAATTTTAGTGTTTAAACTAATCCATTGAGGAAAGCCAGAGCCAAATTGATAATAAAATAAATACTGAAAGCAGATTATTTTACTATTTGAATCTGTTCCTACAGCAGTACACAAAAACTCCTTCTTGGGTTATTAAAGAATTTACGGCATGGATGAATGTCAGTGGAAGTCTATGGAAATAATTCCGTTGACTTCAATTGGATTAGTATCAGATTCCTATGAAATAATTGTAGGAAGTCACTGTGTAGGAACTGCTGCTGAAATGCATAACTCATAGAAATATCAGGCTGAAAGGAATAAGTATGAAGGCCAGTTCCTTCCTGTCAGAGACAGACAAGTTGATACCGTCCACAAGCTAACAGAGAAATGGATCTTTTTTTAATACATTCATAAAATGTTTCACACATACAATATTAATAAAATGAATGTTAATTTGGAGCTTAGCTGTACTGCATCAAGACTTGGTAAATTTTGTATTACTGCATTTGAAGTAGGAATTCACATAATTGCAGAAACTTTTTACCATCACAAGGAAAACAGGATTTAACGATAGAGTATCAGATTGTTTCCAGATGCATGAGCATATATACTCTATTGAACCTCTGAGAAAATGGGATCTCTCATGTTAATAGTCCATATCTAAGCATCTGTCAAATTACTTAATGCTTAGGTATTCTTTAAAATTTCCATTCTTTTCAAAGAAAAAGTGATTGATCCAGATTAAAGTAATACTTTTCCTGAAAGAAAAGTTATGTCAGGTGTTTGAGAGCTGGTATAATCACTGAATTAAATCTGATTCCATGTTTTGCTTTTTCATGTTCCATCTTTGTACAAAAATCATATTTATCACCAAAGAATTAAGTTATCAATTGTCTCAACTGACACATCAGCAAATGCTTATGTTGTATAATTAAATATATTTTCTAATCTGTGGTAGAAATACATACAATATTTAGCCACTGAAAGTGTTTCTGCATCATCCTTATTTCCTTCCTACCCCCACTGAACTTAAAAATAGCCACTGGGCAGCCTTCAACTGAGGAAAAGATTGATTTCTAATAGCTAGAAAATATTTTTTTGTTTTGTTTTCAACTGAATAATTTAAAGATAACCATTTTTCAGGGACATTGATTAACATTTCTGTATAATGGAGTTTCAAAAATATTCCAAAAATCTTCTGTAACTTTGGAACACTATTGGAAGAAGTAGAAAATTCATTTAGGACTTCTTATAGAAGATGAAATGAAGATTCATCTGTAGCTTTCTTTACCAGTATACTAACTATACAATTAGGTGAAAGCAGATATTAATTTTGCATTCACTTGTTTCTTGGCAGAAAGGAATCTGCTGAAGTTGATAGTAGCATTATGGAAAATAATGATGTCAGGTTTCAAACCATTTCAGTTTAATGCACATTTTTAATGTATTTTCAAAGGTTCCTTATGCAGCTTCATTTTTATTTTGAAAGTCATAACGAAGACAATGATCATTCTTCCTTCACATGAATGGCAATGAGCAGCTATCAAAACCATTTTGGTATTTGGTTGAGTCAAAGCTGGCCGCAGAGAAAAAAATGTGTGTCTTTCAGCCAGCTCTTTCTGTTTTATCAATGTAAAAAGGAGCTACTGAATCATTAGCATAATTTCAGACAGTGACGTGGCTTGGGGGAGAGGAAGTCATCAAATTTCTGAGGAACAAGTTGTCACTTTTTTTTCCTCTCTGCCATTCCTCTATGTTTGCCTCCCTCTGGACAGGTTCTTTGTCTCCATGTAGAATCTGATGGAAGAAGGCCTCCAAGGAGAGGGCTTTCTCCCAGTTTCCCAGAATTGATGCCCTCATCCTACAATATCTTTACTGGCTCAGAGCAAATAGTGCCTGTATGCTGAAGCATCGTCTCAGTTAGAATCCTTCTCTCCTTATGGTCTACTGAATCAATACAGAAATTTTCAAGCATTTCTTGTAAAGCTCCTGCTTGGAAATACCCGACTTTTCAGAAGGGTTTGTTTTGTCAGATGTCTCGAAGTGCTGCTGTGTACACAGTACTTGCTGAAGTTTTTCAGCGGCCCCCAGTATGAGCTGCCCGTGTGGCAAGACTTCGCTGATGGCACAGCCGCTAATGAACCTTGCGCTACATTTCCCTATTTAGATTTTAGGCAGTAAATTTCAGGCTCTAGTAGAGACGTGGAGTAGTACAGTTTTGTAGCAAGGTAAGCAGCAAGCTGTGTCTGGGATTATTTCATGTGTGCAATTCAATGTTTGCTTAAAACAATAAAAAAGGAGAATGAAGTTTTTGTTTTGAGAGTTATAGCTAAACTTCATTAAGAGGTCAGGTTTCTTCAGGCCGAGTTCTGTACTAAAAGCAAGGTTTAATCAATAATATAGCTCTGCACAGGTCTGATTGATTGATTCAGCCTTTCATGTACTCATGAGATGGATGAACAAAATAAAAAATGTTCCTTGGAATAAGCAGTGGATGGTCCTTTAACGTAAATGGCTGTTCTCTCTCCTTGGGGCTAAGCCCCAGGATGCTTATTCATGTCATGGTTTATTATTCTGCTGCACACTCTATTGTCTCATAAGACAGGCTCTCGCTTCCCCACATTATCCTAGTGATTTTTCACTTCTTCTCTTCCAGCCTCGTTTCCTCTATATTGAATAGGAGAAATCTGAATGACACCTGCTGGTTTTAAGTGAGTTTTCCTCTAGGTTGCGGACAATAACCTGGTCTTTACAAACAAAATCTTGCCAGCAAAATTTTGCTGGTTTTCTACACAGCAAAACTCTTGAAACTCAATCAGGTGAAGTATCAGCGAAGCCCAAGATACTGCTTCCTGTACCAGATAGAGGTCTTCTAATACTGACTTGAGTGAAACCAAATTTAACTGTGCACACAGTTTATGCTGAAATATTTAAGCAAACGCAGTTATAGGGAAAAATACACTTTTGAAAGGGCTTTTGAAGGTACGGACATCCTGAAGATATTACACGGATTACATAAAGGCAAACTACTAGTCTCCATAACTTTGTATGAAAAGAAACGTTGTTAATGGTTATACGGTAATTTATTTATAGTGTTTTATATAAATTCTAAATTCTGGTGACAAATGTAAGTCTCATATGGGCTAAGATGCAACTTCAGTTTGATTCTTTTAATGTTCACTGGGACTTCAGTTGTTCTCCTTTGCCAATTTTTAATTAAACACTTTCATAGTATTCATCTACCGATAAAATAAAGTAGCTTAGTAGATAAAAGCTCTACTTCCACAAGAAGTTGTGATATTTTTATCCAGAATGTCCCCTTTCCTCTTTTTTTTCCTCCATGTATTATGGGTGACTATGTTTTTGTCTCCATCAACCTTACACTTTCTGAATTTGATTTGATATGTTAGAGTATTGTAAGATTTAAAAAAAAAAAATCAATTAAAACCCAAGGAAGTGTAGCTTGTGTTCAGAATTTAAGATTGGCAAATACATTTTTATTTTACCATTCTGAGTATTTCTGTTCTTATTACTTTTTTGTTCTTTTGAATGACCTCTTTTTTTAGTTTAATTTCATGATATATTAGGTACATTCAGCAATGCATAAAGTATTTGAGAGGTTTCTGAACACACTTTGGATTTTAATTAACTGGTTAGCTTTTCTGCCAATGTCAGGTGGTTTCTATATTCTTGGAGCTAGATAACCATCTCTGGTGACTTAATTCACTAAGAATATTTTGGTTTGAGCTTTCAAATATAGTTATTAGAAAATTATATTGCAAATAGAAATAGGTGTCAGTGAAGTTAAATTAATTTTAGCTAGTCTACATTAAAAATGTCAACTATATGAATAAACATATCTGCTTAATTGGGTTTTATTTCAAATAAGAGTAATGTTTGAACAACAACAAAAAATCTTTCATCAGTGTAGACCATTGACGAAACACTGGTCATGTTAATTGAGAGGGTTTTCTGAGAAACAGTCCAAACCAGAAATAAGCTAACCATGAAAACACTGTATTTTACAAAGCAAAACTCGGACTAATTTGACTTCTCTTCTGGATTTCTGACTTGGATGTATAGACTTTGTCCTAGGAAGAGAAGGTGCAGCTTCTACATTCTATTCATCTTAACTAGATCTTAACCTGAACTTTTCTTCCTAAATGTCCTGTTTATGCCCATTCTTGGCCTTGTTTGCACAGCGGGTAAGTTCTCTGATTTTCCAAATTCAGTGGAATTCCCAAGTGCCAACAGTGAGTCGTTTATTTGCAATGCTTACACCAAAACAAATCATGGCTGGTTTTAGCAGATTGGCATGGAGCCTTGGGCAGGCACAGATTCCTCCTGAAGAGGTTACTAATTATCCTTGAAGTAACACACTTATTTGAATGTCTTCATGAGGGTGAGAAAATAAAAGTTTATCTCTGAAAGGTATGTTCCTTTTCTAAACGTTTTCTGAGTTATCACTGCATAGAAGATCTCTTGTTAATTGACAAAGCTGCACTTCTATATGTGTCAGAGATACTGTGCTGCAGAACTTGATTCATATTTATAAGGTTCAAAGGTGTGATCAAGGACAAAAGTTAACTTAGTGTTATAAGCCCAGGGATGCTTTCTGTCATCTTGTTCCTGGTTATTTGTTGAACCTGCAGACATTTTTTTCATATGCCAAGTTGTTCTGTTAATAATTTTCTCCTGTATGATACTTTTTCGCAATCTCAAGTGTCAGCTACAGATTATCAGATTCGTTTCTAAATTGAATTTTCGTGTCTAACTGTTCCTTCTCTTTCTATTTATAGCCTGCTGTCTCCAGCACAGAGCCTACAGATACAAGGTATTATACAAATACTACTTTTTAATCTGTTTGTGGTTATGTTCATCGTGTCTGATAACATTAAGAAACTCTACATTAGTTTAAAAATACACTTTACATAATGACTAAGTATATTAAATTGTTTCTGAGACATTGCTAACCTTTACTTTTTAGAAGCAACTAGCACACCCCTCCCCACAGAAGAATAGAGATTGATTATTTCAATTAAGATATAGACAAGACTATGTATGTGTGTATATATAGGTACATGTATACACACACGAACCTGGTCTTGTCAGAGCGTATTCAGAACCCTTTCAGTTTCTCCTGACTGCACAAATTTACTTTGTTGGTTGCTACATACTTCTTTTTTAAAACATATTTCATCTAATTTCACATATTTTTCATAAATTAGATAAGAAAAAAATGTATCTTTAGAAAAAAGAAATGGCAGCTAAAAATAAATTCAAGATAACTTACTAAGCTTTAACGTTTTCATGTTTTCAAGAAGGCATAGGAAATTTAAGACGATGTTGGTTTGCCATATTCAGGAAAATATCTGCTCAATATGGCCAAATTACATCTACAGAAACCAGAGCTTTGCGCGTGTTTCAAGGCAGATTGAAAGCTCTGAGGGCTCTGCCATTGCTGGTGACACTCCATCCTTCTGGTGCTTGTGGTGCTGGCCAGCTTGTGTGCACTTAGCCCACCGAGCAGCACAGTAGCCACCATCTTCTCATAACTCCTGGGTCTGACTAGCTGGCATATATGCCATCCCTGTGGAGGAAATCAAACTTTTCGTGTAATTGCTGTCCCTAGCTGCTCTTGAGTATGTTTTATATGCTTTCAGCAACACCCACACTGGTAATCAAGCTGAGTGGATTTGGAGATTGCCTGTCTAATTTGAATGTAGAATGGCCTGGAGCCAGACCACGGTCAAAGAAGGAATGTTTTGGAATAACACTGGTGATGCTAGAACTGAGGGGAAAAGCAGGATGAAGAAGAAACAGTGTCTAGTTTGGCAGCTTTGAGCTGAGGTGACAGGAGTGCCAGGCAAGGAAGTGGAGCATTTTTTGTGTTAGAGGAGCTTGGGATGTGGTAAGCAGTCAGACCATGGCTAATGACAAAAACTGGGAGACAGTGACATGTGGTGGGAACACACCGGTTAAACATGACAGCGAGAGGCAACTTTAACTCAGTAAGTAATGAGTAAAGGCTAGAGATGAAAGTAAACCAATTAGTGCAGACGTGAGCTTGAGAGAAAGACTGTGATAAGGAGTTATAAAAACCCGAAATGGGGAGAAGAAGCCAGAGTAGAAGGAAAGAGACTGGCATTTCGCAGGAGCCATGAATAGAGAGTGGAGACAGGCAGCCTTCCTCTTCCCCTGCTCTTAGCAACTTCTGTGACTCACCAGTATGGCAGCTACCCTGGCATCTCTATGGAAAGAGGGCAAAGAAGTTTAACACTCTTTAGCCAGTCTGTATTAATGCTGCTCTATACTGTGGCTGTGAAGTTGGTTTGGTGTTTTTTTTTTTTTTTTCCTTTCCTTTTTTTTATTTTTTAAATGCAACTTGGAGTGCTTGGGTTCAGTGTTTTTAATATCATGCTCTGAAGAACAGAAAGTCAGAATCAGTCCAATAAAGAGGTGAATCTATTGAGTAGAGAACAATGTTAGATATTTAATGTAATAACTTTGGTATGTTTGGGTAGTAACAAAAGATAGCTAGTCAATGCGTAATAATTATTTTCCTGTTGGTGTTAGCGCAGCCTTGTACTCCCACAGTTGTAAGTAGTGTCGCTTACTGAGGTGGAATTGTGAGAAGACTGGTCAGCCAATTAAAATGGTAATACCACTACAGGATCTGCTTGTGATCATATTGATTTCTTTAATGGAAAGCTTCTCTGTGACCTTTTCAAAGCACATGCTGTAGTTTTTACACTTTTATAGATTAATCTTGTAAAACGTTATTTTAAATCGTCACATAGTAGGCTTGTAGAATTTTATAAATTGCCTAAAAGATTATAAAAACGACTGTGATTTTGTGATAAAGTGTATTAGAGCACTGCCAGCAGATCGCAAAAAGTGCCTCAAAGTCTACTGGGAATCCCCCATGGCAGAATGAAAATTGCAGTAAAGCAATTAGGGAAAGGAAGATGTCTTTTATTAAGACACAGGTATTTGTTGTGGTCAAAACCTTTTTTTGTAACCATAATATAGCTATAGCTATCAAAGAAAATTTAGGATGTGAACAATTTATGGTTTACAAAGTATAAAAGTGTGAATAAAAAACATCTTTCTGAGATTTGGAAGAAAGCAAGCACTACAGCTGAGTCTGTTAAATTATAAAACATCAGGCATGGGCTTCATTCCTCAGGTATTCACGTTGAGAGATGAACCTAAAGCAGAATTCCAAACTGGACCCCAACTCCTCTCAAGCTTTACAAATCTGAACCTTCAGGTAGAAACCAATGAGTAAGGTGTAATGGGATTTGAATTTTGTGGAGGGCGAAGAATATTTGGGGAAAGGATTGCATGAATGGATTTTAATTGTGATGAAAAAAGACTGTTTAAATCTCATAAGGGCAGGAAATTAATGTGCTGCCAACTTTACTGAATTGTAAGAGATTCCTTGGCACTTAAAAATAATGGGAAAAAGTTAAATCATACTGGTCATTTGTTGGTGATGATTTAGAAATTATGTTTGATTCAGCTTATTTCAACAGATAGTTGCCAAACAGGTTTGTGTCAGCCTTCATGTTACATGCCAAAATACTTGCATGGGTTAGTGAGGAGGTTAAAATGAGGAGGAAGCAAAAAAGCAAAAATGGACATTGATATCACCATTCATTATTAGGGGCAAGCACTGGGTCAAATAAAATTTCTCAACTTACTCAGTATGTTCAGACTGCATATCTTTGTAATCCTTTCGCGCATTACTCAAAATCTGTATCGCCGTCATTCAGAACTCTTTGTATATGTGTGGCGTAGCATATAATTCACAAGGGAGGTCAGCAGTTGGGTTGTGGTATGCACTAGCCACTGAGACCCCTAGCTCTAAGAGGCAAAAGGAAGCCTAGGAACTTTGCTAAAATTCGGGGTTTGCAACATTCATCTGTATAAATCTTGGATCTGATAACTCTGCCCTGTTAAAGGTAGTATTAGCAAGTCCTTTCAAAGAGAGCCTCAGATCCACCACTGAAGAATTTTTGCTTCTACTGCTTTCCACCTTCTACTGATCGATACCAACCGATTCAGCGCATAGGTAACATGCAGTGGCACAGACAGTCCTTCCACACCCTTGCTTTGCATCTATAGGGAAAGCCTGGGGAAAGCTAATGAGCTGCACATCATTCTCTAGCAGCTCTCCACCTGTTTGTTTTTCTTCTTTATAGTTCTTTCTATGTCAGCGGTCATTAATGAAGGACAGTTTACAGCAGGAATGAAATACTCCAGAGTATCCAGAGTGGACAACTGATGCGTTTCCTGCAGGAGATGTAGTGTGGGGTCTTTGACTTGGTGACTTATTGTTTCCAGAGGCACACACTGGTGCTCTGCTCACTAGATTGATTTGAGGCTATCTGAAAGAATCGCTATTTAGGTCCACGCTACTGTTTTCTTGTTATGTGCAACTCCTCACTGAAATTTTATGGTAACTTTGTGTAATAACTGAAGCACAAGTTGGCCAGTCACCAGTTTGGTGAGCCACTCTGTCAAAGTAGAACTCCATTGAACTATCAGCTTCTGTTTTGAGTATTCCTGTATGAAAACAGATTTTTCTCTCCAGTATTCACAGGTTTGACAGAGAGCAAAATATTTCCATTTCCCCCAGCAAACAGCTTGTCCTCATGTAATGACAGTTTTCCATCTGCAAGAACTGCCTTTTTCATACCACAAACCACCTGAGGTGAAAATGTAACTGTCTTGCTTTTCTGTAAACCTGCCAAAAGTAAAATTATTTTGCCTGTAGCAAGAACTGTTTTCATGCCAGTGTATTCTCCAACTTTGCTAAAAGTTGCATACTTCTGATTTTATCAGAACAGAAGAATAGCTGTAGTGCATCTCTTGGCAAATTAATCTATTCTATTGTGAATCAAGACAGCAGTTTTATTTGTGAGTTCAGATTTCATATTCACTAAAGAAAGCTGTGGTGTGTCAAATTATGCCTTGTCAGTACCTAAACTTGAGCTTGTAAATCACAGGTATGTGCCTGACTGAAAAGCAGACCCATTTCTGGAAATAAAGGGAACTGCAGATAAGCATTTTCAGCTGCTTTCGAAGTCAAGATATTTTGTTTAGATTTATAAATATAGATTTAAGGGCCTAACTTGATTTATTCATTTTGAAAGTGTTTTGACCTGAAGAATCATATATTAATTACAAATGTTCCAATTAGGGAGATTTTCAGAGGAGGGAAAGGTAACATGGGAGAAATAAAAATATAAAATAATTTGTTTGTTTAGAGAAAAAAGAAATCTGCCTTGTAATGTTTTGGCCGATATTATCTTCTGACAGACTCTGAGGCTAATCTCAAGTAGAATTATTTCTTTTAAAATAATACAGTTTTATAACATAGTTAAAATTGACTTCTAACAGTGACTTATTTTTTTCCACGCACTGTGATTGCCCTTATACTGGAAGATGTTTAATAAAGAACATTACTTGCCCTGACCTTGCCAGCATCCCAAAGGATTTGACAAGTTGTATCATGTCTTTATTCTAATGCATCAGAAATCTAAATCCTGAAGAAGTTATCCGTGGTGTGTCTGTACTAACTTTGGAGAGCAAGAGGACTCGCAGACTAGAGTACAAGCCATAGGAACCTGCAAGCTCCTCCCTGCTGTGAGACCTCAACCGATAGCACTGCTAGCGAATTTTCCTTTCCAACAACTTGCAGTTTTTGGAATACATTGATGTTAGGCATAGGTTTGTCCTTTCTGTGCATCCTAGCTGTGCAAAAATCCTCTGCTGTGATTCCTCTATGCCAAACAACTCTAGCCTTTTTCTCCTGTTACCCAGGACAGCATCTCAAATGCTTCTGCTTAGTTACATTGTTCCCCAGAAAGGTTATTTCCCCTCAGAAGGCGAAGAGCAATGACTTTATCCTTTCTGCTGCTGCAATCCTGTCTGTGCACTTCTTAAGTGTACTGAACACAGTTGTGTTTGTGATAGGAAAGGTGAGAAGCAGGTTCTGTAGTCCTGCCTTTTTGGGTAGTCCCCAACCTCCTTTGTGATCACAGAGGCATTGATAGCAGGAATGGACTTCAAAGAATATTTAACCTGGTTTTATACTGCTGGAAGGAGGGAGATTTCTTTAATGAAGTTTTATGCAGTGTGAAATATGAAGTGAGAAAAAGATGAATACAAGATATGCAAGTATTCATCACAGTTGCTTCCAAGGAGAAGAATGTTTATCCCAGTGAAATCATTATAAATAGGAGCATATCTGTTGATTTTTGCAGGGCTGGGAAAAATTTCAGCATGAAATAATAAACCTTGGCTGCCTATTTTGCTGATTCTATTTGCATTTTGTCAAGTAATGGAGTATCAGTTACAGCACATTAGAAAGCCAATCTCGATTCTGACCAGCTATGGACTCAGTAATTAGACAGCTCTTTAAGTCAACATCATTTTAAAATATTTTTAATCACAACAACATGAAAAAGTGTGGATTATTACTCCACTACCAAATTAATAAAAGAATGTGTAAAAGTGGGAGACAGTTAAAAAAAAAAAAAATCAGTGATGAAAAAGACTCTCTTTAACAGTATGCAATAAAGCTTAACACTTTTGACAGTCAAATCATCTTAAAATAATACAGTAAGAGCTGTCCAAACATAGTCCATCAACAACTGTTTGATACCAAGAGCACTAGAAAAAGCATTGCAATAACCCGAGTTTTAACAGGCATTCAGAATTTCAAGATAAATCAGTGCAGTAGTGTTTACATGATAAATATGTAGACTAATGTTAAATCATGTCTTGACTTCTACTGAACCAACTAAAATGTTCTCAAAATTAAAATATTTACAAGAGTGTATGGTTTCTCAAGAAATTAGAGAGACATATTCTACATATTGATGTGTATTGTGTACATGCATCATCTTGAAAGTATTTTGAGTGCCACATTGGATATAAACAAAGAGACACATTACATTTTGTGTGTGAAAGAATTATTAGGCTGCAGCTCCAGATTGGGGCTGTGAATCTATTGATTCTGACAGTAAATCATTTCAATAGAGATGGAATACAAAAATGTTTCAAGCCAAACCTTTAGTGAAATGTATAGGCACTGTCATCATATCCTTAAATGTTCTAGAAAAAAAAACAAGACACTTAAAAAATCAAAAGGTTCATCATGACAAGAAGGACAATCTCAGTCTAGATTTTTGGCTGCGAATAAAATCACTGAGGTACTACTACCAAATTGTAAGGTTCACAAGGTTTCTTTATTGGAGCTGTAGATCTAAATGACAGAATGACAACAAATGCTGTATTTGCCTTGGAAGTTAG
Organism: Tauraco erythrolophus; assembly: GCF_009769465.1. Lineage (NCBI taxonomy): Eukaryota > Metazoa > Chordata > Aves > Musophagiformes > Musophagidae > Tauraco > Tauraco erythrolophus. The sequence continues at coordinate 35,980,953 of NC_141473.1, forward strand.
CAATACATAGGAGAAGCTAGATAAAATAAATTTAGTTGAGAATCCTTAAAAATTCGATTGTTTTGTCTAGCATTAAACCAAATGAATTGATGCAGTCCATATCTCAGTGCACAGAGCTTACGTTGCTTGTAGCAGTTGCTCCTCTGCTTGTTCCAAGAATCAGAGTTCAGAGGAAGATCTCCGTAGCTGTTTGAGTGGGGCAGGGGGGGTGGCTGTATTTTTGTGATAGCTCATGAAAGACAACACAATAAGCCTCTGCTGTTTAAAATAAAATTTTAGTTTGTAGTAAGAGCAATAGCAGTGACACCTGTTTACCATCACATCTTACTCTGTCAAGTTGAAATACTTAAGTAACAACAGAAATTTAATGCATTTATCACAGTTCCATTCCAGTCAATTCTTAATAATAAAAATTCTTCACAAATCTTTATAACATGCAGTTCCAAGTACATGTAGTTGATCTATTGAGTAGCTTTCCAGCAACACTCGGCCAGTTTTGGAAGCGCCTTGTAGTTACGTTCTAATTTGTAAATCCTTCTTAAAGTGTCAGGACTGTGGTTGTATAGTGAAAGTCCACTCTCTCAGTCTGTTTTCATTTCAGGCAAAATGACAAGCTCATCCCTTATCTCCCTCCCTCTGGAAGCAGAAAAATATGGTTTAAGTATTCATAAACGCACACCCTTCTGGGGGACAATCCCCAGGCTCTAGGCAGAGGCTCTGGATGAAGCTGCTGTTTGGAACCATGGGTCATGTTCCCAGACAGCATCTTTTGAAACTCTAAATCCTGTTGCTTTCTCCTTTACCATTCTCTATGCATACACACTGCTGCAAGTCAAATCCTTAATTTCTTTCTTTTTTAACTACAAGTGGTAGATTAGAAATAATGAGAACTATGTGCTGCTACATCTAAACTCAGACTTTACAGCAGGCAGCCTGTGTTCCACTCTCCAGGCTCCATAGGTGCAATGTCAGTTGTATCATGCCTAGCAGAAATCAATTTGATCTTCATAATCTTTTGTTCAGCAGGAGCATCTTGTCAGTGTCAATGACCAGAGAATTGAAGTCTGTTATGGATATGTAATTTTCTTACAGTTATTTTAAATAAACCAGTGCCATATTACCTCTAGGGAATCAATTTTTTGATCATCAGCACATGATCATTTGTTTCATTTGACCTCACTTTTATGGCACGTACTACAAACCTGAAGAAATATTTAGTCTTTTGTCTCCAAGATTTTTCAGTACAAAATAGTATTAATTTTTCTAGCTTATTCTCTCTCTCTCTCTACCACACCACACACACATGCACACCCCGCTCCCCCGTAACATCTGAAAAGCCTTTTTTTACTATAGCTAAATAAAACCTGAACTGGAACTGAATGCTTACTCCCAAACTGTTGAAAAAAATCCCTAGAAAATTGCTGTTAGAAATACCTTCTTCATGTTTTGCATATCTCATCCTGCATTTTAGTTCTGGCAGTCACAGTAGTTTACACTTTCATTTGCAGCCGAAGGATTTTAGCATTCATGTAAACCATTGCTGTCATTTCCAACCATAGTGCTAGAAGGATACATATCCTTGAAAGGGTCCTTTCACAGGTAGCTTGGTTTTGTGCTTGCTTTTCCTAGTACCTCAAGACTAGGTTTCTTTGATTCAGTTCTTTATTTCCTCAGAATGTTTTATTCAAATACATTTCCAATATATCCTTATATAGCAAAGTTTTTGGACTTTGCGTTTGTAAAGCTATCCTGCATCTGTTCTCCTGGGAGTCAATTCATTTCCCCCTGTAAATAACAATCACATTCATTTCTGGTTTGTTGGGGATCTGTGTTTAGTGTTGTTTTTAGCTTTTTCTGAGTGTCCACATCTTATATTTCGTCTCCTCAAAAGCTTGTGTTTTCTGGTGACAGATACTGTCTGTGCCAAGACAGCCTGCCCCATGGTTCTGGCGCTAATGAGTGGCTTCTGGAACCTTTGCTTTGCAGCTTCTTCATTGTTGTTTTTCTTGGCTTCCTGTGTCTTGCCATAACTACTCTTGTAATTGTCTCTGGATGACTTCAGACGTAATTGCTTTTATCCCTTCTTGCTGCCTCATCTCTCCTCTTTCCTCTCATCTCCTCGCACTCCATTGTGATGAACTTAGTTTCTCAGTTCATTTCTCCTGCGCTAGCTTGTCTCTTTTTCTATTTTGTCCTTGTGTGCACATGCACATTCTGGTACAGATTGTGTGCTTTTTTCAACTTGTTCATGTTCTGTATTTGAGGGTGATGAATCCAGAACTTAAATGAATTCAGGATAAATTCAGAGTCAATATGTCTTGCAGCATAGCCTATGTGATCCACAGTTCATGATCTGGTAGAAGAGATTGTGAGAAGAAAAAAGCATGGTGAGGTCAGAGATGAAGCCTGCTACTTGCAGATTCTTTTGCTAGAACCAAGCTTACTGGTTGGGCTCTATGAGGGCAAACTTTTACTGACTTCCACTAGTCAGGAAATCATTTAATTTGAATACAGTCAGGAGAATCTGCCTTTCATCCAGAAGGAAAAGTTGTGTTATCTCGTTCATGCCATTACTAGCTGCTCGTGCTAGTTTACATTTATTGTGGGAACTACTGCATTTGGCTAACATGCTGCCCTAGTGACCAATAATAAGACAGGGATGGTTGTATTGCTAATCACTGAAGGAAATTATTGCAATCAAATTAACCGATTACAGTTAATAAGTGTATCTATCTGCTTGGAAGAGTATTGGGTTTTGCTTGCTTATTTGTTTTCTGTGGTAGAATTAATGTAGACAAATGTTCATATTAATAAGTTCATTATCATATAATCAGTCTAACAAATTGTGGTTTTGAACATTTAATCTTAAAGAGCTGCAAATAGAAGATAATTAGCTATGTAGAGCTACAGCAATCACTGCTTAGTGGTAATTGATTGACTGAAGAAGTGGTAGGAGTTTTCAGAAGGAGTATCAAAATGTTTAAGTGGTTATTAGTGTGAAAACCTATCAGTGGCCTAAGAGATATATTGAAGGTTATCACATGGCTTTACTGTCTCATTCCCTTGTCAATTACAATTGGGGAATTTTGCAGACACTAGAGAAATATTTCAGTCTTGCTGTTTTTGTTGTAATTAGCAGATTGATGTGTAAAGATGTCATTGGGATCTGGTGATGTTTCCTGATGTGCAGGAGGTAATGTTTCTGAGTGTAATCAGCAGCGTTTTATAATGGATTTTGCAGTCATGAGGTGACAAGATATCAAAGTAAAGCACTTCAGTAATTTTATGTAGTTTATTTCATGTAGCTTTCACATGTTACAGCAGGATTATCCATTAACTGGATAGTCATTACAAGGCTTTAAAACAAAACAAGACTCTCTACATCTTCAACAAAGTATGTATTCTTTTTACTTAGCATTGAAGAGTAGGTAAAGGTTTTCCTTCATCTAAGTCAGCTTAATAGCCCAATAAGTAAACTAATTTTATATAAGTATGCATCTTATAATTTCTGTATTGGACAAACCACAAATATATAGGGTCATTTTCTCAAATGGTAAAAAAAAAAAAATAATTTGCAGGGAGTTCGCATCCCTGAATTAGTATGCCCTAGCTGACTATATGCCCATTCTCCCAGAAATCTCAATCTCCAGATAAAAATACTTTCATTGATATCAATTTGTGTGCGTAACAGGAGACTGTCAAAAACGAGTAATCACCTGCAAAACGGCTGCCTAATTGTTTCAGGGCCAGGTCGAAGGATAATAATAGGGAATGTGAGTTCTCAGGGACCGTAAATATGAGGATCTATTTTCATCCTGATAAGACCGAAGCTCCCGAAGAGGTGTACCCGTACCATAATTTCAGAACTTGCCATCTCACACACACAAACAGGAGGATGTCTGGAGGATTCAAAAAACATATGGTGAGGCTGCTGAGAAGGACAAAGAAGATGCTTTATGACTCTCCTACTACAAGAAACTGAAGAAGAGGTGAACGAATCAAAGCCCCAAGATAGAAAACTGTACCATTAACAAGAAGACTGCAACAGAAGCTGTCCCAGGCAAGAGAAAAATGAGGTGTAAGGAGTGATGGTGATGGTACTGTGAGCCAGACATGTTCCCAGTCCAAAAACTAATGAGAACCAGGGAGTGTGGTCTTGAAGTAGAGCCAAAGCACTGTACCAAAGGAATTCAGTAGAAACAGAAGTAGCAGCTGTCTTCAGGCAGCAAGGAGAGCTTGATTTGTAGGCTAATTAAAAGTTCAGGGAACATGTTAATTTGACTTAAAAACTTCAAAAACAGACTGAATCAGAACAGACCCTGTAGTTCTAAAGGACATTATGGTATATTATGGGGACAGGAGCCTTGAGTTCTGGGCAGAGACAGCTTTTATGGAATTTAAGCTTAAACTTGTTGCGAGGGAAGCATCCATGTGTAGCAGAGTGGCCCTTTGAGTTCACACTGCATGTGCTGGCTGCTGGATTGAAGACAGAGAAGCTGTCTAGGTGCTAGATAACCTCATCAGGGTGCTAGATAGTCTCATCTAGGCTGCCTTTCCCATGAAGGGTTGGACCAGATGATCTTCTGAGGTCCCTTCCAGCCTGAGCTGTTCTATGATTCTAAGCTGTGTAGCTACGATCCGTGTAGGTGGGAAGAGGATGGAGATGGGATGGTTTTTCCCAGAACAGGCAGAGTGTCGCAGTAAGAGCCACCTGCAAATGCAAGCACCTACCAGAGGAGCCAAACCCAAGGGATCATGCTGGCAAGAATTTGGGGCTCAGCACTGTGGCAGCAAGAGGGGGTACTGCCGAGAGGCCTTGCCTGCAGAGAAATATGGGAAGCTTTAGGAGAGCTGCGAGACAAGAAACAGTAGAGGACTAAGAAAAAATGACCTCATGACTCTCATCTCCTTACTAGCCCCCAAGACGGATGTCCTAAGAAAGACTGGTTGGTGCTTCCCTGGGAGGGGAGATGCTGCTAAAAAAACACCTCCTGAGCTGGGCTCATTAATCAATTAGCTTAGGGACCTAGAAGGCAGCAGTCAGCCATTGCCTACCTACGCTAGTAAGCATGTTCATTTCCCTATGAACCAAAGGTGTTTTTTCCCTTTATTTAGCACATATATACCTTTAATGAACAGTAATACATTAATGGACATGTTTTTTTAGGGTAGATATTGCGCACCAAATCCATAAATTGTCTAAGCCATGCTCATGTTATTTTAGAAGCAAAGGAATTGAGGTTCTTTGTATGTCCTACATCTTCCAGGAATTTCTCCTGAATTTTAGCAGTTCACAAAAACAATCAACCTTTTCAGCATTTTAACATGCATCCATGTACGTGCCCTGCAAAGGAATTGAGGCAATAGAGAAAATAGCTATGCTGCATTTCACACTGGGTCTTCTCCCGCCTCAAGACTCAAAGGGACCACAGGAACATTGAGTATGATCTCCAATGCTATAAGATCATTTACATTTTCTTCATTACTTTAAGTGAAAATATTTATCCATAGTGGTAGGAGTGATACATTTATGACCATAACAGTTCGTGTTTCATGGTAAACATGGGGGTGATGGCAAGTTCTACTAAATAGAAATTTCCTGTAAAAAGGTTCAGCCTCGACTCTTGTCTGTTAAAAGAGAAAAAAGCATGTTACAGGAACAGATGGTGTAGCTCCCCCTGCTTTGTTGCTCGAGTGGGAGGTTCAGACACTGTGTCTTTTTGGAAGAACTGTACTTTTTGGTGGGAGTGCTAGGGAAGCTCGTGCTTTGTGCTTGGTTTTTAGTATATGACATGGTATTGAGAAAATGGAGCTATGAGGTAAAATATCAAGTCCTTCAGGAGTCTTTTGTTTTATCTTATCTTGTTACTCTTACCCTGCAAAAAGAATGAGAAACAACTACTTCTGATTGTTTTGCTAATTATTTAACTGTTTCTCTCAAGTATACTAAGTATGCTTTAATAAGAATGTCGACATTCTGGCCTGTTTTTAGTATAGGTTGAATTATTGCTTGCTATTTATGTTTTCTGGAAGATACGGTGTTACATTGTGGATTAAATAAATAATAGGTCCCGTTTGTAGGAATCGCAAGAATTTACATGAAGTACTAAAAATCCATACTATCAGGAGAAACAGCAGTGTCTTCTAACAGAAAAGGAATTGTGCTTTGAAGAAATAAGCATGAAACACCTTAAATGAATCTCTGTGAGAAACACTGGGTATATGCTTCCCTGCAGGAGACAACTTGGGCAAAAGAAAAGGGGTAATGTGATGCCTCTTGGGCTGAAGTGTGCAGTGAGCACAGGTACATTCCCAAATTAGCAGATCTGTATGAATATTTGAACGCTGTTGCTGAGTTGCAGGGCTGACATTAAGCTATGTTCCCGTGCTGGTTAACCTGCTTACTGGTTAGACTCAGCATACAGTTTGAATTGCAGTGTGCTCCAGTTTAGGAACGTTTTTTATGCGTGTTTTAAATCAGTGCTTGTTTAGGAGGTTTAAATCCTGTTCATTTCAGTGAGAATAAAGAGTATGTTTTAGTATTCTCAAAGCCTACAGTTGTAATTATTGGGAATGGTTGTTGAAGGAGAGGTTGCGTTCCTTATGTTAACATTATCTTGTAATAAAATATAATTATAGACAAGAATTACGAGGAGAAATTATTGTACTTCGGTACTACAAGTGAAAGACACGGTAAGGAAGAGGTGTATTAGCTGAAATTACAAGAGAAAAATGATAAGTGGAAGGAGCAAAGTATTTTCATTTTTAAATAGAATTGTTGTAACAAAGTGTGTTTCTCTGATACTTGTTAGCTACCTGCTTTTGAGGGGGTGTATTATTTTAAATGGTTTTATAGAGACGGATAAAGCAACTAATTTTTTCTTCCAAGATTAGCTAGATAGTGTTTTAAGTAAGAAACCTTGATTTCTATCTCAGTTTTCAAATTTTTCTGTTGAAATGAAACTGCTTCAGAATAAGGTATTATTCTAAGATATGAAGCAAAAGTTTTTTTAAATTATTATTAATAATGTATAAAAATACAAGTAAAATGAAATAGATAATATGTGATGATTTGCAAAATGCAGTAATCTGTAGTAATTTGATTTTCTGGAAAAGCGTTTGTATCTAAGAAGTTTTCCATGAGAGAGGGGCAGGAGGACTATTACGCTGTTTCCTATCATTAACTGAGCAGTAAGGTGCATTTAAACACACAAAGAATGCTATTGTTCCTCATGTCTAGGTATTATATCTGATTGAAAATATGTGTATTTAAAAAAATGCGTGCATTGGAAAAGTTTTCTTCTATACACATGCATCCAGGTTTGAGTTTGGTCTTTATTGCTTTTTACGAGTGCTATTCCATGAAAGAAATTCCAGGCACATTATAATTCAGTTATAAATCTTGGGTTTGATTTCATGGCTTAGATGCTTCCATGCATAGTATGATAGAATAGCTTTATTCTCCTATCCTAACTGCATGTATTCCATGACGGTAAAGCAGTCCTCAAATGGATGGTGTTATGTTACTCTTTCAGTGGAAGAGGTACTTACTGAAAACCAGCTGTAATGTGGTATTTTTTACTGAGGTTTCAGTTAACTGGTAAATATGGGATGTTTCATTCTGTTAATTATGCAGCTTTGACCCCATGTGCAAATATCATGTACACACATGCAGTGTAGGTCCAGAATAGAAGTAGGCTTTTATTTTTTCCCCATGAGCTTTATATACTAATGAGCTATTTAAATGATGTCCTATAACTATACATACAAAAAGAGTGGAAACTGTATTTTTAATAGCATTTTTTGGACAAGGAGAGAAAATAAACAGTAGGAATGTTTTTCACAGTCCAACCATCTTTTGTGCACATCCTGGTATGCAAGAAAAGTGGCACTACGTATTCGAGGGAAAAAAAAACCTTCTCGCGTTACTTCCCATGCCTTTTAACACTTATTCTGCCCAGTGCCGATCGAAGGAATGTTCAGCAACCTTTCATGGTGTGTGGTGAACTACAGTTTCAGTGAAATCTGTGTGCTTGCTTGATTTGGGTCCCTCCGTATTTACATATTAAGGTTACGTTTCCTCCCGTTTTCCCCAGTTTAAGCACAATTCTGAAACAAAGCTTTTCTGCTATAAACATGGTAAACAAGTCCAATATAGACTGAAAATTTCAAAATGAAAAAAAAAGTTAATTAACATTTTTTGGACACTTGACTAGTTGTCTTGAAATTTTACAGGAAATTTGTCCTTATTCAAAGAGAAGCTAGGGCTTTACAAACACAAAACCAGTCTAAAAGTGATGCAGGGAGAAAAAATGGAAATTAAAATGTCAGATGCTCTCTAGCAATCTCTCCATAAGAAATCCATTCTCTGATTAAGTTCTGAGCAGTCAAAGCTTTGCGTGTTCAACATGGTTTTTGGCCAGATTTATGACACTGTGAGAAAAGGACCTACTTAAGAGCCAAACCTAAGGTAGTTTTGTTACATGTATTTTAATTAGTATTTCTTTCTTAAAAGCCCTAAGATACTGCTAAGTGCTTAAATGTTCCCCAACCACTCTATATCTGGAAAACTGAGGCACTGAAGAGAAAAACTAGGAACCTTTAATAGTCTTTAAAACGTTATCTAAATCACCAAGCTCTGAAATGTGTATGAAATATACTCAAGATGCCTGAAGACTGATGCTGATATTTTAATAACAAAAGTGAGCAGCAATAACTATTTCAAGAGGGCTCTGGAGCACTGAGCAATCTGCCTGCACTTTGCTGGTGTATAGGATTCACTAATGAATTTAGTTCTCATTTTCTCTTGATTGCTCAGTAATTACAACTTGGTTTTGGTTTTCCCAGGGATCTTCAATGGTTAATCAAAGGACAAGAAAAGGTGAATTGTGATGTTAAACTGGCTATATCTGAACAAAGGACTCTTTCAGGAATGCCAGGTACAATCTTGTTCTGTGGTGGCTCCTCAATCCCATTTACTTCATTGAAATAAACAGTGGATATTGCAACATTGGCAATTTTTGAACATAAGTGACAGTACGTTGTCAAAAAAAAACTAACAAGACTTAAAGTTGAGGAAAATCAGTACCGTTTTTTTTTTTTTTTCCATTTGATTTGTGAAAGGGAAGATGAATAGATTACTTTTTTTTTAACATCCATCTCATTGAATTATGATTTTACTTTTACATAGTTTTTATTTTATATGCACTACAGTTAAATTCTAATATTTTTAGCTATGAGAAGAAAAAAAGAAACAGGCTTTCTAATGGTATTTTTTTCACCTGTTCTGTAAAATACAATTATTTTTGCATGTATACATTTTTGCTATTTCCACAATGTACTTGTAAATAAGTTATGATCACTAAAAGAATATTTCCATTGCTAATAAGATTAGAAATACCTCTGCTGTCAGATATAAATTATTCATTGCTTTTTGTATTATCTGCTCTTGAGCAGAGAACCTTGTCTTTTTAATTCTTATAATAGCTAATGAAACTCCTTACATATGAATTCTTTTTCTTTGAAATGTTTTCATCCACTGTTTAATTTTTTATTCTGATTTTTGAACTACAGTTATTTTTGGGTTTGGGGGGTTGTTGGATTTTGGGAGGTTTTTGTGGGGTCTTTGTTTGGTTGTTTTTTCTGTGTGTGTGTGTTAGGTTTTTTTTTTTTTTCTTTTTAAAGCAGCTGAACTCAGTATATGGTATTATATTTGATACTCCATAGCATCTGCTTTGCTATAATATCTGTAGTAAAAGCTACCTTTTTGCTATATGCTTCTGCTGCCTAATGTAACAAGGCCCTGAGACATCCAGAGCTCACAGACATGATGGCAATAAAGCATAATGATATTAATAATAACTTATAAGAGAAAAGTGACAGTGAATCAAATATAAAATTGACATGAAATCACTAGTCTTATATAACAATGCCTATTGCTTTAAAGTACTACTCAAAGCTTTTCTAAACACCCAATTACTGCATTTGCTAAGCATATAAGGATAGAAACCTGTTAATCCACTGAAAAACAGAGATGGCCTTGACAAACGCAACTGGCAAAGGCTGGGTTGCACCAGCCCCCTGATGTAATTATACTGCTGCTGCAGATGGGAGGAAGCATATATAATGAGTAACATAGTAAGCACATAATGTAACGTAGTATTAAAAGAGTGACAAAGATACAAGATCTATTTTCAGCATCAGATGTTTCCTACGGTTCCTTGTCTGATTTTTTTACCACTCTCCCTCCCCATAAAGTACCTTTCCCTTTTTTTCTCCTTTTTCACAGAGCTGATTTTCAGTGCTTCCTTGATGATGTACTTTCTGATTTTTCTCAGCAGGAATTTCCATGTTCTTTGAAATTTTTCTCACACTTGCAAGACTTGAGTTGTTTAGTTCTGTTTTCTTTCCTTTATGTTTCAGATAATTCTGTAAGCTGTAGAGTACCTCAGTATTGGTTTCTCAATAGTCTCTGGTTTATGATCATCAGATAACTAATGACTGTTTTGACAGACCATTGAGATATTGCAATTCTTTAAGCATAGACACCACCTATTATCCAAATTAACGGCCACCTATTTAGGTGCAACCTTTGGACAAGTATTTATTGGAATGGTTTAGATTTAGGCTTTTCTTTTTTTTTTTTTTTTTAAGTTATTGAATGCACAGACAAGGACTAATTTTAAAAATCTTACTGGTTTCGATAAACTAATATCCTCTAAGGTCTGATTTTAAAGCCTTTATTTTTGGTGATGCTAAAACAGAACAGAGACTTACTGGCTTGGTCTGAATCTCTCAGAATAGAGCATAAATACATGATATAGAATTCTTCTGTGAATCAGGTTACAACAAATCTTTTGTGGATTATAATCTAATTCCAAGACTTTATTCCTATAACACGACTAGTAGGCTGAATTATGTTTGGTTCCTTATGTTGAAGCTTATTATTTATTTCAGTTTCAACTTTGTGGAACAATAGATTTTCTCACTGGTGCTGCTTGTGTATAAATCTTTAGAACCCAGAAGTTGTAATGGATACAGCTAGTGTTCATATTCATTCACATTCATTTTTGCAAACAAGGTGATATCAGACAGCATGTGCTAAACTAGTACAGAGGAGGGGATTAAGTGATTACTTGGCTTTGGAAAATTGGACATCTGTGGTTTAAAGGATCACTAGTATTTAGAGGAATACTGCAGAATACTTTGCATTCAACTCTTCCTGCTGAGCATCCCGTAAAATTCAAATATAGGAGCAATAAAGTGTATTGCAATAAAGACATTTAATGCTTTCCCCTTTCTGTATAGCAGACATGGATCACGTTGACTGGACAATTGATTGCAGTGAATAAAAGCTGATCTGTAAAGCCCAAGCAAGTAATTCAAAACAGTTATTCATGCTCTCTAGCAGTTCCAAACTTGATTTCAGTAATACTTGCTTTATGCAGCTGCTAATTAGTATTCTGAGAATCAAAAGAGATGAGCTTGTAGCGTGAAGACATCACAAACAGTTCTTTAAATCAGTTTACTAGAATCTTCAGAGGAACGGCTGTAAAACATTGGTGTGAAATAGAGCTAAACCAATATCCTATTGAAGTAAACATTGGTCAAATCAGCCTTCTGTTGCAGCCATTTGATATTAGAACTGAGAGCTGTAAAAAAGGCTCTTGAAACACATTAGGCTTTGCTGACTTGCACCACTTTTTCTCTTTCCTCCCAGTTACCTTTCTCTACTTCGTACACCATTTCTGTCAAGTGTCTCCATTTGTGGGACTTCGTAAGACTGTTACAGCTATCCCTGTACTGACTAGATCTTCCCAAAATACTCTTTGCAAGTGGATCTCCAAACGTAGTCCTTTTCCCTGCAAGTCAATTGTTTGTAAACAGATTCTGAATGCTACAAAGTATCAGCTATTGACAAATGTTTGTCAGATAGTTTGCAAAACCAAACCCGAGGTTGAAGTACACTGTATAATACGAATCTTATACCTTGTTTGTGAGAAGTCATCTAAGTCATGTAAGACGTTGAAAAAGCATTGTTATGACTTACGTGGTTTTTTACATGATACAAACAGAAACTCTTTTCAAACTTCCATAATTATGGTAACACTTAATTTAGCCCTTTCTCCATTTGCGGTCTGATACTACACTCGACCTCATAATCATACATTATTTTTGCACAAGGCAAGTGCCTCATTTGTCGCTCGGGGAGATCGGTGCACTTCCCTCCTCCCCCAGCGGGTGCAGTGCTGCTGTATGCAGTGCACTGTTTAAACTCTGCTCCGAAGACAAAGGATTAATTTCCTCATAGACTTCTATGGTACCCATAACTACGTTTTCCAAATTCTTCTTTTGTTGTAACTTTTTCAAAATGATCCTGCGAGACGAATGGCTGTTAGCCGAGTTTTATGACAGAACGTATTGCAGAGATTTAATGATTTGTAATCCCTAGTAAGTGTGTAATCTTGACTAGGCTAGTGTAATATATAAGATGCAGGTTTTTAAAGGCAGCCTTAGTCTTAACAGTTCCTACTAGTTTAGAGTTTTACGTTGTAACTTTAATAACTTTAAAAAAATATATTTGATGGATTTCTTACAACTTTTTCAAGAACAAACTGACAAAATAACACCACACTAGAGCCAAACTTTCAGATCCTCAAGGTCCCAGCGCAGCACACAGTCTGAACCTTTGGTTCTCCCTTACAGGCCTGAGATGTTGCTGTTGGGGATTACTCTGTACCTTCAGCAGCAACAGGACTGAGGACACTTTACTGTTAGGTTTCACAGATAATTGCTGGCACAGAGGGTTGAAGTTGGGTTAAATTACAAACTGTGAGGGGAATTTGTACAATGAGTGGAGAATGCTCTGCCTGTGTCCTTCAAGCTTTAGGTTCCTTCTGTGCTATCTTTCCATCCTGCCTCACAATTTTCAACAGGCTCCTCATACTCGTCCCTTTTTCCTCATGCAGGGTATGCAAGCCACCCACTAAGGATTTTTAATGTCACTTCTGCTCTTCCTATCTTTTAAACTGTAGCCTTCAGACAGTCTTCTGAGCTTTTTGTCCAGTCTGTATATTTGTTCTTTGTTCTGTCCTAACAGAGATACGTTGATGCTGTCCTATTCAAGGAGATGGAAAAAAAAAGATATCTAACAGAAAGGACAAGCTTCTTTCAAGTCTTTGTTCAACAAGGTAAGAATAAGAAGGCATTTCATATAAAGTCAGTATTTTTTTTTATCTTTGGCCTATGAGAGTGGAGGCAACCATTATTTTCCTCAGCTATGTTATAAACGCCTAAGCAATTTTGTCTGAATCTTTAAAAAGTTAGTCTGGGACAGATTTATGACTTAGGAAGGCTTCCTTACACTTTTGAGAAATGTTGAATAGTTATAAATGGACTCTAAATAATAAAAAAATTGAAGTATTTTAGCCTTAGAGGATGCTGTTACCTTCCCTTGCTTACAATGTTTTTACAAGAGCTGGAATTCAGTTTGATGGAGTACTCTTATTTGCATACTCTTCACCTTTTATTATATATGTTATTTAATGTGTTCAGTATTTGTTATGCTAAAATTAACACTAATTATACAATAGTGTTAATGTAAAACTTATTTCTGTGCTGTTATGGAATTTCTTGTGATATGCAGCTCTGTTGATAGCCCCTGCTCAGATTAAAGGTATGCTACTGCAGTCCTCAGGTATATCTTCATTTCCAGTGTGTGACACAGTGTATGTGATGTATAAAGGCACACGATGGGAAAGCGCAGCAGCACTCTGCCAGAGCTGGGACATATGCTGCTATGCACAGTCTGTTAGAGGCAAACTCACTAGTGGTGACACGTTATCCTGTCTCTCATCTGGCCACATTTACATAAATACAACATACATAAAGGTAACATTACATACATTACATAACTGTAACTAGTTTATCAATGACTGTGGTTATTGGCAGTGATTATGTTATGAATCCAGGTAAAAAAACACGACTTGTGGTTTAAAATAATAAAAGAAGTCTTGCTAGCAAAAAAAACCCTGGAGTTATAGCATTTATGGAAAATGAAGCCTTATAGGTATGTTATAATTATTAGTATTTCATTTACTTGAAGGGACATCATTGCATTATAGCACAGTTCTTTTGAAAGAATGTCTTACAAGCTTCTTCAGAAATGCATTCAGTTCTTACATCCAGAGTGTAATTTGCTAATTACATTTTTGGCTTTAGTCGAACGTTTACTTAAATACATATATCCTTATACAGTGCAAAAAGGTATTTTTTTCCTCAGTGTTTAGGTAGAATTTTCAAATATGAAGCTGTACATTATCGTGTTAAAAATCTACAATGTAAAAAAAAATAATTTAGTATTGAAAATTACAGGACAAAAAGTCATGACAGAGAAACGCACCAGAGAAGGTCTGGGATAAATAACCTGTAACGTAATTTCATATAATTTAATCTGTATTCTTTGTCCGTGATTAACTGGATAAGAAGCAATGAGATTGAATTTCAAAAAAATAAAACCAAAACACCAGCATTTCAAGTTAATTATTAGAAACTGTAGCAAAAACCATGAAAATAGATTGTCTGGAAAAGCTGTACAATCTCTAGTATTAGAGATATTTAAGAACACATTAGACACAGATGTGTCAGAATTACTTAAATTTAGGCAGCTGGCAAGGGGATAGAATAAATAACTCCTAGCTTTTGTGACTGGAAACTATGAAGACACTGAAGAAGAAAAATGAAATTATATGTACTATTTTTAGTTTCATGCATGAAAATACAGGCAAAGATTTACACAACAGGTGATTGGGAATTTCTGGGCAGTTCCAAGGAGACTTTTACTGAGCTGATTCCTCAATAATAATGCAAGTTTACAAATAAATTTTGGGGGATGAACAAGAATTGAGATAAATGGAAAAATGTTAATGAAATGTGGACTTTTTCTTTTAAAAATCAAAATCCATTTTTTACTCACTTTAAACTCCATTGAAATCTCAGTTCCTGGCACTGTTTCATAACTAGCTTATGTAACCTATCTGACTGCAAGGAAAAAAAACATAATATTA
Source organism: Tauraco erythrolophus (assembly GCF_009769465.1). NCBI lineage: Eukaryota > Metazoa > Chordata > Aves > Musophagiformes > Musophagidae > Tauraco > Tauraco erythrolophus. Next base: position 35,996,018 of record NC_141473.1, read on the forward strand.
CAGAATGGGTTTTCTTTTCTGCTGTTCTCCACTTTAAAGGGTAATTAATTTGTTAAGGAGGAGTTAGGGTGACTGGTGGACTTCTGCTCTGATTAGATACCATCTTTGTGGTACTTATCCTATAAGCATCTGTCATCTGCTGAAATCGCAGTCCTTGACTGCAGAAGTTCAAAAACTGGAGAAAGATAGAAAAGAGCAGAGAATGATTAAAGACATAACTTTTTACAATGCAGAATTGTGTAAGTGCCTTAAGGGACGTAGGCATCCATTTCCTGTTCAAATACTGTCTGTAGATGTGAGCACCTAACATCTTTTGGCAGATAGACCTCAGAGGTATAGACTGCTCAGTAGCAAAGTGGAAAGGAGATGTGTCCTATTCTCATACAGTTGGTGTAAGTTTAAATATTCCAAAAGCAAGCTAAACTGTGATTTTCTTTGCTAGACAGGGTCACAGTACAGTTCAGATTCACAGGCTGCCCTCAGTCAAACCTTCTCCTCACCGCCTCCTCTCTAACAATGCTTTATAATGCCTTAAAATGTAAAGCTCCATCCCAACAGTTCTGAGAGACTGAAGTTTATTAAAAGCACGTGCTCGTCACTCTATTTTGGAATACGTTTTTGGCTTAGGGACGGAAATGAAAGGGCTATGAAATAAATGTGAATGTGACTTACAGCCTCATTATAGCAATCCATTTTCTTACCTTACTGTCTCCCTAGGAACTGTTTGTGGCTTTATCCCCAAAATGTGTTCTTGAAATAACTCTAAAAATATTATTTCAGTTTTAAAGACAAAGTGCTGCTGATGTCGACCTCAGAAAAGTAGAATATCTAATGCATATTATTTGAAATAGAAATATTACCGTTTACCGATGCTCATGCCTCAAACTAATTAATATGGGGCTTCTGGTATGGGTTTCTTGAAAACAGGCTGCAACCAACAGGGAATGATCTGGTAGTTAATTTTTCCCATTTCAGAACTGGAACATTTTCCACACTGAGTAATGTGGTAAAGAAACTACTATATAACTGAAATACATGGTGCTTGGAGACTGCTAATTACAGTTCCGCTGGCTGCAGCAACCTCAGGGGTTGCTATTTTGATGTTCCACTGAGGTTATCATCAGCATTTCATCTCTTTGAAGATAAATCTTCAGACAACACAGCCACAGCTTTTTATTCTTAAGTTTGGCAAAGGCCTTTTTGGAATTAGTGAGTGGTGTTTGTTCATTAAATGTTTGTCAGGACCATTATGCTCCTGAGAACTTCAGGGACCTTCTTTACCTGGAAAGGAACTTTCCTGCTTTGTTGCTCTGTACTTCCTTTTTGTATAATGTCCCTGAAGGAGCTCTGGAGTCAATGTCACCTACTTAAGAGTGTGGTTCTGTGGCAGTTTTGTGTTAAGACACCATTTTCTTTGTGCATTAGGCAAAATTTCTGTTTATTGCAAAGGCAGCAGTAATGACGTGACTATTAAGGCTAAACGAGCCTGCAATATGCAGTGGCTTTCATCACACGGGTCGTGTAGCTGGCGGTCAGAATTCAGATGTGGAACACTTTGATGGAAAGAAATGTGCTCTACTGTTTTCTCTACCACCTGTTTTTTTATTACGTATGAATGAAAGGCAGTTTTTACTTCAATACAAATTAAATTAGTTGTTACTGTATTGATTTCAACTGGGCTAGTGGCAACAAGCAATTATAATAAGTGGGAGTTTAAAAGGGGTACTGTTCACCATTTTAATTCACAAAAGGCCTGGTTAAGATTTTCTTATGTGGGAAAACCTCCTGTCGGGCTTCAGAGGAAACTGTTCCTGAGCACCAGCACTTCAGCATGTAGCCAGTAGTGAAGAAGCTTGGCAAACATATTCATATCCCCTGTTTTGGAGAAATGACAAATCTAAATGGAGATGTTTTGGGTAGGAAGTCTATTACACGGCACATCAATGCAATGGCTATAGATATTTTAAAAGCATCAGCTGATAGGAGAAATTACAGAAAGTGATTTGAGGAAGTATAAGTAGTGGTAATGAGAAGAAATTAATTGAACTATAGGAGACTCTTGAGGGGGGGAGTGTTACTTGCATTGGGACTGGGACAAAAGCAATAGGTTCTTCAGCCTGGGTAGCACGCTTCCTTCATAGTCATAGTGAACATTTAAATTCCATTAAACAAAGTCCAAATCAGAAAAGAAAAGAGAAAAACATAGGATAAAGATTCCTATAAAGTTCGTGCCAGAACTTTTATACACCCCATCTTCCCCCTGTATTCCAGAGTCCTGTCACCTCACTGCTTCTTGCAAGAGCGAATCTTGCACCCTCTGCAGCCAGCTTACCCAATTGTTCAATCAAGCCGATGTTTCTGCTGTCAGTTAGCTTGGATAAAATAGCAGGAGTTGATGGGCAAGAGTTGATGGTGAAAATATTAATGAGGTATGGTTTCTGGCTGCAAAGGAAAAGGTGTGAATGGCCAGCTTGGTGGCAAGGTAGGCACCATGCAGAGTTAGTTTGTATACGTTTTCAAAAAAAGAACGTTTAGTGTTTTCAGAAAGGAAAATACTGGATAAAGGGTGAAGAAAGAAGGGGCATCTCAACAAATATATATATATGTATATATTTATAGGTTTGTTCAAGTTAAAAGACATGTTAATTTACTCCAGTTAAGGATCTGACCCTCTCTCTGGAGCTCTTTAATGACATTGGTGTCTGTTTCATTTCAAGGGTGTAAAACTCTGGTTTAGATCTCTAGGAGAGATTCAGAACTATAAAGTGATAGTAACGAATGAGTAAGATGACTAATAAGATAATCCATGGATATGAGGGATTTGTGCAAGTTATACTTGTGTAAGTGCTTCAGCATGTTGCACGTTCTGGGTCTCCTTCCTCACGCTGTTAGCCAGGATAACAATGTACGAACACTGCAGCCAGAATTAGGCTAAAAAGCTTGCCTTTCTCATTCCTGTTCTCTGCACTGGGGCGATGTTCCTGGGGCTAGTACTGAAGGATAAGAAAGCTACTTTGCACAGCAGCAAAACGGCCTCCGTGTATTTGGGGATTTTGCAGACCTGCTTGTTTTCAAAGTTTTCAGTGTGTTGAAAATTTAAATCACAAAAAGTTTGCATAAGTTATAAATTGCAATGCAGCCTGTTTAGATGTATCTTGTGATTGATCACATGTAATCAGAGATGATGATTCACTGAGCACTTTTAAAATATTCATTCTCATATCCTTTAGAAAGTGTCCTAGGAATTCAGGAAGCTGTCATTGCTCGGTTCTACTGAGGAGACAGCACATGTTGCAGAGGAGAGTGATTTAGGTCGCTTAAAGAATCACCGTCAAAGCCACTAACTAACGTGATTTTAATCTGAATTTGTAAAAGTGTGAGTTAACAGGGTTTGATGGCAAGGTTCACTCTGTTACTTGGAGTAACAGAGGAGTATACAAAAGGGGAAATCAAATCAGAATTAGGTTAAAATGATTTACACATGATGAGGGGAAATGATTGATATAGAGATTTGGGGAAATAGAGCCAGAATTGGGCTGGAATGATTCACACAGGGATCAGGGAAAAAGGATGAGGGAGACTCTCCCATTGAGTCACGAGGTTCACAGTGGAACTCCTTGCTTTCTAAACTCCTTCTCAGAAAGGAGTCTAGGTGTGGCTGGATCCACTCCTAGTCCTAGACTTGGTCAACAGTTTATGGCTAAGGGAATTGGGTACAGGGATTTCAATGGCAGTACTTTAACGTGTTGTGGGTCCTATGTGACTTTGAGGTAGCAGCAATACAAGATTCTTCAATACTGTTACAATGAATTACAAGATTAGGTTGTATGATTTTCAATACATACTTAATCAGTCAATAATAGCATATTATGATTAATACAGAGACTTAGTTAAAGATTCAATGAGTTTTAAACACACACACACAGATATAGAGGTTAACCTATGATCAAGATGTTTCTTTTTCTGCATATTAAAATAAAGTTCGGTAACAAATGATCTTTGAAATGTCGCGAAATCGAACTACAGTGAATTACTGACTCTTTCCCTTTATCTGCTTCCATTAGTGGATGGTTTTCCCTTCGTTAGCTTTATTAGCAGACGGTTTTTCTGTTCACCAGCTTCTTTTAGCAGATGGTCTTTCTCTTTGTGAGCTTTATTAGTGGACGGTTCTTCCTTGAGAGGTGTCCCAACCTGAGGTGGGTGAGGAAGGGGAATGGAGGAAAATGGATACTGGGTAGCGGCCTCCTGTGATCCTGGAGAGCTCTAAAGGCTTCTCTTAGGATCGGTATTTATAGGGTCACAAGATGATTGACTTTTGTCAGTACTTTTTTCATCGTGGCCATATTTCTTGTAATCTTGGCAACTTTCAGACTGGGATGCAGTCCAGGTGAGGGGCGGTCTCAGATACGTTTCCCAGGCCACAGGAGTTCCAGGTGCGGTTAGGGATTGCCTAACTATCCCAACTCACTGTACTAGTACCTAGAAGAAGAAGGTACTGGACTATTTCAATGCACTGTTCCAGTAGATGAGATCAGAAAGGGCCAGATTCTCCCAACCCACTGCACTTGCAATTGAAACGAGCAACGCTGGCTGGTGCTGATGTTGCAGTGCGGCCTGGGGAGGGGTCTGCACCACCGTAGCACATTGACAAACAGTTTTTGGCACGTAAGCATGTAATTAATGCATGGCTTGGTTGTTTACTTTTAGTTCTGTAAAGGATACCTGGAAATTATATCCTCTTCCATCTCCCTGTGAACCACCCAAACATCTAAACTTTGTGAACAGGAGAGGTTGTTTCTCTAATGAGAGAAGGAGAACAGTTCTTGGCATATGTAAAAGCATTCCAAAGTGATCCTCAGCTGTTGGTTATTTTATAAATCTTTAATAATATCTAACAGTTTATTTTGATATAAAATTTCAGGACAGGTAGTTTTTTTATTTTTTAATTACCTCACAATGGTTCTGTAATAGCAACAATAAGCAAGAAATTGCAATTGAAATAAGATTTACTTGTCTTTTGTATTGATTTTTCTTACAGGTATAAAATTGTATTATTCTGTTTATGTGCTTGAGTTTGTTCTAAAGAGCTCTATATATGAGTGTTCAGAGGCCAAGAGTTGTACATACATAAAATCATGTACTCTGAGTCTTCCAAAGTAACCTTCAATTATGCTTGCATTACTTTCTGCTCTTAAGTTCCGTGGTGTATGGGGTAGATTGTACTTTTTCCTGAAATTATAAAGCCTCTGAAAAAGACATTTGTCTGCTTTAGTACGAGAGTTTTGCATTGGAAGATAGGGAGGATAGGGGATTAGGCTTCATTGACCAATACAGAGAATAATTAAGTTACCACTAAGTAACAGTCTCAGCTGACAAGGAAAAGACATGAAACATTCCCCACTTTGCTTGTTTAGACAGTACATTTCCACAAGGCAATACTTCATCAGAAATGAAAGGAAAAGGAAAATGGAACTGCATCCTAAAATCAAACTGGGGTACTGCAGTGTCTAAATTTTAGGCTGTTAGTCCTTGTAATATAAAATACAGAATCCATACCACACATTTCGATTCCCTCCGAAGAGGGGTACAATCTAGAACGAGTCGGGAGCTGCACAGAAAGCTGCATAGGGCAAGTGGGCTTATTACAGAGCTGAGTGGGCCCAGCCGAAATGGAATTAGCTGAGGCTCAGGTGGTTTTAGCCCTTCCTGTTAAGTGCCATAGTTCGGCCCACAGAAATAGATGTGGCTGTGAATCTTCCAGTACAAAGAAGATGTGCGAACAAAACGTCCTGCCCCACACTTTTTAAAGAGTAGAAAAATGCGAATGATGAAGAATTAGTGATTCTTGAACTCCTTTCTAAATAGCTATGTAAGTAGTAAATCATTTAGCAAGGCTGAAAACTTGAGATTTGCATTTCCTTTGTCTGAGGGACAGTGTGTCCAGTGACCTGCTGGGAGAAGCCTGAACCATTGAGATGGAAACTGGTTTGGAAAAAGAAAGTCTCTACATGCTTTGCTGAAGCCACAGAAAGTATCTCCTTGTTTACGTTGTGTTTGGCTAGGGTAAAAGCCTGAGACAGTGCCGGATTCCTTTCAGCTCGTTAGAAAAGAAAAAGAATGGGGGTCAGTTCCTTGCTACAGGGACTGCTAATGCATAAACCCTCTGACCTCATCCCTAAAATGATCAGTGGACTGCTCAACTCTCAAGGTGTCAAAACGTTTGAGCATGGGTGGGAGCAGAACTGTCCAGGGAGCTTTTAATGCGTGTGCAAAGCCATTAAAGTAAGACAGAAATATTTGAATTAAGGTGTCCTGAAGTCCTGAGGCTGCTTGTTTGGATTCGAGGGGAGGAGTGAGGGAAGAGGCAGTTAGTGATCTCCCCTTTTAATCAGAAGAACCTTTGTAGCCCTTAAATCCTTTCTAAATCCTTGCAGGGGTCTGGCTCATTCTCTTTGTTATGTGCTTGATGGCTGTGAAATATTGGAAGGAAATTGGATGTGGTAATGTCATAAAGAGTCTATAAATAGTATTACAGTATTCATTATGATTCCAGTTGTGCTTTAATTACCTGTGCTCCATGTTGAGCAGAGTCTGAGTGAGACGAATGAGCTGCTGGGAGAGGAATTCAGGCACAGGGACGATGCAATCAGTGGCTACCTAGCTACAAGGTATTGTGAAACAAGCGCCTGCGGCATCCGTATATCATCACCACAGATATTTACAGTGCATTTCCAGAAGTACTCACCCAGCTAAAGCCCCATCGTGTAAAAATGCGTGAGTGGTATTCCTCACTGTACATTAGTATTCCTAATTGGAAACAGGATGAGAGCCCTGCCAGCACTTCACAGGGGAAGCTTGTCCTGTTGCAAGTGAGCAGGTACTTGGCCATTAAGTTTCAGGGAGGCAGTTGGCAGGGTAGTTCAGCTCTTACATTCTTTACTTCCGCAACCCTGTTCATTCAAGGATTTAGGGATTTTCTTTTTTTTTCCAGCTGGAAGAATTAAAGTTCAGTCATCTTTTCCAGTCTTTTTCTTTCTCTGTTCTACAGATATTTGTACTCAAAAATTATCAGCGACTGGAAATTCCACATTTGTTTGTGATGATATCATCCAATATTTGGTCAAACGTTATCTTAGTTTACCATCTCAGTATAATGAGACGCTCTACACGATAAGACAGATGATGGTTCTCCTGAGGTGCAGAGAGCACCGTTGTTGTGAGCTGTATATAGCTAGACCGAACACGTGTTCCGTACATCACGTATAGCTACATAAATACCCTGTAACTCTGGCAGGAGCCTGAGGGTTTGGGAAATACAGAAAGGGTGAGATGCAATAAAGAGATGATAAGCTTCTATTTAAATCCCATCTCTTTGAGGTTTCTTTAGGCAAAATTTTCAAACAGGAAAGGGATAGGTTAGAAAAAACCTGCAGCTGCTTACAGGTAGCATTCAAATAGCCGGCCACTTTGATACCAGTGCTTAAAGAATACAAGCAGGTGTATGTATATGCAAATGCTTTTTCAGTGCTATTCTAGGTCTTGCAAACTCCACGTATTTTGTATCTGGAAGGTCAGTTAACGTGGTGTTTGTGTCGTGCCACCTGCATGAGCAGCAGTAGTTCCCCCGGCGCTGGGAGTACGAGCACCGCTGAGCAGAGACGTTTGCCCTGCTGAAGCGGGTAGGAAATTTGAGTAAACCGCCCTTCCCGCAGGCGGTCCCCGCTACCGGCAGGGGCTGGGAAGCGCCTATCCCTCTTGGGGCAGGGTGCGGCGGGAGCGCGCTGCCGCCGGCGCGGCTCCGGCTGCAGCCCCGGGGCGGGATGGGCGGGAAGGCAAACGGCCGCGCGCGCCGCCGCGGGGCGCCTGCCTGGGCGGGCACGTGGCCCTCCGCCCCGCCGCGGCGCTCGCGGCCCGCGCGCGGCTCTGCCCTCGCGGGTGCTCTGTGTGGAAGGGGCGCGCGCTGCGGCAGAGCGCTTGTCTCCTCAGGGGGCGGGCAGGCGGTGAGGCGGGGCGCTCCCCCGCAGCGGCGCGGAAACGTCGAGGCCCTGCAGCTCCCGGTGAGCTCCTGCCGCCGAAAAGCGGGGAGGAGAGACCTCCTCTTGGTTACCTTTGTCTCGTAACTGAATAGAGCGTGAACCTGTGTGGTCTTGAGAGAGAGCGGCTGGAGGAGGAAATAGGTCTCATCTAAAGGAGAGCTGTCTTCCTATTTTCCTTTTGGTTCTCGCCTTTCGGAAAATACCTGAGACCAAACGCCGTTGGGTTTGCAGAGGGGTTAAGGCACCTTATTGTTTATCTGTTTGTTGCGGTTGTTATCACCTCCCAAGCAGAGCTAATATTACTTGACGTAGCTCAGTGTTTCAAAACGCTATTTTGAGCGGTGTTTCAAGTGTTTCAGAAGGATAAGGGGGTGCCTGAGGGAGCACAGTTGTTAAAGGGAGCAATCCTGCTCCTTAGCAGCTCTAGCTTGTGTGGAGAAAGAATAGTTTTTAAAGGTTTGGAGGCAATGGAAATAAATGGAAAGGTATTGAATTGATACACATTAAAATATTTAACTTAATATTTCTACAAGGACATTATTAATGATAAGGAATAAAGCATTTGAAATTTTAATAACATTTGCAATGATTTTTACACATTTTTCTTGCATAAAATTAGTTCTCATCCTTCGGTATTACATAGTAGTGCTACAGGAACATAGTTTTCCAAATAATGGAACTCTTTGTTAAATTCCTTATAATTTAGACTTAAAAAGATACTGTATTGTAATTCTAAGTGAAGAAAAACTGCTTTATCTGGCTTATGTCACATGGTACTCCTGAACAGAAATTGGACTTTGTGGTTTAATTTCAATGATACCTTTCCTTTTTTTCTGTACTGCTTAAGCACTTTGTATATTTCTCTTGTTCCCACCCCTCCCCTTTCTCCTTAAAAGCTGGCTGTGTTATCAGCTGAATGTAATATGGAAAAACTTCTTTAAAGGCTTCCCTGTTTCAGGGGATGTAAGCTGTTATAAAACAAATAGGATTGGATTGCTTGCATGAGCTGTTATCTTATGCAATCATTGTATTAGGGTATTTTGAATTGTAAATATGAGGAGAAAGTCTGTTTCAGGGAAACTTACTTGTTTCTCAACCGTTAGGCAAAAATGTTTTTGTGTGGTTTTAAGATATTTTTGAATTGGAGAAGATAAGGGTTACGTAATCAGGTTCTATTTGTGTGTCTAATAGACTCGATGTAGTTGTCTGTTAGTTTTCACACCAGGTGCATGATTCTTGCTGTTAATCACCTAAGGTATAAAAATTCTTCCTTTCTTCACTGTTCTCTCACCAGTCATGTTTAGGTAATGCTCTTCCACTGTTGCCCGGTATCAGAAACTCAGAGTGTATGTAAGGAAAAGACTTTTTCAATGTTTTTCAAGACTGAGTTTCTCCCAAGGAATAGACAATGGTCTTGGGATAATTAGAATGATAAGTAGCGATTGCTATAGATCAGGTTATGTATCATTAAGTCTGTCTTCTGTGGCGATAAAAACATCTTCTCAAACAGAAAACCACGTCAAGACTGGGAGATAAAACAGCTCATTGCATTGATAGATCCAGTACTAACATGGTTTACTGCTTTAGCAGTCCTGTTCAAGATTTACTTAATGGAACTGCTATTGGAGTACTTAAGAAATAATGCTGATTAGTCTGATTGTATTTTCTGCTATGATTCCTGTATTGTTCTTAGTGTAATATTTGAAGAATTATCCTTTCATGCCTTATTTTCCTGTGCAGGAGTTGATCACTGACTCAATACATGGAGTCATTCTTAATACCTGTATAAATGCCTTCAACCTTTGAAACAGGAAATAGGAGCTGAGAAAAAAAGAAATAAATTCCGTATTTAGAATTTCTGAGTAACTACAGGAGGCTTATAGCACTGAAATTTTCTTGGTTTTAGGGAAGTGGTATGCTACCAATTAGTTTTCTTTGCTTAAACTTAACTGTGTGCTTACTACTCAGTAAGCATACTCGTAGGCTCTCTGTTGTGCTATGTTGTGTTATGTTCTGTATTCAGAAAAGCATAACATCACTGCTGTATCTGCAGAATCCAGGACATTAGGAAAGATGATTTATACTATCTTTAACAACAATGGAACCTATTTGACAAGTACAGTAGGAATAATACATCAGAGATGGGTTTCTTAATATACTCTGAAATTCTCATTTCTCTTTAGTAGGTTATTTTATCCAAATAGATTAATATAGGAGTCATTCTTGTGATTTTTAAACTTTCTTTTCCACAAACTTTTATTTTAGAACAAAAGAATTATTTAAATTTATTCACGAGATAAGATTTCAGTATGTCTGCTTTATTTTCTTTTTCTCTGTCCCAAAGCATTTAAGTTTTCATTCTTCATTTCTGTCTGAAATAGAAGTTAGCTGAATTATTTCTGTGGCTGAATGTGAAAAAAAAACCACCAACCACCACTGATGCTTGGAATGATTGGATACAACTGTGAGATGATGTGAGATAACTTTGTATCACACCTGGAGAAAAAATTAAATTAAAATTAAGTAATAGTTACAAGTTTATTGACTGTACGTAACAATAGCCCCTTTTAATGGTAGTGGTTTTACATATTCTAGCTTCTTCATGAGTTCACAGTAACTGAAGTTAGTATGAAATTAATATGAAGCTGTCTGCAATTTAGGATATAGCCGGTTTGAGTCTTTTAAAAATAAAGACAGAGGAAATCAGTTACCTGTATATTAGAACATATTTAAACCCTCTGATACCTTTTCCTGTAGATTGTGATCCATTACTGGAAAGCACTTGATGAAGAATTCAGTGTTTTACAGACAGGTTTCCCAGAAAGCATAAGACTCAAACCATCTTGGAGAAATTGTAATCTTGAAAACGTATCATGCCATTGAATAGTTTTTGCTAGTGGCTTCCTCCTTTTGGTTCAAGGTGTTATGTTTCTTTAGGCTGCTGTTACTAATTCGTTGATGTTATTCTGATAGTGAAAATAAGTCATTGCAGCACAAGCATTCCCAGGAAATACTTCTTCCCCACCCCACATGCATGTTCCATACTGAATATAATTTATGAAAGAAGTGCTTCCACTGCCTCTGGGAACAAAGTATTACAGCTTTGGTAGCATGGTTCAAAAAATTCTACCATTTTTTACTTTTTGTTTGTTTGTTTGTATTGGAGGCCATTCTTTGTAGGATTACTTTTTCTTTCCAAAAAAAGAAGTCTATTTCCTATTGCTTTTTCCTTCTTGCTTTTTGGAGGATGTTTATTAATGATCTCTTGCAGTTTTGCAAATACATACAGTGTTAGTACTTGCAAATAATATTCTCATGTCATCCACTGTCATTTCCAACAAAACCGCGTAGGAACACATACATGGCTTTACGTGATTTGTGTATTTCTCTCTTGTCCTTATCCTTAGGCAGACTGGTTGTATGTACCCTGGCCTCAAGACTGTTTTGAATGGTGCTCTACAACCTATTTAACAGAGCAGAAGGAAAATCCTCTTCTGCACAGACTATGTAACTAATTACCCCATCTCATAAATCAGAGGCAGATGGGACTCAAGATGTCTTATACTTCAGCTGACCTATGAGTTTCACATTTGTCATAAAATGTCAGTGTTGCACAGTATTGTGTAAGTTGCCATGCATCGTATCTTCTGCAGGGAGCCCCTAAACTGCCCAAGCAGTTCTCGTAGCATGTATATATTCTGCAAGTGATAGGTCTTGTGATCATTTCTAAATCAGCATTGCTGGAAATGGCAAAGGAACTGAAGACCTTGTGGCTGCTTAACTCTCTCCTTGCAGAGGGCTCTTGAAAACATGAGTGTCTTAAGGACTCTCACATCTCAAGACTTTCTGATAGTCTTTTGAGTGCCACTGACTCTTTCCCCACTTCTTGAACATGCAAAAAATCCCAACTGCCACATGAACTCTAGAAGAGGCTGGCAGAAACACATGCTGGCTGAAAGCCGGTGTGTAATCTGGATTAGAGTTGTTGAAATCTTCTTGTAAACATCATTAACCTGTTCTCAGTGATCAGTCTTGGCTGAATGAGTGCTACAGAGTTCTGACACTTTTAGAAAACCTAAAACTGGCTATGCTGTCTCAATAACTTTTTCAAAAGGAACCATCTGTAATGAAGTACATGCATATATAAGAATAATTTTAAGATGTTTATCATAATTATGAGTAGGAAGGTCTTAGCAAAAAATGTTGCAATACATGATTTGCATCCTTACAGCTCAGCAGCCTCAATGAAACTTTTCTGTGTCAAGCACTAGAAGAATGCAAGTTCACATTATGAATTTTAAGGAAATAGAAAGAATGCAACTTCTGAGCTGTCCTAAAAGTCTGCTTTAATCTGTAAAGAGACTTCTTCACATTCCTAAACTGTTTTTCTTAAAATAACTTCTCACAGTAATGCTGTGGTTATATGATACAAATTTGCTGAAATACTTAACACAGAGCACAATTGTCTGCCATGGTTGTTCAGCTGTTTTAATTTTTGCCCAGGAAAGGCTTGGAACATGTATATGTATTTACTGAGAGCCAGAGAAGACATACTTTACACAATTTGGGTTTTGTTTATCAATGTGAGAAGGCTGTTTCAGGTGTATCAGAGAAACTACATATATGCCTATTGTTGCAGGCAAGGCTCTGGGTACCCAGGTGCATCTAAAGTAGTGGTTTGTATGAGAATGATGCGTACAAGGATTGAAAAGAGAAAATGCAGTCTAATTCCAGCCTGCCATAGGGGCGAGGCCAAAAGCTAATCTGATTTTGCGCTAGTAAGAAATTGCAGAATATCGTTGCAAAATTTGGCTACGCAGTTCTCCGACCTTCCGGGCACTTTGCATAGGATCCGCCAGTAATTCTTGCAGGATTAATGTGATGAAGTGCATGCTTTCATCTCCACAGTAGAAGAGGCTTGATGTGGAATCTCATTATCTCCTCCAGCTGTGACCAAGCAGCTGGTTAGAAACAGCTGCTTTGAGAGACAATGTGGGCAGCAGGTGGAGTAGTTGTGAGATACAGGTGAGACAGGCTTCAAAAAGAGAAATATCTAGAGAAAAAATAGCCATGCAGCAATGAGTAGGAACAGCATGGGCAATGGCAAAGGAAGAAAGAAATGGTCCTTGGTTATCAAACTAGAACAGAGAGGAGAGTCCAGAATCAAAACTTCATTGCTTCTCTCTCCTACAGAAAGGGAAGCGAGAGCTGCAGAGCTGAGGGTCCAGGATTCTTGTGTCTAAGATTGCAGAGAGACACCGTGCAGTGCATATGGCCCCTTTGGTCTTTGGATTATGATTTTAAATGCCTTTTTTTCCCCCTCTGCTTTCAGGCCCAGCCCCTCTGGATGGGAAGACAAGTGATCAAGTGTCATCTATACCAGGTCTGTCAGTCTCGTACCAAGGAATCTGTTGTGCTCGATGCCTTATATTTTCTCAGCGATGTAAATAGAGAGTGCACCGAGAAGAGCTCTATATGGGTAAGTGATTCTGAGAACATGGGTCAGCCAACAAAACTTCAACAAACATTTCTATTTGGACAGTTGCATGGGAAGGTTACTGAACTTGAAAGGTAGGTAGTCTGACCAGCTACTTGGATCTTGGCATCTTGGAGGGGAACTGAGAAGGTACTAAACCTGTGTTTCTGCAAACTTCATTTACTTATCCCAGCAAATAAGAAGCATTTGATGCATACTTACTACAGCCTATGTTTCCTTATAACATTTACTCTTTTGGAAAGCTTTGTTAGGCATGGTGTTTACACTGTTAAAGGTTCCCCTTTCTTGAAAAACAAATCTGTTATTTGTTCAAAACAAGATCTTGCTAATTTCTGAGGCTGCAGGTGCAATATCATAGGAAGAAAAGCTAGACAGGCTATAACATAATAAAGTCACGATGCTTTTATTGAAGACTGAGGCAAAAAAGAAGGCAGTTCCCTGTAATTTTTCTCCCAAACCTGCTAGTGGCTGAGAATGCATTTTGTACTGCGTCTGCTTTCTGAACAGACAGATGTGCTGGATTCATCCTCCAATTTAGAAGAACTGGTAGCCGTTCTTACAACTTCAGTAAAGAACATAAGTAGTATCTAACTCAGAAAAGCTGGATAAGGACCTACCATGCTGAAAGATTGGGTTTATGTTATAATCTGCTCAGCATTTTGCCACTTGCTTTATGGCCATATTAAGTGCTTATTAAGTGCCTTAGTTTCATGTCATACACACCATCTTTATAATCTATGTCTGGGTTTCGTGTGCTATCTCTACACTACACAATAAATATCCATAATCGTCTAGTCATTTTTATGTAAATGGTAAATCACAAGATGAATAGTTTTAACAGTTTGAAGGAAAATAAAAACATGTATAATTTGTAAAGGAGATTCTTCTTTTACAGGAGATGATGGAGAGACATAATACAAAATAAAAAGTTTTAGTATTTTGGGGTATGAGATTTTTAAACAGCCCCTTCTACAATAACTAGATTTTCACGTTCCATCAGGGCACTGTAGTGTGCTGGTACCTTACCTGCACTCACATTTCTTTCCCCTCTATATCAGCAAGAGTGAGGGAAGGCGTTTTTGAGGAAAGTACTTGGGACAAAAGGATCCTAAACAGCTGATGGATTTGTGTGTCTTACCTTTGCCATCACAGACATGTTCTTTAAAGCTCTGAAGTACAGCTAGCTGAATGTGAGCAGACTGTTCAGCCTCTGGAGAACCAGCTTGGGCACAGCAACATGACCCTAAAGTTAATGTCTGAGCACAGGCATGGAAATATCACCATCTTTATCCTTATTGCTTTGGTTCTAAGTGATGATTGTGAGGATGAGAAAAGCCAGAGTAAATTAAAACAATCTAAACAACCACACAAGCAAAGTTTCCCTTTATTTAACACACTATTTTTCCACTGTATTTATCAGTTCTTTTACTCTTCATGTCTTACTAAACATAAGCTGAAAGATCAGAGGAAAAAAATAAAGAGAAAGAGGGATCAATTAAGTTTTATCTCACTGAAGGGAATGACAAAGCTCCCATCGACTTCAATGGGCACATCTCCTTTTGTGCTTTACTTTGAATCAGGAGCGTGCTTTTGAAGCAAATTTGATCATCACCACTTACCGTGCTTTGGTTCACATCACAAAGTGATCGTAGAGATAGAAACTGAGTTAATTTTGAATTAGACTGAACTTAAGGACACGTTCCAGAAGTACATCTAATGTGCTTCGACCTCAAACGAACATTCAGACCATGGCATGAGAGAAGGGCTAATCTGAAATAAAAATGCTGTCAAATGGATGTAATGTGGACATAAAGTTCTGTGCACCACTGTTTCGTTTTGTAAGACTTCTGCTAGGCCACGTTATTTCCAAATACATACTTGACCAGTGAATCCAGGATGGGTGTATATATTCTTTGTTTTGAAAGGCACTGTGCTTTTTGGTGCTTTAATAGCTTCCCTAAAAAAAATTGACTTACAGAAATGGGAGCATTTCAGTCAAGATTTAATATGAAATTGAAATTATGAGAAGGGAAAAAAATTCCGAAATCAAGTTGAGACTATGATTCATCTTCTGAGTTTAAAAATATTGTGGATTATAACTTAGAGGGCTCTTGTGTGGAATTGTTACTACCAAGTACTATCAATGTGCTTGACTGGTTTAAAACATAAATGTCAGAGAAGACGACGTTTTCAGGATGCATGTCCACAGAACGAACTTATGACCATAAATTAAAGGCTCTGCTTAGAGTTAAATATAAATAGCTAAGCTGTATTTGTGTTATGTCTAATACTGTAATCATATCTTGCGAAGCTTCATTATTTGGTTTTTGAGGGATTTCGTAAATGAAAATTTGAAAAGAAAAATTGGATAGCTCTTATGACAGGGAACAGGAACAGATACATGGTGTGTGGGTTTGTGCATTATATTAACTTTGTGCAGGTTTACAGCATATGACTTTTTAATTGTGACCACTTTAAAAATACATTATTAGTGATCTGAATTAGTTGGAGACCGTGTAAAAATCAAGGGCATAAAAAGACATGTCACATAGCATGTGTTTGCTCATTGGATGTGACAGTAACTCTGCAGGGGAAATTAATATTGATGTGTATATTGAAACAGAAGTACACTGGAGAGGAAGAGAGGCTGAGCACTGTTCTTGGCCAGTATTGATAATGGGAAAATAAAACAGAATTTAATATTGACTACAACTTCTCATATGCTAAGCGTGTTCCATTGCTCAGTAGGTTCCTCCCAGTACTATTTGATTTCTCTGAGACAAATGGTGCTTCCAGTAATATTGCTGTGCTTCAGCTAGAAGACTCCATAACTGAGTCCATTATACTGCTACTCCATTATACTACAAAATTTGTGTGAAAAATTGGTGCCTGTGCTGCAACCTACGAAGTTGGTTGAGCATGAACGCAGGAGCAGTCAGTATACGTATTAAGCATCTCACAAATTTCTGCATTCAATTTTCTGGCTCTGTTTGTGAGGTAAGCAGATCTCTGTCACTGTTGCTATTTTTGTGCGATTTGCTTTCTCTGGTAGCAAGCCAGCAGTTCTTGTTAATTGAGAGCAGGGCAGTGGGCTGTTGTGCCAAATGTGCACTTTTTTGTTGTTTAGTTTTAAACTCAGGGGATTTAGAACTGTACCAAGATGTATACTTAAGTTGCATTTCAAAAGTATTTGCAAACATTTTGGCAAGCAGAAATTTGTCTTTTAGCACTGTAGTTGGATAAAGCCACTGGTGGTTTTTTTTTTAATGTAAAAAAATGTTCAATAGTAGTTAAACAGTTAAGAACAGGAAGCATGTCATAAGTCAGTCATGCAGTGCTAATGTTGTCTCGTTAGTGGCTCATCTCCACTGGGGTTCACCAGTAGGACAGTAAATGGGACACAGTGTGCTGATAGTTTTCTATCATTCTCTTCAGTTTCTTTCCTTTGTTGCTACTTCTGTCTTTCTGAAACTTGGATCAGATATGAGGAATTCCCACTACAAAAGTTCCCATAGTAATGTCACTGAGGAATTGTGAACAAACTGCACTCCATCAGCAGATTCCTAGTTTAGATGCAGCTGTGCTGACTAGTGCCTTTGCTGGCTTAGCTTATGGTGGCTGGGAGTTTGCAACCTTCTGCTAGCTATACCACAGAAAAGCTCTCATGTATGTGGTGTCTCCCGCAGGAGGGCTTGTTGCTTTAGCTGTGCTACAATCACTGCTAGGGATTAAAACTTGATGAGTGCATCAAGTCTTTGGGATTTAAGTGCCTTGATGTAGGGAAGCTTGTTTTTCTCTTTCTGTTTATATAGCATCCCGTAGTACCATGGGGGATCTGGCTTCTGTACTTTGCAGTGATATTCCTACCACATGCTGGTTACACGAGAAAAATACTATTTTTAGTAGTCAATAGAAAGGTAACCTTCTGACCTTTCTCCCATGTCAGGTGATGACCCACAATCCAAAAGGTCGGGGCAGTTGATCAAAGCCACTACAAGTGAAACAACAGTTTCCTGTATGTGAGAATCTGAATAAAAACTTGCACGTCTTCATTCTGTCACTATAGAAGAGTCATTCTGAGTCCAAAATTATTTGCCAACAGACTTGTCTTAATTTTTGCCTTTCAGGTTTGTTCAAAAAGGTTGGAGAGAAGCTGAATATTTTCTCTAACGTTCATTCTGGCATTCTTCTTGCTGTTGTGTTGTTGGTTTTTGTATTCTTTATTAAAAACAGAAGCTGTATTCTTTGCTAGTCACTAGCAAGCAGAGAGCCTTTTTTATGTTAAGCATAGATAATGTTATTTGAATGTTGAAGTGAAATCTAATTTATCCTAATCTGCTGTTTGAGCTTCTGAATGTTATGTCCAGTATGTCTTTTTATTCTGATCAAGACAAGAAAGTGGAAATTAAGTGATCAGCTGAAAATTTCTGCAGTGCACGTGAGATACTTTAGCAGCATAACCAACTCTGTTACCTGTATTGTCTTTCTAGCATGTTTGAAGAGCCATGCCTAGTCTTAATAGCAAACACAATTGAATATTGATTTTTATTTTTTTTTTAACAGAGGTTACTTTTGTGGCTTAGGGGTAAAATTATTATTATTGATATTGCTCAAATTCATGAATTATGTGAAATTGCCCTGTAAGCTTAGAAATGTCAGCAGGGCCCTTATGAGCGCTGTTTGAGGACAGGCTGTACATTTTGTACACTTGGAGAGAGGAAAAATTATTTAGTGTTTCCCTTTCTTCCTGTTCATGTCTTTGTACAAACAGCTGTAATGATCCAAGTTAAATGTCTATCAATATCCTAATGAACTTGAGGACTTGAAACTTTGCAAAATGACTCTAATATCCTTTTAACAGAGAATGGAGGGAAATTAAGGTAAATTTTGTTGTTGCTTCATACTAGCATAGTTTTCTGGTTTGAGGTTTGCCATTGATGGCTCACATCCTCAGTATTTGCAGTAGACAAATCAGGTAGTTCTGTCATTCTCAAAAGAAGCCTGAGAACTCTAGGTCTTTACGGTCATTCTGCTGGCAAGTAGAGAAGAAGCTGTTGCTCAGCTGTGGAGAGCTGGCTCAGATCTGAACAGAGGGAAGGGTGTAGAGCCTTTTACATGTCATAAATTTTTGTGTTCTGTCATTCAGCAGCCCAATGTGTAATAGATCTGTAGAAATTTCTCTGGTGATTACTATAAAGTAGCTGAAGCCTGTGAAAGCAATTAGAATTGAGGATTGTCATAGCAAAAAAGGAGCTATAATATGGAAAAATGCATGCATGTGTGTGCATGTGAGTGTGCATGGTCTGGTTACCTCAAAAATGCTACTTATGTAGTGTAGGTACTCTGTCAGCTGTGGTATAGCTGCAAGGACTATTTATTTATTCTATTGATTGACGATGTAGAGAGGCCTACGTAGCACTGCCAAAAGTTATTTCAAAGCCAGTAGTATGCGCTCTGCTTAGGTGCTAGTGACCACTCCTTTTCTAGTGTTTAATGTCGCCAGATAAGCCTGGAATTAACAGAATTGTAGAAAATAAATTTTTTGAGACAACTTGAATTCAGAAGCAAACATTCTTATACAGGTTCTGACCTGGAAGTCAAGGAAAACACTATTTTATTAGTGGTGAAAACTGAATGCAATTTCTACCTTTGGTAATGAATGAAATCATAAAAATGGCTTTCTCCTTTCATGCAGGAGGATGAGATATAAATCATTTTGGATAGTATTCCTAAAAGGAACACAGAAGTCTGCAATGTTTTATGGAGGTAGTAAAAATTAAGGAGGCATTATATGCGATGCATGTCAATCCATCAGCATCTAGCTGTGATATGATTGTATGCATTTGACAACAACCTTTCCTACTGTGTTGCACTGATCAAGAAAAGGCAATGATTTGGAGCCCCACAGCAGAGGATACATTTGTACTGTGTGAACATGATACCAGTTATCCAGTTTATGCTGAGAATTTAACTGTAAAACTGTGGACTTTCAGAAAATAATGCATAGACAAATCTTTCTAACAAGGGAGAGAAATTAGTTTTACTTGCTCAGATGTTAGAAGCTGGTAAATGCAAATTGAGCTCTGTATTTTTCATTTGGTTCCAATGCATGCTTATTATTTCATAAAATTTTCTTTATAGGCATGCTGCATATTTTATTACTAGAGTGGGAGCATATATTGCATTTTGCAGTTCAAGTATCATAGACACTTAATTTTAAAATAAGCAAGTAAATCCAGAAGTAAATATGGTCATAGTATTTTTATTGTACAGTACCTTACCAAACCATTTTTTCTTAACCTTGAAAAATAGTTTATAATTTTCAAAGGAAACAGCAGCGAATGGAGAGGAGAACACATGCCAACATGCTGCAGTGCAGTTGCTACCTACTGAGTATTCATAGAGGTATGTAGCCCTAATGCAGGCATATAGAAAACTGTAAAATAGCTAACAAGCAGTAGGTGGACAATAGCCAAATGATAGAATTGGGCAAGAAAGAGTCATCTATCCAGGAAAGCAATGTGTTCTTCACAGTAGTAGACTGGTCAGATCAGGGGAGAGTGGGGAGACATCAGATCAATAATGGACAAGGTCAGTTAAGAATCTTGATGGGAACTGTAATAATGGGGTTATGAAATTTCCTATCTCAAAAGAACTTTAGATTAAGGCCTGAAGACCTTATCTGATCATTATGTGCAAAAAATCTCTTTTTAGCCAAATATCAAAGTCTTTGGATAATTTCACTTCCACTTCTCTGTGGAGGAGCTTACACTTAGGTACTAGTCATTTGCCCTTGCACCTTCAGGCTCTAGCTCTGCATCCTTGATCAATGTGGACTTCAAGTGTACAAAAGCATGGTTGGGTCTGCCCCGCTGAGTTTTGTTCGTTTTCCATCGTTTTATTCATTTCCATAAAATACAAAATAAAATAGAGCTAATTATGACAGAATGAATGTGCAAACATAGAAAACTGATGTTTTGATCCAATTTGAAACATCCTTTTTATAAAAGGAAGGTGAGTAGTGAACTGGCTAGCTACAGGGTAAATCTTTGTAGACACAAGGAAGCATTACCATCACAGGTACAAGATTGCTTGGCATAGCTAAGACTTCAACTGGGAAGTATTTATTGCATAAGTAGTCAGCTGTGACTGTATGGAAAGTGTGAAAGCCTGCACAATAGTGGAACGCGGAAGGAAGGACTACTTCAAGTGTGCTGCATTGCCTTCCGAATTTCCTGCTTCCTGATTACTGCCTGGAGCCCCTTGAATCAAAATGTAGGTCAGACCAGCCTAAGGTTGCTTTAAATTCCCGTGTGACCCAAGACTGTACTATGATATATGGATACATGATTGCTTTCTACTTTGTTTCAGTCAAGCAGAGCTCTCAGAAATAAAGCACCGACAACATAGTAACTTGTAACGGCACTCTGCCTGGGGATTTACCTTATGCTTCAGTTCTCAGTTATTCTGCTTGAGAAATGTGTGTTGGCTGTATATGTTTATATAACATGCTTTGTAAAAGAAAAATCTCTGAAAAGGAATTATCAAAGTATAAGTAGGCTGCTGCTGTGTTGAAACAGTTTTCTAGATTCTGCTGTGTAACAGCAGAGGACCATTATGAAATATGAAGCAGAGTGTTTTGTCTCCAAGATGTATGTCAAAGCAGAAGCTGAAAACGTGAAGCTTCTGAAAACGTGCCAAAAGTAGCCCTTAAAGCTGTTTTTTTGAAAGTGCTTGACCTCAGCTCAATGCTAATGCTATTTAAATTCATGGGAACAGGACTAGGCCAACAGTGAACTCTTCTGAAGGGTTATTCCCCTCCAGATCGCAAGCTTCTAGCAGACATCTGAAAAGGAGTGTTAGGCAGCTGTTAGTTCTGATATATCCTGAGCTCTTTTTAGAGCTTTAATAGTAGGTAACAATAATTCACTCTGAACTATGCTGTTGTTCATAAACCATTTATCGTGGAATCATAGGCTAGTTTGGGATGGAAGGGACCTTTAAAGGTCATCTAGTCTAACCTCCCTGCAATGAGCAGGGACATCTTCAACTAGATCAGGTTGCTCAGAGCCCCGTCCAACCTGACCATGAATGTTTCCGGGGATGGGGCATCTACCACCTGCCTTGGTAACCTGTGCCAGTGTTTCACCATCCTCATTGTAGAAAATTTCTTCCTCATGTCTAGTGTAAATCTACCCTCTTCTAGTTTAAAACCATTATCTCTTCTCTTACCACAACAGACCTTACTAAAAAGTCTGTCCCCTATCTTTCTCATACGCCCCCTTTTAAGTATTGAAAGGCTGCAGTAAGGTCTCCCTAGAGCCTTCTGCAGGCTGAACAGTCCCAACTCTCATCAGCCTTCCCTTGTAGGAGAGGTGTTCTGTCCCTCCACCTGACTACCATGATTTTTCAGATATCATGGGGAGTGGCTTGACAACTACATCAGCTAGTTTCCTCAGGACTCCAGGGATGCATCTCATCAGGACCCGTAGATTTATGTATGATCAGGTTCCTCAGGTGGTCACAAACCTGATCTTCATTTACAATGGTCACATACGACAGTGCCCAAGCTTAGACTGAGACAGACACTCTTCAGAAAGTGCGTTAAAATGTTAGACCAGTATGGCTAATTAAATTGGTGTTAAAAAAAAAACAAAAAAAGGAGGCTATTCAGGCCTGATAAAATGTAGAGAGTTGCAGTTGTTTCACACTGGTCACAAATAAAGAGTTATTTGAATAAGTATCTTTAGAATTACTGGAAGTTATATGAAGAAATGTAAGAAAAAATTAAAAAGCTTAGTTCAATCATAGAGGTAAAATTTGATCAAGGAAAAAATTACCTTAGCAAAGCAAAACAGGACTATCATTTCTAAATAATGTAGTTCTTTTGGAATATTAATCTGACTTTTATGAGATTTTATGAGATCTTTACTGGAAGATGCTTCCATTAAGCAGTAATCATCTATGTCAAGTCAGTATTTGTGAACTACGAGACAGGAAGGTCTGAAAATAGGATCTGTCAATGTGCTTTCTAAACATTCTGTGGAATCAGACCAGAGGTTGTAATTAACCCAAGTTAGAGAACATAATCTTTCAAGATGACATCAAAAGGGAACCAGAGTACCTACCATGGCAGTGGCTAACATTATCGGTGGAACCTGCAATTGTTAGATATATAGATATGTAAATCGATCAAGAAAACAAATCAATGTGATATCCAGGGAACTGGCGTGTCTTCAAGAAGATGATTTAGTGCTTTCCCAGTGGCAATTAGTGACTATAAACAACAGTGTTATTCTGAGAAGCTGAGCTTGAGTCATGTGATCCTAACATGACCTAGACAATCATAGAATGGTTTGGGCTGGAAGTGGTTCCAACCCCCCTGCCATGGGCAGGGACACCCTCCATTACACCAGGTTGCTCAAAGCCCCATCCAGCCTGGCCTTGAGAGAGAAGAGTAAATAACATTTATTCCAAACAATAGGAAGAAGGGAAAGTTGTCCTGAGGATGAGAAACTACCCAGAACAGTCTTAGGCAATCCACAATCATGTAGTACATGAATCTGAGAGTATCAGGATAAAGCAAAAAAAGTCATAGACCATTAAATATTATTTGTTTGGTAATAACTGCTTGGAGAAAGTAAATTATATTTGGAAAGTAGAAAAGATGTTTTTGTTCTGAACTTCTATTTTATGGTATGAAGTTATCCTGCAAATTTACGATGCCTCGGTATGTGACACTTGTTTGGTGAGCTTATTTGGAGATTTAGCAAGACAAAATACCAGTTTTAAGATGTTAACTTGTAAATCAGCATGGAACTGTTATCATTTTAATATAAGGGTTTTGAGATATTACAGCAATAGGGAACAGAGATCTGAAAGTCCTCTCTAATACTGTAGAAAAAATAGATATTGAGATTTCTGGCTAAGAGAAGAACACTTCAGAAGCCATTACAGATTACTCAGGAGAAAATGGCTGTGTCTCATTACTTGGGATAGAAGAGAAATTATGTTAATTTGAAAACACTGTTAATGATAATTAAATTGCATTCCAGTTTCTGAAATTAAAGATAATCTGAATTAGAGAAAAGGAAGTGATTATAGAAGCAACTTAAGAACAGCTAAATAATAACTTTCAAAAGCATGAAGAAGAAAGGGGAAGGCTACTTTCTTTTACTTGTTGGTAAAATGATACTTGCAAATTGAGACTTAATAATAGCAAACGGGAGCAGCTACCTTCTTTGTTACTACCTATCTCTAATAATTCTTATTAGGGTTGTTTTTATTATTTTATTATCTTATTCAGTTTGGTTTTAAATGGATATCATACTATCAGATCTTAATGACTGCCTCTAAATTTAGCTGAGATACACAAATATGGCTCAGAAATAACTACACCAGCATTTACTGTTAATGTCTGTTCACTTACTGAGAACAGTCTCCTTCAAATCTATGATTTGTATGCCCTTTTTTAATATTTCCTTAATTCTGAGTGGGCATCATATTTTCAGGAACTTATTGTTTCATTTAATGTTCTAATTTAGAAAACTTACACAGGGTACTTTTATGAAATAAAAGATGGTTGTGGTGGTAGGTATAAATGAAGCAGCAGTTGTTGAAGTAACAAAGCTAGTTAGTCATTTGGAGTCATTAATGTTTTATGTGCCTTAGCCCCTTACATGCAGCTATAAATGGATAATATATAGCAAGTGCCATTAAATATTTGAGGTATAGAGGACAACAGCTATTGTAGTGACAATACAAATTGCACAACTTTGGGCTTCCACCACAGACACTAAGGCTGATCTCATAAAAGTGTGTGATGATAGAACTGCTAATGTAGTTGTTTCAGTCTTAGATGGTTATTAAAATGGTGATTAAAATTACTTGCATTGAAAACGAGTATTAAAAACAAGTAGTAAATTCGATTATTACAATAGTGATAACAAAGACTTATATTGCACTCCGTATGGACTGACTTTCAGGACATCAGGGTTTACAGGAAGAAAAAAGTTAAATGCTCCATTGAAGGTTTATTTGTTTTGAAGAATGAAATTACTTGGTAGAAACAGTGCTTTGAGAATCAAATCTGTTCCTTGAGGAAACAATGCTAAAGTTGGTTTAAACTTTATTTGGTTCCTCCTTGATTGCGATCTAAAAGGCGTCCAGCACAGCTTACGTGCCCGCTACACCAGCTGCGGTAACTGAAAGGCTGCCTGGGGACTGCTTGGCAGGTTTGCACTTTATGCTCAGTATGGAACTTGCAGTATGCAACTTGGAGTGGAATTGGAGGTTGACATGAATTAAGTGAAGCCAAATAAAAGGTTGAAGAATAAAAAAACTTAAGCTATAGAACTATTTAAGTAGTTTGCATTAGGTCTTAATTATATAATTGGTTATTTATAAGTTACTCTTTTAGTTCCTTTTACTTAAAGATCTATTTCTTTCATCTTGTTGGAGTTGACTCTTTGAAATTCATGTGCAAAAATACAGCTGTGTCTAATTCTCTGCTGATTTCTCAGAATTAACATATGATTCTTGTTCTTGATTTTTTTTTTTTGCAAAGAAAGAGGCTTAAGGCAACCTACTGCATTGAGGGAACAAACTATTATCCTACTCTTATGAATTCAGAAGTTTCATGTCAGTAAGTGGCAGCTCATTCTTAAAGTGCAGTTTCATGTTAATTTTGAGAAGAGGGAGAAAGTGCAGAAGTGGATTTTTTTTTTTGTCCTGCTTTCTCAAAGTCACTTTTTATGTGTGTGTTTCTAATCCAGTTGTGATAGTAGATGGCTAATTATGCGGGTGCTTTATTTTCACATGAAATACCATATAAGCAACCAGGTCGAAGTGAATGCAGCACAGAGATTGTGAACAGAGTATTTAGAGAAAGTAGCAATCAGAATGCATATGAAAATCTGGGAACATTGTACAGGGTTAAATTGCTTATCTTTATTTAAGAATTGGAGATTGCTAATTGAATGTAAAGACATGATTTTAAAGTGTGGGTGATAACTTAGAGTCTGATTCCTGTTATTGTGAATAACTCAGTCTCCCTAAACTGCTTATGAGAAGAAACTTCCACATGCACTATTTTGAGTGGCTAGATAAAATAAAATGTTTGCTCTTCGAATTAGCATGTTGTTTCTCAGAAAAAAAAAAAAAAGTCCTATTCTGTAATTTACTGTCCTTTGAATGTTTTAGTGTTTCTGCATCTTTCCTGTCTGCAAGGACAAAACCAGATATAATCAGATCTGCTTCTTGCAGAAAATTCTCAGTTCAAGATGTTTGTAGGTACTATGTTTATTTGTAGTGGAGAATCCTGCAGTTTTCTGTCACAGAGGTGTGTTGTTTGTCCAGTGGCTTCAGTCAATAGGTCAAACATTTTTTATAAAACTGTTTATAATTTAAATCATACACCTAAGCGAACAATAATTAGGTATTTGACTACTTGGTGCCACTGGTACTTTTGAATCCACCTAATCTGCTTAGTCATCTGCAATAAGATAGAAACATAGAATAACTTAGAGTTAGAAGGGACCTCAAAGATCATCTAGTTCCAGCCCCCCTGCCATGGGCAAGGAAACCCTCCACTACACCAGGTCGCTCAAAGCCTCATCCAACCTGGCCTTGAACACTTCCAGGGATGGGGCATCCACAACTTCTCTGGGCAACCTGTTCCAGTGCCTCACCACCCTCTGAGTGAAAAATTTCTTTCTTGTATCCAATCTAGATCTCCCCTCTTTCAGTTTAAAGCCATTTCCCCTTGTCCTATCACTACACGCCCTTGTAAAAAGTCCCTCTCCAGCTTTCCTGTAGATCCTCTTTAAGTACTGGAAGGCTGCAATAAGATCACCCCAGAGCCTTCTCTTCTCCAGGCTGAACAGCCCCAACTCTCTCAGCCTGTCTTCAGAGCAGAGGTGTTCCAGCCCTCAAATCATCTTCGTGGCCCTCCTCTGCACCTGCTTCAGCAGCTCCATGTCATTCTTGTG
This sequence comes from Tauraco erythrolophus, assembly GCF_009769465.1. Lineage (NCBI taxonomy): Eukaryota > Metazoa > Chordata > Aves > Musophagiformes > Musophagidae > Tauraco > Tauraco erythrolophus. Next base: position 36,022,540 of record NC_141473.1, read on the forward strand.
TTGGAGACCCCAGAGCTGAATGCAGCACTGCAGGTGGGGTCTCACAAGAGCAAAGCCAGAGGGACAGAATCGCCTCCCTCGACCTGCTGGCCACACTGCTTTTGATGCAGCCCAGGATACGGTTGGCTTTCTGGGCTGTCAGTGCACATTGCTGGCTCATGTTGAGCTTCTCATCAGCAGCCAACACCCCCAAGTCCTTTTCCTCAGGGCTGCTCTCCATCCATGCTCTGCCCAGCCTGTACTTGTGCTTGGGATTGCCCCGACCCACGTACAGGACCTTGCCCTTGGCCTTGCTGAACTTCATGAGGTTCTCACAGGCCCATCTCTCCAGCCTGTCAAGGTCCCTCTGGATGGCATCCCTTCCCTCCAGTGTGTCCACAACACCACACCACTTGGTGTCATCTGCAAACTTGCTGAAGGTGCACTCGAAGATCTCTTGCCCTCATCCAGCTAAAGAGTTTAACAATGTTTGCTGTCTACCTCAGTTTGGTCAGGTATGTGAAGATGGTCAAGCTGAGAAAGTCACTGATCAGCTCAGTGAAGTAACAGGCTTAGATGTGTGTACCACAGTCCTGCTGAGCCAGTATAGTACGCTTGATTTTCATGTACCCAGCAAATTCATAATCTGAGCACCTACATCACTTGCACTTTCCATCTAGTATGTCCGGGCACCTATTACACTCACTGCATGAATGTTCTTCCTGAGTTTTGATATTTCCATTAAAAAGAAACAGTACAAAATGTGAAACCTGGATCCCAGTCAAATTTTCAACAACATGCTACATCTGGAGCTCTTTGTATTCAGAATTTTTTCGGCTGTAAATGTAGGGATTACGCTTGTTTCTGACTTTGATTTGCATTCTGAACTCGCCCCAAACTACAAGTCCTTATGCGTCTCTGTTCTAAAATTCAAAAAAGTTGATTTAATTGTAATTTTAATTGAAATTACCTTTTCTTATTGAGGGTGGGATAGTTACTGGGAGGATTGGAGGGAAAGTAAATCACTAAGTACTGGAAACATTCATGTTCTGTGAAGGTTATGAAACTGTTGCTAATTAAGCTAATAAAATCTTGCAGTTTCTTCCCTCCCTCTGTCCTTTTAGTCTGTGGCTGTTCTTCATAATGCTTACTCTGTAAATATCCAAAATGTTTATTGATCACCACTGGCAAACTATTCTAATTAACGGTGAAATTCATTAAATAAGCACATGGGAAACGACTCCGTCTGGCTGTAGAAAATGCAATGAATATTTGGTAGTTTGTGAATTTGTGATTGCAGTATAAAATCCACATGAATAGAAAGTGTTTTTAGAAACATTCGAATCTCATTACCAAAGTGTAACGTTTTTACGTACTAAAGTTAACAAAATTTGTCAGGAGGAAAATTAATCTTAAAAGTACTTTTTTAGTTTGTAAGGAAGGTTAGTGTAGAATTACATTGTTCTATAATCACCAAAGAGCAAGCGTATTAGCTAGTGGATACAGGCCTAGAAACGTGAAGGGACAGGAAAATGGAGTAGGAATGAAGAACCTTACAAATATTCTGATCCTTGCAGGATCACATAATGTACAGTGAAGAAATAGAGAGAGAGAGAGCAGGGAGGCTGATAAGCATAGAGAAGGAGCAAAAATCTAGGAAAACAAATGTTCTTAGAGTAGAGACAGGGGATGGCTTTTGACAGAACAAAAACTTGAGCCAATACAATGACAGAAAATAAATTTTTTCTTCAAAGTCCTAAAAATACTTCTTTTCATTATGTTACATTTCTGCTAAAACTATATTACACTTCAGTCTTTAAAACTCCTTTTTTAGGAGGGGTGCTCTATTTCACAGTCTAGACATACCTAGAAATATGAACTTTGAAGGCAACAGCGTATCTGTACTTAGCAGAACCTGTGCCAGGTACATAACTTGAGTTCTCAAAGAAGTAGGTGGAACTTAACACCTTTTGTAACTCAAATCAGTAATTGGAATTCTCTCTTGCTTTCATTTGTTTAGGTTTAATTCAAGGGTTCAGTCATAACCTATATTGGGGAGAGAAAGAGATCTTGTATTCTCTGCGTTGTGCCACATGTAATTAAAGGAGGATGTGTACAAGACTTGGTACCTACCATTCCATATTTCAGTGCAACTTTCAGAATTCCAAGAAACTTAGAAAATTATGTCTAGACAAAATAGAAATGCAACAGCTACTAACAGACGTGAAAAGGCTAAAATTCAGTGAAGTCAGTGATTGCCGCAGAGCTTTTATCTGGTGTAAGTTTATGTAAATATTCTCATTTTCCTCTAAGTTGAATTCAGTTAGAAAATGTTGTGCCACAATAAGTAAATAAAGCAGACTCTCAGTGATTAATTACTTCAATTTAAAATTGCTATTTTAACATACTTTAGTCTTGCTCCACTATAATCTAAATTTAGCAGTGTAAGATACACAAGTCAAATTAGCAGAAGGGAGAGAATTCATTTAATCTGAAAAAGTGTTCATGATCTGACAAGGCCTCTAGTCATGGTACAGAAATCCTACATAAAGAATGCTAGCAAGAGATTAAAACTGGCAACAGTAAAATGTTTGTAAGATTTCTTTGGCAAGTTATTTTCTCCTTCTACAGTTCTCTGATGTTTTTCTTTAATGTAAGGGACTTCTGCTACTGGAAAGAGAGTGGTAAAGAAATATAGCTGAAATGGAAAATGCTCCTCAAGAAAAACAACTAAGAGGTAATTGAATGGAATTAAGGAGTTCTTGAGGAGTGAGCGATGTGCTACATTAGCTTGAGCGTATCTTTTTTAGGGTAGATTTTGTATTTCAAAGCTGCATTAGCATTGGTCAAGTTAAAGGTTCAGGCATAGCCTGGCTGAGGCTAATATAGTGCTTTTAATTTTTCCGTTTGATTAGTTCAGTATCCAGAAGGGTTCCTCGTTCTAAAGAGATATTTCCATAGAATCAGTGTTAATAATTGTTGGGACAGCTCTGTTAATTGGCACTAGCATTATTTTCTTCTGTTCTTGACATGCTTACAAGTTTTGTCCTATTCAATATTTCTTGTTTGAGTTCTTAGTACCAATATTAGTCTTTTTTTTCCCCAGTGTTGGCTCATTCCTTTGTTTCGACTTACTGTGTTCCTCAGTCTTTCTTCACTCTGTTAGTCATAATCATAACTCATTTTTCTGAATTCATAAATGGCTCCAAGGGACAGGCATTTCTAATAGAGGATGTTTCAAAAGTTCAGATTAATGATTCATGAGTGTGCAGGTGAATGCCAAATTGCCAGGTTGCTGCTCCACTTTTTCACTGCTCTGGTGAAATATAGATTTCAAACGCATGGGCCCAATACTTCCAGCAAGATGATTTCATATGGCCATGTTATTACTTTATTCATTCCCATTTCTGTGAAGTGGCAAAAGCAATATTGTTTTTTCAAATTATTTGTTTGTTTATTTTTTTAACTGAGTGATTATTACTTAATGATTATCAGTTAATTTAGAAGTCATTGTTTTGATTCAAGAGAAGTCTACTTGCACAGTATCACTAGTAAGTTCTATAAACCCATAGTGAAATACAAACACTGCCGGATACAAAATGTTATTGGAAAAAACAGAGCTCTCACGGATTTCAAACAAATGTCTTCTAGCTGAGATTTATAGCATGGGTGTGTACAGACTACGCAATTTGTTCTGGAAACCATTAGAGGTGTGGTGGCTCTTAGCCTGTTGTGACATTTGGTGATAGTGAGAAAGAACTGAAGACAGAAGCTTGTCTTTCTGTAACTCAATGGTAGATGTTTTTATAGAACATTGCCACAGAATGACTGTTCCCATTGTCACTCCCTTAGAACTTGACATTATTTCTCTATGTTGGGAAAAAAAACCACAGAGGAACTAGTGAAAAATAACAGATGTAAAAACCAGCATGTTACATACAGCATGTGCTTAAGCAATATTCAGAAGCATATCTTCATCATTTTCTGATGTTCACTAGAAGTAAGAGTATTTAGTTTAAAAATCACCATTTTCTTTTTTTATTTATCTATGTCTGTCTGTCAAAATAAAGCATCTGTGCCTTTTAATGACTGAAAGGCAGTTTCCTATTAGCAGAAACTGAGCTAGTGACGTGAATGCACAGAGAACACTGTCGTTTACAGTACTGTATCACAATTTTTAAGGGTAATTATTTGTTGAAAGTTGTAACCAAGTGCATTAGAAATCCTAGTAAGGTACCTGGCTCTATATTTAGGCATCTAAATACATTCAGCTTATAGCAACAGCAGACAGTTATTCTATGTAGATCATCTTGAGACAAAGTGGATGGTAAACAATATACTGTAACAATACAGTAAATTGTGCACAAATACAGTTACCAAAACCATACTTTTTTCTCCTAGGGTTCTTCAGGGAATAGCAGGACAATGAAATTAGAATTTCATGCCTCATGAAGACACATAAATTTTGAGCAAAACTGATCAAAAAGAAAGCAATTTTTATAATGCTGAATTTGGACCAAAGTACCCCAAGAGAAAGTAACACTGCCTGAGCTCTGTTGTGATTTACCAATCAAAAGCTTTGCAAATATGGTTCCTATTATAGATATTGACCGTTCTATAACATGCTCTGAATTTACATCGAGAAAACCAGGTTTTAAATGTTATTGAGAGGATCCAGTTAAAATTAATACAACTGGGCTTTTGTTCTCTGTAATGAAAACTGTAGATCAGAGGTTGGGACAAGTTTTGCCTCGTATTTTGATAGACCTTCACTGAGTTACAAGGCTTTGAAAATTGCATGTGATTTAATTCTTGTCTATTTTCCACAAAGCTGTCCATCTCAAATTATAGTTTGGGTCAGCAGTGACAAAGTTGAAGGAAACTTTCTGTGATACCTGGTATGTGCACGTACCTTGAACGTTTCTGTAGTTACTTCTTAACTCAGTTGCAATTTTTATGTTACTTTTGTACAGGAATCATGCTTGTAAGATTAATTCTTTCACACCTTCATTCCTGAAGAAGAATTTGGTAATTAGATGGTCAGATAAATTTCTAAGGTTGAATGAGAAGTTGTATAGCTTGTGATTTGAGAGACTTCAGACAGTATTATCATGCATATTTATAAGGCTGCAAGTCATTTTCAATGGGGCGTTTCCTTACCTTGGGATTGTTACCTGTGTTAATATTAGTTAAGCTCCAGTTTACTGATATAGTAGGTCCTGAATTTTAAGATTGCATTTAAGTGCTTGTGTGAATAAGAACAGAATGGGTGAAGGCTCTCATTTTTTTGAGGTGAGATACGTTTTCTTCAAACTCAAATCTCTTAAACAAGAAGGTATACTCCTGACTTTGCATAGCTGATTAATAAACAAAGCTACTCAAATTGGTGGACTCTACATGTAAGAACAGGCTCAACTGAAACTGAAGTATTACCGTTGGTGGCCTGGAAGGGAAAGAAGAGCGTTAGCTAGTGTGCTATGTTTCAAGAGGATCTTAATTTCATATGCAAACTTAAATTTTTCCTGCCTTGTATTTCACTTCCCCCTCCCCCCCCCCCCCCCCCCATTTTTGTCTGGGGGTGGACTTCTAAGATGAAAGGGAATAACAGCAGAAATTTCAGTCACTTCAATGGCTAGAAAAGTTTTATTTTCTGGACAACCTCCTCCCTTGTTCATGTAAGGTGTTTTTCCCCCTTCATTATTTGCCGATTCCTGTTAACCTTTGAGAACTGTCAACTGCCCTCAGTGTATCATACTTGTAATTCTCAGAAACTTTTGCGGTTGCATTATTTTGTTATTTTGCTGGATTAGGACCAACTCATGTAATATATTGCATTATTGATACCTTTAACTTGTTTTCACCAGTCCTTCCTTGTCATTTATGTTGCTAGTTGAAAACATCTCTGTTGAGGGTTGACCCTTAGGTAAGAAACCACCACAAGACCAAATTGCTAGAACTTGTATAACTTTTAAGTCTTTCCCATTATGTGTGAAATGCCATGGTGTATTTTGTTTTACTTGGTCCCTTTTGTTAAAACACTGTGAAATAAAACTCTTCTGCTTTCCATAAATTTCTTCTTTCAGGAACATAAATGAGCAGATGTCATCATTTAAGGTTCCCATCAGTCAACCCTTTTAAAACTGTTACTTATTTGCCTTTCTTTATTTGGCCCCAGGATGTATCTAACTGTCATAGAATTAGAAAATGTTTAAAAATCTTAGTCAACCTTAGTTGGTTTATAATTTTTGACTTTGCTTGTCAAAATACCTGTGAAGAGATAGCAGGCATTTACTTACTGAATGAGGTTTCAAACTCTTTGAAAGTAGAAACAAGTCTATATAGCCATGGCAGTCAGACCTCAAAGTCATTTCTTTAAGCAAAAAAAGTTTGCATTCAGACTATACTCATTAAGCTATGCACACAACACATTTTGGTTTTATTTTGAAATAAATGAAGCGTTTCATTGATAAGCACAGTGCTTTTTTAAGCTTAGCCAACCAATGTAATTTCCACCAATGAGCAGATATTTTTGCAACAGTCGTACTCTACTAGATTGTCTTGGGCACTTCCAGTTAATAGTTTTGAAAACTTTTGACTGAACAATTCTAGGATGCATCTTTCCTACTTACTTATTGTTGCACAATTATTATTTTAATTTATTTTGTTATCTTAATTTATTTTAATATGAGATTATTATAACATTTTGGTTTTGGAGGTCACTGATGAAAAAGGGCATGCTGGCGCTGTAGGATGTTTAAGCAGCCAGCATAGGGAGCAGCTTCAGTCTCAAAGTTAGACAAAGTAGTTAAGGATGTTGATGGAGTATCTTGTGTTCATGTGTTCAACTTTTTAACTTGACTTGCCCGTGCATACAGTTTGATTAAGAGATGTTCTTGCTGAGAATTCCATCTGGTCTCCATTAAAGATCTTCTGGTCTCCTACTTCTCATAGTGTGCTGTGGCCAGTGTTCTGAAGAGGCAAAGTTCTGAATCTTAAATTTCAAGTGAACTAGAGCTTGGGTGTTTTGTAAAGTTTGAGAAACTGTGGCTTTAGAAGGTGGGTTAACTGATCTGTATACACATATCTAAAGCAATCTCTCTCACCTGACATAAGAACTTCTCCCATAAAAATCTAACTTTCATGTTGTAAATATCACTTCAAAGGAAAACGTGTTTCTGAAAGAGCATTTCATCTTTTTGAGGATTCAGAAACTTGTACTTGTCTGGAGGTTGATGCTTCATGTAATAATGAAATTTTTTGCTATGAAATATATTTTCAATTTTTTTCTCGTTGTGTTTTGTTCTTCTGATAGTCTATTTATCCATGTAGACTAAGGAGGAAGAGAAGAGAGGCTAGCACTGAGTTATGCTTTGGTAAGCTATTTTTCTAATGACTTGATTCAGTTTCTCATTCTGAAACAGCTCACTGTCATCAGTTTCAAAGTAATTTAATGGTTCTACTAGATCTAAATCAAAGGTGACGTCCATATTTTTACCTGGTAGTTCTACAAGTCTTGAGTCAGCATTGGTTGTGGATGAATGCACACATTATATGTAGTGGCTTGAACCCACCTAGGAAACAGTTAACTGCTTTCACTTATGACAAAGAACAGCAGCTTTCTTTTCCTCTGCCTGCTAGAGGCCAGTGTGGTGTCAGAATTTAACTGTTACAGTCTTGATTTTGAAATTTAGTATAGCGTGTAGTAATCAGCAAAAGCATTCAGTAAAGCATTTAAACATGCGCCTCTGGAAATGTATGATACTATGTATGCTGCCTATATTTCAGTGAAAGCAAACTATGGTCAGTAACTTTGGAAAAAAAGTTACTGAAAGGAGAAGGTAGTGTCATGAAAGGTGAGGAATTACATAAGGAAAGAAGAAAGAGCAGGATAGCTAAAGCAGCAGGCAAGTAACTTGAGGAAGTTACACTTCAAGGGAGGAAGTGAGGACGGCAAAAATAATTGTATAAGAGGTGGTGCAGAGTTATGAAAGAGGGAGTGGAAAGGAGGTGTTAAAGGAAAAGCTTGATCATCAGCAAAACCTGAAAGGATGAAATCAGCACCAAATGCCTCACTAAACTAAGTGAAAACAATTTTGTTGTATATTATGTGAAAGGAGTGGTGGGCCTGTGCAAGCTGAGTGCCCCTTCTGTGCAGTAATTTATATTAAGACACTTCTTGCACTGATTCAGTCTCAGGAGCTGATAAATCAGAATATAGAAAACGGGCCATTAGTAAGAAAGCACTGGCTTTCTGTGTCTGGAGGCAAGTGAAGTTCCTGCTGAGCACCTTAGGAGGAGTCAGAAATTTCTCTTTTTTCTGCCTCTCCTTCTCCCCTATTTCCCTCCCCCCTCTATAGTTTTCAGGTCTTTTCACCTCGTGTGGAGCACAATGCTTTGAGGAATTGGGAGTTAATAGCTGTCTAGTTTAGGATTAAGTTGCAACCTGAATTCAGTTTGTTAGTTGATCCTGGACCTCTCTTTCCTGTCTGATTTTGCTAGGTCCATGCATTAAGTCTATTCTTAAATTTGTTTGCTGTGTTTGTGTTTTCTGTCCTTTCTCTTCCCCTCTTACAGAGGTGTTGAAGGTTTACCCTCAGACTGGTTTCTGACACTATGTGGAGTTTATCAAAGATCAGTGCTGAGGTGATCTTAGGTTAAGAACATACAAAACTGAAAAAAAGAGCAAATTGTTTAGATTTGCACATAATGAAAACAGAAGGTGGAACAGGACCCAAAGCTGTCCAGAAGCTGGACAAGTAATTTTTATGGCTTTGGTGTTTGAAATGTGAAGTAGTGAGTCTGGTAGAGAATAATTATCTTTTATTATTGCTTTATAAGTATTCACAAGTGCACCACTCTGCTCAAAGGCTGGATTATGGTGGATAATCTATTCCTAAATTAAAGCATGCAGGATTAAGTTAAATTAGAGCACATGGAGTGTTGCACAGATCAGGAGGACAGTTAAAGTGCTGAGAAGACTACCTCCAGACTTTTATTACATTGTTCATTGAGAAATAAGAGAATGGTTTAGAAAGGAACAATAAAATTGATCCTAAAATCCTGAATCTGTTTTATTAGGAAAATACAGTTATAGGTAAGAGAAGGAAAGAATACTTGTACTTCTATGAAGGTACAAATGTATTTCAGTTTCATTTAAAATAGTCATAATGGGGACAGAATGGGAGAGAAGGTATACTTAAGGTGTTTGATAATTTTAATATACACATTACTGATTATCGTGCTTAGGGACACATGAGGTCCTTGAGATAATTATTAGATTATTGGTCCGATGACTGGCCTTGAGCAGCTGTTAATACTTTTTATCTTCAGTTCGGCTTAAAAGTACAATAATCCTAGACTGGTCTTGCAGATCTCACTGGAACTCCCTGGAGAGAAAGGTAGAGGAGAGTTACAGTGAAAATAAAGAGTCAAGTCACTTAGGATTCCCATCTTTCACACTTGTGCTGCCTTCTTTATTTTCTTAATAATGTGAAATCACTTCTTCATCTTAGATTGATATTATGAGTAGTATTTATGAGTATTGGTAGGATTTAAACCACTTTGTAGATACTGTTATCAGGCAAAAGTAGAATACTTGGGCATTTTGCAATTACTCAAACAATATTTTATATCAAGTTCAGGTTGTGTTTTACTTCAGTGAATTTTTTCTTCATTCATGTTTGTATTAATTTTTTTAATACACAGTACTTTTCATTTAATCACTTGTCTGTTGAGAGTGTACTTCTACTCATCTTTTCACTTATGAGCTCTCCAATAACGTTTTTAGATTAGGCAATGCAACATAAATCACTTGAAAATGCAAACAGATTAGACAATTCATTAAAAACTTGGAAGGTAAAGAAAGAGGGAAAAACATTTTTTTTTTCCTAAGACGTGGCACTTCATTTTAAATAATGTTTTACAGTACTTTCTTACTGACATTTTGGAAAAAACTTGCTGAACCAAAGTCAAATAAGACATCTTATGTTTTGGTGTGGTTGCAGTGCCATGATCATTTGAAGTAAATATGCGATGGGGTTGCTGCCAAACAGGACTGTCCTGGCCTTTTCGCTGCCTCTTTCATGCAGACACTTTTGTGATTGTGCAGTCAGACAGTTCAGGGGACTGATTTGGATGCATCACAGATCCAACCAGACCAACCTCTGGAGTAGAATCAGCGTTGGGGAGCTGAGAATAGGACTGCCTCATTTGGCAGCAGCCCAAATTTATGTTGGTTTAACAATATCATGAATCAGCCATCTGAGTTATTTATTTAAGCCTTCAAATAATGTTTCATGTGCTTTACTTTAGGTGTATTTATAATCCTATTAAAAGTGATGAGCTTGTTTACATATTGAGTTTGCATGCATGTAGGTGTTTGCAGTATGGAGGCTTTATTTTGATACATTTCAGAGTTTTAGTTTATTTTTAGCTTATTGTTTTTCAGTTCCATTCAAAAATGAATATCAAGCTTTGAAAGGTAATGCAGGTCACTCAGAAGATAGGATTTTGCTTGGATCTTGTTCAGTTGCTGATATATAGGTGGTTGTGTGTGCCAAATGCAGTTTTCCACAACTGGAAGAAATTGATCTTTAGACAAAGCTAGACCAGTTAAACATACATTCTTTAAATTATTTTCTCTTATTATGTAGTCCCATGTAACCTGTTAAAGTTTTTCCAGCAAATGAATGTGCTATTTGCACAGTAGAAATCATGAGGTGGAGATATGACCATAGAATCATAGAATGGTTGGAAGGGACCTCAAAGATCATCAAGTTCCAACCTCTCTGCCATGGGCAGGGATGCCTTCCACTACACGAGGTTGCTCAAAAGCCTCATCCAACCTGGCCTTGAACACTCCAGGGATGGGGCAGCCACAACTGCTCCGAGCAGCCTGTTAAGAAACCGTCTTTTTAATGAGTAATAGTTAAGTATGAACAAAGCAAAAGTTTAATAGGTGTTGTTTTTCTTTTTTTTACTAACTACTGCTTTTTCTTAGCAAGAATAAGACAGGTGACATCATAAGGTCTGAAGCTGTAGAAGCAGCCTTTTCTCTTAAGCAAATACACCTGCAGACATGATCCCTTTTGTCTTAAGGATGCCCAAATGACATAAGGATTTATAAACTTTCACACATGACAGGTACACAACAATATATGTGAAATGTTTCATTTTGGACCTATACTTGCCTCCCTGCCTTTATATTATTTTGAATTTAGTAAGTATTTGATGTAATCTGCTTTTTCTTTCTCATAACAGTCTTGAAAAACTATTGCAGAATTTATGCAAACCTGGCTCGATACTATGTTCACAGAGATTAGTTCTCAATGATCTGCTGCTGAATCGGAATTAGTCAGGTTTTCCAGGGGCACTGTACGGAGGTTTGTACAGCTTTGTATCTTCATTGGTGGTTCAAATACTGAAGTAGAAAGTATGCTTATCATGCTTGACAGTAGCATGCAGCTGGGAAGAACAGGACAGGTTGGAAGGCAGGTTTGTAACTGAAAGAAAGTCATGACAAGTGGAAGAAATGGTCTAAAAATCACAGCAATGGTTCAATCAGAAGTGTACATTGCCATTGGAATTTATCAAACGCATTTAAAAAAAGTACAGATAGAATTAAGTAGGAAATCAAATTTATGTATATATTTTTAAAGTGTCTGATAGTTGAGGCTCCCAAGCTGGAGAGGAGTCAAAAATACTGTGCTGTTGTGAAAAAAGCAAATGCAGTACTGTATTATATATGTAGTGGTAAGACATAAGATATATACAATAAAATAATCCTTCTAACTCATCCTAGATGAGATCATATTCCCATTTCAAGGAAAAAAAAGTCAGATGGATGTAAACCATTGGGAGATGGTCCAGAGGAAAGCATAAGAATAGTTCTCTCTCTTGAGAGTTCTCAATGGGAAAGTTCTCTTTGAAGATAGTTAATGAAGTTTCTTTGGCCTAAAGAAGAAAGATGTGAGAAGGTGGAGGAAAGTGTAGAAGGAAGCATGAACTTAAATCTGAGGAGTAGTGATTCAGGATAGAGGCAGATCAAAACTTTATCATGAGCGTGTACAGAAGTCCTCGAATGGATTCACAGGGGGAGCCAGCAGAGTATCCATAATAGGAGCATTTTAAACAGTGAAGACAATGTCTGTCAATAATGACTGGGGAACTGCTAAACCTGCCTTGAGTTCAGGAGGTGGCCTGGCTAATAGGGTTCCTTCCTGCTGTATGACCCATATCGTTTTAATGTCAAGATAGTTACTGTTTTTCCAAACATTAACTTCGCAAGTTATCTAAAATACTCCTCCTGTCTTCATGAGTGTCTTTTAGAACCACTAGGTACTAGATCATGTAAATATTTCAGACCAACAGCTGAATAAGTTAGAGTGACTTGTCTTTCTAATACAGCTTGGATGTTATCTCTGTGCATCACGGATTGATCTCAGTAGCCTGGGAAATTTTTCAGGACAGTGCTTTGTCATGTACTTTCACCTGAATGGGATTTTTCTCTGTATTCTTTCAGACTGTGAACCTAGGAACAGACACATGGTCATCCTGTAGTAGAAGACTAAATGCTCTTGTTATTGTAGTAATAAAACAAATGAATCATTATTCTGTTACAGTCAATGTTCTGTGTTTTGTTACACATCCTACTCCTACTTCTGTAACAGATCCTAGCTGTGTTTAGGTAGGCATCTTAAAAGTATAAATGCCCTTCCGTTTTATACATCCATAACCTTTTCTGTTTGAAAGCCCCCATTTGAGTAATGAGCACAAATATCACCTATCAAATATACTTTCTGTGTACATTTCCACATTACGTGGTCCAAGAACCTACTTTTCAACAGCATGTAACCTAAAGGAATCAAAAAGCTAGAGAAATGATGGTGTGTTACAGGAATAGGGCAAAAAAAGATTAAGCACACTGCCAGTGTGCTAGATCCTCTTCTTCTAATAGGGAATATGTGCTTTTACTGTGAGGGCAACAGATTGAATAAGCTGGTTTGCGCAAATACAAATAGTAACAAAAGATAATAAAAAAGCCTGCTTAAGCCAGATGCTGGCAATTTGTTATGGAACACTTGGACATCAAATTTAGGGATGAAAATTCAGCATATGAAATGCAATTGTATGCTGTTAGTGAATGCAGAGCTGCATAATCCCATCTCATTAGCTGTGAGAGCAGATTTTGTAGGATTGTCAGTTCAGGAAACTGCACTGCAGTACGGTAGATTAGTCCATTACTGTGCAGACAAGCTGACTTCTCACAGCAAAAGCCCTCTTGAACCTCTGTGCATTATCCACCTGGAAATAAGTTGATTTCTCTCTGAATTAAAAAGCGTATAACTCTAGAAGGAATATACTTATTCATTCCCACAGAAAGCATAGCAAATAGAATATTTTCAGTGAAAGAGATAAATGACCATCTGAGGATCGCTTTGTGAAAATCTCAAGGGAATACTTTTCAGGAAGCCGTTTTAAGTTCTGTTAAAAACAAAACAAATCCGCATTAGCTATCCTCTTTTTCCAAATAGAAAATGTTTGAAAAAGCAGAGACAGTCCCCAAGTTAACCTGCGTAGAAAAATTTTGGCTGCTTGCTTGTTTTCATTATGCGTCTTTATAGATAAGAGTTTGAATTTGAAATTGTGTTTATGTAATGAGAAGAATCGCAATGATCACAATTCTCGATGACATGGATGTACAGGATTATGTCAGTTTTTATTTAAGATAGCATTTACACAAATCTTAGTTTTAAAATCAGAAGCGTAGATATTGTGCTACTGGTGAAGGCCAAATGTGCACTTAATAAGCATAGAAAGCAAGGTGTTTACGAAGCAAGTTGTGACAGGTAGAAAGAACAAAATTATTGCTTTCAAATAGTGTTCTGAAAGAACTTTCAAAACGAGTAAAAGCGGGAAGTTGGTTTTCCAAGATGTATTCTGGAGCCCAACAGTTCATTGCGAACCATTTGCTACACTGGTTTACCCTTTTATTTTGTTTGCAAACTGTTTTACAACAGACTTTGAATTTTACAGTTTTGTTCTCCTGAGTTATTTGGCAAACGCTTAATGAGGATGAACTTCATCTTGTGGATTGTTTACTAATTGTGTTTTCCATATGTTTGTATGTTTAGCTTTTCTGTTGAGGGATTTTATCACTTTGATTGCATGCTTGAGGACTGTTTTTTTTGGAAATGGTTATATGTAGCATAGTACTGGAAGAAAAATGTGGAAGCACTAAGATCTTTGCTTTCTCTGGGATGGAATCTTTGAGACCTTGCATGCGAAGGATTCTATAGAACTTTGTTTCATACATATTTTGAAAAATACGTGTGTTTGCAGCTCTTCAGTCTAAAAAATGTTATTAAAACCAGCCTGATGAGGGTGTTAGCAGCTTTCTTCTGTATGTGAGGCTTATGCTTGGTCAGATATAATCATTTATTTTTAAGAAATGATAGCGAGCTACTGTGTCCACATACCAGGCACTCTGTTTTATGTTTTGGGTTTTGAGCAGACTTAGAGCCTTCAGATAATACATATGTGATCTTTGCCTTTCTACCTTCTGAGTTAAATTCTTTTCTGTTGCTTTTTTGCATACTCAGATTTGCAATCTTTCAAGTTCCCTTCTGACTTACATTCCCTGAGACCCTCTTGTTTGTTTGTTTTTTTCCAAGCTGTGTTACGTTGTTAATATATTAAATCACTTGCTCACAAACTAGAAAATCTCATCTCCAGTCACGACCTGGCTTTTGGAAAAGACCAACTCAGCATTTCAAGTAGGCAACATGTTGGTGAATATGATTTCTTGCCATAGCTCTGTTTTGGTTTTCAGTATGCCTTGGGTATCTTCTAGGAGGCAGAGGAAAGATTGAATTATGCCTATCAGTGAAGTGAAATGGGTGTTTGAGACTATTAAGAGTTTTGGAAGCATTACAGTTTGTGCACTGATGACATCCACAATTTCCTGATAAAAACAGTCTTACAGGATGCACCTAACCAGTGTGAATATTTAAAGTGTAATGATTATCGATCAAAACACAACATATGTTGTCTGAGCCACTCTGTATTTATTTCTTTGTTATTGGGGGAAAAAGAGGAAAAGGAACAGCAGAACAGGATGTGAGTCTACCAGTTTGTCACATAATGTGAGCTGTTCTTTCCCAAATGAAGTCACTCAAAAAAATCCATGCTCGTCCATTTGAATAGAAATTAGCCTTTCTGGAAAAGGATGTTAAGGGAGGTCTGTCTCAAAGAATCTCACCATAGTTTTAAACAGGTATCTTTTACATATGGAGTATGCTTCTAAATCAGTATTGCCTGGTCCTCTCTTGTAGTACAAAGAACATTCAAACATATACACACAGTTTCAATTAATAATGTAACAGGAACAACTATAGGAAATTATTATTTTTCATAGAATGGAAAAAGTATGATTACTTGAACCCATCAAGTTTCATGTACTTAAGCTTCTTCCATTCCAAAAATCTGATAAGATGCTTTGAAACTTTGAGTTACATAAGTTCCATATATGAGAGCGCCTGACTTTAAGATCCTTCATAGGGAAGCAGGACTGTGCTGAGCAATACTCCAGCCCTGTCTAAAGACACACTTAAATAGCTGTGAGTGGTACTAGTAAAAGGACTTAATGACAGCCCAGAATGTTTCTGCACAGATGGAACTAAAATTTATCTTAGATTTCTGCACAGAAAATCTAAGAAAAACTAAGGTCTGAGAGAACTGACTTAGGAAAAAAAATTAAAAGTCAGAAAATGAGCTGGTTTGGACTATTATCAGTGCATGTCTATTCTTTCTCAGGTGAAGCAGATAATATTACTTCTGTAGCGGTGATATATGTATGAAAATAAAGATTGGATGTCATCCTGGTTTTAATCTAAGCCTAGCAACAAGCCTCTTGTTTAGGTAAAGAACTAGCATCTGTTCAAAATGTGATCTAAATGTCTGCCCAATTTGATCCATGTAAATGAACAGAATGCAGCAGAGCTTCTGTAAGGCCCATGAATAGCTCAAGGACCTGGAGGCTGGCTGCATAGGTTTTATTAGCATCCATTGGGGAAATGTCTGACAGAGATGAGACTGGAGAGAAGTAACTGATTACATTGTGTCCTTTTCTTCCTCTTCTTAATGACAGCCATCCATGCTAAGCTTATAGGAGCTTGGTATAATTTTAAGAAAGCATTTTGATTATAAATGTTGCTTAAGATCACGGAATATTTCAAAATTGTTTGAGTTTTTTTTGTCCCAGGTTTTAGCACATGGTATTTTTAACACATTGAGTGTTTTTCCAAGATGGAAAGTAAACTTGACTTTCAGCTCTTCTTCCTTGCCTTGCCCATGTGTAATCCACTTATTTTTTTTTTTTATAAGTGGGCTTTTTTCTTTGTATTTTCTGTTCTAAATGGGAACTCAGAACTATGCTCCTTAATCATGGATTTCTATAAGCAAGAGGTTAAAACTCTTACCAGAAACGGCTTATTTGCGGGACCCACATTCTTTGTAGTCTGTAGATTTAAGACTGAATTCTGTAGCAGTGCAAATGCGCGGAAAAGAAATAGTGCAGCAAATTAATGTAAAAATGAAAGCAGAAGGATTTTTTTATTGACCTAAATTATGAAAATGAAGACACAAACAGAATCTAATCTTTACATAGCTTTTTTCATTACTACATTTATTTAGTTTATGCTTCCTTCAATTTCTCATGTGTTTCAGAGTTTTTAGCTGGCAGTTATTGCTTTCATGTAGATACTATCTGGTGAGATCTGAGGTTTGGGAATTTGGTGAAAGAATAGTTTTGATATTCAGCAGCCCAGCTCTGAGAGCACTTGGGGTTATTGGAAGATGCTACAAAAAGTTAAATATTAAAACTATCATGTGTCTGAGTTTAGATTACAAGAAAGGAAGCTCTCTATATGGATCTAAGTTGTTGTACAGTATTTTATTTGTGTTCTGGAAGATGATGTACTAATAATTTACATGTAATATATTTATCAGAATATTTTCAAACATATCACTTAATTGGAAGACTTAAAAATCTCCAAATTTTGTGTAGATTTCAAATTTCATGTGTGTTTATAAATATACATACACGCAAACAAAACATAAATGCACTCACACATGGACATTCATGTTGAACTTAATACTGAAGTGGCAAATTCTGTGATTAGAGAATCTTAGAATAAGTGAGCTTCTTATGTATATGCAGCTAAATAGTTCCAAAGACCTGTGGGAGAGTCTAGTTTCAATGTCAATAGCAGGCATTCACAAATACAAATATTAGCTGCTGTTTATCATTACTACTTCTTCCTCCTTATATATTTATTTCTTTAAAAATCTCTACACTATGCTGGCATAGATCTTGTGATGCCAGGATTACAGGGGATGTTACTTTGGCACTGGAGTGCCAGAAGATGTGGTTGTATTGTCATTTGGTGACTGGCATAAGTAGGGGAACTTGTATTGGTTCTGCAAGATACCTAAAACAAGTTGTCATCCCATTTTATTTAACTTAGCTCCTTTAAGTGCAGAAATTGTATTGTCCCTCAGGTCCCAAGCAATGGGTCAAATGAATCAATTTTGTTCAGCTTGTAAGTGCTTTACGACAGCACCTACTAGGTGTCATATGTTAGTGAGGAATTTAACCATTGGCTGTGGAAACACTGACCTCTTGGCAATGAGAAAGTGATAGTTATCCTCCTCATTGCCCGTATTATATTTGCTGTGACTAATAGAGAACTAGAAAAACCCCAGACAAACAGAACTAAGAAGCACAAATTTGCTTCTTGAAAACAGACCTGACAGTAATCTGCAGAAATGTTCAGGGACATTGGGGTCTTTTGCATCTTGAAGGGACTAAGCCCAGCAATACAACCAATCATTTGCCTAGTAAAACATTAATGCAAGGCCTAAGATTAGCCTGTTAATCATAGTCATAACCCCTTCAAGATTAAAGGGGGAAAAACCCAATGTTTTGCTCTCTATACCACTATACCAGACATGAATTTCCCTGTCAAACTGTCATGACAGGTGATGATATGCTGGTTGTAAGCAGTTACAACTAAGGTTATTTTTACGGAAAATATGGCAAGGAAGTAAAGCAACAGAGTTTACAGCTGGTAAAAATTTATAACAAGGGTGTCCTAGCATTTGCTCATAATTTGTCAGACATTAGATCAAGAGCTGCCAAATCAAAAAATATTGTGGCAAAAGGAGATACTAAGAGAACTAGCCTTAAAATTGCATCAAATAAAAGCAAAACAAGCAGATAGGACATCTAAAACCACAGAGGATCCACAAAAAGCTGCAATGGACCATCAGGTGGTAAGAAGTCCTAAACATACAAAGGTAAGCTTACACCGATAGCAACAGCAGTTTGCTCACTTTATAGGTCACACAATTATACTACAGCCAAATGAACACATAAACAGAGAAATGGAGGGAAATAGTGAGAATGACTTCTCAGCATTTTTCCAAATACAGCCCACCTCGGAATTCAACTTCATCACCTTTGAGGGATGGCCATGCCAAAAAAGCCAATTTCAGTGGTTTCAGTTTAGATCAGCAAACAGAAAAGCAGCAAGGTCTGCACAAAGATTTTTAACTTTAACTGGAAGCTTTATTGTGGCTCAGATGAAACAGTTTGATACTATTAAGGAAAAACAGGCTAAGTGTCATGCCATGTTGCAATGTAGCTTTGCAACTGGCATAATTCAACTTAGACAAGTAAGAGAAACATGTCAGTGAATTATTTTGTACCTGCTCTTCACAGTCTGATCTAACAATGTCAGAAGTATGGAAGCTGAGGAACTGGCTTAGCCCAGAGGCTTCATTTAAGACTGGATGACAAAATGCCAACTATCAGATGAAAGATAATAATGATATTTGTCTTCTAAGACATTATGTAAAAATGAAAAGATTCTTTTCAGGAATGATTTGCAGGAAGGCCTCTCTGTTAGAATTTATAGAATCATAGAATCATAGAATGGTTAGGGCTGGAAGGGACCTTCAAAGGTCATCTAGTCCAACCCCCCTGCAAGGAACAGGGATATCTCCAACTAGATCAGGTTGCTCAGGGCCTTGTCCAACCTGGCCTTGAACGTCTCCAGGGATGGAGCATCCACCACCTCTCTGGGCAACCTGTTCCAGTGTTCTACCACTCTCATAGTAAAAAATTTTTTCCTAATATCCAACCTGAACCTACCTCCCTCTATTTTAAAACCATTACCCCTTGTCCTATCATAACTGGCCCTCCTGAACAGCCTCTCCCCATCTTTCCTGTAGGCCCCCTTGAGGTACTGGAAGACCGCTATAAGGTCACCCCGGAGCCTCCTCTTCTCCAGGCTGAACAGCCCCAACTCTTTCAGCCTGTCCTCATAGGAAAGGTGCTCCAGCCCTCTTATCATCTTCGTGGCCCTCCTCTGGACCCTCTCCAACTGGTCCATGTCCTTCTTATGTTGGGGGCTCCAGAACTGGACGCAGTACTCCAAGTGAGGTCTCACAAGGGCAGAGTAGAGGGGGAGAATCACCTCCCTCGACCTGCTGGCCACACTCCTCTTGATGCAGCCCAGGACGCGGTTGGCCTTCTGGGCCGCAAGAGCACATTGCCGGCTCATATTGAGCTTCTCGTCCACCAGTACTCCCAAGTCCTTCTCCTCAGGGCTGCTCTCGATCCAATCACCACCCAGTCTGTATTTATGCCTGGGATTGCCACGACCCAGATGTAGGACCTTGCATTTGGCCTGGTTAAACTTCATGAGGTTGGTACGGGCTCACCTCTCCAGCCTGTCAAGGTCCCTCTGGATGGCATCCCTCCCTTCCAGCGTGTCGACAGCACCACACAGCTTGGTGTCATCGGCGAACTTGCTGAGGGTGCACTCCATGCCACTGTCCACGTCACCAACAAAGATGTTGAAGAGGGCCAGGCCCAACACGGACCCCTGAGGGACGCCACTCGTGACCAGTCTCCACTTGGACATTGAGCCGTTGACCACTACTCTCTGAGTGCGGCCATTGAGCCAATTCCTTATCCACCGAGTGGTCCATCCATCAAACCCATGACTCTCTAATTTAGAGAGAAGAATGAAATAAAACTATATATAAAACTATATGGAGGAAAATAGATTATATCCATGAGGGTAAAAAAAACCCCAACAAACTACACAAAAAATCTCACACAAAACTACAAGACGTAACAAAGACAGCTTCATGAATATTGAATAAAGGAAGTCACTACAATTGCCATGGGAAATCATTTTTCACATGAGCCCCTATGCTCATCAGAAGATGCTTCCAGTATAATCACTTTAAGAGAAAATATTTGCCATAATGTCTACCTTACTTGTGCTGCTGGTCTTTCTTTTGTGTTCCTTAGCTGCCTTGTGCTTAAGCCATAGGTCAGATTGACATCTCGGGTCAAGGAGAGGTTTCTGGAGGGGTGGTGGGTTTTGGGTATTTTTTGAAAACTGAAGACAAAACCAATACATTTAATGAAAATTAATTGTGCCTATCGTTTAGCTTCTGAAAATTTAGGAAATTTCCCTCTTTTTTATCTGTATACATAAACAACAAGGGGGGGTGTGTGTCGGAATTTCTAGGAAATTGAAACAATTGAAATTTTCAGTTTGTGTTCTCAAAAACAAATAATATGATTAGGGCATGCTTATAACAGCTTTTAGTCTGTATAAGATAGCTTCATGAAACAAATGTGTTCTTAAAATTCAGTGTCCCATTTTGGCTTTGGCAATGTCTTCTTGCTGAAAAATCTGTAGCACTGGCAACTTTTATCAGACAGTGTTGTCTTTTATTTGACTCTCTTAGAAAGATAATTTGGTGAACCCATCCAGAAGGAAATGCTGATGTTTATGAAGGTTTTGAGGGGAAGTTCTGCCAGATTTACAAGAGCTGTAGTTTTGAATTGGTTCATTTCTTTTTTACTGTTTTGGACAAACTGAAGAAAGTGATCTGAGCACTGAACTAGATTGTCTTTTGAGGATTTAGTCTTGTTTATAGTCAGGTCACTGATGAAGTTAGGATCACGCAAGAACTGGAGCTAGTGCAGGAAATTCAGTAGAAGAATCAGATGTGTTCCTGGACACAAGGACTCATCCTATAGATAGTTTTTCTATCCAACCTGCCAAAAAAGTGTTCAGAGGTGCAAAATCCAAGAAATCTTCAAGCATTGATATTTCATAGGCTTTCTGAGATAGCTGTGATCACAGACTTCTAGCTGCTCTTCCAAGTTCAGAAAACCTTTTGTTACAATGTAGGACATATATTCAAATGACGTTTTAAATTCTAAATGCTTTTTTACCTTTGAAGAACCGTACCACAATTGATAGCCTGTTAAGATTAAATACTCAGAATTGCTCATAAAATTTCTCATAGATGTTGAAATTATATTTTCCCATCAGAGAAAAATACCAGAGAGAACTTCAAAGAAGCAAACAAAAGGTAAAGAAAAGAATGAGCAAGATGAACAGAGAAAGTGAATTGGGAGGGGGAGCAGATGTGATATCAAACTATATCGTTACTAATTGCAGACCAAATTGAGCAAAAGAGACAGAATACGTGTTGACTTTATGGTTGTGGATCTCATGGCAGGATAGCATATAAATATCTCCAGTGTCTGTAACTGAGATCAGCCAGATATTAATTGTCCAGACGATTATCAGTGTGTCCTCTGTATACCTTCAGTGGCAAACAGGAACAAAACCAGGGACTTCTGCTTTGTTTGTAGTGTTGCCATCACCAGATTACTCGATTTCCTACAGTAATTGCCCAGCTCTATTCCAATACCCTTCCCTCACTGAGAAGTGATTTTCTCACATGTTGCAGCATGAAGCGTTTCTGTGCAGAAGAGCCTAAGTACGTGGAACATGGTCAAACTCCTCTCACTCAAAAAAGCAAGCTCAGCATGCACATGCAGTTACATAAAGAGTTATGCTTGGTCTCTGATGACAAGGGAAAGACAGCCTCAAGGGTTCCTTAAAAAGCGTATTAGATGGTAATAAATTGAGGATGTCAGAGGATTCATAGCCAAATGTCTTAAAAGCCGAGACTGAATCCTTGGTATGAGGCTTTTTCTGCCTTCTGTTCTCTATTCTAGAGGGCTTTATTGGTGTATTTTGTTTTCAGTATTTTTATTTTCATTATTTGGTCTTTAGCAAAGACATAGACTTAGCATTTTATCACAAGTGCTTTTTCATCAAGCAGGATTTGGTCGTATCTGTGAATTCTTAGAGCCATTGTCCAGGATGTTTTATTAGCTCTAATTAACAACTCTAAACATATAGAGATGTTTAGAACTCATAAACTTATATGCAATATATATTAATTAATTAGCACCAGTGTCATATTACACATTAATAAAATAGGTTTATAATATTATAAAACTAGATCATTTAGATCTGATAAATATTTCTAAACATCCAGAGAGATAATTGGAGGTTAGAATCTGTGCAAAGGGAAAACAAAGTCCATTTGCCTAGACCCTAGCAACAGTGGTTTTCAATCTGTACATTCTCTACTTTCATATAACAATTTCTACTGAAAGCTTGTCATAATTCTTCAGTAGAGAACAGCTCTCATACAGTTCTTTCTCAAAACCCTATATTTTTTACAATAATTTATTTAGTGGAAATTAATTAGCTTGTTAAAATAGAATTGTGTGAGATCTCGCTGAAATGTAGTCTGCAAACTCTAAATCAGAGTCATATATCTAATTTCTGCCTCATTTAATCAGACTCTTTCAGAATGCCTTAGGCATTACAAAAAAAGTGCTACTGGATATTTCAGGTCCCTAGAGAAATGAAAGTTGTGTGTCAGCTCTGGTCAGGATCTCTGGTTTAACTGGCTTTATCAGAAATTTTGATTCATTAAACCTTGAGCATTGTGTGAGAATACAGCTGCAATAGATGAAAGGTTTCTCAACTGTTAAGGAGAGAGATGGACTCAGATGTGGTTTTGGTGCTCACCTGCCTGCAAACCATTGTTCAAATTTCTACTCTAATTAATATTTGGCTTACACAGTGGAACAGCTCCAACAGGCAAAATTGGGATAAGCTTATCTCTAACTTATAGGCTTTTTGTGTGGTGGCATTTATAAGTATTGTGGGAGAGCCAAATTCAAATCTCTGTTCTGCCAATAAATTATGTGGCTATGGAGTTGCTATGTGTTACTTAGCAGCTGGCTTTTTTTCCCCTATTCTCAAAAGCCAAGTTTAAGGATTACATTAAAACATAGTGCAGATTGAATGATGTAATTTGCACAGTCAATAACCGGAAGAGAAAGAAAGAGCTCATCAAGAGAAAGCACCAGAAAAGCGTAAGTTGAAAGATAGAGGATAGTCTCTTCCTATACTCTCTCATGTATGGTCTCTATAATGCTTTGCAACTGCTTCAGGCAGGTGTCCTGCCTGCTCTAAGAAATTCCTCCTCTGCCTGCTTTGCAGTGCCACTCCTGACTGTGCTGAAAAAATCTGTTTGTGGGACTTGTACAGGTTACGTGTGTCAGAGAAGTTAAAGATATATAGGTAATTATATCATATTTAATATATATTTGTTTTAGCCTGATCAGTCCTTGGTCAGTGCTTAGGAATTGGCAGGAATGAGCATAAGGGGCTGAGAACACTAT
Organism: Tauraco erythrolophus; assembly: GCF_009769465.1. NCBI lineage: Eukaryota > Metazoa > Chordata > Aves > Musophagiformes > Musophagidae > Tauraco > Tauraco erythrolophus. The sequence goes on from NC_141473.1 coordinate 36,046,163, forward strand.
ACCAGCAGCGAATGGCCCTTGATGCACAGTACAACTAAGGCAGTCTTATAATGTGGGTAGATGCTTAATTAGGCACGGCAACTTCATGGCCTCACCAAATTCTGCTCTGCGTGGCCAGGGACCGGTTTATCATTGTCTTACTAAATATGCAGTGCATTATGCATATGATAGCCACTCTTGCTCTCAGCCAGATGGCAGTCCTCATCGATATTCAAAACTGATAAAGCTGTTTTAAGGAGCTGCAAACAGTTGATTGCTGAGGTAACTTTTGCATCTTAACTTTCTTATTTAATGTAACCACTACTTTATTCAGCATTTGGAAAAACATAGCTGTGCTTTGTCTTTGTCATTGAATTACAGGGGAATAGAGAGAGAAGGAAAAAGATACCAAGCAAACAGGGAAATGAGTACTGTGTGAGGAGTGTAGTTTCATAGCTTTCTAAGCCTGAATCATAATGTGGGTTTGGGTTATAAATCCTCCCTTATTAACACTGTTAAATCGTTTCCCTTGGCTATAGCAACCACTAACCTACATTTTGAGATGCTTTTGAGTCCCTTTTGCATTTTGAACAGCAAGTACATTGTTGCTGAGAAGTGATGCCCCTAACCAACTGTCTGTTGTTGCTAGAGGCAGGCTCCCTGCTCTAGTGAAGGGAGGTGCATGCCAGTAGCTAGCAGCAGTCTGCTACAACTTACTTCCCAAAGAAGACGGAGGATCTCCTCAGCCAAGCTATGGTCCCAGCTGAGGAACAATGATCTCTGAGCTGAGAACACTGGACACAGTGACAATGGGTCAAAGAGCTCAGCAGGCCAAAGTCTAGGGATAAAACCATATGGTAGGCATATATTCTTTAGTACATATAGGCAAAGATAGTTCAGATATGTGTTATCCATAGAGGAAAGACTGTCAAAGGATAAATGTCACTTTCTTAAATCTGAAGTGAATCCATGACACCTAACAGAGAACTGAGTGATCACCAAAAGCTTTATGCAATCATAAATGAGCGGAAAAAAAAATGGCTTAAAATATGGGGGAAAATTGCCCACTGCTGGTAGAAATTTTTTTCACTTTTTTTTTTTTTTTTAATTTAGAGCACCCATGAGCCCTGTTTTCTGCTAATTAACTTTCTGTCATGGAAACATTTGGTTATTTGAAGTTTGCTAAAAACAAGAGTAAAAAATATTTACCCCAAGTTTGACTGTTACTGCTTTTGAATTACAGGTAATACTTGATATTATCAGAGCGTTAAACAAAATCTCATAAGCATGCTTGCCTTTCACTCTTCTATATTGTTACATTTCAATTGAAGTTTGTTAGGCATGTTGTTTTCATTTAAATATTGTTAATAATTGCTAAAATGGTGCCCACGTATTACAAATTGTACTGCCATTCTATTGGATTATCTGATCTAGAAAACCAGGACTGATCGTGGGCGTTGGACTGCACAATATGCACCCTTCTGGAGAGTTCGTTCTTTCTTCCACGGTTGTGTTTGTTCTTTTCCTCTACCACAGACACCTCTTTCTTTGCCCCAGGCGTATGCTTCAAGCAGTTTATCTCAATGTAGTCATACGTCCTAGCAAAGCAGAAGTCCCTGGAAGGCAAAACAGATTCCTTTTCTGGCCAAGACTGACAAATTCTCCCTTTCCTAGTTCCTCACTGAAATCTCTGCCGACACTTCTCTACCACTGTGGCCTCTGTTACAAAGGTACAAACTAGAACAGAGCTCATCTGTCAACATCGCTGTTGTGCTGTCATTTACTGAACATAGAAGCTGCCCTAATAGATCAAACCATTTTTAAATGCACTAAACTCTTGTAGTGTTTTGGACTATATTGTAATTTATTCCGAAGTGGTTGCCTAGAAGAATGGCTAGAGAATCCCCAATAGCCTTTCATATAACTCTGGGACAGACTAACCTGCACGTGAACCTCTTAGCTCACTGTGTATTTCTCAGTTCCTTTTGGTCTTACTATTCTAGGTTTTTCTGGGATTAATTTTCAGGACTCAAAGTTGAATTCAGAATTTTGCAGACCTTTTTAGAAAAAATGCGGAGAAAGAATTACAGTGAATAAGACAAGAAGGTCTCAGGAGAGGAGAAATATTGCAGAGGAAAGCAGGAGAGAAACTTGGCTCTGGAGGAAGGGAATGCATGGCATATGGAATATCCAACTTCATTCTATGGAAGCTATGGGTAGAGAGAATTTAGATACAAATCTATCTGAACAGAGCGTTAGGATAATTCCAGTAAAGCAGATTGTTGGCATTAAATTTATTCAGATTGCCTACTGGTACTGCTTATCTATCATCTCCAGTGTTGGAGCACAAGTTCTTTTCTACTTCTTTTCTGGTTTAGCCTCACACACCTGTGTAAGACTTATATAAGTCTTGGAGTGACCTGGTACAATTCCCACTGAAAGATTATGCCAGGAAGAAGTAATTGATACTGCAGGCTTTCACTGATTTGTAAAGAAAAAAAATTAACCTAAATATTTCAGTCCTCCATTAACTGTTGGAATAAACATTTCTTCATAGATCACTGGCACTTCAAGTTCTTATAATAGTTTGAGAAAATCTGAAGGCTTGTTTTGGTTGATGCTATTTTGTGTTTATCTACTGTAAACCTGTGTGAAATTCAATTTATCAGTGAATGGATAAAAGCTATAGTCAGAGGAAGATAAATCAGTTTTATCTTTGTGTTAAAATATATAACCTATCCATGGGAAAATCATGGCACAAAATATATGAAAGTAATGTCAGATACTCTGCAAAAGCTGTATACCTCGTCTGCTTTGACATTTAATTGTACTTTAAATACTTTTTAATTTGGTAAATGCCGTGGCCCAATCATGAAAGTGTATTATTTCAAGAATGCATTTCTGATACGCTTGTTAATAGCTAATCAGATTATCCAGTTGGTCCTAGTTAATATTATTCATTTTGCATTCTTGTCTGAACAGAAAATAAATCAAAAGTACAAGCATTCAAGTAACAATATGAGCAGCTAAAGATTTTCCTTTCCAACTCTGACTGAGCCATTGCTTTCTAGTGTTCTTAACTATAGCAGGAGACTTTAATAGCAAAATAGGCAAAAAGCAGTGGCTAGAACTGGAAGCATTAAGTGCATGGGAACGTTTGTATTTAGGTTTGTAAATTAAATTTCAAGATTTTCAGATGTGATGATTCACACACAAGTACCACTTGTGTTAATAGGAATCTCGAGATCCTAGCAACTGTAGCATGTTGCTAACCTTTAGAGTTTCTATTTTACTGGCTTCTGTGAGGACGTACTTGTATAAAATAAAAATTTTATCTGTCACAATTCATGGTAGAGAAAGGATGAACTAGTTAGGAACTTGACAGATCAATGTTCAGACACACCTGTAGGATGTTGGATTTTGCTGTGCTTGAGCTGCCTGAAGCCATTCCACTGATGAAATGAGAGCTTGTACAAATGTGCATACAGTGCCTTGGGCTCTAAAAGGCAGCTCCTCCTTTTCTGTGTGAGCTTACATGCTGATTTTTCCAACATCTATCCACTGCAACACTCATTGTGCTTGATAGCGGATGGTTAGATCACAGGCACTAGTATTATTTTGTTCACATTATGAGCAAACTGCTCTCTAGGCCCACAGGCACAGCCATATGTCCCAAGCCATTTACTATCTCAGAAGAGATGGCCAGTGCTTCTTCAACAGTGAGAGATTTTTTTGTGCATTAAGGAATTCTGTAAACAGGATGATAGGAGAAGGATACTAAGGATAATAAAGTACAATGGATAAGGCCTTGTGTAACATTTGAGGGCCCTCAGAGACTATGTATTCTTCTGCATCTTCCTGAGGCTTCACAAACTTGCATAATTAGACTTTTTTTTCTTTTTCAAAAGAATTGGATAATTATTAATAGAGTCATGCTTTGGTTTTCCACCTTACACTAGTTCCATTTATAAAGTGATTTACTCTCTGGAACTATTAGTTTTGACTACGATGTGAAGTATAAAATAATAGGGGAAATCAGTTTGTCCAGAGGCAGCTTTTGTTAAATGACAAAGAAACTCAATCTAATTGTTAACTTAATCTCGCGAATTTGTATGAAAGGTTTTGTATACATCATTATGGCACTCAAATGTGTGAACAAAACATTACTAATTGATAACCTGAAGGTTGCTCTTTCTGATTACAACTTAGGTTAATTAAAAACTCAAGTCAGTTATTACCTGCAGGAGACGACACAATTTTTCAGCATATGGTAACCATAACTGTATCTATTAATGAGATGCAGCTAAGAAAGAGGAAATTCTGACTAAGTAGCAGGAAAGTCTGTCCAATAGTGATAGATTTAGAACATTCTAAAACAGTCTCCCAGAAAAAAAACGCCTGAATAAATATCTGTTGTAATCAAAAATATGTCAAAGGATATTATTCTGCAGGAAAGACACTGAATATGACAATTAATACATATTCATGAGCTCTGGCTCTTAAAATTGCATCAGTGACTTGTTCGTAATGTTTACGTTAGGACCCATACTTTAGTTTGTACAAATATGGAAGAGCACTCTGAAGTCGAGGGAGCCTACTTGAGGCTCTGTCTTGTTTATGTAGCAAATGAATAGCATCTGTGACATGAGAGCAGCCACTGTCCCCAAATGTCTTTGGTATAGCCTTAGTTTTGATTTTAATCTGTCTTATCCCTGTGAACACTGCAGAGTTTCACTTTCTGATCAGCTGCATCAGTATAATTTTTCAGTATTGTCCTGGCGTATGATAAAATGAGAAATCTCCAAAACCCACTGACTCAGTGCCTTCACACAACTACAAGTATGAGTAGTGCTGAATGCATTTGATTGTGGGTGTCATAAATGCTTATTGTATTCAAGTTAACTACTGAGCTCATTTACTAAAACAGTGTTTTGCAGCGTTTAATATTTACTACTTAGGGGCATAAGAGAACTTCTTAGTCAGAAAATGAAAGGCAAGGAAATTTAGGGTCACTGTGAATTTTAAAAGCCCTAACAACAGCTGAGAATAGCAAGAAACAGAACATCTTATGAGTAAAACAAGACTTAGCCCAGTATTGCACTCTAACAGAACTCATTTTTGTACATTTAAAAACCCACAAGTTTTGGTGGTTGTGTTTTTTTACCTGCCCCAAGCCTTTCTATGTAAGTCTATCTTAACTCTTTTTCTGGACCTGAAATTTCATGAGGAATTATATTTAAATTAAGTGGAAAAAAACCCACGCATTAATTCAACATTACTTTTGTACACTGCAGTAGTTTAATAGAGAAATCTGAAAGTTAGGGCTGAATGCACAACCTGATATATTGTCTTAATGTAAGCATATATGCTCCTGCTGATACACATTATAATCAAGCAGGTAGTTATGTGACTGCCTGAAATGAAACATGTTATTTCTTCAACTTGTAAGCATTATCCAACAATTTTTCCTCCTAAGAATAGTCTTTACACTTGTAACTAGTCAGAGACAATGGAGAAAAGGATGTGAGTAAGATTTGTTAGATTTGGTCGTTAAGCAATTGTATTTAGTATTCTTCAATAGGGAGAGCAATGCAACAGATTTTCCTGATGTTAGTGGGTGTTTGAGAACCTTTTGCAAGAGAAAATCCATGAATTTTTGTGTGATGACTAACAGCCTTTCCTAATATGAACTAATGTGTCATAGTTTGTCAAAGGCTTTTTGTCCTTTTCTGGTTTGCTAGGTTATTCTTTGTTTACTTTTTTTCTTTTCAGACTAATCTAATATCTGCTAATTTACCCTTTTCAGTTCAGTACAGACTCATTTACCCTTTTTCCTCTGGCCTAGCAACTTCAGGAGCTAGTCACACCTTGTAGGGTTATATTCTGCAGATCGTTGGCCTGACAATGACATATAAATTAGATTCTCCTACCACCAGGATGGTCCTGTAGAAGCCTACCTTTTCTCTCCAGTTTAGCTAAAACATTCCAATTTTTCCATGAGAACTAGATCTTGCATTGCTGTAGCAACTGGGAGACAGTTGTTCATTTACCAGTGGAATGTTAAGATTCAACCAAAAGGATTAAACAAGTCTGGCTAGCGCAGCTTCCTCTCTTCAAGGGCATTAACCATGAAGAGATCTTGAAAAACAGTGTCACTAAAAAGTGTTCGTAGGTGGATTATAACTGAACGTTGTTAAGCAGCATTCCAAAAGTGAAAAGACTGTTTTCTTCTGATCTGTTACGAGAACAGTTAGTATGACAAGATTATGATTTCTTGACGTGATAGAAATGCTGTAAAATTGCCCAACCTTACCTATAATCTGATTTGAATAAGAAACATTTCGGGAATTTCATTGTATGAGCACTGATTTGGGGACAAGCTCAACAGTCAAAATGTGTGGTAAACATTAGATTTTTGAACCATATGTGAACATCAACACTTGGGCTCCACATCTCTAATGCTAAACTAGTTTGTGAAGGCGCACAAAGGTTCTTTGGTACAAAAGGCATTGAGATTTTTTTAATTGCATTTAAAATAGAATTCTGTGTCCTAGTCAGATTTACATCTCTGGAAAGCTAACTACCAGACAAATGAAAAGAAAACCAAATCTTCTGGAAGTGGGAGACCTAAATTTACACTTTTAAAGTTTTTCTAATGTTTAAAAATTGCTGCTAAGTTTGAGAAGAACTGATTTTTGAAAAAAACACTTTTTTACAATTCATTGTCATGAAATAATGCAAGTTGTGTTGTTTAAGTATATACTCAGCAAGGGAGTAAAAGTGAAGTTGTTAACGAATCTTTGCATTTTAGCCCATATCTTTGGTGCGATTGGTTGGGGAGGCTGCTTAGTATTCTTGAATACCGGGCAGAAATTCTCTCAGGCGATTTGCAGTAGGAATAAAGAGTAGCCTCTTAACTTTTGATCCATATGTGTATTAATTCACTGGAGAACAGAATATGGCTCTAAGAGAATATTGCTATACTGTACTCCTTACTGCATGAATTTAGATGTTTTCAGTCCAACTGCTTTATATAGTCCAGGTGACAGTTTTCTAGTTTTTTTTCTGAAACCAACAGCTAGCTTTCAAATATGCGTTTTTTTATGCATCACTTTGTTAGAAGAGTAAAATACAGTTCATTAAGGAGATACAAGGAAATGAAAATTTCTGAAGCTTAAATTCAATCCTTAAAATCAATAGCTTTCTTTTACTCTAATTTTTATTTCTCTTGTATGTAGTAATTGTTTAGCATACCAAAGGGTAGATTAGCCAGGCTAAGAAGTTACTTCTTTCTTTCCTGGGTTCCAATAATTCATTTTCCTACATGAAGGTAAGGCTTTTCTTTCCTCAAGAAGCCTACAGACTGATGTGGATATCTTTGTAGTATCTCTTGCTTTTTAAAATGTTTTTGAAAAAAAATTGCCTGCACGGAGACAATGTTTGGAGAGAGTTTGAAAAAGAGACTTCTTCCCTTAGGTAAGTACCTTTTCCACAATGTTGGCTAAACTTTCATAAATAAAGTTCTGAAGTTTCATTAAAGACAAAACCTGCTTTATTTTCTCCTGTCTCTAACAGAAGGCCCTTTTGCTCATTAATCTCCCTTCATCTCTTTGACTACACTCTGAAATGTGCAGGAATGGGGGAGTGAGCCTGGATAGTCAGTGACCTGCATTTGTCACGTATGACTTTGTTGATTCACTTCCTTTTGTAATTTCCATGTCTAACGGCAGCAGTACGAGATAGCAAAATTCTTAAAGAACTGGTAAAAGAAGTTTCAGAATTGTTGGCAGTCATCTTTTGGGGACTCATTAAGAACATCAAGAGGTAAAGAAGAATGGAAGAGGGCATGTGTCCAACAGACCAATTTGATGCTCTGTTGCATACATGGAGAACTGCAGTTACAACTGTGTATAGATCATAAAATAAGTGGTAAAAAAGACTCTCCCATTTTTCGAGGTGAGGGGAAAAAAAAAAGGAGACCTAATAAATTACAGATAAACTGAAAAGTATCTTTGAGGAAGTGCTATGTAGCATTTACATCCCTCTGTTTGAGTATACATTGTGATATAACTCACTCGATGAAGTCTGCTTTTGTGCACCTCCATTTATCTGAATGTTTTCATGTAACAAATTCAGTGAAAACAGGAAATCTAATAGATACAGATTTAACGAATTACATGACTTTCATGAGGTACTGAAGCAATGTGTGCATTAGTAAAAAAATTTGGCAAGAAGATTGTTATGAGAAAATAAAGCAAATGAAGGAAAGAATGAAGATTGCACCAATCATATTTGCTGACAAAAATTAATCTAGGAGGGCTTGCTAAAAATTGCAAAACTGAACATAAAAGGCTGTGGGAAGTAGAGCAGTTAACAGAGAGGCAGATGTTAGCAGAGTAAAATGTAATCAAGATGAATACAAAGAGGTTCTCACTCAATGTAAAAACCAACAATGAAAAACATAAAACGTGGGAATGCTGACTAAGAAACAGTATTAGAGAAGCAGGATCTTGGGAGTGCTAAATTGAACAGAAGCATGCAGTATGGTGCTGCTACAAAAATGCAAATACGGGGATATAAGAGAAAGGGGACTTTTATTTTCTCTTTCTTTGGACTGAGAATGAATGATATTTTTCTTAGAGAACATTCTCTGACTGAAGCAGTATCACCAGAATCGTTACAGTAACTATGGTGCTGCGTCACTGTGTCAAACCGACCCTAACCAGTTCCATTAAATAATGTGAGTAGCACTTGGCTCTTCTTCTCTTCAGAACTGACTTTTCAAAAGGATTGAGTTTTGTAATCACGACTCCAAATTTTTAGCCAAAATACTAGCCTCAGTTACAATACTGCCTTATGCTTGGCATTAGAGAAATTGTCCCTTACAGCCTTTGTTTCCGTCTTTGTTCTGCTTACAGAACATGTGATTTACACTACTCCTGTTCTGCAGCCTAACAATGAAAATTGATGCTGTGTTCGTTCTGTGTAACCTGTTTATCACTGCATCTCTTCATTGAGTTTTCAACCACCACTTCTTGTGAAGCATCCAAGAACAAGTATTTCTTCGAACAACTGTTTTTCCAACTTTTCCCTGTGCTACTGCCATCTTCATCTGACCTTTTGAGTGTAGTGTCTGCTGCTGAGGACTAAATATGCTACAAGGAAGACAAGAACTTTTTTTAAGACAAAATGTTTTTGTGCTCTCCTTGGGTTAATCATCAACTTTTCAATTACCACTAAGTTAAAATAAGGCCAGTTATGGAAAGCTGGACAAATTGGAATTCAAAGGAGAAAGAAGTTGGATGTTTCTACTTCTGTTACAGTGATTTCTACTTCCAACAACTTTCCTTTGAGTCATGCTTTCTAAATGGTCTCTTGCAGAGATCTTTCAGTACCTTCTTTGCTTAATTTCCTTTTTAGCATTCTGCTGATTTATTTCCTCTGTTGCCATCTGAATCTTACTTTCTATGGCTTTTGACAGATGCTTCTGGTTTTAACTTGCTGCAAGCTATGGCTGTTAGTTTCATGTTGTACGTTTGCTCTGGTACTCCATATTCTAGATTGCACTTTCATATTATTCCGTTTTGGTCCAATACTGCAGAGGCATACATAATTTTAGCTTCAATGTTATTAATTAGATGCATAAAACTCTTCACACACATAAACAATTGCTTTATTTGAAGTAGTGGCTGTTCTTCCTGTAGTGTTGTCTGAATGATAGTATACCTTCTCGTGCTTCCAGACTGAATGCCGTATGTGTCATTGAACACTCTTCTTACAACTCTTCAGGTGACATATGACTTTTATGATAGACTGATGTCGTTACTGTTCGAAAAAAACCAAAATTATTCTTTTACTGTTAGTGCCTTTCTAATTATTTTTAAAATAACAGCTGTATGCAATGTCATATACAATTTTACTTTAATGTTGCCTAGGCTGTAGTAAGGTAAGATTTACTTGAAAAAGAATTTGGAAGTTCTTGTTTCTTCTGAAGTAATAAAATATAGGTAAGGTTGTTTTTTCTCTTAAAATCTCTCAGACCTAGGTAAGCTCCTGGGATAACAGCTGATGTTAGGTATAACTGCTGAGAAGAAAAGAACAGATAAATCAGAAGTAGCAGCCCTTACTGATAATAGCTGTTAGTGATGAAAATTAAGAAAGTTTTTCAAAATGCTGAACTTGGAGACAGAAGGATCAAAGGAGTCTCTCAGGGACGATGAATAGTTCTTGAACAGCTGACAAAGATGGCAGCACTCCTGCCAGATTACAGTTCAGATCAAATATATTTTCCAGGAATTGTGCAAGTAAATTTCCTGCTGTGGTGTATCTAGTTCTTGATGATTGAGTGGAGGAAAAGAAAACAGATGAGAGAGACATTGATAGGTTTGCCAAAGGCATGGGACTTTCTACTCATGTAAAGATTTCTACTCATGTAAAGATTTCTACTCATGTAAAGATTTAATTTCTTTTTTTTCTATAACAAAGCTATAAGGAATTCATCTCACTGGTCTTTGCAAATCATGTAGGTAAGGCGTGTTACAAGAACAATTAATTTTGTCGTATAGTGATGCTTGCCATGTGGGAACAGCTGTAAAGACACTGTGACGAACAAAGGGACACTTTACTTATGGCCTTGGCTATATGAATTATGGGTAAAGCTACCTCTTCTGTTAAACTGTGATTCAGGTAGTTTTAACATGGAATGACCAAGAAATAACAAAAGAGCAAGAAGGATATGATTTGAAAGCGGGGAAAAAACAAACAAACAAACAAATCACATTTACAGTAGAAGAATTACCTTGGTTTATACAACAGGGATATTTTGATCTTTTGATTTAATGGTGACTCAACAGGGTAAGTCTGTGATCGCACAAGACAAAATGATAAAGACACTTAGGCATGAAATACATTGCATGCAGTGGTGGACTTCCAGTGACTTCAGGGGAAGTCAAATCCGCACTTTTTTAAATACTATGAATAGATGTCACAATAATGGTAACAGAATATTAAAAAGGACCTTATTTATGCTTTATTTTGTCAGTGATCTGGTCTATGACATTGGAGGATTTGCTTCATATACCTTTTTTAAAACCTTTGTTTTGGGTTTAGACTGTAAGAGCTTGGGGCAGGGCTGTCTCCTACAGCGTGTGCCTACAGGATCTTAAAAATGGAGCTTTGATGATACATAAGGCCACAAGATACCAACTCACATTGTTACTGAGCACAGGTACAGTGGATAGAGATCAATGGTATCAGTGTCCTTCTGCAGTGAATCGTGATTGCCTCTTGCTCTCAGCAGTTGAAAAGCAGAATATCTCATTTCCAGGGATGTTTTACAAAAATTTCTGAGTTTACTGGATTTAATGATTTGTGGTTTTCTATTCTGTTTGTTATTCTTTAAACACATGTTTCTATATGTGCATATCTCAGCAAAACCTCAAGTTGTCTAGAAAAAGCAGTGTAAAAAGATTATTCTAGCAATTAACAGTTATTTTCAGCCTAAATTCCACCTATAATATACTTTTATTAAAGTATATACTTTAAAATATTTTACTTGATAACTAATGCAAAAATATACGTCTGTCTTGCAGTCAGATGTCTTCTTTTGTAAGCTTATTGTTTTTATAAACCGTTCTAATGAGGAAGGCTGCAAAAATCTTGGAGGGAATAAAAATGCACATAATATGTAATTATTCTGTTCTGTGTAAGCTTATAAATTGCTATACAGTGTTATTTTAAAAGAATATTATTAGACAAGGGTCTTCATTAAAACTGATTCCTGAAGGAGATGTCAGTGCTTGTTTAAGCATTGCCAAAAAGGGCTAATGGGAAGATAACAGTGGCGGTTGATGGAATGTGATTCTAATAAGTACTCCTTTATAATAATCACATATTAAGTAAGGACTCTAAAAAGTAAGAGCTGGACCATATTTGAAGAGAGTTGATTTGGTGCAGTAGTGTATTTGAACATAAGCTAGTAGAAGGAATGTAAGACTTAGGCCATAAATTAGAACTATAAAAAAGGTCAAGGTTTCAACCATGATTTGAATAATAAATATGGTGAGAGGTAATGAGGAATTATATTTGGAACATTACTTTTCAAGTTACCATTGTACTACCACAGCCCAACTCTTAGCAACAAATACTCAGTTGTAGTAGGAAATAACTTAAAAAATTGAATTTATCTGCCAGCCCTTTGTTGACTTTGATTATTCTAACTGAAAATGCATTTTGGAGTATGGTTTTGTGATGCTGATTTGCATTTTTTAAAGTCTAAAATTTCCAAGTTGTCCTTAAAATTTGAATTTGTGTGTGGAGAAATTATCTTGTATTAGATTAACAAATACAGCTGAGAAAAACGAGGCATGCATTCAGTAATGCAAAGTCGTCTTTGAATCTGGAGAACCTGTATGTTTATATTTAAGATATTGTTACCCTAGTTTGCGTTTTGATAAGTGTAGTGAAGCAGTTCTTTGAGTGCAGGAACTCTCGTGTTTCTTAATGAGAATAAGCATACTAAAAATGCTTGCCCAAAGAGCTCACAATTGTCTCTTGTTTTCTTAAGATTAAAGTGACACCATCTCGCAAGATTGGCACTAGTAGGAGCTTTCCAGCTCATTGCACTATCCTCCTGCTGCACCCAGAAGAATTCCCTCTGCTTGTTTGAGCCCTCATTTTGAGCTATTCCTTTTCCCTTTCTATCCTGTGTAACTTCATTCTCCATTCTCTATTATTTACGCTCATCTGTTCTGTAATCTGCCTTCTTGCTCAGAAGCACTCTCTTCTGAAGTCCGTCCTTTGATCCATATAGTGAGATCTGCCCAAATAGCTACCTGACTCTGCTGTACCTTTTCTCTTCTAATCTTTGTGTTTTCTCTCACTAAGACTTAATTTTTCCTCTTTGATCTCTTCTGGGTTTGTTTTTATTCTCTCTAGTCTAAACAAACTGCCCTAAAGGCAGTTTTTCCTTCCTGCTCTGCATGATAAGTTTCCTGACTTTGACACTCCCTCCTTTTTTGCCTTTTTACAGGTATTGCCCTATTATCTTCGTAGCCATTTGCTTTACTTGTATGCCACAGGTTTAAAGTATTTGAAATTGAATTGTGTGTTGTGGTGTTTTTGAAAATAGTATGGTCCAAACCAATCTGGAAAGCTTCCTTCTCTGCCGTCTCCTCTTCCTCCTTATGTGCCATGTGTTTTCTCTGTTTCTAGGCTTGTTACTGTCAGGGGGAACACAACAAAAAGCAAAGCCTTTTTTCTTTTACTGCCTCACTTTAGTCTTACCTGTGTCATTAGAGCTTAACGTTAACCCTGTGAAAGTTACAGTCCAAGTTTCAGGTAGTTTGTTAGGATTTGCTTACAGTTCACAAGGGCAATGGACATTTCTGTTGAATAATCCAGTACACCTTCAAATCCGTGGGGATAGTTCAAGCAGGAGAGATTAATCTCTTCCTGCAGGTGTCTGTGATTGTTGACTGTAGAGGGACTGTAGCACACCTTATCTACTCGCTGTTGACTAGGCATCTACATTACTTACTAGAAAATAATAATCTTCATAATCTGCAGCCTAACTTCCACCAGAGGCTGTAAGAGAAAGTGGAATTAAGGGCGTCAGTATTTGGATATGGGTAAATTCTCTTTCTTCAGTCCCTTCAGGAAGGTCTCATGGATGACTCTTAACTATGAACATGATTGTGATTTGTAGTCTGGAACTATAAACTAGTCTTATTGCCCTACTGGAATCTATCTGAAATTGATTCCCTGTTTCTTTGTTTTTTTTAAATTTGAGCAAAATTTTTCAAAGGCGGCATGAGATTTGCAAATTAAAGAGCTGTTATCTCAAAATCATAAACTAAACACCAAATTTAAGCAGGAATCCATCTTCATGTGAACAGTAAATGTCTCTTAATTTATCCATTCTTTTTTAAGGGAGGAGGAAAGCACAATGAAGGGAGGCATAGGACATAATGCTAGCAAATGAAGGACACTTCATATTGAAGAAGTGCCTTTTCAAGTTAAATGCGCAGAAACATCCCTTTGTGGGCCGTTTATGTGCTTAACATATAATGGTGACTAGCAAAATACTGTAGCTTTTGTAAGGTAAAGCCTTCTGTAATTACCAATATTATGCAATTTGTGTTTGTTTTATAGAAAATATTACCATAAATCTCATGAGTCATTTATTTATAGCTAGAAAATAACAGAAAAATGGCCATCTCCTTTCTGCAAAGAAAAGCACAAAAAATTAGTAAAGCACAGCATAACAGCTCTAGCTGCCACAAAATTCTTAGATTCTGGAGGAATCGTTATTTTCTTACGTTGAGTTTGCAGCGATCGCATCAGGGAGGAGTGCTGAACGAATCTGAGTCTTGTGAAATGGAGAAGGAGGATGGGAATTAAACGAGTAGGTTTCTTTGCTGTTTAATGCATTCTGGTCTTTGCTTGTGAAACATCATTATAGTCGTCTTACAAGTAGCTGCTTTCACATCTAGTGCAGGTGCGATGCAGTAGTTGTGTATGCCTGCAAGACACAACACTGGACAGAACAATGGAGGTTGCCAGGGGAGAAAGCAGCACTGTGACACTCTACTACTGAATTCTCTTTTGAACAATCCTTTCCTGTATCCAAAAAGAATGCACCCAAAACTGGGCCTGGGCAAGGTGTCAAGCTGTTTTATGGGAATCTTGCATTTATTTCAGAACCTGTAAATATAGTGAAACAAAAGTTTTGTTGGAAAATTACTGCATTTCAAGTTCTTTCAGTCTCCATTTCTGTGAATGCTTACCAACAGCAGGTTTTATTTATTTAGGGCTAAACTCAGTGGTGCTTGAGCTGTGTGTCTTGAGTTTGACATCAGTGAGGTGGTTGGGAGATGGAGGAGAGTTTGAAGTTCTATTTTTACCTTAATGAGAGGATGGTTTTGTGGAACAGAATTAGTGTATATGATATATTCTCGTCACCTACTGTTTCTTATTAATCACAATCTGCTCTCCGTACAGAATATATAGAATGCATGTATGTTTACACACACCAAGCATTTTAAATTTGTCGTCACAACACTGAGTTACTGTTGCAACTATCTGGCCAGAGGTTTGTCATTTAACAGTTGGGTTGATAAAGATATGATCAGGTTCAAAGTGTGACAGGACTGCATGTGTTGAAACACACTGTATATAAATAGAAAGCAATAGGTATTAAGGCCATTGTAAGCAGAGCAGAAGTTTTACCACCAGAGATCAGGCTTTCTTCCATCAGCTGGGAAGAAACATAGTAAGATTTAGTCAAAAGAATAGAAGAAAATCTTCCAGATTGTCAGAAAAAACATCTCACATGAATAATTTATTCTTTTGACTTTGTTTTCCTGGCATAACCAGGGCCTCAGTAGCTTATAGTACTCTGCAGAGTTGCAACAGTTAAATAGACATATCCAAATAATGAATTCTGAAATTCATGTATTTAAAATATAGTCAATAATAACTAGAAGAAGTAATACCACATTCTCATTTCAGTGACACATTTTTCCAATGCTTTTACTAGCAGCTAAATTCATGAGCAATCTGTAGACTGGTGTAAGTTCATTGGAAAGTTGACAAACCAGTGTAGTAAATTAACAAACACTTGTAAATGTGCGTCTGTTTATGGACAAGTTTTGTACATGACATAGGACTAAATATACTGGAAAACTGTGTGTCATTATCCTTGTTCTACTCAGGATACTAAATAAAATAGAATTTGCATTTAACAATATGTTGGTATCTCTTAATAGATTTTAAGAAGCAGTCCATATAAAATAATTTATTTTACATGCTTTGGCAGATAGGTTTATCAAAGCATACTTGTTAGGTAAACTCATTATTATTGTCCCTCAAATCTAGGCCTTTGTTTTTAACATAATATGTTGTGTATATTTTCTTTCAGGAGATTGAAAATTTGCATTTTAGGAGTTGGTTACAAAGTTCTTGTCAAAGCAAGTTCTTGTCTTGTCCGCCTGGACGCGTTCTTGTGTGATCTGATCTAGGTGGTCCTGCTCCGGCAGGGGGATTGGACTCAATGATCCTTTGAGGTCCCTTCCAATCCCTAACGTTCTGTGATTCAATGCAGTTTGAGGCAAATCATAGAAGCAGGCTGTTCTTCATGGTATGTTGTGGATTTTTTTCTTATACCACTAAACCAGGTGTTGATATATAAGTATCAACAGGGATTTTCAGATTTGAACTAGATAGTCTATTGAACTAATCTGACAAATAATTTTTTCTTAGTATTTCTTAATGACATAAAGCACTTTTTCTGTTGGACATCATGTATTTTAACCTGCATGTGTTGATGAGTGTAATATCAAATAAGGTTGTATTTTTTTAAGTTGCCAAGATACCAGATAATCAGCTTAGAGTTTATTCCATCAAAAGCAATTAGCTGTCATCTACAGAGATGCAGTACCTTGTCATTAACATTGATGTGATAACACATGCATGCTCTTTGAGTGTTTAAATCAGAGGATAGAAGCAATCTCTTGTTCCCGTTAACTATAATTAATGCATGATTTTTTTGTGTTGTATAACTGAGTCATAGAGCTGTTAGTAAAAGATGCTGTTAAAAACTTCTGTATTTTTAAATATTTTTGGGAAAAGGCAGCCGTTGGAACTACATGCTAGCTATGATACTGGAACTACCACAACTAAGTGCAATAAAACATAACTGCCGTGTTCTTACAGCTGATAGTGTGCAATGCTGTGAGACAACTGAGCAGTGCAGATGCTGTGAGGGTGTTAAATGCACCAAAAAGGCTGAAGTGAGCAGAGAATGCAGGGAAGCCCCATTCAGCCTTGGTTAAGCACTAGACAAATACAGCCATCAGTCTGACTTACTG
This sequence comes from Tauraco erythrolophus, assembly GCF_009769465.1. Taxonomy (NCBI): domain Eukaryota; kingdom Metazoa; phylum Chordata; class Aves; order Musophagiformes; family Musophagidae; genus Tauraco; species Tauraco erythrolophus. The sequence goes on from NC_141473.1 coordinate 36,063,010, forward strand.
CCGGAATAAAGCTTTAGAACAAATTGTGTAACTGAGCAACTGACCTTCCAATTGAAGTTGGAATTTGCATCCTCTTTATCTAGGAGACATTTACCATCTTTTTAATATGCTTCTTGCTTGAGCTTATTAAACTACAGCCAGTGCTTTTAAAGCCATATGAAAGGAGGGGAAGAGCTATGACGAAATGCTTTCCTGTTTCCAAAGGTCAGACACAGTATCCATTCGTGCTGTGAAGGTACTAACGTGTACTGAAATGTATCCTGGTGATTTCCATGAAACCACTATCATGGCTTATAATTGAGGGCTTATATATGTCCTTAGCATTGAACTTAATGTGCAACTAGAACAGTGATTCTAGCTGTCTTAGAGACTGAGACTGTAAGACTTTTGAAGTTGTATTCATAATTTATGTCAAATATCAGAAGAGAGATTATGAAACACGTGTATATCAAGGTGCTTCCGAGTGATGTGTGCATACTGGAACTTGTTTTGCAATTATGTTGAGTGATCAGTTCTAAAACCGTTACTGGGTTTAGAGTTTTATTAAAACAAACTGATAAAACCCTGCAATAGAGATGTGTTGGGGACAGTACTAGAGACAGACTGCAATGAGCAGCTGAATACTGTTGACTGAACTGCATAGTGTAATAAGCGGTTTTGACATAGGATCCCTTTCTTACTTGCTTTCTAGTCATGTTTGCATCTGACTTCTGCTCACTCCAGTTGGTTATCATGTCTTGTATGTATAGTGTGTATTCTGGAATCGCGTGCTGGCAAGTCTAAGCGTATATATAGGATCGATCATAGGATACCTCAGATTGGAAAGGACCTCAAGAGGGCTCCAGAACAACTTCCTACTCAAAGAAGGGTCAGCTGTCAGGCCAGACTAGATTGCTCAGGGCAATATCTGGTCATGTCTTGGAAACCTTCCGGGAGGGGGACTGCACAACCTCTCTGGGCAACCTGAACCACTGCTGGGCTGTCTTCCTGGGGATAAACGTCTTCCTTGTAGGCAGGCTGAACCTCTCTTGTTCCAGGTTACTCCTGTTGTCTCTCACCCTCTCACCATATGCCATGGTGCAGAGCCTAGTGTCATTTTCTTGATGACCTTGTCTTGGAGGGGCTGCTCTTAGGTGCCCCCTGAAGCCACCTCTTGTCCAGGCAGAACAGGCCCACTTCCCTCAGCCTTTCCTCACAGGGCAACTGGTCCATGACTTGATGGCCCTCTGCTGAACTTGCTTCAGTTGATCAAACCTTTCCTGTTTTGAGGGGCCCAGAAACTGGATACATTGTCTGGATGTGGTCTAACGAGAGCCAAGCCCAGGGGCATGATCACTTCCCTCAGTCTGTGGGCGCTGCCATGGTGCATATGGCCCAGGATACTCTTGGCCTTTTTTGCTGCCATGGCACACTGCAGATTCATGCTTAGCTTCCTGTCTGCCAAGACCCTCAGCAGAGCTGCTCTCCAGCCAGGCAGCCCCTGGCCTATGTTATTGTTGCAAGGGGTTCTCACTTCCCAGCTGCCAGACTTTGGTTTTGGCTGGTTTTTTTTTTTCTTAAATTTCATAATGTTCCTTACTGTTCTTTATCCAGTCACTGAATACTCCTTGCATAGACTTGATACCTTCAGGAAGAACTCTCTTTGATCTTCCTGACCACCACTAAGAGACAGCCATATTTTTCCCTTAGATAAAAATAAGTGACAAACATAATAATGTCTTCATTACGGATGATGACATTCATTGCTTCTGTTTTGAAATTTCAGCTAGTCCATCTAGGTCTTACAAGGTCCATGTAGAAAGAAAGATTTAGTTTTTCTACTTTCTGACTTGCGGCATCTGAAAAATAGAATAGGTCCTTTCTTCCTACAGATACATTTCAAGTTAGGCAGGAATTGTCACTGGAGTGTATCAGTATCAGCAATTTCACTAGGAATAATGAATTTGATGAGGAACTGAATAGCCTTCATCTGCTATCTGAACTGCCTTCTACTGTATGATTTTTTTGCTGCAGCTGGAAGCTGTCAGGTTGAATGTGGATTGTGACCCCTCGCCCAATGGATACGAAGCTCAGAGTCATTCAGGCACTTACACCCGAAGTGTATCTGTCAAGGACATGAGTCAAAGAACAGTATGTTGTGTTCGTAAGTAAAACTTACCCATTTGCTACACACATTACCTTAAAGTTGGTATTCTAATGAATTCTGAGTACTTCATGTGCCTACAATAATAGCCTTTATTTGGCATGCATACAAAAACTTCACATTCATTAACTCAGGGCAGCTATGCTAATCAGTCCTTGAAAAGGTAGCCTTCTGTTTCTCTCACCCATTTGGCTATCCAGTGCCAAGACTTCTTTTTTATTGATACGATCTTTCCTTACTTATTCAAAACCATTGCTAGTGGAAGGAGACAGTTTTAGCACTGCGTCTAGCAAGATCAACCTTCTTTTCTCCTCAATAAAGTTCTAACATTAAAATAACCAGATAGTTTGATTACAGTGGCTAGCCTGTCTCAGGAAGAAAATTATGATGCATTTTGAGGGTTGAAGCCAACCTGAAATAGAGCTGTTTGCTTTTGGGATCAACATTTATAGGTGTGGTGAACAGGTATGGTTTACCTGAAACGTTAAAGTTGTAAAACCAGGCACAAGCTTAACAAGTATGTAACTTTTTCCAAGAATTCTTCAGACACATCTTGTCTATTGTTTCAGTTTTTGAAATTGCATTAGTTCACTCATACTGCAAAATTTAATAACCAAGTACAAGCTTTTCAGTCGTTATTCCAACTGAGTAGTATTTACTCTAAACTGTATAATAAAATTATGGAATACTAAATTACTACTTTAAAGTTGAATATTTCACTGTAACTATTGGAGTAAGTGTTAATCAGCATGAATAGCAGTTACGTATTTGTGCTCTATTTATTCCACTGAGAATATTTTCTGCAAGTATTTAGTTCATTTTAAAAAGTACGATTTTTATTTATTTAGGTAAATACCTATTTTTTTCCTCCAAACTAGACATTGCTCTTTAATAAAAACGCATAAGCCAGTAACATATACTTGTTTTGAAAACTACATTTTTTAAATCATGTTTCGATTTTAAAAGTGCCAATTTTATGCAAAGTAATGAACTGTTGCGTATGCTGTAATTTATTACATTGATTTGGGATAGGGGCTCTAACATGAACTTTCTTGAGAGAAAGCTAAGTTAAAGTGGAAAAGAAGTTTTACTGTATTCAGTATTATTATCTCCTTGGAAAGTAATGAACATGAGAAGCGTATAAGGATAGTAGATGAGAAAATGTATATGACTTGAAACGAATTTTTAGTTGTTTGCCGTACGACACTTAAGCATCTTTTTCTTTCATGTAGTAGCACTGGAATAGGGTATAGAAGTGGAGAGTTATTTGGAACATAAAGGGGCTTTTCTTCCATAAAAATAAACATTCATTTGCAAAACCAAAGAAAACTCAGAATCTTTTAATTCTGAATGCTGAGTTATGGAAATCAAATCTTATTATTTAGAGTCTAACTGGACATCTGTCATCAGATGAAATGTTCTGAGACTGCTGTTGTGCCATCAATGGCAGATGTTTATTTGCTAGAATTTGTCTTGGAGAACAGAAGTTGTGTTCTGATAATAGATAGTTGCTTTCAAAATCAAAGAGTTGTCAGGAAGTTTATCTCATGTTTTGAAATATTAAATACCGTTGATCCATTGCTTGAAATAATGGAGAAAGTGGCAGATGGGGTGATCAGTTATATTGGGAGGTTTTTTTCACTATACATCAGCTAGCTAGTTGAAAATGTATGTGAGAGAGCAAAGAGGAGAGACCCACTTGTCGAAAGATTGATTTCTACTACAGCAGTTCAAAATCTGAAAATATGGCAGGAGAATGAGTCAGGTGTATCTGTTTTGTGCTTAAGGGCTTCATATGGGGAAAAGCATGACTCTTGTTTTAAATAGCCTTTCAGTGGGAGAAAAAAGATAGAGGGAACAACAAGGGGAAAAAATAAGGAAGGAAAAATATCTCCATGCATATTTGGAGATTTCCTTTTTTCATCTTTGCCATTAAATACAAAACCATCTGGATAACCATAGCCAATTAACAGACTTAAATAAAACCCAGATATGTTAGATTTGGAAGACTGTGTTTTTTTAAATGTAATAAATTCATTTTCATGTCTTACAAAGCACTGAACACATCAATAGGACTCACTAAGGAAAATGGTACAGAAAGTTTTAAATATATTTATGTTTAGGCCTTAAAGCTATGTTTTTACACATTTCACTGGCATAATCTAGAGGCATCAAAATTTATAACTTTTTTTTTTTTAATCTGTATTAGATGACATTGTTCTATGCTAAAGAAGCAGCACAACCTGCCAGTTAGGATTGACATTGTTGCCTATGGAAACTATTTTTTGTTTTTTGAACAAGTTTGTTCACTCTGTCCATGGTACCAGTTAATTGCATGAAATCTTACAGAAACAGAGAAAACTAGCTGTCATTAAGGAAGATCTGAGTTTGTCCTACCATGACATCTATGTGAAAACTTTCCTTTTAATGTTTTTTTTAAATTAAAAAAATGTGGTCTTTTTGTTCTTACCAGCGAGCCAGCTCCTGAGCAAGACTTCTCTATTAACATTTACGAATTTGGTTCCTCATGGTTCTGAGTCACTGTTTTATTTAAGTTCAACTCGAGTTACCTCAATGAAGAAGGTAGCCATAGAATCTTTTTGAAGTACAGCTGAAACAATTGTTTATGTTTGTAGAAAGAATTACAATGTAAGCATGAGAAAGTATATCTGTAAACATGCAGAGATAGACCGTTTGCCCATCAAATGGAAAAGAATGCTGGAATTAAACCTTTGGTTTGCAGCCCATCTCCATTAACAGGTATGCGGGGTTCAGTTCTGGTCCGCTAGAATTCAGTATCAAAGCATACATTGACTTTTATTGTACAGGATCATGTGCTTGTGTATTGTTGACAAGAGTAGTTAATTTATATTTGTTAATCACAGTATACTTTGATACGCCTCTGTTAAATTTCCTCTTGCAAGCGTATGCAAGATGGTATATTATTATATGGCACATTAGCATACTATTTTTCCATGTTTTATGCTTTTTCATTGAACAGGGTGTATAAATAGATGAATCAGAATTGTGTACTAGAAGGTGTTTGATATAGCCCAAGTCCTATTTGTGGCAGATATTGTAAGTTTTATAGTAGATCAACAAGGAGGGAAAAGAATGAGGGTGATCTTAGAGGTCCATTTGAGAGGTTTCCCTATGCACGTGGTTTTCTTTTTTGTCATTCAATAGAGCATCTGCATTCTGCAAATTAAGTCCCTTGGACTAGACAACAGGAGGATTTAGTAATGATGATGTGTGTTTCAGTTTTGTTTGCCAAGCTTGAGATCTGATTTTCAGAAGTTCTGTCCAAATGAGGTTACTTACCTTTCAGTGCTAAGATGATTTTCTCTTTTAATTCTTCTGTAATTTAGAGATAATAATTCAGTATCGTCTAATAGGAGTACGTTACAGATTAATCCATTACTTTTTTGCAAAGTACTGAAATAATACAAGGATGAGAGGCATGGAAAAGTTCATCTAGCATTAATCATTCTGTCTTTAAACTAAGACTTGAGTAGCATGCAATAAATATTCTGACGTGTTAACATGCCTTATAAAGAACAATAAGGATTAAACAAAATAGTACCTGCTGGGTGCTTAATTGACCAGCATTCACTCTGAGCAATAACTGAGGCTGGAGTTCTTTGGGAAAAACAGTTGTGAACATGTAATGACAGATAATTACAACTCACACACAAGGGGATGGATTATGTTTGCAGAGATACCAAATGCCAAAACCAAGATTATTTTTGCACCTGTAGCATCTGGTCCTATGAGAAAGTAAATTAGACTATATAGACCCTTGATCCTGTACGATGACTTTCTTATATTCTTATGAAGTATTTTAATTGGCAGATGTGGAATTCTTCCTCCCATGTGAAAAGAGATAATTTTTACATGGAGCATCTGTCAGTCATTTAAGCATCCAGGCCCATAGAATGTGCAGGAAAATAAAAGTCTCAGGAAATTTTACTTCTAGGATTGTAATGATAGATCTTAGACCCATCTTTCCAGACATCTTCTCAAGATCAAGGTCATCCAGAAATGGATCTGTGGCTCAGGCAGTAACAAAAAGTGCCAAGTCTTTTAATGCCTGGGAAGATTTACATCAGACTTATAATCAGACGACTTCTTATCTTAGGGTCAAAGTGATTTACAAGTTGTCTTGCATCTGTCTGCAATTTTACAGTGTTGCACATGATGAGGTAGTATTCTTCAAAGTTGATTCCATTGCCCTCAGGCCAAAAATACTGTGGATTGAGACTTCTTCCATGTCAGCAAGAACTCATAGGACTCAGCCACATTTGCTCTTGTACTTATTTTTTCACTCTTGGGGAATATGCAGACCCTTTTTATCCCAGCTCTGCGGGATGATTAGATGCACTGTAAACAAAGGATTTGCAACCAATCATTATTTTCTATTCCATTTTAATGTGGCTGTGTCCTTAGAGTATACAATTTAAGTTTTAATTAGTTATTAACAGTAGCCATTGCAGTTAGATAATTCCATGAAGAAAAGGGAAAACAAATTGCTTAAAACTAATCTGTGTTCCTTTTCAGCACCCTGAAAATGAAGGGTTGCCAGGAGAGCAGAAGGGAGGAGGAGGAAGAAACACTGGTTGAATACACACCATTTTTCCCCCTCAAAACGTCAATAACAGCTTATTTGAGTTTATTGTCTAGATTTCCAGGGCGTTAAAAGTTTTTGCACCTGCAGACAGTACTGTGATGTTGGTGAAAGATTTGCCGTAAGAGGTTCATGTGTATACAGCTAGATGTGGATAATTATAATAGAAGGAGATGGAGGCTACAGACTGCAGTTATGTAGGAGAAAAATACTTAGTCCAGAAGCTTGTTGAAATATCTCCTTTTTCTCCCAGGAATAATATCATGGTGAAAGTAGTTTTGCAGCATTGATGTGGCACTGCTGTCTTACAAAACATGGTTTTATTTTTAGTACTTTCTTGAGAGATCGAGAAGCAAATTGTGTGATCCTCACTATAAAAAGTTACGGATTTTTGAAAATTCCTTTCCATAAATATACTATGAGAAATAACCTCCTGAAGCCAACTGGTGTTGTATGTACTGACAAAGGAGTTTTAGTCAATACTTTCATAAAACTTTGTGCTAGAATCTGCCTTTTCACAGCCTTCGTAAAAAAAGGCAGGTACAAAATGAAGTAGAAACCTGTAAGATTGCCGGAGGAAAAGGGAATTGGCCTAAGCAGTTGAACTTTGGTAATGGAGGAAGTGCACAAGGCATCACCGATATGCCACTGGGATCTGTTAGGGAAATAGTCTTTCAGATATTCTATCAAAAATGTTTTGGTTTATTTATATTGACTTACAATCAGCCTGCAAAACCAACTGCCTTTCTAAAACACTTACTGCATTCCTACATGGCATGTGAGTCCAGAACTAAGCAGCAGGCCATGCAAGTCAACAGAGCTTCAGACATGCTTGAAGTGAGGTGCACTGGTTCAAATGTGATGCGGAATCTGACAAGGTAATGGAATATTTTATTCACGGTTTGGTACTCAGAGCTCTTTCATTCTTAAATCTCAAAAAAAAAAAAGAGTAAGTTTTGTTTGGTTTTGGTTGTTTGGGTTTTTTTAAGGGAAAAGTAAAAATTTCTTTAGCAGACTGCAGGTCCCAAGGTTGGAAAATACCTTGGGATATGGTGAGTTTTACAAGCAATGAGTAATATAAACTAAAAAGAAGGTGCTTCTATAGTGGAAACTAGAACGTTCGCTGTTGTATCTGGTGTGGAACAGGACTTTGCCTCCAGCCGAACACAGAAAACTGTTCTTCAGCTCAAGTAAATCAGCATCATTCCTCCTGAGCTGAGTATTTTATTAAGATATTTCTCTTCTTTGATCATGTTCTAACAGACTTTCATGTTACTGAGCCAGAATAACTGCTTACTGCATAACTCTGGTTTTACAGTACCGTGATTCCATTGTTTTCAGTGGAACTACGTGATTTAAAACTAATACGAATAGAAATTTGAGTTATCGCCTGTATTTTCCCTTCCTAATGATACAGAAGACAGGCCTTTCATTCACTTCATTTGGTCATATATTAATATATAAAATCCTTGAAATAAAAGACTTTCTGAAGGACTGGAATGATAATTTATGTTTCTAGTATTCTCTGTCGAACAGCAGACATTAGAAAATTTTCTTCAGTCTCAATCATCTTTGTTAGCTCCTGGAGCTGAAGGAGCTCTCTTTCAACTCAGTAAAGGTTCACTTAGTGACCTTGTCTGCCATGGTCTTGAGATGAGTTGGATTTCCAATTTTTCAAACCCCATACTTTCAAAACATGCTCTCTTCCTCGTTATCTATTTCTCCACAATATTTGAACCTGACACCCTTTAAGTTCTTTAGGACCAACCTATGTGCTTCTGGGTACATTATTCACTTATTCTTTGTAAAGATCATCACTCTGACCTGCACTAAAGAGATGGGAGAGTTTTCAGCTAATAACACTGGTCCCCAAACCTTCTGAAGAGTTTCTCCACTATCTTAAGCTTCCTTTTCGAAGTTGTGTAAAGTCTGTCATAACACCCTGTATGTGAAGACAGACTCTGTACTTCGCATCCACTGAGTCTGCAGGTACAGGCTCTTTAGGAAGTCCTTCAGGCACACAGGCTGCTTTCATTTTAACTGTACAAAGATACTGCAGCAAAATCTTACTTTTGGGAGCACTGCCATCTTATTCGTGAAGAAAGGCCCAGTAGGGAAAAAAAGAGAAATGCAAGTAATTTGATTTCTATCTTAGCCTACAGGGAGCTGAGGAGGCACGCACACATGTTCTGAGAAGAATGCGGATTTGCTAGTGGATACCTATTCAGATTGTTTTGATTTTTTTGGGGGTGTTGCTGTTGATGGGGGTTGTGTTGTGTTCAGTTGTTTCGTTTGTATGGATTGGGATCAACTAGAGCAAAAAGTCAACAAAGAGAGGAGAAGAGAGTTAGAGCTTCTTTTCTGTTAGAGTTGGTCTTATTACCTATTGTTATCAACCAGCTAGTGAGGAGGCAGAGTGCTGGAACCAAGAGAATTGAGGATACACTGCAAGCCTGAACTTAACTTTCAGAGCGAAAATGCTATTATTTGGACTGTGTGAATATGAAAATGATCTTGCATGTGAATGGTAATGATTGAAATATAAAGTACAGTTAAGAAACTGGTAATACTATAATTTCTTTCACTGCAACTTGGTGGTGTACTTTATAATTACTTTTTAAGTTTTAATGTCAGTGATATTTGAGTGTTTTAGATTATTATTAATAATTGGCCTTAAGTGCTTCCAATGAACTGCTCAATTTCTAATTTGAATTTATGAAGTATTTAATAATACTATAGTGAAAAATAGTGATGAAAAGAAAGAGCATATGCTTCTGATCTTCTAATAAAACTTTTTTCTGCACAAAAAAAAAGATTTTTGGTAAGATTCAGTTCCTAATTAAATGATAAAATAGAGAAGAGGCATTTTAGGGGCACTACATTTACATGGTTGTCTCATGTTAGTTCTTTTCCTCGAATTAGCCTTCTGTCACTACCCACTTACCAGTTCCAGTGGTATTTTTGAAGGGAGATTTTCTCTGCAATGTCTTAATTAAAATCCAAGAAAGAAGGATATGAAATTTAAGCCATCTGAAAATCCAAATAATGAGTATATTTGTCCTGATTGTCTAGAGTTATTCACTGTAATGTCTTGAAGTATTAATTTCCATTGGCTTGGAGTGGTGTTAAAATTTTAGAGATACATTAAGTGATCTGTAGACATTAACTCCGCACAGCACTGATGTTCCATGCCTCAGTTCTCCATCATTAAAATAAGGGTAGTATCTCCTTCATTTTACCCTTTTGGGTTTTTTTTGGTATATAGCTTAAATGTAGAGATCTGAGCCTCTTTCTACTGTGTATGCTTCATAGCAGGGTGGACTCCTTGACTACTACTGTTATACTGATCATAATAACAAATAAGAGCAGTTACTTCATCAGCTATCAGGGTTTCTGTTCAATGTTAAGACCGTAGTCCTCTTCAATGTGCTTTTAATAAAATCCCATAGACATTTTTTCATTACTCTTCTGCTATTCTGAAAATCTCTTTCGTATACCTACTACTTTGGGGTTTTATTTGAGTTAAAGCTTACATTAGCTGACAAGACTTAGCAGTTTCTTATGTAAATCAACCTGCCATTACTCACTTAGTTTTATTTTGTCTTGAATTATTCTAACCCTTTCTCCTCCCTCAAAATAGGAAAAATAGTGTGTTTCTTCACTGGAAAATGTAGACACTTTCTCAAGGGAGTATTTAATGGTGTTAATTTTCAGAACCATAGAAACAAAAGATGCTTAGAGCTCTCATCATAAAGAATATACAGAGATGAGTTTGTCATCAGCGTGCATGCAGTCCTTATACTGTCAGTTATGAAAGTTCAGGCATAGACAGTAATTTCTGACCTAACTTACTACTACTGATTTCGAGCAAGCAAATAATCAGTGAAATATTTAAAGATACAGAAAGAGTACCTGCAAAAAAAATAAAATGAATGCTAGTAGTGTGAAGTGAAGATGATTTGTTTATGCTCCTTCACAGTAAAATATGTTTTAATTTTTTTCAACTGCATTGCTGTAGTGATTTGAAAGCCAGATCACGTTTACCAGGGGCATTATTACAAAACTGGAATTAAAGTTCAGCCTACTCAAGCTATCTGTATCATAAAGCAGTCAAAAAATTGCTGATGACAGTTGAACTATTGATAGTTTATCAAGTTTTATGGACTAATGGAATGTAGATTAACAGTGTTGTGATAATAATAGTTTCATAGGACTGTTTTTAAACAAAGACATTGATTAAAGAATGTCTATTAAAGATTATGTCTGATAGTTCTCTAGAAAATATTTCTTCTTTTTTTTTTTCCAGCATTTAATTGAGAACCTCTAAGATGTAGTTTACTTATTGAGGAAAAATGTGTCAAGAAATGTAAATTGGAGAATATCTAATAAACGTGTGGATCCCTTTAATTCATTCTTGATTGCATAGTGTCAGAATAACACAGTGTGTGGGGTCACTCCCTTTCTCTCTCTTTGGATTCATACACGTGCACGTACCTATCCACCCAGGTACATATTATATATTATAGCTGTATCATGTTTACTTGAAATAATTGTTTTGCAGTTAGATGTCAGTGGTTTGTCATTTTTTAGAATTTGCAGGCATATTAAGAGCTGTTTACACTGACAGCCATAACTAGAAGCTAAATGGTGATGGAGAAGACCACCACACTATATTGGAAATTTTTAATTCCAAGTCTACTATTATCCCTTTTCTACAGAGGCATAATAAAAAGGCAAGGTCAATTTTTATTTCTTTGGGAGCTTTTAATTGAACTGTAGGAAAGAACTCTGAAATCTAGATGACATGCTAAGGAATATATCTGAACGTGATACAGAGCAGGATTTATTTACTGTTTTCAGTCTGTTTAAAATTTCAGAGGTAAATGTTGAAGCTTTATGTCATATTCTGAAAAGGTCCAGTGGTGGCAGTTTCCTAACTTGTGTTGTGGTTTTGTTTTTTTTTCCTTTTATCACCTTTAAAATTATGCTTGCAAGCAAACTGGAGACACTGGATGGTTTTCATGATTAGCTGATGTGGCACTGCCTTCCTGGTGAAACAGGCTCTCTATATTCCAGAGCAGATTGCTGTGATTTCTGCACTATGTGGTGCTCAAAAATGTTCTCGAGCTTTAGGGAAGCCAGTACATTAACAAAGAACAATGTGTGGAGGCCAAATGATGGCCTGTGAGGCATGGGTAACTTAAAAGATGTCATATTTTTCAGAAGTGGCTCAAGTGGGAGATCTGCATTGTAAATGTATCCTAAACAGGTATGGCCATTCGCTGTTGCGAAAAAAAGTTCTGTCATAGCTGTCCTGATAACTACCCTTGTGCAGCTAAATATGCTGGGTTTAGGACAGATTCCCAGAAAGGCTGTGGAATCACTCCTCATGAGCAAAGCATTGGCTTGGTCTGACCCTGCGGTTGACCTCCTCTGACTAGGATGTTGGACTGGAGACCTCCTGAGATCCCTTCCAACCTGAGTCAGTCTGCATGATAGGAGTTTTTTTGGGGCAAAAAAGCTTAGACCCCCCACATTTGTGGACATATCTGTGCATTTCCACCGGGGCTGTCTTGGCATAGCTGTAGTAGGCAAATAGAAAGTTGCTGCCCAGCTCTTGCCCCATCACAGTAAATGCAAGGATGTTCGTTTTCTCAATTGGTTCTTGAAATGCAGAACAGCTGGGACAAGGAGAAATGACACCAAAGATTGAAATCCAACTCTTCCCTCTCCAAGGGGGTTCTGAAGACTGACAAGTAATATGGGGTACATGGGATAAATTACTTTAAAGATTTCTTGAGGGCATGGTTAGGAAGCCAGGCCTCCATCGCTTCCACATGCTGAAGTGTGATATTAGTCATGTGTATTCGTTTTTTCTCTTTCTGGCTTTACTAAATCTTGGTAGGTCCATGCAAAATGAATAAGTTTCATTGACAAGTTTTCCATCCACCTGGGAATTGTCTATAACATGAATATTCTCATATAACAGGTGGAGCAGAATGCATGTGTATTCCACACCATATAAGCTTAACATATTAGAAGATGATGATGCTACTACTTCAGGGACTGTGTTTGAGTTGTTGGGCTTGTTCTGTTCATGTCTAACAGATCATGTAATAGTAGTCAAAGGACTGCCAAGTTTTTGGATCCTGACAGAACTAAGAACAAAAATGATCAGCAAGATCATGTCAGGCAGGTTGGAACCTACCTGAAAAACAAATTTCATTATTAAAAATTGGAATATCTAGAATTTTCAGAAACCATTAGAACAGACCAAACGTGAGACACGTATCTTAGTTGATATCTGAAGTGAGCAGTATGTAGGGCTCAATCTTTTTGTCGCCTTATGTCTGACAACTCCGAGTAGAGCATTGTTTAAATACTTATAAGTATGGGTTTGTTCGTAGTTCATAAGAATCAGTGTTTGTCATTTTACCGACACAAGGGAATTTGTTAGTTCTTTCAGACCTCACAGCTGTGGTTTCTGATATGGCTAGTACCCTTTTTTTTTTTGGCTAGGGAGGAAATGGTTTGTCATTTTGCTAAACAAACGTTAAGTAACACTTAATTAAAATAACCTTAACTACAAATGTTTTGCACCATATGTCTTTTGTTTTCTTTCTTCACTGAAAAACAGTTTTTCACTACCAAATTTGACTTTATTTTAATTTTCCTATGTCTACCTTAGAGTTAACTTTATTGTGGAGTTTTTAGTAGTATATGTTTTTTCTATTAATAATCCTTTATTTGTGGATGCAGCTTCCAAGCACGTTTACAATACGCTTCAAGAAAATATCTACCTTTAGTACCTTAGAAGATATAAGAATACTAATGGCAATATTAGTACTGTCTGGTTAATGCATCAGCAGTCATGCACACAGTTTTTATCATTTAGAAAGTCATTATCAGTTTGTATAGTCCTGTACAATGTTGGAATGGCTTAATTTTAGTCCTGCAGTGAAACATGTATGTACCTTGGCATTGAGGGAAAGCATTTTTATGCAGCTGTAGGCTTCTAAAATGAATCTGAATTTAAGGTAAGCATATAGTTCATGAAATCATAGCGTATTTGTCGTGGGCAAAGCTGACTTGACTCAGGGAATTTTACTTAATTTATTGGCAATTAATACATACTTAATTATTGATTCATATATTGAGAAAAAAAGAAAATAGTATTTAACTCTTAGAGAAATACCCTTCCTTCCCCAGGCTCAGCTTCAGCCAAACACCTTTTCACTCCCCTTCCTAGCCTTGTTTCTGCCGTGGGTTACACCATCCCTCTGAACTGGGGGGGCTCTTGTCAGGCACTGTAGGGCCAAAGCCACCTCTTCTGCAGGCAGAACAAGCCCAGTTCCTTCAGCATCCTCTTGCAGGGCAAGGGCTCCAGCCTCTGACCATCTTGCTGGCCCTTTGCTGAACTTGCTTCGGTTTATCAGATGCTTGCATTTGTGGACTGTAGTGAAGTATAATGCTGAAGCACATACCAGACTTATTAAGTTCAACTTTGCTGTTTATTTGAGAACATAAAATTGTTTTCTTTACCATATTAGCCAATACCCCTGGTTACTCATTAGTAAATAGGATGGCAACTTCTCTCAGGTGTGATCTGATGTTTGCGGCTTCTCATAGTTCATCTTTTGAGGTCAGCCAGAGAGTGTTGCTAGGGCGTAAAGAGCTTTGCATTCCATTCACTGTTCTAATTCCTGGTGCTGTAAGAATAGGAGTACAGTGGAAGCAAAAAGATAAGTAAGAAAGATGCTTTAAGTGAAATTAACTGTTATTGTACTGAAGTAGCTGAGTGTTATGAAAATCACCTTGTCTCCTTCCCTTTGATAATAGATACATCTCTCTGTAACTTCATAGGCTGTGGAATAGCGCTTTTTTTTTTTTTTCCCCAGTATTTTAAACCCTTGGAGAAAGATAAGTAAAAGGAGTCAACTGTAGCTATAAATTACAGAAATAACAGGTTATTAATTTAAAGCGACATAAAATGACAGGTGTCAATCAAGGGAATAGATCCCCTCTTCTTGTAACGTATGCATTTTAGATGTTTACTTCTTTCTACATTTGTGTTTAGCTTCCTATTTATTATCTCCTGCACAAGTCACAGGTCGGAGAACTGGACCCACATGGCAGAAAACGTCTTAATATTTTCCTTCTGTGTTGCTCGCAGCTTACAGGAAGAAAATGAAAAATCAAGTAGAAAACTGAGGCAGCCACAAGTAACCAAAAGTCATGATCCTTCAAAGTTTTTTACTGACTTCAAAGGATACCTTGTGAGACTGATGCTCAGTGTGAGACAGAAGTCTCACAATTATTGTTGACGATATTTCCTAAAAGTTTTCCTTGTACAAAGATCTGAAAACTAACCTTGAACTTAGATATTTTGTCATTAGTTTAAGTGCAAGTAAGTGGAGAGTCAGTCCTGTAAAAGTCATTATGTGCATAAGCCTATCACTGGCACCTCCAAACACCACATTTTGGTGATACATAATCTAGGAACTTTCTCTCTCCAAGCTCCCTGATTAGTTTGTTGCCTGATCGCTGTCAGAAGCAGAAGTGCCTAAGCCAATGTTGCCAGCTCAGTTGGTACCTGCTGGGATATTTAAACCAGGTTTTTGTCCTCCTTGATTTTTTAGATGCAACAGTAACAATGCTCATGGAACAGTTGGTCTTCAGATGGTTTCCTGCTTCTTTATAGCCATTCTGTTCTACCCAGTATCATAAAAGTTTGAGAAAAGCATCTGGGAGAGTCAAGGCTGCTGTTTGTAGGAAGGGGTGCAAATAAAAGGTGAAGAGGTTGTACAGGTTGCTGGAAGTGAGTCCAGATTGAGGGTTGGAAGGGGGTTGGAGTCTAGTATTTGGAAGACGTTTTCCCTTTTTATTTATGTTTTGAATTGGTTTTACTACGTTAAGAATACATTCTCAGCCTGTCTGCATATGAAACCTGCAAAAGTCTTGTTTATTTTGTTATTTGTGGAGTAAGAGTTGTAAGGACTGGCATTAGAAGCCACGAGATGGATGAATTTTCTCAAGCTGTCCTAGATACCTTTCTTGTGTTAAAGAAAACTGACTACTGGAAATACTCAGTGAAATTCCACAAAACCAGAGTGATAGATGAACTGAGAAGAATCTGAGGATTTCTGTCTTTTAGAGTGCCTTCCACACCTTACTGAGTTCTTGCAAGGGAATGCTGACTATTTGGATTCTAAGTTGCACAGCTCAAGCCGCTTGCCCGTAGTAAGTCAGTAACATTCCCCCATCTTTTATTCCCACCTCAAGCAATGTATATCTGTTTATATCACACAGTAAAGCGACTGCGCAAGTTGTTTTCTTAGAATTTCAGGTTTTTCATTCTGTACTGCATTTTTAAGCTTTTATTAGTTTTTTGCCTTTAGTGTGATCTATGGACATGAATCAATGAAATGTAGATAACCCAGGATTGTATATGACTTCTGAGTTAACAAAACGTGCTTGTTGTTATTGATGGTAATTCATGTAAGGTGGTGAAGATCAGTTTCATACAGATGTATTTATATGGGCTAAGTATATATCCAGCAGTTAATCCCAACAAGTTCAATTCTGCCTTCACACCTGCTTAATAATAGGTACTTGGTTAAGATACTCTAGCAGTGAACCTCTGCTAAGCAGTAGCACTGTTAAACAATAGCAGAACTCTCAGTGGCATGTACCATTGTTAGGCTAGTATATTGGGAAAATTCTGGTTATAATTGTAGCCTAAGAGCCCGAGGTCTTTCTGAAGATGATGCAGATGTTGATCAGGGAGAAAGTAGAATAAAGTAAGTAAAGAAAACAGGCAAAAAAAGATTCATGCAAGGAAGAAGATGACTTCCAGAGATGGAAAGTAAGCTTTAATCTCCTATTCTTCAGATTTTAAGAAAGTGTAGCTTAAACATTTACTGTTACTGGGAAGTTGGCATATTAAAGGTAACATAAAAAAACGTGAACCAAGGAAAAAAGAATAAGTTATGAAAAAACAACCTACAAGTGACAGAAGTGCATTTAATGCAAGTTAACTGACGTGATATTTGTACATTGGTTAAGGTATAATGTCCCATGGATCAGGCGTATCTCAGAAGTTATATGCATCAGTGCAAAGGATTTAAAGACTGTTTTTCTGGTATTAAGGAATGAGACTAGGAAGGCTTTAAAGAACAACAACAAAATCATACTTAGATGAGCTGTAAAGTTAAAATATCCAGCTTAGAGCCACTATTGGTGCAAAACTGGGTTTTGTTAACTGTTATCTGTGTGCACCTACCTGTCATGCATATCCTCTGATGTATTATTGCATCTTTTCTGTCATGCTTGTATTCATTCTCATTAAAATGAACATCATCATATAAGATCAGACAGAATTAAGTGCTTTCTTTACAGATGCTTGTTGCTGGGAAAGGGCTTTCTGTTCAGAAGATGCTAAGATGTGCTGTTGCTTCTTGTTCTAGTCAGGGAAAATCTGTTACAAAAAAATCTTTCCTTCACTATAGATGCCTAAATAGGAAAGAATTCTTGAAAACCTGGCCATATGAATGTCATAAAAATAGCAGCACCTGGAGTCAGTGCATCTTTCAGCATTTTGTTCTTAGTTGGTATTTAACTGTCTGCGATCACACACAGAGTGATGACTTTTTTATATTCAAAATTCCATTGATGAAAGAGGAAACATTTCACATGCTTGGGTTTTGGTTAGTTTAGAGAAAGGCAGGTTGTGCTACTCTGGGTAATTTCAGTCATTAACAATAAATAAATAAATAATAAATTCCCAAATATCTCAGAAAATGAGCTTTGAATTTTGCAAGACACAAATGCCTTCTGAATGTATTTGTGGAGATGTTTCTTAGTGGGAGGAAATGCCTCAGAATTTAAGTTTCCTTTCTGTGGTATTAATGCAAATATTCTCTTTCACTCTGTCTCGTTTTGCTTTGGGTTGTAAAGTCTTACCTAAGCAGTGAACCATGTTTTCTAAAGATCTTGCCAGTGCCATAGGCGCCAAGAGAGTTTCTAGGCCTTTACCTCAAACAATTGTGATCGGTATATTAATGCTTTCTGGGGTTTTCCAAACGTGTTTAACTGAAGTGAATTTATTTCAAATGCAGTTTGATTCATATAATTCATCTTTACTCAAGTGATTTGTTTCAAAAGTGAGCATGCAGGTAAAGAAAGGTTTGGAGCCTTGACTACTTGTTGTATATCTTTTATTTCTACAAGTAAAACATAGTTCAGAATCTCCAGAGGAGGAAAATACTATAAACTTATTTAGAAAATAATTTAACTAATGATGTTTGCTATTCAATTACAGCTGTTTAAAAATAAGTAACCAATCAATAAAGCTCACTATGTAGAGGAAAAAAATGTATTTTTTAAAGTAGTCACATATCCCTTTTAGGCAATTAATTTGGCAAATATAGCAGGATGCTATTTTCTTTCTATTTTTAAATTTATTATATTAAATATCTATTAAATATAATTAAAATGTAATCAAGCTTTCTTATACAACTTTCACTTTTATAATTGCATTATAAGGATGCCAGGGTTTTTTAAGTTGACTACATTTTTAAGAGGAACCGGAGTAGAAACCTTGCTTTCATTAGTGTAAAATGTAGGACTCCTACTGTTTAATTTCTGGTGAGGGCAAGTTTTTCGAAGTTATGAGTAGTTGTGTATATAAGAAGAATCCATGATTTATTTACTTCCTTGGTAAGTGTCCACTTGTCTTGTACATCATTAAACAGGCTTGTTCAGGTAAAGAACTTATTTCTCAAAGTTTGGTTGATTAACTTGTCACTGAGCATAGACAAATGTGTTGAAGAACATTGTAAATGTTGAACAATATAGAAAGCAGAAAGTTAGATGGCAAGTGCACTTCTCAATATAAGAGTGTCAGAGCTCAAAAGGAGTGAAAGGACTACAATGAGACACTGGAGAATGAGAATCTGCTATCATAATAGCAAGTACCAAGCTCTTTAGAAGTTCTCTGTAAGGTTCTGTTTTCTCTTTATCTATAATCTTATACTTAAGTGACTAACTTGATCACTTTTTCAGATGCATGACTCCAAAAGCAGTGTCATTTGTCACTATTTTATCTAGTGACCTTTGGATTTCATGCTTTGATACTAATGGAAAAAAGCAGAAAAAGCAGAAAACAGAGGTGTCCTCTATATTCATTATAAGAAGCTGCTCATGGGAGGATAAGACAAAAAGAGTTTTGCCCTACTTTAGTTCTTTCAAAGACAAAGCAAAATTTCAGGCTTTGAAATTGCAAATGATTTCCTGGTATCTACTGCTGTACTGTAAAATTCAGTTTGACCT
The DNA here is from genome assembly GCF_009769465.1 of Tauraco erythrolophus. Taxonomy (NCBI): domain Eukaryota; kingdom Metazoa; phylum Chordata; class Aves; order Musophagiformes; family Musophagidae; genus Tauraco; species Tauraco erythrolophus. The sequence goes on from NC_141473.1 coordinate 36,082,107, forward strand.
AATGAGCATGAGGATGAAGATGTCTCTTGCTCTGTTCTCACTCGATCAGGCCAACTGAATTGACTAGTAAAATTGTTTGTGACAAGCTGCAGTGTTCAAAGTAGTGTGATAACAACATGACAGACAGTGCTTGGGAAGTCTGTGAGAGAGCAAGCGCATTACTTAAGGGTCAGTGAAGCCCTGCTCTTGAAACCCTGTATGATTTACAGTGTCTCTGTTAATGATTCCTTTTGTATTCAGAGAAGTTAACTGTGTTCATCCAAATTTTCGTATAGTCAGAAGAATTTACTAACAAACCACAGTATTTTTGTAGAGAAGTCAGTAAGTAAATGACATGCTTGCGTCTCTTTCTTTTTTAGTGTCTCTCAGTTGTTTGGCGCTTGAGAAATGAATGGCAGAAAGAATGAACCCTGTATACGGGAAATGCAGAAGTAAAGCAGTAAGGAGCCCATTTTTTGGAATTAGTTGCTTCACTATATCAGCTCACACCTGTTAGCGTGGAGGATGACAGGATTATACAACTACCAGCTCTTGGTAAGACTGAAGACTCACCGAAACAACAGGGAGACAATTCCTGTAAAATTGCTCAAATGGTGCATGAGTTGTCAAAGGTGTCTTGCTACATATTACAACATCAATTCTTTGGCTCTGAAAACTAGGCAAAATGATCATTAGGGAAGCTTCTCTGGGTGGGTGTGGGGTTTTTTTTTGTATATAACTGTTGATATCTGTTGCCAGTGCTCTGAGTTATGTATTACTCAAAAGAATTGCTTTAGAGACCAAGTAATTAAGAGATTTTAATTTGTATACTGTGAATGTTCACAGTTGTCATACTAACTTGTTCGTATATACTTGTTCGAACTTACAGTCTGTGGCAGTAAAACTGTCTTTTGGTACTGTGAGCTTATGCAGTACTCATAGAGCTTCTGGTTTCTCTATTAGTAAGTATAATAAATGTGTATTAATAAATAAAATAATAACTTTTTTTACTTGTAGATTTCGGAGAGTCCTTATGGAAAGTATGGGTTTTTTTGTCCTTCTGCAGGTAAGGAAAATAACGCGTAAAGAGGTAACTTGAATCTGCTCAGCATCACAGAACGGGTTGCTAGGAGAGCCAGCAGTACTATTCAGTCCTTTACACTATCAAGCCAGTAGGCCATCTAGGTGAGTAAGTATTGCTGTCAGATGCCACAAAGATGTAGTATATTGGCATATCTTGCTCTGTCCCAAAAGAGTAATTCTGCTTATAGAGCAGGTCTTCAGTCTGTCAAAAGAATCCGTTAACAATTTTCCTATCATGTGGTGACCCATCAAATAGTATTTTAGTCATTAGATTTATACCTATGTATTCTGGTTTAAAGAAAAGTGAAAAAACTAGAGAATGTTGAATGAATTAATATGACGGGTTTTGACATAACCTCATGATATGAAACAGAAGGACTGACTATTAAAGTAAATGATTCAAAAATCTGCCAAAGGCTTTAAACAATATCTGTCCCTGTTGAGGCTTGTTACGACAAATAGTATGCCGTTTGTGTACTGTGAATCCTTGGAAAAGGAAGTTCTGGCTCATAGAATCTCCTAAGCTGGCCAACCAAATTTTGGATTAGCAAGAATAATTTGTCTTACCCTGGCTACTGCCAGAGCAGGCCAGATGTACATACTAAGAGCACATATATTACAGCAGCCACATATGGTGGGGTTGCTTATTAACTCGTCTGTATAATCTAAGGAAACAGATGAAGTTGAAGTCACTATATGCATTATTTCCTTGTATCTCCCTGTACTTCCTAAAAGTAAATAAATCTTGAATTGTGCAAATGCCCTGCTGGCTGTATGGTATGTATGGCCTTTATATAATTGATGAACAGACAGACAGATTAAGTTATATTCATTTTCCTGGTTATATTAACATGAAATTCCCTATATTCGGCATTATTGCATATATATCCTTTTTTTTCTATCTCACAGTAATTTCCCAAGAAGGAGACTTTTCTTCCACTTCTAATTAATTAAATATTCTTGGCTATTGAGACTTTCAAATTGTATTTATAATCAGGAATAATCTTTTTTTTTTTAATTCCAGCAATTTGTATGCTTGTGGTCTCCCACCTTTTCAGAACATTCTGTTTGCTAAATGACTATCAGCAGGCATAAAATCTTTATGGACATTGATAAAATAATGTCAATAAACACAAAACAGGATTAATTAGAGAGTTTGACTTGCAGTATACTCTTTCATTGGTGTTACCTGCATTATCGTTCTTAATGAGAACTACATGGCGCTGCTAGTAAATACTTCCTATTTGTAGATGACTTACACTGTCACACTTTCTTCTATATATGACTTATCATTTATGCATATAAATTACATAAACAAAAACTTCGAACCTTGACCCTTTTGACCATGGGAAAAGGCACTTACAGAACCACGGATACACAGTCATTGTCCACTTCTGTCTTTCGGTACCAAGGACAATTAAACTGTTATGATTACCAGCCAGAAAAGAGACAAATCCTCCTGCATTTGCAATGTTTGAATCAAGGCTGTATCCCTATTAAAGATATGCTATGGCTTACGTAGAAGCTTACACGTGTGATGCAGAAATTGTTACATAAGGTTTGGTGACTTGTGTTATGCAGGAGGTCAGAGCAGACTGTCACAGTAGTTCCTCCCACCCTCAGATTGAAGGAATCTTTTCAATTTGACCTGAGATACTGGAAATGGTTAACAGGTGATGGCAGGGTGAGTTTAAATAAAGCTGTTTCAACAAGCTGTTAAAAACCCCAATTTTGGGGTTTTTTTCAGTCTGAATCTCTCTCTTTCGAGAGCACTGAAATTCATGATCAGCCAAGGGGGACTGATGCTCTCTAGAAGCAATGTGTGAGAAGGGAAGACAAAAGGAATTATTTTTCTTTATTCCCCTCAAGATGAGAATCTTGTCATTTAGCAGTCATAGTAAAATAAAGGAAGAAAAAAATCATAGAGCTCGCTCTCTCACTCTTTTACGAGTGAGACTCTCATGGCAGTAAAACACAGGAGAGCTAGAACTTTAGGGAAAAGAAAGGACTGGTTGAAAACAAATCACTGACATTCTTGGAGAAAAAGGATCCCAAGTTTACAATATCCTAGGACAGTCAATATAAACAATGTTGGGGAAAAGGAGAAGAGGATGGAAGGTGAATGCCTGCTTCTACACCTAACAGACCTTGAGAAACATGCCTAGCTGTTCTAGTATGGCAGAGAGAATTCATTCATCCAGCTTTTAGCTCTGCAAGTTCCTTTATGGTAATACGAATAGAAGTGATAGCCCAATTTTAATAGAATGGAAAAGACCAAAGGACAACATTTTTAGGATGATAATATAGATAAAGACCAATGTTTATTTAGTATTAATTTCATTTTACTGCAGATTTCCACAGTCAAGGCAGTAGTTTACCCAGTATACTCCCTACCCCAGCACTCATGTTTCAACTTTTACTCTTCCTGGGGGAATGGAGTGTATTGATGGCAAGTTTCCAGTGGTGTAAACAAATCACACAGAAACAGCCTTTTTGTCATACATCCAGGAAATATGGCACGTGGTATTAGAACATAATTTAAAAGAATATAATAATAACTGAAAACTGCCCAACAGAATTTACTCCAGAGGCTTAATAGACGATGAATGTTTTGTGTCACAGAGATCTGGCTCCCATTTTGCTCTCAGCTTATGTATGCAGCAATTCAGCTATGGGTGAGAGTGAGTTTGTTGGCATGGAGAAGGGGAGAGTCATTTGAGTTTAAAAAATATTTTGTGTAACATAAGATATTTTGTTAGAGCGAACTAACTTCGAACAGATTTACAGTCTGAAAATAATCTCTCACAGTAGGAATCTAATTTCAGTGTATGTACTCCTTGAGGCAAATTACACACGCTTCTGTGCTTAAACATAAAAAAAAAGAAAGATTAACAATGCATTGGACAGAGTTGTACCACCATAAATGGTTCTACAGGGAGTCTGCAAAGATGCATCGTGAGCTGATTCCTTATATATGCTTGCACTGGCACTGATCCCATGAGCGTTGGCATGGGGTGCCTCAGCCCAGCATTGGGTCCATCCTCTAATGCTAGCTCTGCTGCCCAAAGGTGGCCCCTGAGCACTGGCATGCCAGGATTTGTACATGACAATGCTGTTGCTATTTCTTATCTCATCAGCAGGGGAAACCACTCCCTTACAGGGAGTTGCTCATTCTGCAATTGCTGCTTCCAGGAATGGGCCTTCATTGGTCACCCAAAGATAATCATCTAGCTCAGGATTTGGGGCTTATGGATGCATGCCCTTTCTATAATTAGTAACGTTTACACTTTTTGTTAATATCAGTTTCATTTTTATTGTGATTTTTAAATTACATCTGGACACATGCATTCATGGTGTCTTGAGGAGGAAGGAAATTTGTTCAACTACTTCTAGTGCCTTTCATCAGGCTTCTTTTATTTGAATCTGCCTTTGCTCTGCATTTGATGCTTATGGCAAGACATTTGTGAAACTTTATGTTTCTAGGGAAGACCTTGTTTGCCCTTTGCAGCTGTGGATTGTGACCTAGTTGTAGATCAGAATCTTAAGTCTATCTGCTGGAATCCTGTTTGCAGAAGTTAGGTTGTTTGCAGTTGTCGTTCTGGGAAGCTAAGGTGATACATATGGGATCTCCGAAGTCAGAATGACATCACTGATTATTCATGAAAACTAGGTCGGTTTCTTAGAAATCAGGACAACAGGTTATAGGAGTCAATGAAAAGGAGGAATAGGGATTATCAGTTGCACATCTGAAAATTAAAACGTCTGTCTTCCTTGTGACCCATCCCCTCAGATCTTGGAAACCACTAGGGTATTTTTTTCCTTTTCTTTCTACTCATTTCCAATGTAATGGATTTCCTTGAAATTAACCATGTCGTCTTTTCCTCTTGATGATTAATTGGCAGATTCAGTCATGGCCCCTGGAAACGCTTTCAAATCAACATGGAACTGACAGTAGCATCTGGAATATGAGGAGAAAAAAATGGCAGCACTAGTGAGACCTCTTCCATACCACCCTGTGTAACTCTATGTGATACCAGTAGTGACAAAGAATAAGTTGTTGAGCTGCCAAGTCAGTAGCAGCTTTTAAGAGCTAAGTATTTAACTACTAATAGCAACACAAGGCTGCAGGTCTCCATTCCATAGTGTAAGATGCACAAATCCATTGTGGCCAAAAGCTGGTACAAAGGTCCTTTGTCAGATTTAGACCTTGAAGATTGAAGCTTTCCAAGTGTCGTGGACTAACCTTCATAGGTGTCGTGGGTTAGGTTGAACCCCCACACACAGCCAGTCACTCCCCCTCCCTCACACCCAGGGATGAGGGAGAGAATTAAAGGAGAAACAGGAAACCCATGGGTTGAGATAAGAACAATTTAATACAGATGATTTAATACACAGGGTAGATGCTCACCACCCCCTCGTATGCGAAGCCCATCTCGTCCCGAAGCTGCAATCCCGGACGAACGCGAGGCCCTGAAATAGAGAGGGGCAGAGAGAGAGAGATAGTACTCCGAGAGTGGGAGTACTGGGAGAGAGAGGGGGAAAAAAAGGCAATAGAGCAAAAGCGCAGCAAGCGCAAAAGCGGCGAAAGAGCCAAAGCGCAAAAGCCCTTCTTTCCGGCTGACCCTCACTTTTACACTGGGCATGACGCTGCATGATATGGAATACTAATTGGCCAGTTTGGCCCTCAATCTTAAGTTCCACCACAAATCACAAGGGGAATCGTGTCCCCCTTGTCCCAACTATGCTCCCCACTTATCCTGCCGTGCTTCTGCACTCCGGCACACTGAAAAGTCCTTGGAGTTTCACGTCCAACCACAAACATCAACTTGCTATCAGCATTCTTCTCAGAGCGAGCCCCTGAGTAAAACCAAAACACAGAGCTCTTCTAGCTGTTAAAAAGAAGAGCTAACTCTGTCCCAGCTAAAACTGGGACAATAGGAAGCTAAACCCCTCACCCACAGCTGCTCCCTCCTTCACTGCCAGTGGGATGGGGGAGAGAATTGAAAGGATAAAAGTGAAAAAATGTGTGGGTTGAGATAAAGACAGTTTAATAGATAAAGCAAAAGTTGCATGTGCAAGCAAAGCAAAACAAGAAATTCAGTCACTGCTTCCCATCAGCAGGCAGGTGTTCAAACACTTCCAGGAGAGCAAGGCTTCATCAGTTACTTGGGAAGACAAACACCGTAAGTCTGAATGTCCCCTCCCCTCTTCCTTCTTTTTCCCCCAACTTTTATGCTGGGTATGGGATATCCCTTTGGTCAGTTGGGGTCAGCTGTCCCAGCTGTGTCCCCTCCCAAATTGTTATGCACCCCAGCCTCCTCACAGTCAGGGCAGTGTGAGAAGCAGAAAAGGCCTTGATGCTGTGTAAGCACTGTTCGGCAATAACTAAAACATGGTGGTTTTACCAGCACTGTTTTCATCACAGATCCAAAACATAGCACTGTGCAAGCCACTATGAAGAAAATTAACTCTATCCAAGCCAAAACCAGTACACAAGGAGAGAAGGAACAAGAGCCAGTCTGAGTTATCTGTTCAGAGGAAACATACAGCAGGAAATTTTACTCACCAAATTCATGAGTTTTCGTCTGGATCTCCTTGTTGAAAATAGCAGTACGATACGTTTTCTATGTGGAACTCCCAAATCAATGCAGAAGACAAATCTATCTGAGATACTTTGTAGTTTCAAGCCATTCTCATATTTTCCTGTATCATCTTTCTCCTCAAAGAACCCTGTCTCCTCTTTTTTAAAAGAATATTCCTTCAGACTGTGTTGTTTTAATACAGACACATCACATGCTGTCTTGGGTGCAGGACGGTGTTGTCACAAAATTCTTCCTGTAACTGCCAGAAAGACTAGGAATGTCAGAGGATGTCCTCTGAAATACTTTTGTATTTTAATGGACGTTAGCTATTACCAGCCTGTGCCTGCTTGCGAGTTCTGATAAAACATGGCATCTTGAGTCTCTATCTGTTAAAATTTTGATAGATATTATTGCCTCTGAGGGTATACAGGTTTTTTTCTTCAGCTATCCTAACTTCTTCATTACTGTCAGCTTTTGTCGCAGAAAAAAAGCCAAGCAGTGTAGACCTATTCTTGTCTACTGATTAGAACTCTTTACTGCCTCCTACCATTTCATACTTCATCACTAATGTTCATGTTGGCCACCTTTTTTTTTTAACTACTAGGGACTCCTTCAAGCCTCATTCCATGAGGAATAAGAAGGGCCCTCAGCATCAGACAACTCCACCTCCACACTTCATGGTTACTCTTCAAAGTAGCCATGTCTCTGAAATCACAGAAGACCCACAGCTCCTGCTTTGCGCAGGACCTTCAAATTTCAGGCCTTATTTCGGGTGGAATACTTCCTCTCTTGAGGGGAAGGACGCAGTTTGTTCCCAAGCATTTGAGACACTGCACTCTACAGAGCATCCTGTACCTGTGTTAAGACCATGAGGAATATTCCGAGACACTCGCAGGGAAGCATCTTCCCTACAGCCTTGCTTTCTTGCAAACTACTCTGTTCCTCTGCTGTAGCCCCTTCTTAGCATATTCTCCAGAAATTTTCCAGGAGTAAATAATTATGTGCTGTCATTGGCCCTCAGCAGTGAGACAGCTCTGCCAGAGAGCTGAAAGCTGTTTAATCCTTGTCACATTTTGAGGTCAAAAGACCCGTCTATCAGTGTCCCAAGTCAGGCGAGACCCTTGGGTCCGACTCCCCCTGCCTTCTCTTGGCAGCCCAGTGAATCAGAGGGTTGTTTGTCTGGCTTATCGTGGGACCCGGCACTATTAGACAAACAGGAGGTAATTTGACCAGTATACCAGTTCCCAAGTCAGGCGAGACCCTTGGATCCGACTCCCCCTGCCTTCCCTTGGCAGCCCAGTGAATCGGAGGGTTGTTCGCCCACTTATTAGGGACCGTCACTAGTAGTACTATGGGCCAAATTCCTTACAATAATTCAAAAGTTTCCGGAAACATACATATATATATATATAATTTTATTCGTGACAGAATACAGGTTCAAGGATAGCCAGTGATAGTGACTGACTACGAAAACAACTTTAATTAAAATACTGCAGCGATCATTTAAAACTATTACTGATTAGTGATAATACTAAATAGCTAGCTAAGTGTTAGTAACTAAGCACGCATAACACAGAGCTCTTACCCAATAGGCGTCCCTATGGGGGGGAGAAGAGAGGTTCAGCCCGTCGATTGATCCCAGACATTCCGATGGAGGGGCTTCTCCCTAGCATCCTCTTTGTCTTTTTCCATTTTATATTATTTCTTTATTTTTAGGTGGAGCTCGAGTGACTCTAGTCATACATCACTTTATTAGGATTGGTGAAAATTTCCCTCTTGAGGGGTGGAGGTGTGATTTAGTAGCTAATTCGCCATTACTGCTAAGAGTGTGGTTGTGATTTGTCTTTCACCAGGCGCTCCCTCATCCCTGATAACAGGGATGAGCCGTGATTCCTCCGTATCACTCTACTCCCCATTTCAAGGATATTGTGTAGGCCTTGATTGTTCCTAGGAGCGGCAGCTGTGTCCAGCAGGCTGTGTTCGTCCTGGGAGCAGCAACTGTGTTTCACTTCAAAGCTACTCTAATATTGCAGCCTTTGAGCTGAACTTTGCAAAACTGTATTTCTCCAATTTTCCCCAATTTCGGTTATTTTCCCACAATCCTACACACAGATCCACCACCCATAATTCCAGTCAAATATCTTTTCAAGGATAGATGGGCAGATTTAAATCCTAATGGCAGTCTATGAGTTCTGCAAGACAGACTTTTAATATCCTACTCTAAGGCTATACTTTCTAATTCTTGAGAATACTTCAATCTACTCCTCTTTCCTCATCCCTTTTCTAAGAAACCATCACAGGATCTTGAAATCCTATCGTCATTTTATCCAGGTGCTATAAAATTGATCCTCTGTACACTTTGATGCAAATGAGTTTTTCAGAAATTTCTCCCTGTTACAACAATGAAGGCTAGAAAATGTTTTGAATTTTTTGATCAAAATCTTCTAATTTGGAATGATGCCACTGGTGTCAATCAGTTCAAAGCCCTGCTTTTCATTTTTCCTGAAACCCATTTATGAAGATTTTGCTTCCTGTGGACACACACCTTGAATATCTAGTTGCATAGGACCTTATTTATGTGGACAATTGCTTTATAACCAAGCATTTTTTTGGTATTAGTGATGAACTCAGTATAATGTTCTGTGAAGTAAGATCATTGAGCTTCTGCATAAATATGCTAAAATTGGCATCTGTAATTTATGGGAGTATTCACCTCTCAGTGACATTTGCAGGCCTTCCCAAAACTCATCAGGTAATTTTATTACCAAGCAGAAATTAAAACTTCTGGATTTACTGAGAAGTAGCATTCAACACACATACCAGATGCTAGAAGAGATGTTTACTAGCATCCTCAGTTGATCTGCTGATAGAATATTCATACTCATATTTCATGCATGTGTCCTGCATTATGCCTTTAATGGTGGAAAATTCCAGACATTGTCTACAAAAGGTGTCTTTCTTTTTCTTCTTCTATCCAAGCTGAATCTCAGAAATATTGCTTATAGGATAGAACACGTTGTGTGTAGGCTAGAATGCCTTGTGCAGAGCCCAGCTGCATGTTCTTGAAGACCTCCTCATAGGTTTTGGAGGGGCTACTGTTAGATGCCTCTGTAGCTACCTTTTCTCCAGGCAGAACAAGCCCACTTACCTTTTCTCACAGGGCAGGTGCTCCAGCCTCTGACCATCTTGATGGGCATCCACCAAACTCACCTAGCTGATGTAATCTTTCATTTACTGTGGAGTCCACAACTGGGCACAGTATCTAGATGTGGTCTACTGGGTGCCAAATAAAAGGGGATAATTACAGTCTCCTGGATGTTCTTCCTTCCTGCCTGTAGGACATTGCATATGTCCTTCCTGAATTGCATACGGTTCCTCTCAGCCTATTGCACTGTTTACTACAAATGGATGACCCTCCTATAATCTCCATACAGTGAAAAAATTTGACCTTTATTTAGTGAGTTCTGAAGAACTCAGACATGCCTCAGCAGTATTCCAGTATAAAATCTAAATACCATTATTCTGTTGTCCCATCTTGCTACCCTTAAATATATAGTTGTAAAATAAAATAAAAGGAAGCAAAATAAAAATTATTCTAAAAATAAATGAGGAAAATAATGAAATAAGAGAGCATACAATTTGCATTTTATTAAATTAGAAAGTTTATTTTTTCCTTCATTTAAGTTACTTTTCCTTCCCAAACATTTTCTTTTCTAGCAGCACTGACAGTTTAACATTCAGTTGCTACTTTTAACACCTACTCTTGTTCACCACATCTAATTCTGCTAAACACTGTATGTATTAATAACATTTAAAATGTAAAATTACCAAGAAAAAGCGTGAGATTACATTAGTCCTGATGAGTTCATTAAAAAATGGAAAAAAAAAAAAAAAAAAGAAGGAGGAGGGAAGAAATAGGCTTTCACTTTCTCTCAGTGATAACCCTAACCCAAGGGAAGGCTGAGCTTCAAGCGTTTCCGCCCTCTACCTGCTTCCCGTGCTCCCCCCATCAGTACACACAAAAAAGCTCTCACTGCCACGTTCTCTTTGCAGTCTACCCTTTCCTGTGGCAGCTTCTTTCCAGCACAGTTCTAAATGGAGCTCTAGGCTTTCTCTTAATTCCAAACCTAACCCTAGCTCTAACCCTCATCTCAATCCTGAGTGTAGGCTCATCTTTTGACCCTTTGCTGTGTGAAGAAGGAATGCAGGCAAGAAACTATACCTGAAAATCTTCCTGTGAGTTTAGTCATTCATCACCATCCAGCAATGCTCTGCCTCTTTGCTTGCTATTGAAATATCAGTTCAGAATCTAAAAACATCTGGGTACTCATTTGCCTCACTGCCACATACTTCTGCACCAAGGCCCCAACAAGCTGCTTATGATGCAAAAAATCACTGTTTGCCTCTGCACTGAAAAGTTACCTTAGAAGTGGTGTTCCCATCTTTATTACAACTCAGCGACTACAGACCAAATGAGTTTTGATTAGAAGTATGTTTTTTGGGTGGTTTTTTTTTCAATTGTGCCGGCATTGGAAACTAGGTCTGGGATCTGCATATCATTCTGTGTTCTCCTAAACACCTATAAAAACTGCAGTTAAGATAGTTCGCTCTGGATGCTTCAGACTGGAAGATTTCTCAATCAAGATTATATCTCCAGAAGTTGTATAAGGAGGAAACATATGACATAGCCTGTTATGCTCACATCAGCCCTCGCACAAAAGCGCCAATGTCCTCCTTCCATCAAAACACAGAGATATTAGTTAGAATTATCTGTGTGAAAAGTCTTAGGGAGCAAAGTCTTGGGGAAACAATTCGATTTATTTCTGTGAATATGCATTTGGATTTTACTAATGAATGTTGAGTGCTTTGAAATAATTCTCTATTTACTATTCATGTCTGTCTGGGGAATCAATTTCTCTCATGCGAATTCTCACAAGTAGCCTGAGCAGGATCCAGCTGTGAACTACAAAATGTGTATATCAGAATTCCCACTGCTCTTGTTATCTAAACTATTCAATAAGGAACAGAATACCATTTAACTTCACAAATAATTGTGAAGAATCTGTTGGTCAAGATAATTTCTGAATTTCTTAAGCAAATTAATCCTGATTAATAAATTTATTCAATAACTTCTCACTATATTTGATTTTTGTCACGTTTATGAAATTGTTCCTTTCAAATTCTAACACTTCCTGTAAGAATCGTGAATGTGCCAATAAAATCTTGCTGCTAAGGCCATGGACTAGAACTTCAGCCTCAGTCTTCCTTGTGTCAAATTGCTCTTATCTCACCACAAGCTTTGTCATAGTCTTTAGGTCAGGGCCAGTCTTTTATTCTGTGTTCTTACAGTGCATAGCACAATACTGCTGTCTTCCTCTTAATTCTTGTTGTAGCTTAAGAAAAAAAACCACAACATATTAAACAACTAAATGCTTTTATTTATGAGGTGCCATGAAGAATGCAGGGGTTTTTATACACCATTATATAAAATAGAGTTAATAATTTTAAGGAAATGACCTACAATTAAGCAAGAATGCTCAAGATCAATCATTGAAGAAAATAGCCTCAACAGGAGAGCTGATTTTTTTTTGTTCAGGAAGCTGCTACTTAAAGTAAAACACTGTGCTTCTGAAATTAAAAATTAAATTAATGCTTTCTGCATGTTCACTGTAGCAGTAAATTACGAAGTTCATTATAATTTGTAGTTAAGAAAACAATTTGCTTTTGAAGTATGGCAGAAGAGAGGCAGTGATAATGAAAATAACGAGTTCATACAACTTGTATATGCATTACATAGGGATAACATTTTAATGCATGTCCATCAGTACACAGCAGGACTTTTATGTGATAAAATCTAGGGTTTTAAGGCCAGGTATTATGGTTGTTCTCTGCGTGTCACAGGAATTCTAATATTTTTATGAACTATTTACTCTTCTACTGTCTCATCTCATCATACCAGCTCTGGTTGTGTACAAATTGCTACAGTCATCTCACAGAACACTGTTTTGTGATAAAGAAAAATTTTGTGTAATTTCTTTGTGATATTTGATGCCTATATGGAGTTTAGGAACTCTGTCTCGAACAGTGCTGAAGCAAGGAATGTGCTGATATAAACCTTATGGAATTCAATATGTGAAATTCAGAGACTTAGTAAACTGAAGCAGGCTCAGCAGAGAGCCATCAGGATGGTCAGAGGCTGGAGCGCTTCCCCTGTGAGGAGAGGCTGAGGGAAGTGGGCTTTTTCTGCCTGGACAAGAGGTAGCTTCAGGGGCACCTGAGAGCAGCCCCTCCAAAACAAGGCCATCAAGAGGATGGTGCAAGGCTCTGCACCGTGGCATATGGTGGGAGGGTGAGAGACAACAGGAGTAAGCTGGAACAAGAGAGGTTCAGCCTGCCTACAAGGAAGACGTTTATCCCCGGGAAGACAGCCCAGCAATGGTTCAGGTTGCCCAGAGAGGTTGTGCAGTCCCCCTCCCGGGAGATTTCAAAGACATGACCAGACATTGCCCTGAGCAATTTAGTCTGCCCTGACAGCTGACCCTGCTTTCAGCAGGAGGTTGTCCTGGAGCCCTCTTGAGGTCCTTTCCAATCTGAGGTATCCTGTGATCTTAAGACATCACTAGTTTCTAAACTTGAGAGACTTGTTATGGTTTTGCTGAAGCTGTGTAATTGCTTTTCAGACTTCTAGTGCACCAGAATCTCTGTAAATCACTATGATACTACTGATATTGTTGTCAAAACGCAGAGATATTTTTTCGAATATTTAGCTCAGAGTTGTTCTTCTTTCCTTCTGTCCCATTCTAAATGTCTCCTTTACATTTTTTACTCAAATCTGTTTATTCCATAGTTTTACTCTATGGAGTTTAATACGTTTTTTACTTTATATCACATCTAGAGATACATTTTTCATATGCAGAAGCTAGGTTATGTAAAAAAAAGAACAACAAAAACTAACCCTCTAAATGTATTCCATTTTTTCTAACTGGTTAAAAGCACAGCAATAGGAGTTAGCTGGCTATTACGAGGAACACCTGGCTATCATTAAGGAATTTTTTTAAGGGTATCATAAAGTTAAAAGTTTTTTTTAGATTAGAGTTTTCACTTAGAGAAGTCTGTAATTTACCTCTTCAAAATAAAATCAAAATTCAAAAGGAACTAAATAAACTGTTAGAAACATGCTCTTAAAAACTGATTTCTAGAACTCCTGATTTTGCTACAGGTGCATCTATAAACTGAAAAAAAAATAATTTCAAAGGACTGATGTTTAAATGTAAGTAGTGTTGTGGAGGCAGTGTGATAAATAGGCTTGTTGTCTGCATGTCAGACTGCCTTATGTTGTGTACTGTAGAAACTGCCTCACACAGCCTTACTCTTTTCTGCTACAGCAGCTTTGTTTCTTTGTTGTGCTGTTTTATGTGCTCATTTATGTACGTGCCAGTACTTTTCTGTTCATCATAGACTTGCTATTTAGCTTTCAGTTTGGGAGTTGAATATTCATACAGCTTTTGGTATTTGGTGTTACAGAGACAGTTTTATGGTAATGCTAAGTATGCGGTTTTGCTTGTACTTGTTGCTTTTTTCAAAAAAAAAAAAAAAATACACCATTGAGCAAACTTCTGAATTTGAGGGTGTCTCAGCTAGATCTTGTGTTAAGAATTGTCACATATTTTACTATTTTTGAACTTGTTTTCTGGTGGTAATTACTGTTCTCAGAATTCTTTGATACACAAATAGACATCTAATGAATAGACATCTAATGTTTTTAATAACTATTATATTGCAGCTGTAATTGTTTAAATTGAGACTATCCTGGAAAATTTTAGTAGCCATTTGCTCTTCATGTTTTTCAACCCAAATACAGGAATTCTGACTTGGTTCCGTGGAATTTTAGTTGTTAACGTAGTGTGGTTTGTTTGTCTTGTGGGGAATACGGTGTGTGACACATTACACATTTACTCACCAGCTCTTTGATGTCACTATTGATGTGGGTCCTGCATATGCTTTCTCTAGCTGTCCTGTTTGATTTGACTGTTGCAAGGTGCCCTTTGTCTGTTCGTTTCAATATTTTCCTTATCATCATTGTACCTAAAATTTGTGGACTTTTCAAGAGCTCTGCAGAGGTCCCTGAAAGCTTATTTTCACTAGAAATATGAGTAGAGACCATTGATCTTTTCCCTCCATTTTATAGTGTTGTTTCTTGTTAGTTTTCGTATTTAATGTTTGTTGTCTTCAGATCGCCCCAGATGCTTAAAGCTATAACGTGTGATGCTTTTGTCAGGGTTGCGTACATTTATTGCTCATTTGAGGTTAGTGGACTTAAATACTGCAAGTTTGATAACATACCCTTGAGGATGTGCTTCCTGTTAGCAAATAGTAATCTGCTTTCTCCAACTTATAGCCCATTTTGAGCAAAGGTCTACCGAGGTAAATAATAGCATAGAATCCGTCATCTAGGAAACGTAGTCTGAATTGATGTGATGGTCTTGGTGACAGTGTTGTCTTTTTTTCTCCCAGTGTGTGAGATTGAAATCTTAGATTCTTAGTACTGAGCTTTTGTTTCGTGAATTCCATCTCTACTACCAACCAATTGTATGATGTAAATCCAAGGAGAGCATGAAGCACCTTTAGGACCTTAGATAAATGAGCAGACTTGTGCATAAAGTGCTCTTTTATGTATCTAAGCAAACATATAGGATAGTCACTTCACCAAATGAAGCACATACAAAGATAATTTGATTAAACTGTTAAACGCCAGGTACTCCTAATATGACCTAAAAACAATATGTAATCATGCTTTATAAGATATTTGCCTATGAAAAAGGTTAGAATTACTGTTTCTTTGTCAGTGTTTCTGTTTAACCACTAAGTGGTTTTTTTAATACTTTCAGAACACATACTCATACCTGCCAAACAAATACTGCTGTACAACATTTAGGATTATTTCCTCATGTTGACTTGGAGGATTATAACTTTCCACTGCAAAGAAGAAACTGTATTTTTTGTTTGTAATTTTTTGCTGCCAGCAATTGCATTTTCTTTAGCTCTGAGATACTGTTGTTAACATTATCTAATAGTGGTAACAATAAAAGACAGCATTCCTCTCCATTTTTAAATGGTGAACAAAATACTGTTAAAAATTGTAATCGTAAATTTTTGAAAAAACACATTATGCTAAGTAGCATCACAGAAAACTGGCAATTCAGCTCATCCTTTCCTATGGAGACTGAGCGTTCTGAGCCTACAGTATAAAACAGAAGATCATCTGATGCTGTTTCTATAGGGGAGGAAAAAAAAATAAGACATGAAATCAAGTCACTCAGAGCTCCTCTGGTCAAACAGAAGTATCCTTCATTCCTGTTTAGAAACCATGAGCGAAAAGCAAAAGTCTTGCAGAAGAATCATAAGCATCTGCTCAACACAGCTAAAGAGTTTCCTGAGACAAGTGAAGTGAGAACAGACACAGAAGTCAAAAATAATTTACAAAATCATCTTAAAAGACTGAGAAGCTTGTCACTGAAAAAGGTACTTGAGGAAGGTTTGCACTACTGCAGGTTAGGAAGAATACAGAATGGTTGTAACAGATAGATAAAGGTATGCTATGATTTTAAGGGTTTTTTTAAAATAGTCTGCATATTAATTTAGTTACTTTATATTATTATTTTTGATATGATATTTAATTGAGTTTTATTTGGGCAGGAAGGAAAAAAAGCAGTATGAAAAAGAAGTTGAAAATACGTGTTCATAGTGTTACCTTTATAGGAATGGTGGAGATGCCACACTTTCAGTATGCTTTCTCCCTTTTTGTGTAACACAAACTTAAGCAGAACTGTACCATAGGTAAGAGTAGTAGAAGCATAGTAAGGTTTGCATGGTTCCCCATAGCAGAAACTTTGAAAGTCTCTCCGGACTCCCCTAAGGTGGAGGATGGAAGATCCTACACCTGTGAGTACCTTTCCAGTGAACTGCTGTGATCCATCAGGCCAGCTGGGCTTTGGGGCTGCTCCCTCATGAGCAGTCCTGGTAAACTGGTGCTACTAAACCAGGGGTTCTGTCATGCCTGTCTGTGGATCTTTGTTAAGTGTTGTATTAGGAGTTTCAACTGGAATATTTTAGGTACCTGTGATAAGACACATGTCCCTGCCAAAGCTGAATTGGATGCTGGTGAGGGATATGGGGATGTTCTCTCATGCAGGTTGTGCACTAAACACACACATTCGCACCTGTCACTCAGTATTCCAGCTTCCATTTCGCCTTCAGCAGTCTCTGAGGGTTTAGTATGTGAGAGTGTGTGGCTGGCAAATGGAGATATCAAAGTAGAGGATACAGAGAGGAATATGCGTTTCATGGGAGGGAGACAAACGTATTTAAGAGCTTTGATCGCAGAGGAGTTTGAGGGCTGCAGGAATAACATGATTTCAAGAGTCTAGATGGGTATTCATAGTGTTTTGCCTAAGAATTATCTACTCCTGTCATCGGTGGTGCTTAAAGACAATAAAGGCAAGGAGGAAAGATGTGATTGCAATTTGCAGGAGATTGTACTCAAACTGACTGGTATGATGTGGTATGGTCTCAGTGCTCATATCCTAATAGAAAGCAATTTTTGTGTAGAATTGGCTATGTGTAAGAATTTGGAAACAGCATAGAGAACCCTGTGGCCACTGAAGCAGCCAGATACCAATCCCATTTCTCCTCTAGGTAACTTCTTGGGGCAGTTCTCACTTTTCGTGTGAGTCTAGATTGTATCAGGTGCTGTTAAGTCTCAGGAGTGAAGGTAAAAGTCCTTAAAAGCTTTCTATTGTAAATAGGAGCATTGTGGCTTAGGCACATATAAAGTGTCACTGAGCAGATTGGTTACTTAAATACACAAAACTGCGTTTTTTTTGGTCAGACTGACATGAAAAAACATGTTGTGAGGAGATTATTACTAGAAAATGCACAGATAAGACACATGTAAAAATTGAGTTTGCCTCCAGTGTTAATTACCAGTGAAGAACTGTACTTTGATTAGGAAGATTTAGTAAATCATTATTAATGCTACATGTTGGTAATAAATTTGATAAATAAGACATATTTCTTGCCAATGTTTGCAATGTGTGATTGGTAAGCTTAATAATCATAGAATGGTTTGGGTTGGAAGGGACCTTAAAGATCATCTAGTTCCAAACCTACTGAAAATAATTTCTGACCATATAAAACAGTAATTACTTAATTTATCTAATCTTATTCTCTCTTTAATAACGAATTTTATGGAATGATGTATTTCATCATCTGGTTAGTGGCTTTAAGTGAATTTTCCTTCTTTTCTTGAATCGGACTTAGCATTAAAGAAAAGAATGACAAAAATAAGTTTTGACTTCTCGTGAGCTTCCTATATCATGTGAATTTATGGCAACAATACATTAACCTTTTCTTCCTCCGGAATGCAGTAACTTAGCATATTCAATTTTTTGAAGTCATGGCAATTTATCCAAACTTTGTTAGATCTGAACATTCAGCAGTTAAATAATGTAACATATCTGAATACTTTAGGAATCTTTTACTCTTTCCTTATGTGCATTCTGTCTAAGCTATTAATATTATTTAAATGAAGAAAGTTTATCTAAGATAAAGAGATTTTTTTTCTTTCTATTCTAGTAGATAATTCCTAGATAAATGCATTTGGAATCAAATCATGCATAAAAGTAAAATGGTTAATTATTGTAAAAAATGGAAGATAAAAAGCAAAAATTTATTAGGAAAAAATCTTTGCTGTCAAATATTTAATAACAATAAAAATTTTTAGTTATTGGGAATTCCCATTCTTTTCTGGTGTTGTCAGTAGTTTTCACGATCATGCATATTTTACTTAAACAAATATTATAAATATTTTTAATTTCAAGTCTGTTTTCTTTTGGTACGCATTGTGATCCTGCTCTAATGTGTTAGTATTTCCAGTGAAGAAAGCAGATTTTATATGGTAACTTCACCCTCATCAAGAGCAATTTTAGTGAAGTTGATGACAGGGAACATGCAAATTTGAATTTGGTTGTTTGAGTCAAACAGGGGTTTTGTTTGATTGTGCTGGCATTCAAGGTCACGGTGTTACATGCTGCAGAGAAGTCGGAGCTGACTGTGTCAAGCTGGCTTTGCACTACAGTTAATAAGCCCCCATGAGAGGCAGGAGTGTGAGCACGGGTACAGCACGTCACTAACATGTTAACACTGTTCTCTGCAGAGGTACTGGTCAGCAACAACCTGACCTCTGCACTACCGTGTGCACTGCAGGCATACGCTCAGTTTTGATTTTCTTTTTTGAAGTGAATTCTTGGTGGCTTTGGATTACAAAGAGACTTCAAGAAATTGTGACTGAGACAACAAAATCTGGAATAACAGCTTGAAGAGCTGTGACCTGTTTGTTCTTTTTGTTTCAGAGTGGTCCTAGCTCAGCTTCAGTGATGAAGTCAGTACAACATAGTATCATTCCTTGCAAAAGAAAATAACATATGAAAGAATGCCGTGCTTGCATGATGCTTGACTCTGGAACTGGAGAGGCCTCACGATAGCCTTACCACTGACCCAGCTCAGACAAATCCTGACTGTGAGGTAAGTTTAGATGGAAGAGAACTAGTTTATTTAACACTCCCATCTAGTATCAGTGATGCTTCTATATCAAGATGTATCACAGAAATATTTTACACCTAAAATGCTCTGTACAAGCATTCAGGAGAACTAACAAAACTAGAACCAGAGAGACTGTGAGCAGCTGTTATACAAGAAATTTCTCCACATAATACTTGTAATTGTAGTAGTGTAAATGCCTCACCCATGTAATAAAAATTTGGCAGAAAAGGTGTTGGCTGTAGCAGTTACAGAAGTACAAACAGTACAAGCTGGTTGGATTTCAAAGGTTGGAAATACGTGGGCAGGACAGGAATTAGCAACAGTCTTTGGTGATTAAGTCAGCTTTCTTGAGATCCTTTCAGCTCCTCCAAATGACTTCCTCACCAAAGCAGGCAGAGGGTGTGTCTTTTGAATTAGCTTAACCAGAATTTACAGTTTTGATGCAGGATTAGAGTACAGTTATGCAGATGACTTCTGAAGAAGGTCAGGCGAAGTATCTAGCCATCCAGTTTGGGCATTCAAGGGTCCTATGCGAAACTACCCATATCTGTTAAGGCTTGGCTACAGACTGGATCATATCCACTGAAATTTCAGGAAGCTAAGTAGAGTGTGGTCATGAACTGTGTTGTAGAAGCCATAGCAGTGCAGTATGGCTTGGGACTGAGAATTGTAGCGCTTGATCACTGTAATACAGCTTAATCATAAATACTGTGGAGGTTTTATTGAGTTATTAGGAACAACAATAAAAAGCCAAGCTGTTTTAATAGATACACGTCATATAAACTGCTGTGAAATTGAGATAGTTATTACTCATTTGCTATAGTTAGAGTAAATCACGTTGTGATGCTTAGCAAACTGCTATACCTACAATTCTGCAGTCTTGTCATAAGTGAGAGCTGTTCAATATGGTAACATAGCCTGTAAAACACAAAGCTCATAGTAAGAACTCATCACTTAGATTTTTTTGAATCCTAGCTGAATTTTTTTTTTCCACCCTAGGAAAATTTGTTGGATTGAAGTTTCTCTGTGTTGCTGACTGTTTTGAATATTCATCCATCACTCAACAATATGGGTGTTTGAGTACATGAAAACGTGTTCCATCAAAGTGTGATCAATAAACAAACTCTGAACAGACAGTTAAAGGCTTCTTCAGAGAAGACTTTGAGCCATTTTCTCTACCTGTAAAAATAGTCTGGTTCCACTGAAGTTGTTCCAATTTACTTCAGCATCTGACTGTCTCTTGAGTCTCCCTTTGCTGCAAGGGAAGGGAAGTTACTCTTTCCAGACCTGATGCAAGTCCACCTGCAGTAAACAAAAGTTCCTCCTCTTCATCTACAGACACAAATAAGTACCTTCTCAGTTGGTTCATATTAAGTTTCTGAATATTAGAAATGAATATTGAAACAAAACAGAAACAACCCAACATTGTTGTTTATTGTAGCACTGACTTTGTGAAAGCAAATGGCTACATAGCAGTATTCGAGATACCAGCTATTTGTCTGCATATTGCAAAACCTGTAGCACCTGAGATACCACCATGGGTAGCGGCCAATCCTGAGACACCTGTGGAAGGACAGGCAGCCTCCTTCCTCCAAAGCCTAATGTGGCCTCATCATCTCTTCCACCTGTGCCTGAGTAGCAAACAGGAACCAGCTGTGTAACATGCACAGCCCACCAAGCAGCAGGTGGGAGGCTGTCCTGGAGAACTTTTAGAGAAATTGCAATTGAAAGAAGGAATGAACAAAGCACACTTGGCACAGAGAGCAGCAAGAGGACCAAGAAGAGCACTGAAGTACGTCCTATCTTTGAAAGGCTGGAGAGTCATAAGCATAGTGCTTCGAACTGCTGCTTGGACTGCCTGTAGCAGAAGTCACTCACAGTAAGGAAAAGGAAGGAGCAACCCCTGTTGCAAATACAGATATGCCGGACTGGGACCTGGAAGAGCAGGAGTAAGCCTATGGAAAACAAGGTAAGAGAATCAGAAATAAAATGACACAAACATAGGGGCACAAGAACATGGAGTAGCCTAAAAATATTTTGAACCTGTTGGAAAATTTCAGTGAGATATGTGGGAGATGCTTCTTTACAGGTGTAGGATCATTCCTGATCAGAGAGAAAGAAGAGCAGTAGAAACTGTTTTGTCACTGTAACTGTTTACAGTAAGGATTGTTGCTGATACTGCTGTGGCAGGCACATATTATGTCTCATTACATACCTGACCTAACAGGGCTAGGAAAAACTTAAAATATTGTTTTAGCTTTAGTAACTGCTACCACCTGGCAAAGGATGGCAAACAACCCTGCTGTTTTCTGGGGTAAGCTTTTGTGAGTCAGAATGTGGAAATCTCTCAGTTCTGCTGCACTGAGCAGAAATACCCTACAACAGGGAGTTTGGGATGTTGTGTGTCTACACAGGACACTTGTATTTTGAACTGGATGAATATGGCCATAGCTGCCTGCATGTGGTTTCTTTATCTCCTCTAGCTGAGGCTATTCATCTTATTTACCTCTTGAAAGAGTCTGTCCTACAAGTGCTCCTAATGTTAGTGCAGCACCAGTCACTTCTGTGCAACTCTGTCTGCAGAAAATACCCCTCTTAAACTGCCTTGCATTTGCTCCCTGAAAGACATTTTCTGTTGGAGAAAGATGGGGACTTTTTTTGAATACAGCTTTGATCACTAAAACTATGCCTCTGTCAAGGGTTCCTGCTGGCACAAAGTGCACCTTTGTTACAGTCTTTTGGGACCACATCAAAATGCAAGTCAGTATAAGAAGGGGTAATTGGAGCCAGAAAGTTATTTACCATCCAGCAACACTAAATAACTCCTCATATTCTACTGTGTCCTTATGTCTGTATGTCCAACACATACCACCTATTTTCCTTTCACGCGTGCAAGGATTCATGGGTTAGTGATTCAACTTCGCAGCGTGTGTGGATTGAAAAAGTAAGTCAGAGTTGTATTCAGTAATACTACAATGAGAAGCATGTCTTTACTTTCAAATAACTGTTTCTGCTTTAAAATCTGCTGCTGTATTTGTGTATAGATACACATATACACCCTGTGTCTTGTCAAACTTCAAATTTTCTGGTATTTTCTTTGTCTGAGTTTTAGGTATAGGTCATTTGAAATTTTTATGTTTTCAAAACTGCCACTTAATGTAGAGCTCAAAGGCTAACCAGAATTATCTTAGCCTATATTATGGGCACAATACACTTCAAAGTAATCTTCGTGTAGGTTAGCTCAATAAAAATGACTCGTACTCTTTAAAAAAGAAATGCATGTTCCACAATAACTCCTTATTTTTGTCAGGATTTAGTTATATCATCCAGATAAGGTAAAGCAAGCACTTTTGAAGACAGGAATTTATCATAGTTTGTATGGCTTTGTTGCATATGACAACTGGTAAAATTTCCTGGGCTCATAATTAATAATGCTGACTGGCACTGAGAAACAGAGAAGCGATCGGGGAGGCAGCATTTTACTGTATTGAAACCAAGTAAGATTGGTAAGGAGAAAGGCTGTTTGAAGAAGAGTATTAAGAGAGAGAGGCAGCAAGGAGACATTTTCATATTTTTCTCAATAAAAATAAAACTAGAACATGACAGCTGAGGATTGACCCATTAGAGCTAAGAACAAGACTTGTCCTTGGAATGATGGGGGGGTGGGAAAGAGGGGGTTAAAAGTCTTAACAGCTTAGAATCAGGAAGCTAATATTTTTTACAAACTTTTTGTGTAGCCTTAATCGTTATTATGGGATGAAATCAAGACTTCTTGCAACAAATAGTGTTTTGTAATTTTATTTATGATACCCTCAGCCTCTTTGTCACTGTCTGCAAAAGATATATGAAAGGTTTTACTGGTTTATCTAAATTTAAAAGACAACAGGACATCATCATTTTGTAACTTGGTAATAATGCGTAGGGGGGATCTCTTAGTGTGGCTTACAATTATTTTTTTTTTCAAAGAAACATGTTTCATTAAGAGTCTGCCTTCATAGGCATTGTATTCCATCCAACTTTCTAGAACAATTTTGAGAAAGCTTAGTTCTGTTTTAAGCTAGAATTTATAAAATACTGATTACTAGTACGCTAGATTTTCAGTTATATTTTATTCTTAAAAATAACATAAAAGTTGTCTACAGCTACTTCAATAGTGCAGGGTGAAACAGAGCAATCATCTGAAATATTAACACAATACTATTTGTCACGGTGTGCCGTGTCACAGTTTGTTCTTACTTCTTTTTGTACTTGGCAGGACTACTAGAAAGCTTCTCTTACTGTCTTTCATCAGTAGATTACCAATATACAATGAAGTGTTTAGTCCCTATCTAGAAATACTCATATACTGGGGAAGGCTGCATTTCTTTTCCAACTATTTTACTGTAGAGAAAAAAATGCTTGTGATCAAAACTAGACTATATAGCAACAACAGGGCATGTTATTCCCTTCACTCCTACTGCAACTAAATCAAAGAAGAAAAATTACAGAGTAAGGGGCAAATTTCACATCAGGGTAATAAGCAAGGATGTATAATACCAAAGTAGAATAGGAGCTTCCTTGATTTTTCACGTTTTTGCTTGTCTGTTTTTCAGAAGTGGAATAGGAGCTGGAAGATACACTTCGCTTTTATGGCATTTCTGTCAGTGCTAAAGTACTCCAGTTAGTTGATGGTTGATAGAAAGAACTCCTTCAGCTTGGTCAGCCCAACTTTTAGGGGTCAATAATGAGTAGGTAAGGCGGAGGGGGGGGGGGGAAGAAGGGTGAAATCTCTTAAAGTAGTATATCAAAGTTACCTTGCCTGTGAGTCACTCTGGCCAGATGAGCTGAGAAGCAGATGCTAAGGCTGGACCCTACAAATGATGTTCGCAGTAACCAGGGAAGGACACTCAACGCTCCAGCTAAATACTTTCTTCCTGATAGGCAAAAATATTCAGCTGATGAATAGTACCAACCTTCACACTTCTATCAAATTACTAATTAAATCAGATGGATTCTATTAGTGCCTTCTAAATTACATCTAACAAAGAAAATACCCAGTGTCTTAAAATAGCATGTACTGTACCTACCCTACCACTCGGTCGTTTGTCATGAAGTTCTACTCTGTCTTTCTTGCTCTCATCCATTTTGTGATGTATTCCTAAAATCCAGTAGGTTAGAACTGAACTTTGAAAGCTTGGAGGTATTCATGGTGTATTTGGTTTATTTCATAGCTTTAGCCACATAGCGATTTTAATTTCATCTCATAGTACAGAAGACAAGTAAATTATAACTTGAGTGAGCAAATGTTTTGAGTGTTGTTTCAGTTATTTTTAATCTGTTAGATTCAGGGACTTCCTCATGGTTCCTGAATGAGAGAAGTTTGAAGATACTATGGTTTCTGACAAAAAGGTAGATGGAAAACTCAAGAGTTGTAGTAGCTGCAGCAGTGAGCAGAGACAGTTGAGAAAAGCAGGCAACCTTGGAGAGAATCGTTTATGAAATGTTCATTTTTTAGACACCAGTACTTCTCTCTTGTTTATAGATAAAAATAATTGTATCTGCTGTGGTCATGTTTTCTCCTGAAACAAAGGTTATGGTCACTCTTGTCTGTATGTTTTATTGGTAGAGTGCTTAACAGCAAATAAGCCACTGGAGTTACAAATGGAAGACAATGAATAGTCTCCCACTGAAAAGTATAAGGCTGCCTGTTAATCATAGAATGGTTCAGGTTGGAAGGAAACTTTAAAGGTTACTTAGTCCAACCCCCCTGCAATGAGCAGAGACATTTTCATCTACATCGGGTTGCTCAGAGCCCCATCCAGCCTGACCTTAAATGTTTCCAGGAACGGGGCAGCTACCACCTCTCTGGGAAACCTGTTCTAGTCTTTCAGATATCAATAGAGGATGGAGGAAGAAGGGATTGAGAGCAGCTCTGCAGAGAGAGACTTGGGGGTGCTGGTGGATGAAAAGATGGACATGAGCCGGCAATGTGCGCTTGCAGCCCAGAAAGCCAAACATATCCTGGGCAGTATCAAAAGAAGTGTGGCCAGCAGGTCGAGGGAGGGGATTCTACCCCTCTGCTCTGGTGAGACCCTCCCTAGAGTACCGTGTTCAGCTCTGGAGTCCGCAGCACAGCCAAGACGTGAACTTGTTGGAGCAGGTCCAGAGGAGGGCCACAAAATGATGAGAGGGATGGAACGCCTCTCCTATGAAGACAGGCTGAGAGTTAGGGCTGTTCAGCCTACGGAAGAGAAGGCTCTTGGGAGGCCTTATTATGTGGGCAACTACATTTTTACCTGATTCTTTTACATGTGACACTAAAGTCAGTGCAGTTGTTAATACAATTTTAGGAATAGTATCTTTTTCTGTCTCTTCAAATTTATCTTCCTGTTTAATTTTGATTTTGAAAATTGTATCTTTATGAATTTTGGAAAAGATGGAAGTAGAAGGTGTGTTAGCTTCAGCAAGAGACACATAGAGACACTTCAGGTGAGGGCGGGTGTAACAACATGTAGATTTTTTCTGTGGATACACAGCACACTTCAGGGAAGATATTTTTTTGGCTCCCCATTAGCGCCAATTATTAAAATTACACTCATCTGTTATGAAATTTGTTTGGCTTGCACGTGCTGTGGGAAGGGAGTTTTTTTCCTGAATAAGCAGGCGAGTGATTTGAAACTGTATAGTATAGATGACTAAGAGGAAATACCTTATGTATGTATCTGCGAGGTTGCTAGTTAGCATGCAAAACTTATTTTCAGACCAGTCTGTTCTGAATTGATCATTTGCTTGTTGGGGAATTAATGATATAGGAGACTATTTCAAATAAAAACACAATGTCAATCTTTATTGATGCCTTTTGAAAGGCTTTTGTAAATCTCTATTTTCAGTTAAGGGATGTGTTACTCGAAAACTGGCAAATTCATTGTCGTTGAAGCTTAACAGATATTTTAAACTTGACTAGGAACAGTATCTTTTAGTGCTGTGCATTGTTAAAGAGCTGCTCATTACACAGGCATATCTCTGACATTATGAATTCAAGCAAGTTGCCCTTTTGGCAACGCTTATTCCGCACTATCAGTACAGTCTCTGTGACACTCCATGTTACAGATAGCTACTGACAGAGATGAGAGCTTTGCCTTAAACAGCCTAAAAAGCACAGTTTTCTATTCTGTACTTGAGTAACTAGCTAGTATGCTCTTGTCTCATTTGTGTTTTATAAGATTGCACCAAAAATTCAATGCAGTTTGTTATTTTGCATGGAGGCAGCTCAAAGTTTTCCCACTAAATGATAAAAGAAACACTGAAAGGCTTGCATTCTGTGTTAGGTCTGAATTCATCTTTAAATCAAAGCTCCCAAATACACTATTGCATTTGAGGAATGCAAATAGGCAGCTAGATCAAATAAATCATTAACAACTGTCTTATAATTAGAAAAATGGGTGAATTCTGTGATAAGCAACTTGGGTTTATTCATATTTCATCTATCAGAAAACAATCTGAACAATAAAATCACCAGAGTAATGGGTTAGTTATAAACTCATCAAATAATCAGGGCTTCTAATGAAGGAAGGGGCACTCCAAAGGGCTGTTAACGCAATTGCTGTGCTAGGGTTATAGCATGTGACCAGCAGTGGCCTGTGCTGGCACTGGGGGCTGTGGGGTAATTTAAATCGTTGACACGGTGGTGGCTCATTTCCTTGAAGTACCAGAAAGTGAATTGCATGTTCCTTTCTTTGGCTTCCTGTGTTATATAGTCAAAGGGCATATACTAAGATAACTCAATGGTGATTCAGTAGAGACGCGTGAAACCAGTTGGATAGAGTAACTAGGATCAGTTGTTCACACTCTTATTTCAGTACAAAAATGAGGTCGATCAAGTGTAGGTGGTAAGAGGCAGTTTCAAAACAAAGAGAAGGGCAGAGTTCCCTATGCAACAAGTAGTTGAGCTGTGACACCCCCCAGCAAAAAGTTGGGGATGCTAAAAGTTTGGATGAATTCAAGAAATGAGTTAATGGAAGAGGTGTCTGTGAAGGTATGTTAAGTTTATAAAAACATCATCCAAGTCAGGAAGTCTCTATGCCAAAAGTAGTTGAGAGAAGAGTTCTACTTTAAAAGCTGAAAGAGTTAGAAGAGTTTTACTTTAAAAATGCTCATTGCCACTCTTGGAGGCAGGATATTGGCTCTCATGACCTTTGTCTGATGTAGGACTGCTTTTCTGATGTTAAAATTTTACTTTCAGTTTGCAGCTTGTACTGTCAGAGGAGTCTGGGTCGCTTCTGTAGCCCAGCTTATGTAAGATTTACTATAAAAGCCAGTCCCTTAGGGGCCCAGAGGCTTGAAGTACTTACTTGCCCAAGAAGAAGGGAAGTCACTATGACTTTTTTTTTTAAAACAGGTGTGTTCCGATCTGGCTTATTTTCTAATCATGATTTGTTGGCATCTTGTGGCCACACCTACTCTACTGACTTGCTAAAATACATACTGAATTTCTGTCAAACTGTGTGAACTTGGAATATTTTGTCAGCAGTTCTAGAATTTAAAGCCTCTTTACACAGTTAAGTGGAAATTAGAATCTGGTTGTGCAGTTTTCCTTAGGTGTTACTTCAATTGCTCTATTTCCTCCCCTTTCTCTGTTTTTTAAGAGAGTAAAATAATCAATCTGGGGGACCAGCAGGTTATTTGTAGATGATACCTACAAAAATTTGATCTGTAATACCCAACAGATCTGAGTTTTCTTTGTTTCAGGAGCCACCTTGTTTTGGTTTGTTTTAATAAAAACTAGCTTTGAAGTTGGAAGGCTGTTGTGATGAAGTTTGCTCACTTTCCTGGTGCATATTTATTTTAGTGGCTAATCATTCAGGTCAGAGGCTTTGTCTTCTGTACCTATACAGAGCATTTCCTGCTTTTACGTTGGGGGCTGTATAAATATGCAAGAACATAGCTCGTTCTCTATACAGGATGTTGGAGTACTTTATGTAAAGGTTAATGAAGTCCTTCTCCCAATACATCTGAGAGTTGACATTAGCCCTATTTTTAACCTCTGAACATGTAGGTTAAACAGCTCGCACAAAGTCACACATTAATTCTGTGGCAAATCTTGGAGGTTTTGGCTCCCAAGATAACTACAAAGCTTTACTTTCAGTGTTGAGCAGCTTGTGCATAAATGTTAGTGAATGCAGTTAATATTTATCTAAAACCATTTTGATTTGAAACAGTAGATTTCCCAATGAAATAATCCAAATGAGCCTATACAGATAAAGTTTCTTAAGCTCCAGAAAAAAAAAGATTTTTTTTGTGTACCTATTTTTGTTTTAAAATTAATACTATGAAAGAGAAAACATAGATCCTTCCCACCTGCTTTAGTTTTCTATCACTGAACATTGTAGATACAGGGCACTGAAGGGCTATGAAGCCCCATAAAGTTTGGTTGCTCATTGGCCTAACAATCCTGAGAAGCTAGGGCTTAGATTCTGCTTTTGTTTGAAGAGGCACGTTGGGAATGAACTGTGATAGGTAGATTATTTACACAAGCTTCATGCCTCTTACAGGCAACTCTGCACATCTGGTTATTTCCATGTGTAACAAAGGTTGAATGAGTCCAAGGTTTATGGTAATGTATGGATATCTAGACATAGGAAGAGAAAAGATAGGAAATCTGCAGTTTTCCATAATGACTGCAATTGATAAATACACATTGTGTATGCCATTGCATGTACATGGGTGCATGGATAAGTGGATGGGCATAGGTTGTTTTCCTCACTGAGGAACAAATGTTGTCCTAGTTTTGGTTCCTGTGGAAACCAGCAGGAACATATGGAGTCATCCTATGCATACCCTACATTCAGGCTCAAGGAGCCACAGGATCCAGAGCACAGGAATAATACCTGTCTGCTGTCCCTAGATGTTCAAAATCATAATTCTCTGGGCAAAAGATTGAATGCCTGCTTTTCTTAGTACTTTAAAAATTATCTAAGAGAGGTCCAGCCTTTGGGAATCAAGCTTTGGTCATTCTGTTGTTGTTATTTACACTGCCAAAAAATGCCTATGTGTGTAGAGATGGATTTACATGGGAATTCATTCTGATTTTGCAAAATACGATCAGCTGGGGAAAAAAAAAAAAAGTGTGTTGGCTCATTCCAGGCCCACTGTTCCAGAATGCAGGATTCTGGTACCTGGAGAACCTGTACCAATGCAAACTTGTAAGGACTTCAGGCAGCAACACCGAAAGTGGTAGCTGAGCAGGTGTTCTAGGGATTTCTATTTTAGATTTAAGCACCTAAGTAATAATTAAGCTGAATTTACATGCCAAAATTCTCTACCAGATGGACAATATATGTGATATGATGAAGGCTAGTTTAACATTGAGGAGTAGCAAATTAGAAAAGAACTTAACTCAATCCAAATGCAACCATGGAATAGATGATTTTGTGGAGATGTTTTAAACAACTGCTGAGAGTAAACTGAAAGCCCAAGCCATCAGAAATACTGAACTGTCCAAGGTGGAAGTGAGAAAGATTAACATTTTTAGTGGGTAAGACTTGGAATTTTGCTGATGTCTGGTAAGTCAGTAAGAGAGGAAACATAACTATTGCTTGTGTCACGGGAAGACATGTTCGCTGGTTTTCTTTGCTGTTTTCTTAACAGCTACAGCTCTTTCAGAGTTCAGTGAGGCATTCCAGCCCAGCTTGGTGCTGAAATCTCTCATTAGAAAATCTTTGAGGCTCATGGTCCTCTTCCTCTATGGTGAGATGAAGGTTGCTTCTTTGGTGGCTGTTGACTCTGCTATGTAAGCTAGAGATTCAGGTCACAACAACTCGCCTTCTTTACCTGTTCTTTTTCTGGTATCCCCAGTTCATTTCTCAAACTATCACTCAATTGAATTTGAGTCAAAAAACACTTCAGCTTCTGTATCCCTAAGCCTTACACCATCTGAGTTTCCAAAACATCAGTTCTTATAGTATGTTTTGTGGTGCTTTCAATTTCTGTCTCTATAGGATAAAGCCATTTTGGGAGAGGCTTAACCTCTTTGTTTCCATGGCAGAAAAGCCATTAAAGTTAACTAGACGCAGAGGCTGTTGCACTGAATAGGAGGACTAGATTAAGCCTTTTCTGCAAAGATCAAGCTGTATCCATGACCTGAACGCTCTTCAGGAGAACACAAGCAACCTTAGAGCGTCTCTGATGAACATCTTTGTTTCCAAGGCTTGTCTGAAGTTTTGTATGCGCCTTTGCTGAGCAGTATGCTTTGTGGAAACTACCAGGCCTGATACAGCTTTCTGAAAGGTGACTTTCCAGTTCTTCTAGGAAATCTTCATGTTTGTAATCTACACAGGTGGTAAGAGTCACCAGCTGCGCATGTGAACAACCACTGTGAAAAAAAGAGATAGGTTACTTTGCCTTATTCTGACATTTTTTGAGCATTCCAATCCCTACATGCATTTTTTTAGTCCTGGTGTCTTTCTGTTTTGCCTTGGAGTTCTACCAGAATATA